>NC_080167.1:43212824-43820324 GCF_950295315.1 Erinaceus europaeus | reverse complement strand
ATTCCAGCCTTTAGGTCCACAATTGTTCAACAATTTGTTTGGCTTTGTATGTTAACTCTCTTTTCAGCCACCAGGTTCCAGATGCCAGCAGGATTCTGACCAGACTTCCCTGGACAGACAACCCCACCAGTGTGTCTTGGAGCTCCAATTCCCCAGAGACCCACCCTACTAGGGAAAGAGAGAGGCAGGCTGGGAGTATGGATTGACCAGTCAATGTCCATGTTCAGCGGGGAAGCAATTACAGAAGCCAGACCTTCCACCTTCTACAACCCACAATGACCCTGGGTCCATACTCCCAGAGGGATAAAGAATAGGAAAGCTATCAGGGGAGGGGATGGGATATAGAGATCTGGTGGTGGGAATTATGTGGAGTTGTAGCCCTCCTATCCTACGGTTTTGTTAATGTCTCCTTTTAAAAATAAGAAAGAAAAAAAAAGCAGAAACATGGGGGTTGGATGGTAGTGCAGTGGGTTAAGCGCACATGGCGCAAAGTGCAAGGACTGGCATATGGACCCCAGTTCAAGCCCCCAGCTTCCCACCTGCAGGGGAGTCGCTTCACAGGTGGTGAAGCAGGCAGGTCTGCAGGTGTCTTTCTCTCTCCCCTAAATTCTCATCTTCTCTCAATTTCTCTCTGTCTTATCCAATAACAATGACAGCAATAACAATAACACAAATGATAAACAAGGACAAAAGAAGTGAAAAAATAGCCTCCAGGAGCAGTGGATTCATAGTGCAGGCACTAAGCCCCAGCAATAACCCTGAAGACAAAAAAAAAAAAAAAAAAAAAATCAGAACAATTGGGCCAGAGAAATAACTCACTTGGATAGTGCCCTGCTTCGCCCTGTACACAACCCAGGCTCAAGCTCAGCCCCCACTGCACTGGAGGAAACTTCCATGTTGTGGTCTCTTTCACTCTCTCTGCCTCTGTGTTCTCTTTCTCTTTTTTTGCCTCCAGGGTTATTGCTGGGGCTCGGTGCCTGCACCATGAAACCACAGCTCCCGGAGGCCATTTCCCCCCTTTGGTTGTGGTTATAATTGTTGTTGATGTCGTCATTGTTAGATAGGACAGAGAGAAATGGAGAGAGGAGGGGAAGACAGAGAGGGGGAGAAAGATAGACACCTGCAGACCTGCTTCACTGCCTGTGAAGTGACTCCCCTGCAGATGAAGAGCCGGGGGCTCAAACCAGGATCCTTACACTGGTCCTTGTGCTTCATGCCACATGCGTTTAACCCACTGCACTACTGCCCAACCCCCTCTGTGTTCTATCTTTAAAAAGAGAGGTGGGGTGGGGAAAATGGCAAACGCTTACGCAAAGAGACTCTCATGCCTGAGGCTTTGAAGTCCCAGGTTCAATCCCCCACTACACCATAAACCAGAGCTGAGCAGTGCTTTGGTTAAAAATAAATACATGCATACATACATACACACACACATACATAAATAATCAAGGACCTTAAGTGCACTCTAGTCAGGACTGTGATGTGTGTCCACTGTGCCAGCCCAGTTGCTCAGATTGGCTGCTGCCCCCTCACAGCTGCTCTTTGGCCGCAAGAGCTGCTGTGCTGGAACATTCTGAGTGTTTTTTCCCCAGCAGAAAGTGGGCAGTACAATCTGACTGGAATACAATCTGACTGGAAGAGGGAGACATAAGCTGGTCCCTTTGCCTCAGGCCACTATTGGTTCCAGAGTTTTCTTCTATTAGACTTTACCCAAAACCACACCCTTGCTTGTTATGCCCTTTCTCCCATGCCTGTTTTGTTCAAGAACAGTATATCATAGGCACTCATTACACTGTTTCAGGGGCCATGTTTCCGTCTCCTTCCCTTAAACCATTTTATTGGGGGGAAATAATGGTTTACAGGACAGTTGTTGATGCATGAGTTCAGTTACCTTCCTGTGATAGGTGTCTGCAGACGCCCACCACTGTCAATTCCCTCTTCCCCTCTTTCTCCCATATCCGTTATTTTTGCTTCGATGCAATGCACCTCATACAGTCCAAGTTTCACTGTGTTTCTCTTTTCTGGCCTTTCTTCTTAAGCCCCACCTGTAAGTGAGATCGTTTGGTGCTTGTCTTTCTCTTACTGGCTTATCTCATTTAACATATTCCTTCAAGTGCTATCCTTGATATGGAAAAGGAGAAAACTTCATCATGTCTTAGAACTAAATAGTATTTCATTGTGTTGTATATACACCATGGCATTTGTTTATTTGTTTACTGATTTTTTTTCCCCAAAACCCTCCAGGGTTGTGCTTCCCCCCCCCCCATTTTTTTTATTTGTGATTAATAGTGGGCTACAATATTTTAAGATCACAATGTACAGTTACGTACCACATCCATCACCAAAGTTCTGTGCCTACCCTCCCATCTCCCAGAAACAGTCACCATAGCTCTCATAAGTCTTAGAAACAAATTGCTTCTCTCTGTCTGTCTCTGTCTCTCTGTCTCTCTCTCTCTCTCTTACTAGAACACTGTTCTGTTCTGGCTTATGTTCATAGGGGGTACTGAACCTGAGACTTCAGAGTCTCAGGCATGAGAGTCTTTTTGCATAACCATTATGCTATGTACCCCATAACCTTCTATCTTCTCTCTAATTCATTATCCTTAGAGTAGTCAGAATGATCTGGATAAAACCTGTTTAAAGCAGGATAAAGTTTCCATTGTTCTCAAAAAAATAAGCAAACTCCTAGCCATGCCTGAAGGGCTTGTGTGGCAGAGTGCAACTGCCCTATGGTGCGGGTGCTCCGCAAGGGCCCAGCCAAGTGGATGCCCTGAGCTCTTACAAGCACCACATGCACCTGCACACTCAGGGAGTCAAAGCAAAGGTGAGGGCTTGTGTGAAGTGGACACACACACACACACACACACACACGGTCACATATACCTCAGGGTTTGTACAACTATTCTTCCCGGGGCCTTGCCTTCTCCTTTTCTCTCTCTTTGCCTTATCATTTAGACCTCAGTCTCTTCTGGCCCTAGAGGTGGCACAGTGGACCAGGTGTTAAGCTCTCACATTTGAAATCCTGAGTTTGACCCTCAGCACTGTATGTGCCAGGGTGATGCTCTGATTTTTCTCTCTTACTAATAAATAAATCCTTTAAATATATATATCAGAGGCCAGTCAGTGGCACACCCAGGTAAGCACACATGTTTCAACTCACATGAACCCAGGTTCAAGCCCCCAGTCTCCACTTGCAGGGGGGAAGCTTTTAGAGCGGTGAAGCAATGCTGCAGCTGTCACTCCTCTTGTCTGCCTCCCCCTCCCCTCTCAATTTCTCACAGTCCCAATCCAATAAATAAAGAAATAAGATACTTTATAGATTTCAGCCTCTACAGAGGGCTTTAATGACTATTTCATCCAGATCTTGTCTCCTCTGCCTCCATACCACTACCTCTTGTCCCTTTGTACAAAAGACACTGTGCACTGACTGTGTTTTTTCTCTGCCCACTTGCAAACTGGTCAATTGTCTAGACTCCCTTTGGCTGTGATGAGCTCCCCTCTGTGTCCTTGTTCTGAACTGCCAGCTGACCTCAGTCAGAACAATCTCAACTCATCAGAGTCTTCCAAATAAAAGGAGGTTGGAGCTGAGCCTCCATCCTCTTTCTGGTCCCTGTTTCATGGCAGCTGCAAATGCCTCTGAAGCAGTTGCTCACTTGTATCAATTCTCAGTTCTCACTCTTTATCTGAAACAGTGGGAAAGGACTTAACTGTCATTTGGCAAAAGCAGAAATGGAGTGGATATAAGTTTGGGTAAAGAGATAATGATGGTGCTTGATAGGCTGTTATCAATTTCCTTGAAAAATTTTTCAAAAGAAAATTAAACTCATGAGCTAAGGAGGTAGCATACTGGTTATGCAAAGACTTCTATGCCTGAGGCACCAAAGGTCCCAGGTTCAATCCCCAGCACTACCATAAGTCCAAAGCTGAGCAGTGCTCTGATTTTCCTCTCTGTATTGTTTTTGCATTAAAAGAAAATAAAACAGGGGTCAGGTGGTGGTGCAACTGGTTGAGCACACATGTTTCAATGCACGAGGACCCAAGTTCAAGCCCCTGGCCCCCACCCGCAGGGGGAGAGCTTTGCAAGTGGTCAAAAAATGTTGCAGGTAATTGATATGCAGATTCTCTCAAAAGCCTAGACCAAGTAGATCAGAAGCAACCAATAGCACAGGTATATACAAGATACTGGGTACTGTACAGCAAACCATAACAAAAGGACTTTTCAAAGTTAACCCAATTACCAAATAATGTGATGATAACATTAACTATCGATTGTCTTTTGGAACCCTAAGACAGCAGGAACCTCACATCTCCACTATAGAGCCTCTACTTCCCACAGTCCTGGAACCCTTGGATAGGGCCCACTTTCCCGTATGCCTCTCCCAATCCATATCAAATAATATTGCATCTGCCGATCACAACCTAACCAACACAACGCTTGCCACCTCAACATGCTTCACTTCAGACTGTGTCCAGAGACTTCACGTGTGGAATGACAACCCTTCAGCTTCATTACTCGGGTGAGACCTTTCCTTTCATAGTATACTCTAATTCCATCTCAGGTGGTTCACCTTCTAACAAAGTCCCAAAACCTAGATATACACCAGGTTCTGTGAGAGAGAGCATATGTTCACAAGTATCCATAAACTACTGCAAAATACATACCTGAAAGCAGAAGTACACTAGAGTTTGCATTGAGTATTCCCCTAACACTTCCTCTCCATTATTCCATTATAAGCTTTGGGTCCATGACTGCTCAACAATTTGTTTGGCATTGTATGTTAACTCTCTTTTCAGTCACCAGGTTCCAGATGTCATCAGGATGCCGGCCAGGCTTCCCTGGACTGAAGACCCCACCAATGTGTCCTGGATCTCTGCATCTCTGGAGACCCACCCTACTAGGGAAAGAGAGAGGCAGACTGGGAGTATGGACTGACCAGTCAACGCCCATGTTCAGCGGGGAAGCAATTACAGAAGCCAGACCTTCCACCTTCTACAACCCACAATGACCCTGGGTCCATGCTCCCAGAGGGATAGAGAGTGGGGAAGCTATCAGGGGAGGGGGTGGGATATGTAGATTGGGTGGTGGGAATTGTGTGGAGTTGTACCCCTCCTACCCTATGGTTTTGTTAATTAATCCTTTCTTAAATAAAAAAAAATTTTTTTTTAATGCTGCAGGTGTCTTTCTTTCTCTCTCCCTCTCTATCAACCCCTTCCCTCTTGATTTCTAGCTGTATCTGTCCAATAAATAAATAAAGATAATTTTTTAAAAAGAAAGAAAATAGGGGGTCGGGTGGTGGCGCATTGGGTTGAGTGCATGTGGTGTCTATCTCTCCCCCTCTCTGTCTTCCCCTCCTCTCTCTATTTCTCTGTCCTATCCAACAATGACAATATCAATAACAACAACAATAACCACAACAATAAAACAACAAGGGCAACAAAAGGTAATAAATATTTAAAAAATTTTTTAAAGGAAAGAAAATGAAACTCTACCTTTTTACCCTGATGTGGTAATCTGTAATTAGCTCTATTCTTGTCAGTAGTTGCAAAGACCAGCCTGTTTGTCTACATTGGTGTCAAGATAATGCTTCATTCTAATTCTCAGTTTAGAATGTCAAAACACTCTATGTTTTCAAAAATGTATTTTTTAGGCAAAAATCTTTAAGTTGTATCTCTAGCATTTTGTACAAGTCCTTTCATTATGTTATACTCTTTGAGAACTGAATATGTAACAAACCTATTCATAGTTGATAAGCATTTGCTCAAGGACAAATATTGGCAATTCGCAACATATGTTGTCATTTCCATTGCCAGCGTAAACTGCTCTTCCATCAAAATCAGCCTGGCGTTTCTCATAGTCATTACAATTTTTAATGTGCTCACCACATATTTTGAGAACACTCAAAAGTGACAAAAACTTTAAATCCTGGCCCCAAATCTTCCTTCCCTTTGCAGTTGTTTGCTTGTTGGTAAAATGTAAATGCCTCGTTGCTAGAAGAGAGCACACATTATGGTGCGTGAGACCTTGGGTTTGAGCCTTAATACCACATAAGAGCCCCAGTGGAGCTCTCTAGATGGTGAGGTGGTTGGTGCTTTTGGTATTGATCTGTCTCCCTCTCTTTTCCCCCTCCCACCCAAGAATTAAAAAATAAATAAATAAGTGTTCTGGGGAAACTATTTGGTGGTGTTGCACATGTGTGAGGCCCTGGCTCATTCCCCAGCACCGTGCTTTCTAAAAATGCTTTTGGCATAGTGAACACCACAGGATGTCACTGTCACTTGTATCTTGGTGATTGCTCAGATCCCTTTATGAAAATAAGTCCCTGGGAGTCGGGCTGTAGCGCAGCGGGTTAAGCACAGGTGGTGCAAAGCACAAGGACCGGCATAAGGATCCCGGTTCGAACCCCAGCTCCCCACCTGCAGGGGAGTCGCTTCACAGGCGGTGAAGCAGGTCTGCAGGTGTCTATCTTTCTCTCCTCCTCTCTGTCTTCCCCTCCTCTCTCCATTTCTCTCTGTCCTATCCAACAACAACAACAACAATAATAACTACAACAATAAAACAACAAGGGCAACAAAAGGGAATAAATAAATATTTAAAAAATAAAAAAATAATAATAAAAAAGAAAATAAGTCCCTGTGGGTGGAGTTGGGGGACTGTGAATGTACTGGCCATATGAGAAAGATTAGGAGGTATCAAGCAAAGATCAAGAACTAAATAGAGTTCACGACAAAGAACTTCTCAGCTTCTCCAACCACAAGCTGTTCAAGTCTGTCCTCAAAATCAGGGCAGATGGTCAGATGTCTGGCTCTTTGTGACATTATGTTGCACCAGCTTCTAAGTAGGTGGAACTTTTTCCTCACAAAAATCTCTCTCTTCCCAATTGAACAACCAGTATTACTGCACACCAGTTTGCACCAGAAAATACACTGAAGAAGCTTGAGTTATGGAAGCTACTTTCAAGTGGGGGAAACCAGACAATAAACAAGCAAAACCTAGATATTTACAGATCTGAAGTGCTGTCAATAAATAAACAGGTGATGGAGGGAAGAAAAAAAAAAAGCAGATGAGTCTTTAGAAAGAATCATCATAGATAGACCTATCTTCAAGACAGACACAGACAGATGGCCCACAGGCACATGAAAAAATGTTCAACAGCTCTTAGTATTTATTAGAGAAATGCAGGTCAAAACCACAATGGTCTACCTCAAAAATGCTGGAAACAAGTGTTAAGGTGCGGAGAAAATGGAACTCTTGTACACTGCTATTGTGAGTGAGAACTGGTGTGGAAAACCAATGTGGAAATTCCTTTAAAAATTAAAAACATGAGGCTGAGTGGTGGCACACCTGGTTGAGCGCACACATTACAATGCACAAGGACCCAGGTTCAAGCCCCTGGTCCCCACCTGCAGGGGAAAGCTTCACAAGTGGTGAAGCAGGGCTGCAAGTGTCTCTCTGTCTCTCTCCCTCTCTAGCTCTCCCCTCCCCTCAATTTCTGCCTGTCTCTATCAAATAAACAAAGATAATAAAAAAATTTTTTTAATTAAAAATGGTGGATTCAAGACCCCCATTTCCATATGCAGGGGAAGATTTCTGAGCAGGGAAGTAAGGCTGCAGGTGCCTCTCTTTCCCTCCACCTTTGTCCCTCCCTCTCTTACTCTCTATTTCTCTTCGTCACTTTCAAAAAAGGAGGAGATGAAGAAGGAAGAGGAGGGGGAGGAGAAAGAGCTGAGGAGACAACACAGTGGTTATGCAAAAAGACCTTCTTGTCTGAGGAACCGAAGGCCCCAGGTTAAATCCCCAGCACCACCACAAACCAGAGTTTAGCAGTGCTTTGAGAAGTGGGGCTTGGGGGGTTGGGTGGGGGGGAGAGAAAAGGAAGGAAGAGTGGTAGAGTCTTTGTGCAAGCACCAAGCCTCAGTGATAACCCTAGTGATAATAAATTAATTAATTAAATTAACCAAACTGAAAATGGAGAGTTGGGGAGATAACACAGAGGAAGCTCACTAAACTGTTGAGCCTGAGGCCTGGGAGGTCACAGGTTCAAACTCTGGTATCACCATATGCCAGAGCTGAGCAATGTTCGAGTCTCTCCCTCTCCCTCTCCCTTTCTCTCTCCCTCCCCCTCTCCCTCATAAAAATAAATAAGTCCTTTAAAAATATTTTCCTCCTTCCTTTCTTTCTTCCTCCCTCCCTTCCTTCCTATATTATTTCTTTTTTTATTACATAGGACAGAGACACTTGAGTGGAGAGGAGGCAGATAGAGAGGAGAGAGAAAGAGAATCACCACACCGCAGCACTGCTTCAAGGATTGTGAAGCTTCCCCCCTTCAGGCGGTGACTGAGGGTGTGGACCTAGGTCCTTGCACATGGTAGCGTGTGCTCAACTGGGAGGGCTACCACCTGGCCCCTAGAAAAAGAAATCTTAAAAAAAAAAAAAAAACCAAAATAGATGTATGTTACCTTGGGTTTGATTCTACCATATGATCTAGCAATATCACTAAAAGAAGTTTTTATCCAAAGAATTCAAAAACACCACTTTTAAGGTATGTAAGTTCCCCTATGTTTACAGAAGTATTCTTCAGAATAGTCAAAATAATGGGAGTCAACCCAAATGCCCATTAATAAATGACAGGATAAAGTAGTTGTGGTATACACACTCAACAAAATAATCTTCAGCTATTTAAAAAGATGAAATCTTGCCTTTTATTACAAGGATGGAAGCAGAGGTAATTGTGTTAAGTGAAATAAATAAGAAAACAAGATAACTACTGAATGTTTCCACATGTGTATGGAATATAAATAAGCAAGGACTGGTTTTGGTGTATTGCTCCAAAGTAAAAGACTCTGGGGTGGGCTGGGAGGGGGGCTCAGAAAAAAAGCCTATAGATTTATAGTGAATATTAAATCATGCAAAGTAAGTCCTTTGACTTTTTTCTTCATTTACAATGTTTGTTTACTCTAGGACTTTGGATTCCCTTATAATAGTTAGCATTTCTCTATCTCATGGGATTTTTGTAGAATTTCATTAAATCTAGAAAGTTACATGGAGAGAACTAACATCTTAATGATGTTGTTTAACTTTGAGCAGATTGCAGGTCTCCAATTACTTAGGTCTTTAATCTATCTCAGCAATGTTTTGTTGAAGAGATGGCCCTTTATTCCATTAGCTTTATCCAGTTGTATGTTAGTGAGTCAAATCTTGCATCGGGCATAAAGTCCTGCTTTGAATTTTCTGTTAATCACTGTGATGTATATGTTCACACCAGGATCAATTTTAAGTCATTAATGTGATGCTGCTAAGTTAGAGTTCAGATATAAGAAAAAATTATGTGAGCCTGCTCCAACACACATTGACTAGGTTCCTAAACAGTTCATGATTTAAAATGCTGTTTTTAATTCCTAACATTGAAATTTCCATGCTGTTGAGTGATCAATAGCATTTTAGTGTCTTTCTTTAATGAGTCTCTTTTGCTGGAGAATTAAGCTACATGAAGGTCAGATTGATGTGTTTTAGAACTTTATTGTATGGTAAATTTAGCCCTTTCCCTAAGGTATAGTCCTTCCCAGTACCCCAAATATCAAAACTCAAGACAGTAGAAACTCAAGTTCATCAGTCCTGTGTTAAGACTGAGAATTTTGGAGCTGGGTAGTGGCTTGCCAGGTAAAGGACACACATTGCCATGCCCAAGGACCCTGGTTCAAGTCACTGTTCCCCATCAGTAGGGGAAGAGTTGGGAAGAGGGGCAGCTTCACAAGTGTTATAGCAGTGCAACAGGTATCTCTCTCCTTTCCCACTCAATTTCTCTCTATCTCTATCAAAAATAAAAAAGAACAAAGAGAGAAGAGAAAAGGAAAGGAAAAAAATTGAAAAGAGAAGAGAAAAGAAAAGGGGAGGGGAAGGGATGAGTGGAAAGGAGAGGGGAAGGGAGGGGAGGGGAGGGGATGGGGAGGGGAGGGGAGGGGAGGGGAAGGGAAGGGAAGGGAAGGGAAGGGAAGGGAAGGGAAGGGAAGGGAAGGGAAGGGAAGGGAAGGGAAGGGAAGGGAAGGGAAGGGAAGGGAAGGGAAGGGAAGGGAAGGGAAGGGAAGGGAAGGGAAGGGAAGGGAAGGGAAGGGAAGGGAAGGGAAGGGAAGGGGAAAAAAGAATAGAAAAGCAAAGGAGAACAGCAGAGAGGAAAGGAGAGCAGAGCAGAGCAGAGGAGAGAAAGGAGAACACCGAGAGTGGTAGATTCATCGTGCAGGCACCGAGTCCTAGCAATAACCCTGGTGGCAATAAATTAATAAACAAATATCAGAATTTTGTTGTTGTTGTTTATATTCTCATCAACTGTTCTTAGTCAGACTTTAGAGAGTTTCACCTTATATGTGTCCACGTTAGTATTCTGGCAGGAACATTTTCTTTCCACAACTTCTTCCTCTTCAATACTCCACCCCCATGAAATTGCAAAATTGCCCTGTCCCAACTCCAATCTTTGTCTCTCCAGTTCAGAAAGACTGCTTGTATTCTGCCTGGGTTCCATTCCCTGCACAACGATTTAAACACTGCTTTCAGGCAGAGAACTGGGGGTGATGGCAGGGTCACCTTCTTTGTTTTCCTCATCTGAGGGATCACATTCTATATTGCCTCATGTCCTGAAATCTGAATACATTGTCTGACCTATTTTGTTTATGCCAGAAGAGTAAAATTCATCTTAACTACTTCTCCATTGCCAGAACAGAAGTTATTGGTTTGTTTTTCCATCTTAGTCAAACCTCAATTGAAAACATCTGTGTTAGAAAGGCTACTATGAGCACTAAGGGCCATGGCAGCAAAAGAAACTAAGTTATAGAAGAAGCAGAATACCTATTCTAAGCAGGAATAGAGACCAGGGAAGGATTGCAGGAAAAGATACTCCAACAAGCTTTAAATGATCTCAGACTTTACAAGTCAACTCCTGAGCTCTCTGCAAAGCCTGCCTTTTAAGATGTTTTTGGGAGTCAGGCGGTAGTGCAGTGGGTTAAGCGCACGTGGCGCAAAGCAAAAGGACCGGCATAAGGATCCCGGTTCGAGCCCCCAGTTCCCCATCTGCAGGGGAGTCACTTCACAAGCTTCACAAGCGGTGAAGCAGGTCTGCAGGTGTCTGTCTTTCTCTCCCCCTCTCTATCTTCCCCTCCTCTCTCCATTTCTCTCTGTCCGATCCAACAACGACATCAATAACAACTACAATAATAACTATAACAACAATGAAAAACAACAAGGGCAACAAAAGGGAAAATTAAAAAAAAAGATATCTTCATCTCAGTTAAAAGTTACTCTAAGAGTTGCTTATGTGGCATCCTTGTCATCCTGACGACATCCCTGTCACCATTTGTTCTATTATTATTATTATTAGTGATTTAATAATGATCGACAAGACGATAGGATAAAAGGGATACAATTCCCACCATCAGAGTTTCGCATCCCCTCCCCTCCATTGGAAGCTTCCCTATCCTTTAGCCCTCTCTGGTCCATACTCTCTGGGAGTATGGACCTATTATGAGGTGCAGAAGGTGAAAGGTTCTGGCTTCTGTAATTTTTTCTCCACTGGACATGGGCATTGACAGGTTGATCCATACCCCCAGTTTGTTTCTATCTTTCACTAGTGGGGCAGGGCTCTGGAGGGTGGGGTTCTAGGACACACTGGTAAGCTTGTCTACCCAGGGAAGTCAGGTTGGTATCATGGTAGCATCTGCAACTTGGTGGCTGAAAAAGCATTAAGATATAAAGCAGAACAAATGGTTTAATAATTAGGAACCTAAAGGTAAGAATACAGCAGAAGAGATTTGAGGTCTCCATTTTGGAAAAAGTTAGTAGGTCTATTTTAGGTATATTCCAAGGCTGTTCTCTTTTATCTCACAGGAGTCCATTGCCAAATGGACTCCTACCATTAAGCTACAGCTAGAATTCAACCATGTCTTTCCATCTCTACTCCTAATGCCTTGACCCAAGACACTAGCATCTCGATTGGTTTGCTGACAAATCTAACAAGTCTCCCACTTCCACACTGCCTACCTACCATCAATTGTCACCCTAGTAACCGGAGTGATCCTTTAACTATTTAATCCCCTTAATGCTAATCTAAACAGGTAGGGGGTAAAACTCAATGTACAAGAACAATTGGTAGAAATTTATAAACTAACAATTCCCAAAGGAAATCCTCTAATGGCTCTTCATCTTGCTTAAAGTAATACTTTGCAATGGCCTACAAGATGCCCTTTTGTCTTTCTCAACTCTAATTTTATTTCTCTTCTTTGTTGTGTACTCATGTGCACAACTCACCATACCATCCAGTGCAGTTCCTGTACCATCACACCAATGGGAAGCCTACACCTCTCACCCTACCTTGCCCCTCCTTCTTTTCTCTCATAACCAACATACTTTTTATAGAGTCTATGAGATAGTTTAGTTGATTTTTTTTTGCAAATTCATTTGCTTTAGTTATCTATATTCCACACACAAGTACAACTACTGATAGTTACTTGTCATTTCTTTACTTATTTCACTTATCACAATCACCTCCAGTTCCATCTTTTTTTGTCCTGAATGACACAATATCATCTTCCTTAATAGTCAAGTAATAGCCCATTGAATATATATTCCATAGTTTTGTTTTTTAAATTTTTTATTATCTTTATTTATTTATTGAGTAGATACAGCCAGAAATCAAGAGGGAAGAGGTAGATAGAGAAGAGAGACACCTGGAGCCCTACTTCACCACTCGTGAAGCTTTCCCCCTGCAGGTGGGAATTGGGGGCTTGAACCCAGGTCCTTGTGCATTGTTACAAGTGTGTTCAACCAGGTGTTCCACCACTGGGTCCATGTTTTCTTTTTTTAACCAGAGAACTGCTCAGCTCTGACTTATGATGGAGCTGGGGATTGAACCTGGGACTTTTAGTGACTCAGTGAAAGTCTTTTTGAATAATCATTATGCTCTCTCCCAAGGCCCCATGACATCTTTATCCAGTCATCTGTATTGACTCCATATTTTTGTGACTAGTGTAGTTGTGAACATAGGGATGCATGCATTCTCTCATGCTCATGCTTTTCTGTCCTCTGGATGTATGTCTGGGCATGGGATTGCAAGATAAGAAAGTATTTCTATTTGTAGTTGTTTATGGATACTCCATATGCTTTTCCATAGTGGCTGCATTGGTTTACATTCCCACCAACAGTGAACCAGAATTCCTTTATCATTCTCTGTTGGGCATTAAGACAGCTCCCCCTGCTCCACCCTGCATTGCTGATACTATGGCCTATTTACATAATCATTGTTTTGCCTGAAAGATCCCCACCCATTCCATTCCTTTGATCTACCTTCTTCGAGACCTGCCCTGCCTGCAGGGTAACATTAATCCCACCAGTTAAAATCATCACAACAGTTACTAAGGAAGTTTATACCTTTCCAGCCCACTTTTGCCTTTCTCCACCCCTTTTCTTAGCTATTTCCGTTTCCGACTAGCCACTTCTGGTTCTAGAAAAGCCTTGTCTCTGATCAATAAAGGCTGCATTACCTTGTGCTGTGTGTTTGGTTCCTGAGTCATCTATCTCCCTCATCGCTGAGTGAGTAGCAGCCCAGGCTGGCTCCGGTTGAGTTCTCTCCAACCCAGAGAGTATGTGCCCAGGAAGAGGCACCCCCAGGCTAGCCCAGCACTTCTCTCCCTTTATTACTCTTCTCAGACTACACTTACCTTCTTCCAGTTCCTTCCATATCTGAGGCATGTTCCAGTTTTGGGGCTTTTGTCTCTGCTATTCACTTTTTCCTTACTGTTTTCTCTCAAATACTTGTGTGATGTTCTCCTTCACTTCTCCCTTTGCCCAACTGTCCCTCTTTCTCAAGCCTTATTCCATCACTCAATTGAAAACTGTAAGAACCTCAACATCTGCTTGGGTACTCCATCCTTCTCCACTACTTAACTTTTATTTACCCTTTCAATCTGTTGCACAATGTGCTTCTTCATATTGCTCATTCTCTAATCCTCCCACGAGCACCACCATCAGCATATAAATTCCGTAAGTCAGGACTTTTTGTCTGCATCCTTCATTAATGCTCAGCAGCTAGAATCATGCCTGGCACATAGCACACATCAGTCAACAGTTCATAAAGATATGAATGCTGGGATGCGGTAGACAGCATAATGGTTATGCAGACTCTCATGAGCCTGAAGCTCTAAGGTCCCAAGTTCAGTCACCTGCACCACCATAAGCCAGAGCTGAGCTGTGCTCTGGAAAAAATGAAAAGAATGAAGGAAAGAAAGAAAGAATGGAAGAAAGGAAGAGAAGAGAGAGAAGTGAATGCTGGAGTAGGGGGGAAGTAGTCAGTCACCATTTCCTTTTTAATTTTTGATTTAATATTGATTTACAAAATTTTAATATAATTATATATAATAATTATAATTCCACACCTTTCCCACCACCAGAGTTCTGTGTCCCTATTCCCTCCATTGGAAACTGCAATAGTTCTCCCAAGGCCACAGACATGAGTTGACTGCTATTTCTATAACTATCTATCTATATTTATATATCTTTGCCCATTTTTCCTATGGTCCTGCCTTCTCTTCCTTTCTAAGTCATACTTACTACTTCTGAGTGTCATTATTTTTTTTTTTCCTCTGCTCTCTCCAGGTCCTGATGAAATTGGAGTTCAGAATCCTCTGGTCGTCATCCCCTAACATTATGCCCCTGGAAATATAGACCAAAATTATTGGGGGGGGGGGCAGACAGTGGCACCAGTTTAAGTGCACATAGTGTGAAGCACAGGGACTGACACAAGGATCCCAATTCCAGCCCCCGGCTCCCCACCTGCAGGGAGGTCACTTCACTAGCGGTGAAGCAGGTCTGCAGGTGTCCATATTTCCCTCCCCCTGTCATCCCCTCCTCTCTTGATTTCTCTGTCCTATCCAGCAACAATGGCAGCAATAACAACAACAATAAACAACAAAGGCAACAAAAGGGAAAAAGATAGCCTCTAGGAGCAGTGGATTTGTGGTGCAGGCACCGAGCCCCAGTGATAACCCTGGAGGCAAAAAAAAAAATTCTTTATGGGGTACAGAAGGTAGGAGTTCTGGCTTCTGTAATTGCTTCTCCATTGGACATGTGTGTTGGCAGATCAATCCACACCCCCAGCCTGTTTCTATCTTTCCCTGGTAGTCAGTTAGCATTTTAAGATGAAGGTATCCGTGAAAAAGCACTAATGATGAGAGAATGTAAAATGATGAGACAACTGAAATTGATCAGCATACCTGTAATGAAGGGTTTGTACAAAACTGTCCAACAGGCTAAGATGGTAAAACTTATGAAGTCATGAAGGTATCACTGAAAAGTTTCAAGTTGTGTGAAAGGGGACTGAGAACTCTGATTATTTTAGTAATTTAGGAAGATTATTCCGGCAGGAAACATTGGTCTGGAGGTAGTGAGACCAAGACACAATGTGGCTGGTTGGTTCTAACTTAAATAGTTCTGACACTGAACAACTAGAAGAACCTCAATGAAGTCCATGACCAGAGGTATTGTTAAGGAAAGGAGAGGGTGGGGGAGATAGATAGAAAGGGAAAAGAAGAGGGGGTGGGGGGAGGAGAACAGATTTGAAAAATATTTAGGAAATGAAACCTGCAGGACTTCATAAACAAATTTGTGTGAGGTATGAATCAAGGATAACAATCTGATTTCTAGCCTGAGAGATTTGAATCACACAGCTACACTAAGCTGCCTTTTCCTGGGTCACCAGGACCCAGTGATGACAGGCACAAAACCCAAGCCAATCATGCAGACTCACCTTATGCAGGAAGTCTGCCCTGAGTGTCCTTAGTCAGCAGCCTCCCTCACATTATGAAAGACCAAGTCTAAATCATAAACATTACTTTAACAGGGATGTGGCTTTTTTTCAACCCTATGAAGTAATCAGAGGAGGAAATTATGTACAAGGTTTCCTAAAGAGAAGTTTAAATCTACCTAAGATTATAAAGGGACTGGTGACAAACTTTAAAAAAAAAATGTATTAGTGATTTAGTATTGATTTACAAAATTATGAGATAACAGGGGTATAATTCCACACCCTTCCTACCATCAGAGTTCTGCTTCCCCATTCCCTCCATTGGAAACTGCAGTGGGGGGCCGGGACACCTGTTTGAGCACACATGTTACAGTGCGACAGGACCCAGGTTCAAGCCCCCGGTCCCTATCTGCAGGGAGAAAGCTTCACTAATAGTGAAGTAGGGTTGCAGGTGTCTCTCTCCCTCTCTATCTTCCCCTTCCCTCTCGATTTCTGGCTGTCTCTGACCAACCAGCCATGTTGTGTCTTACTCACTACCTTCAGACCAATGTTTCCTGCCAGAATAATCTTCCTAAATTACTAAAATAATCCAATAAATAAAGATAATTTAAAAAATTTTAAAAGAAATAAACTTGTTCAGCTTCACTGGGGGGGGGGAGGATGGGATGGGCACAGTGTTTTGGCGGTGGGAATGGTGTTTATGTACACTCCTATTAACTTGTAGTCATATAAATCACTAATTAATATGAGAGGGGGAAAATTTATTATTTTTTAAAAAGAAAGAAACTGCAGTAGTTCTCCCAAGACCACAGACATGGGTCAACTATAGTTTCTATAACTATATATATTTGCCCTCCCCCCCCTCCGATTCTATCTTCTTTTCCTTTTTAAGTCACACCTACTACTGAGTATCTTTCCTCCTTTTTTTCCCCCTCTTCTCTCTCCGTCTCCTGACAGAATTGGAGTTCAGAGCCCTTTGGTCATCTTTTCCTAACATTTCTTCCCCTCTGGGAGTATGGACCAAAATTCTTTATGGCATGCAGAAGGCTGGAGTTCTGGCTTCTGCAATTGCTTCTCTACTAGATATGGGAGTTGGTAAGTCAATCCATACCCCCAGCCTTCCCCTAGTGGGGCAGGGCTCTGGAGAGGTGAGGTCTGGGGTACACTGGTGAAGTCCTCTGCCCAGGGAATGGTGACAAACATTTATGCAAAGCATAGTGTTAGATATTAAACTGTGCTCACATACCCTCTGCCCCCAAGGAGCTACTTTATACCTCTGCTTCCCTGAGGGTATCTTTAAATATTTTGTTTTGTTTTATTTTATTTTTACCAGGGCACTTCTTATTGTGGTAATGAGGATTAAACCTGAGACCTTTGGTATCTCTGGCATGAAAGCCTTTTTTTTTTTTTTGCATATCCATTATGCTGTCTCCCTCACCAAATTTATTATTATCATCATCATCATCATCATAATTATTTGCCACAAAGGTCATCACTAGAGCTTGATACCTGTATAACTCCACCATTCTCAGAGGTCATCTTTAAAAGATTTTTTTATTATTTATTTTCCCTTTTGTTGCCCTTATTTTTTATTGTTGTAGTAATTATTGTTGTTGATATCGTCATTGTTGGATAGGATAGAGAGAAATGGAGAGGGGAGGGGAAGACAGAGAGGGGGAGAGAAAGAGAGACACCTGCAGACCTGTTTTACCGCCTGTGAAGTGACTCCCCTGCAGGTGGGGAGCCGGGGGCTTGAACCGGGATCCTTATGCTGGCCCTTGCGCTTCGTGCCACATGCACCTCTGTGCTACCGCCCACCTTCCCCCCTTTCTTTAATAGAGAGCAATAGATAACGAAGGAAAGGGGGGGGAGTACAGGTCCTGGAAAAAGATGACAGGGGACCTAGTGAGGGCTGTATTGTTATGTGGAAAACTGAGAAATGATATGCATGTACAAACTATTGTATTTACTGTTTAATGTAAAACATTCATCCCCCAATAAAGAAAATTTAAAAAAGGAAAGAAAGGAGAGAGAGACAAAGAGGAGAGATACCTGCAGCACTGTTCCACTGCTCATGCAGCTTCCACCACAGCCAACCCCTCTCACCCCCACAGGTTGGGACAAACAGCTTGAACCCAGGTCCTCTCACACAGCAGCATATGCAGTTTATTGGATGAAACAGTCCATAAGCACTTTCCCCTTTATTGAGGGGCGTGAGGTATGGAGAAGACACTTTACTAACCAGCTGAGTCAACTTGGAACCAATCGTCGCAGTAGGGAGCCAGGTGATGGCTCACCCATTTGAGGACACACATTACATTATTGGAGGACCCAAGTTCAAGCCCCTGCTCCCCCCTGTAGGGAGGATGTTTTACAAGTGGTGAAGCAGAACAGGTGTCTCTCTCTCTCTCTCTACTACCCCCTCCTATCTTTTTTTCTATCTGTCCTATCAAATGAAAAAAGAAAGAGAAAGGAAGGAAGGAAGGAAGGAAGGAAGGAAGGAAGGAAGGAAGGAAGGAAGGAAGGAAGGAAGATGGTGGGAGTTGGGTGGTAGCACAGAGGGTTAAGCGCAGATGGTGCAAAGCGCAAGGACTGGCTCTCACCTGCAGGGGAGTCGCTCCACAGACGGTGAAGCAGGTCTGCAGGTGTCTATCTTTCTCTCCCCCTCTCTGTCTTCCCCTCCTCTCTCCATTTCTCTGTCCTATCCAACAATGAGGACAGCAATAACAACAACAAAAATAACTACAGCAGTAAAAAGAAAAACAAGGGCAACAAAAGGGAATGAATGAATAGATAAATAAATAAATAAATAAATAAATAAACAAATAAGTAAAAGATGGCTATAGGGAGTGACAGATTTATGGAGCAGGCACTGAACCTCAGTGGTAACCCTGGTGGCAGAAAGGAAAGGAGGGGAGGGGAGGGGAGGGGAGAGGGAAGGGGAGGGGAGAGGAGGGGAGAGGAGGGGAGAGGGAAGGGGAAGGGAGAGGAGAGGGAAGGGGAGGGGAGAGGAGAGGGAAGGGGAAGGGAGGGGAGGGGAGAGGGAAGGGGAGGGGAGAGGAGAGGGAAGGGGAGGGGAGGGGAGAGGGAAGGGGATGGGAGAGGAGAGGGAAGGGGAGGGGAGGGGAGGGGAGAGGGAAGGGGAGGGGAGAGGAGAGGGAAGGGGAGGGGAGAGGAGAGGGAAGGGGAGGGGAGAGGAGAGGGAAGGGGAGGGAGGGGAGAGGAGAGGGAAGGGGAGGAGAGAGGGGAGAGGAGGGGAGGGGGGAGGGGAGGGAAGGGGAGGGGTGGGAAAAGGAGGGGAGGGGAGAGGGAAGGGGAAAGGAGGGGAGAGGGAAGGGGAGGGGCGGGGAGAGGAGGGGAGGGGGGAGGGAAGAGGGAAGGGAGGGGAGGGGAGAGGGAAGGGGAGGGGCGGGGAGAGGAGGGGAGGGGGGAGAGGGAAGGGGAGGGGAGAGGGAAGGGGAGGGGAGAGGGAAGGGGAGGGGAGAGGGAAGGGGAGGGGAGAGGGAAGGGGAGGGGAGAGGGAAAGGGAGGGGAGGGGAGGGGAGAGGGAAGGGGAGGGGAGGGGGAAGGGGAGGGGAGAGGGAAGGGGAGGGGAGGGGGAAGGGGAGGGGAGAGGGAAGGGGAGGGGAGGGGAGGGGAGGGGAGAGGGAAGGGGAGGGGAGGGGAGAAGAGAGTGTAGCATCTTTCACCTGGAAGATGGAGCAGAGGGAATGAGCTGATGAGTGAAGCTGGGTCTGAAGCAAAGGGACTATGAAGCAGAATTAAAAAGAGGGAGCGGGCCAGTTTAGTAGGCTAGAGGGGAAGAATCCTGAAAAGAATCCCTAAGGGCCAGGGAAAGAGAAGCAGAACCTGCCTGTGAGGATGGCTAGAACTGTCAAAGCAACTCACTTGAGCACAAGCAGCTTAGACAGCAATGACTCCACTCTTTATGGAATAAAAGTGGCTGAGAGTAGTAATCATGGGGATAAGAACGAAGGTAAGGACCTGCACTACCAGCAGGTACAGTACTTGTGTTCATTTATTTGAAAAGCTTTTATAAAACACCCATATGTGCATAAAACAATAGGTAACAACACAAGGTTGCCACATGAGTGGAACAGATTATAGACAGTGCAGTTGGAAGTCGCTTCTAATAACTTCTAATGGAGTGTTGTGCTTAATTAGAATGGCACATCTATAATTTTCTTGTTAATGATGCTGCAAAGGATGGTAATTTTGAATTAAGTATATACTCTCTAAGAGCTATATCCATGGGAGTTGGGCGGTAGTGCAGTGGGTTAAATGCAGGTGGTACAAAGCACACGGACCAACATAAGGATCCCAGTTCAAGCCCCAGCTCCCCACCTGCATGGGAGTCACTTCACAAGCAGTGAAGCAGGTCTGCAGGTGTCTATCTTCCCCCTCCTTTCTCCATTTCTCTCTGTCCTATCCAACAACGAAGACAACAATAATAACTACAACAATAAAACAACAAGGGCAACAAAAGAGAATAAATAAGTATTTAAAAATAAAGAGCTATATCCATGAGATAGTCTCATATGCATGAAAATAGAAGGGGCAAGCTGACAATGAGGAAATATTGCTCTCATTCATATGTTGTATGTACAATAAAGAAATAAAGTGGGCTGGAAAAACAGATTATCCTCTTATTGCACCAATGTGCTCATCTGAAGCCCCAGAGGCCACAGGTTCAGTCCCTAGCACCACCATGTGCCAGAACTGAGCAGTGCTCCTTACTGTCTCTCCCTTCTCTCTTAGTTTCTCTCATAATAAATTAATGAATTACTAAACAGATCTTTTTCTGAGAAGAGTGGTTGTTCAGAAAGAAGTAATAAAAACAAAGGGACAAAAATCAAATGAAAAAAAATTCTTAGACATGGAGTGCAAAACTTAGGTCACCAAAAAACACAGGGAGGAGTGGATTAAAAGGGCAGAGACAGGGCCAGGTGGTATCACACCTGAATGAGCACACACATGACCATGTCCAAGGACCCGGATTCAAGCCCCCTGTTTCCATCTGCAGGGGGTGGGGAGCTTCACAAGTGGTGAAGCAGGTCTACAGGTGTTTCTCTCCCTATCTCTTCTCAATTTCTCTCTGTCTTATCAAATTAAAATAAATACTTTTTAAGAGTAGAGGTAATCCAATAGACATGAGTGAAGAGATATTGGAATTTTGGATATAGTCATAGTGTGGGTAACATGTTATGAAGAGGTGGGAAACTGTACTTCTAAAATATATAACTTAATTTGTAAGCCAACATTACCTACAAAAGAAAAATAAGACATAGGGGGCAGCAGGTTAAGTGCATATGGCATAAAAGCACAAGGACCAGTGTAAGGATCCTGGTTTAAGCCCCCAGCTCCCCAAACCTGCAGGGGGGGTCACTTCATAGGCGGTGAAGCAGGTCTGCAGGTGTCTATCTTTCTCTCCCCCCTCTGTCTTCCCCTCCTCTCTCCATTTCTCTCTGTCCTATCCAACAACAACAATAACAATAATAATAACAACAACAACGATAAACAACAAGAGCAACAAAATGGGAAAAAATAGCCTCCAGGAGCAGTAGATTCTTAGTGCAGGCACCGAGCCCCAGCAATAACCCTGGAAGGAAAAAAAAAATTTGGGTCAAGGAAATGGCTCAGTGGTATTGCTCCCTAGCATAGCACTTTATCTTTTTTCTTTCTTTCTTTCTTTCTTTCTTTCTTTCTTTCTTTCTTTCTTCCTTTCTTCCTTCCTTCCTTTCTTTCTTTCTTACCAGAGCACTGCTCAGCTCTGGCTTATGGTGATGCGGGGAATTGAACCTGGGACCTCAGAGTCTCAGCCATGAGTCTTTTTTTTTTTTTTAATATTTATTTATTCCCTTTTGTTGCCCTTGTTTTTATTGTTGTAGTTATTATTGTTACTGATTTTGTCATTGTTGGATAGGACAGAGAGAAATGGAGAGAGGAGGGGAAGACAGGGAAGGAGAGAAAGGTAGACACCAGCAGACCTGCTTCACCATTTGTGAAGCGACTCCCCTGCAGGTGAGGAGCTGGGGGCTCTAACCAGGATCCTTACACTGGTCCTTGTGCTTCGCGCCACATGTGCTCAACCCGCCGTGCCACCGCCCGACTCCCTGAACTTTTTCTTAAATGGTGTTATCCATAGTTTTGAAATAGACAGTTTTCCTGGCTTTATCAGGCGAACCAATTATGAGTTTCAGAGTGAATCTATCACTTTTATGATGAAATAATGGAAATAAAAAATACTTGTACTCAAATCTCTTTATACATCCTTTTATTGTATGACTACTGTATTGTACTACTTTGGGAGGATAAATATGTTTCTTTTTTTTTAATTTTTAAAAAATATTTATTTTCCCTTTTGTTGCCCTTGTTTTTTATTGTAGTTATTATTGTTGTTATTGATATCGTTGTAGTTGGATAGGACAGAGAGAAATGGAGAGAGGAGGGGAAGACAGAGAGGGGGAGAGAAAGATAGACACCTGCAGACCTGCTTCACCGCTTGTGAAGCGACTCCCCTGTAGGTGGGGAGCCGGGAGCTCGAACCAGGATCCTTAAGCCGGTCCTTGTGCTTTGCGCCATGTGTGCTTAACCTGCCCGACTCCCCAATATGTTTCTTTTTTTTAAGATTTACTTTTTAAATGTATTTATTTATAATATAGAGGCTGGAGAGAGACCCAAAACATCACTCTGACACATGTGATGCCAAAGATGGAACTCAGGACATCATGCTTGTAAGTTCAATGTTCTAGTTACTGTGCTACCTCCCAGGTCACAGATTTATTTCTTCAGCTATTGTGAATTGACTAAATTTAGTGGACAGAGATGAGAACTTGTTCTGCACATAGTTAACCAGATCTTACCATTCTGAATGGGAATAAGCATCCTCTGGGCCGAATGAATGTGTGTGTGTGTGTGTGTGTGTGTGTGTGTGTGTGTGTGTGTGTATCAGGGGTCTCTCTAAATACAGAGAGATGAAACATTTGCAATAATCTATGCTACTGTGTAGGACTAACTAGTCTTTTAAAAAATTATTTACTAGAGGCGGAGCTACGAGCAGCAGATCGCTTTCTCTCCTCTCCTCTCCTCTCCCGGATCAACTAGGAATACTAAAGGAGACCACCCGGACCGAAACAAGACAGGACTAGAATGACCACAGAAACCCAGTAAATCACCCGTGAGTACAAACACACGTGGCTGGTGACAGAGAGGAGAGAGGGGCCTAAGGAGAGATTAAGTGACTGCTAACAGTTCAACAGTTTGTCAGTGGAGACACCACCTCCAGTCTGCTCCACCAACAAGGGGACAGCTGAAGGGAGGAAAGGACTCCCCAGAGACTCACCAAGTGCAACTCTGAGTCTCCATTGCTACTACCCTCAGAACCTGGAGCAGCAACAGGGAGGGACACCAGGGTACAGAGATCTAACCGGGAAACTCAGGAGAAGACCTATACCTCGGTGGCATAGCTGAGGGGCTGTGAAAGTCTCTTTGCATAACCACTGGATTATCTCTGCCACACCCTGCTTTATCTCTTGGTCAGGAGTCAGTGATTAAGCTAAGAAGCCTATTGATAGTTTAAAAGCACTCAGGGTCCCATAGCCTACAGGGGAAAAAAAAAAAAGGCTTTTACACCACTGAACTCCAACTCAGGGATTGAAAAAACTGTTAACTTATATAAAATGGTTAAAACAACAAGAAAAAATATTGGAGACTCGAACCAGGACAAGAGTCCAGCTAAAAGTCCTCCAGAGGGTGAAGCACAAAACAACGAGTTCAACATCCAAGCATTAGCCAAGGAAATAATAACAGGAGTGAGTAAAGAATTTGAAAAAATTGTAATCAGAAATGCAGGAACAACAAATGAGAATATGGAAGAAAATTCTAATTATCTCATGGTTATTAGAGAGCTGAAAGCTGAAATCGCTGAGCTAAGAAAGCAACTAGCTGAACAAGCTAAAACAGTATCAGAGCAGGGCAACAAAATAGATGAACTCCAGAAAGCAGTAGAGGGCAGAGAGAATAGAATCAATGAGGCTGAAGACAGAATTAGCAAGATTGAGGATGAATTAGAGACAACTAAAAAAGAAGTAAGAGATCTCAAAAAGAGATTAAGAGATGCTGAAAACAACAACAGAGTCCTATAGGATGACTTCAAAAGAAACAATATACGCATTATTGGCATACCAGAGGAAGAAAGAGACGGGGAGGAAGAAAGCGTTCTCCAGGCCATAATAGCTGAAATTTCTCTAGTCTAGACAACATCAAAGACATAAAGATTCAAGAAGCCCAGAGGGTCCCAAACACAATTAACCCAGACCTAAAGACACCAAGACATGTCATACTTAGATTGGAAAGGAATAAGGATAAAGAAAGGATTCTCAAGGCTGCAAGAGAAAAACAAAGAGTCACCTACAAAGGAAAACCCATAAGATTAGCAGCAGACTTCTCCATACAAACACTACAGGCCAGAAGAGAATGGCAAGATATCTATCGAGTGCTCAATGAGAAAGGCTTTCAGCCAAGAATACTATATCCAGCTAGATTGTCATTCAGACTAGATGGAAGCATCAAAACCTTCTCAGACAAGCAACAGTTGAAGGAAGCAACCATCACCAAGCCTGCCCTGAAAGAAGTTCTGACAGGTCTCCTATAAATAGTCAGACCACCACAAATAGGACATATATCAAAACACTCTAAAACTCTACAAGAATGGCGTTAAAATATCTTCAATCTTTGATATCAATAAATGTGAATGGCCTGAATTCACCTATTAAAAGACACAGAGTAGGAAGATGGATCAGAAAACACAACCCAACAATATGTTGTCTACAGGAAACTCACCTAACGCAACAAGACAAACACAGACTTAAAGTGAAAGGATGGAAAACTATCATTCAAGCCAATGGCCCACAAAAAAGGGCAGGAACAGCTATTCTCATATCTGACATGATAGACTTTAAAATAGATAAGATTAAAAAAGATAGGAATGGACACTACTTAATGCTCAGAGGATCAGTCAATCAAGAGGACTTAACAATTATTAATATCTATGCACCCAATGAGAAGCCATCTAAATACATCAAACTTCTACTGAAAGAGCTACAGCAATATATTAACAGTAACACAATCATAGTAGGGGACTTCAACACCCCACTATCTCAACTTGACAGATCATCCAGGAAGAAAATCAGTAAAGACATAAGGGAGCTAAATGAAGAGATAGATAAACTAGAACTATTGGACATTTTCAGAGTCATTCATCCCAAGAAACTGGAATACACATTTTACTCAAATCCACATGGATCATTCTCAAGGATAGACCATATGTTAGGCCACAAAGACAGCATCAGCCTATTCAAGAGCACTGAAATCATCCCAAGCATCTTCTCAGACCACAGTGGAATTAAACTAACACTTAACAATCAACAAAAGATTAGTAACAGTCCCAAAATGTGGAAGCTCAACAGTACACTTCTTAACAACTTCTGGGTCAAAGAGGAAATCAAGGAAGAAATCAAAATGTTTCGAGAGTTCAATGAAAATGAAGACACAAGCTATCAAAATATTTGGGACACAGCTAAAGCAGTCCTAAGAGGGAAGTTCATAGCTATACAAGCACACATTAGGAAACAAGAAAAGGCACAAATAAACAGCCTGATTGCACATCTTAAAGACCTAGAAGAAGAACAACAAAGGAATCCTAAAGCAACCAGAAGGACAGAAATCACTAAAGTTAGGGCAGAAATAAATAACATTGAGAATAGGAAAACCATACAAAAGATCAATAAAAGTAAATGTTGGTTCTTCGAAAGAGTAAATAAAATCGACAAACCTTTAGCCAGACTCACAAAACAAAAAAGGGAGAAGACCCAAATAAATCGGATAGTAAATGAAAGAGGAGAAATCACAACAGACACCACAGAAATTCAACATATCATGCGAGGCTTCTATGAACAACTATATGCCACCAAGCTAGAGAACCTGGAAGAAATGAATGATTTCCTAGATACCTACCAACTTCCAAAACTAAGTAAAGAGGAAGTGGATAACATGAACAGGCCCATCACAGCTAATGAAATTGAAACAGTTATCAAAAATCTTCCCAAAAATAAAAGTCCTGGATCAGATGGTTTTACAAATGAATTCTACAAAACTTTCAAAGAAGAACTAATACCTCTACTTTTAAGAGTCTTCCAGAAGATTGAAGACACTGGAATACTCCCTGCCAGCTTCTCTGAAGCCAACATCACCCTGATACCAAAAGCAGACAGGGACACAACCAAAAAAGAAAACTACAGACCAATATCTCTGATGAACATAGATGCGAAAATATTGAACAAAATTCTAGCCAACCGGATACAGCAGTATATCAAAAAAATTGTTCATCATGACCAAGTGGGGTTTATCCCAGGCATGCAAGGTTGGTTTAATATACGTAAATCAATCAATGTGATCCACCACATCAACAAAAGCAAGACCAAAAACCACATAGTCATATCAATAGATGCAGAGAAAGCCTTTGACAAAATACAACATCCTTTTATGATCAAAACACTACAAAAAATAGGAATAGATGGAAAATTCCTGAAGCTAGTGGCGTCTATATATAGCAAACCTACAGCCAACATCATACTCAATGGTGAAAAACTGGAAGCATTTCCCCTCAGATCAGGTACTAGACAGGGCTGCCCACTATCACCATTACTATTCAACATAGTGTTGGAAGTTCTTGCCATAGCAATCAGGCAGGAGCAAGGAATTCAAGGCATACAGATTGGAAGAGAAGAAGTCAAACTCTCCTTATTTGCAGATGACATGATAGTATACATGGAAAAACCTAAGGAATCCAGCAAGAAGCTTTTGGAAATCATCAGGCAATACAATCATGTGTCAGGCTATAAAATTAACATTCAAAAGTCAGTGGCATTCCTCTATGCAAACACTAAGTTAGAAGAAATTGAAATCCAGAAATCAGTTCCTTTTTCTATAGCAACAAAAACTATAAAATATCTAGGAGTAAACCTAACCAAAGAAGTGAAAGACTTGTATACTGAAAATTATGAGTCACTACTCAAAGAAATTGAAAAAGACACAAAGAAGTGGAAAGATATTCCATGTTCATGGGTTGGAAGAATTAACATCATCAAAATGAATATATTACCCAGAGCCATCTACAAATTTAATGCTATCCCCATCAAGATCCCAAGCACATTTTTTAGGAGAATAGAAAAAATGCTACAAATGTTTATCTGGAACCAGAAAAGACCTAGAATTGCCAAAATAATCTTGAGAAAAAAGAACAGAACCGGAGGCATCACACTGCCAGATCTCAAACTGTATTATAGGGCCATTGTCATCAAAACTGCTTGGTACTGGAACATGAACAGACACACTGACCAGTGGAATAGAATTGAGAGCCCAGAAATGAGGCCCCACACCTATGGACATCTAATCTTTGACAAAGGGGCCCAGACTATTACATGGGGAAAGCAGAGTCTCTTCAACAAATGGTGTTGGAAACAATGGGTTGAAACATGCAGAAGAATGAAACTGAATCACTGTATTTCACCAAATACAAAAGTAAATTCCAAGTGGATCAAGGACTTGGATGTTAGACCAGAAACTATCAGATACTTAGAGGTAAATATTGGAAGAACTTTTTTCCGCATAAATTTTAAAGACATTTTCAATGAAACGAATCCAATTACAAGGAAGACTAAGGCAAGTATAAACCTATGGGACTACATCAAATTAAAAAGCTTCTTCACAGCAAAAGAAACCACTACCCAAATCAAGAGACCCCTCACAGAATGGGAGAAGATCTTTACATGCCATACATCAGATAAGAGTTTAATAACCAACATATATAAAGAGCTTGCCAGACTCAACAACAAGACAACAAATAACCCCATCCAAAAATGGGGGGAGGACTTGGACAGAATATTCACCACAGAAGAGATCCAAAAGGCCGAGAAACACATGAAAAAATGCTCCAAGTCTCTGATTGTCAGAGAAATGCAAATCAAGACAATGAGATATCACTTCACTCCTGTGAGAATGTCATACATCAGAAAAGGGAACAGCAGCAAATGCTGGAGAGGGTGTGGGGTCAAAGGAACCCTCCTGCACTGCTGGTGGGAATGTCAATTGGTCCAACCTCTGTGGAGAACAGTCTGGAGAACTCTCAGAAGGCTAGAAATGGACCTACCCTATGACCCTGCAATTCCTCTCCTGGGGATATATCCTAAGGAACCCAACACATCCATCCAAAAAGATCTGTGTACACATATGTTCTTGGCAGCACAATTTGTAATAGCCAAAACCTGGAAGCAACCCAGGTGTCCAGCAACAGATGAGTGGCTGAGCAAGTTGTAGTATATATACACAATGGAATACTACTCAGCTGTAAAAAATGGTGACTTCACCGTTTTCAGCCGATCTTGGATGGACCTTGAAAAAATCATGTTGAGTGAAATAAGTCAGAAATAGAAGGATGAATATGGGATGATCTCACTCTCAGGCCGAAGTTGAAAAACAAGATTAGAAAAGAAAACACAAGTCGAACCTGAAATGGAATTGGAGTATTACACCAAAGTAAAAGACTCTGGGGTGGGTGGGTGGGTGGGGAGAATACAGGTCCATGAAAAATGATGAATGAAATAGCAGGGGTTGTATTGTTAAATGGGAATCTAGGGAATGTTATGCATGTAAAAAAAAAAAAAAAAAAAAGAAGAAGTAGAAACGCAAAGCAGAAATTGACTGAGTTTGGAGTATGGCACCAAAGTAAGAAAGCAGAAGTACACTAGAGTTTGCAGTGAGTACCTCCCTAATACTTCCTCTCCACTTTTCCAAGCTTTGGGTCCATGATTGCTCAACAATTTGTTTGGCTTTGTATGTTAACTCTCTTTTCAGTCACCAGGTTCCAGGTGTCATCAGGATGCCAGCCAGACTTCCCTGGATTGAAGACCCCACCAATGTGTCCTGGAGCTCAGCTTCCCCAGAGACACACCCTACTAGGGAAAGAGAGAGGCAGACTGGGAGTATGGACCGACCAGTCAACGCCCATGTTCAGCGGGGAAGCAATTACAGAAGCCAGACCTTCTACCTTCTGCAACCCACAATGACCCTGAGTCCATGCTCCCAGAGGGATAGAGAATGGGAAAGCTATCGGGGGAGGGGGTGGGATATGGAGATTGGGCGGTGGGAATTGTGTGGAGTTGTACCCCTCCTACCCTATGGTTTTGTTAATTAATCCTTTCTTAAATAAAAAAATAATAAAAAAAAAAACAAGGGCAACAAAAGGAAAAATAAATATATTTTTTAAAAAAATTATTTACTTACTTATTTTAAATATTTATTTATTCCCTTTTGTTGCCCTTGTTTTTTTATTGTTGTAGTTATTATTGTTGTTATTATCATTGTTGTTGGATAGGACAGAGAGAAATGGAGAGAGGAGGGGAAGACAGAGAGGGGGAGATAAAGATAGACACCTGCAGACCTTCTTCACCGCTTGTTAAGCGACTCCTCTGCAGATGGGGAGCCAGGGGCTTGAACCAGAATCCTTATTCCGGTCCTGGAGCTTCAAGCCACCTGCGCTTAACCCACTACGTTACCACCGAACTCCCTTAAATTTGTTTATTTATTTGTTTATTTATATATGCCTCCAGGGTTATCGCTGGGGCTTGGTGGCTGCACTAAAAATCCACTGCTCCTAGAAGAATTTTCCTCCCCATTTTTGTTGCCCTTGTTGTTGTTATTATTATAGTTGTTGTTGCTGGACAGGACAGAGAGAAATCAAGAGAGGAGGGGAAGACAGAGAGGGGGAGAGAAACATAGACACCTGCAGACCGGCTTCACTACTCCTGAGGCAACCCCCTGCAGGTTGGGAGCCAGGAGCTTGAACTGGGATTATTGTGCTGGTCCTTGTGCTTTGTGCCATATGTGCTTAACCCGCTGTGCTACCATCCCCCCCAACTAGTCTTTATTCTCACATATATAACAGATAGCATTGGAGAAAGCAGTAGACTGCTGTGACAATCTCTATAGGTAGAGATATTACTATATAAATAAATCTCTTATCAAACTTTTATCGTATAACCCTGCATGAGTACAGAAAAACACATCAGGGCAACTGTCAATTTTTAGGGTGACTGTATTATTTGTCCCCCCACATATATTAATGTTTTGGATAAAATTATGGTTTCCTTTTGCTGATATGTTGACAATTTCTCTGAACAGAAAAGAGGAAGTATTACAATATGACTGAGGTTTCTGAAACAATGAGAAGGCAGAATGCAGAAGTCTGACAGAAATAACAAACAATGATAAATTCACAATGGTTCTTGAAGGTTTGGTATAATAGAAGAAAACTATTCAAAACTGGACTTTTGAATGCAGTTCTGTTTGTTTTGAAGAGCGCATTTATGAATTATATAAGCTGACACACTTCAATGGAATGTAAATTAAATGAAACAGTTTATGTCTTGAGGACAAAAACTACTGCAATATTAACGTTAGCTAAGAAGGTTGCCATAGGGGTAACGGTTCAAAGCACAGAGGTGTTTTATTTATTTTTTTAAATTTATTTATTTAAGAAAGGAGACATTAACAAAATCATAGGATGGGGGGTACAACTCCACACAATTCCCACCACCCAATCTCCATATCCCACCCCTCCCCAATAGCTTTCCCATTCTCTATCCCTCTGGGAGCATGGACTCAGGTTCCTTGTGGGTTGCAGAAGGTGGAAGGCCTGGCTTCTGTAATTGCTTCCCCGCTGAACATGGGTGTTGACTGGTCGATCCATACTCCCAGTCTGCCTCTCTCTTTCCCTAGAAGGGTGAGTCACTGGAGTGTTTTAAAAGATTTACTAGTTTACTCACTAATGAGTCCTGGAACCTGACCTCTCCAGTGCCCTACTGCATTAGAGAAAGATAGAAACAGGCTGGGGGTATGAATTGACCTGCCAGTGTCCATGTCCAGCAGAGAAGGAATTACAGAACACAGAACTCCCACCTTCTGCACCCCAAAAAGAACTCTGGTTCATACTCCAAGATAAGGGAAGGATAAAGGATAGGGAAAGAAGGCCAAAGGGCTCTGAATCCCAATGACATGAGGACCTGAAGTTTTTTTCACCTGGAATCTTGTTTTTGAACTATCACAGAAAGGGAAGTGAAAATGAAAAATACCAGAAGAAGCCAAACACTGTTCTCTTTATCAAAGAAAAGAGGGAAAAAGTATGGATACCTGGAAGTAGTACTAGGTGTAGGTGTTACTATAGAAAGGAAGTGAAGGTAGAAGATTGGAAAAATGGGATGGGATATATATATATATATATATATATATATATATATATATATATATATATATAACTGCAGTTTCTAGTGGAGGAAATGTGGACACAGAACTCTGATAGTGGAAACCTTATGGAATTATCTTATATCCCTATTATCTTATAATTTTTACATAATTATGTTTATTTATAGGCAGAACACTAATATTCCTTCTCCACCAAGTTCTACTTTATAAAATATTTTTATTTGGGGCCAGTTGTGGCGCACCTGGTTAAGCGCACACACTACAGTGCACAAGGACCTGGGTTCAAGTCCCTGATCCCCACCTTCAGGGAGAAAGCTTCACGAGTGGTGAAGCAGGGCTGCAGGTGTTTCTCTGTCTCTCTCCATCTCTATCTTCCCTTCCCCTCAATTTCTCTCTGTCTCTATATAATAATACATAAATAAAGTTTAAAAAAAGAATTAAAAATATTTTTATTTATATATTATTGGATAAAGACAGAGAGAAATTAAGAGGGGCAGGGAAGCTAGAGAGGGAGTGAGACAGACACCTACAGCACTGCTTCACCACTTGTGAAGATTTCCCCTTGTAGATGGGGACCAGGGGCTTGAACCTGCATCTTTGCACACTATAATGTGTGTATTTAATCAGGTGTGTCACTGCCTGACCCCTTATCTTATAATTTTGTAAATCATTATTAAATTAGTAATAAGAATATTTACTAGTTTATGGGGAGCAAGGGGAGAAGAAAGAGAGAGGGAACCAGGTCACTCAGGTTTCTGTGATGCCAGACATCATGTTAAGAGACTTCATGCTTGCGAGCCCAAGGCTTTGCAAGTCCATGCTGTGCCACCTCCTGGACCACTAGAATGAACGGAACACCCAGGAAAATATTTTGCTTCACAGTCCTTGAAAACTCTGCATGTAGGAGGGACAGCTAAGAAAATCTAGCCATGGGAGTCAGGTCGTGGCACAGCGGGTTAAGCGCACGTGGCGCAAAACACAAGGACCAGCATCAGGATCCCATTTCGAGCCCCCAGCTCCCCACCTGAAGGGGAGTCGCTTCACAGGCGGTGAAGCAGGTCTGCAGGTGTCTATCTTTCTCTGCCCCTCTCTGTCTTCCCCTCCTCTCTCCATTTCTCTCTGTCCTATCCAACAACAATAACGACATCAATAACCACAACAATGTTAAACAACAAGGGCAACAAAAAGGAAAATAAACACATATAAAAATTTTATTAAAAAAAAAAATAGAAAGAAAATCTAGCCATGGCCAGGGATGTGACTCAGTCTAGCAAGCAGAGCATAAAACTTGCACATGTGAGGACCCAAGCTCAAACCCTAACACCACACAAAGCTGAGCAGTAAACTTTCACTTTCACTCTCACTTTGGCTCTCTTGCTTTTATGAAAATAGGTATTTTTTTACACTGTAGCCTCTGCCTTACAATTGGCACAGTGATGTGGCAAACTGCAAGCCCAAGTTTTCTCTTTTTTACATTTTTTAAAAGATTTTATTTATTTATGAGGAAGAGAAGAGGAGAGAGAGAACAAACATCACTCTGGCACATGTGCTGCCGGGGATCAAACTCAGAACCTCATTCTTGAGAGTCCAAAGCTTTACCACTGCGCCACCTCCCGGACCACTCTTTTTTACTTTTTTTTAAAGATTTTATTTATTAATATGAGAGAGAGAGAGAGGACACCGAGGCAGGGATAGATAGCATAATGGTTATGCAAAGAGAGGCTCCAAAGTCCCAGATTCAATCAACCACACCACCATAAGCCAGAACTGAGCAATGCTCTGGTAAAAACAAAACAAACAAACAAACAAACAAACCCCAGACAGCTGTCTAGTATATGCACTGCTGGGGATCAAATTCAAGACTTCATGCTCTAAGGTCTAACACCTGATCCACCGTGTCACTTCCCAGACTGAAAATATACCATTTATGGTTGTTTTGTTTTGTTTTGTTTTGTTTTGTTTTGTTTTGTTTTGTTTTAACCAAAGCACTATTCCCCCCTGGCTTATGGTGGTGCTAGGGATTGAGCCTAGGACTTCAGAGCCTCAGGCATGATTTTTTTTTCATAAGTGTTATGGAAGCTCAAGTTTATTTATTTATTTTATTTTTACTGAAGCGGGGAAGGAGGGAGGGATGGAAAGAGGGAAGGAGGGAGAGAAAGAGAGAGAGAGAGACCAGAACCCTTCTCAATTCTAACTTAAAATGGTTCTGGGAATTGAATTCTACCGCTTGTGGAAGACTATGCTTTTTAAAATTGTTAACTTATTTATTTTGCATAAAGACAAAAATTGAGAGGGAAAGGAGAGATACCAAGGGACACACACACCTGAAGCCCTGTTTCACTGCTTGTGAAGCTTCCTCTTTGCAGGTGGGGATTGGGGACTTGAACCATGATCCTTCTGCACTGTAATGTGTGCTCTCAACCAGGTGTTCCACCACCCAGCCCAGATTTTTTTAAAGATATAAATAGGAGTCAGAGAGACAGAGACAAGGAGGGACACCAAATCACTTATTCTACCAGTTGTGAAACTTTGTTCAGGTGTTCTCATGTGGTGGCAGGTGGGTTGAAACCAGATTCTTGTGCATAGCAAGTGTGTCCTCCATTTCCTGACTTCCAGTAGGACAAAAGTTGATGCTTACAGGGGACTGGAAGTCAGCTGTGGTTAACACCTATATTATCCTCACTAGAACCTCCTATATGGGCTGTGTCCCTCTACACAGTGGGTGAGTTCAAAGGGCAAATATTCCAAGAGAGACAGAAAAAGATAGAGGTTTCATCCTTTTCTATCACCTAGTCTTCAACATCTAGTCTTGTGATTTTTTTCTCTCCCTCCAGGATTATTGCTGGGGTTCAGTGCCTGCACTATGAATCCACTGCTCCTGGCAGCCATATTTTTTTCCATTGTTGTTGCTGTTACTATTATTGTTGTTGCTGCTATTGTTGGGTAGGACAGAAAGAAATTGAGAGAAGAGAGGGAGACAGAGAGGGCAAGAGAAAGACACTTGCAGACCTGCTTCACCACTTGCGAAGTGACCTGGATTCTTGCGCTGGTCCCTGCGCTTCCACTATGTGCACTCACCCATGTGCACTACCACCCGGCCCCCAGTTTGTGATTTTCTGCCCAAATTCCAGTGATTAGGGGTCACAAGTCTGTAACCATGTCTGTTCATGTAGAACATTTAGGAAAGTATAAAAAGAGCATAACATGGGGATGAGGGGCAGGTGATGGTACATTCAGTAGAGTATACGTGTTAACAATGCGCAGGTCTCCCAGTTCAAGTCCCTGGTCCCCACTTGCAAGGGGAAGGTTCATAAGCAGTAAATATTGCTGCAGGTCTCTGTCTCTGTCTCTGTCTCTGTCTCTCCCTCTCCCTCTCCCTCTCCCTCTCCCTCCCTATTTCCCTGTTCTCTCTCAATTTCTGTCTCTATAAAAAATAAAGGGAGTCAGGCAGTAGTGCAGCGGGTTAAGCACACGTGGTGCAAAACACAAGGACTGGCTTAAGGATCCCGGTTCGAGCCCCAGGCGCCCCACCTGCAGGGAAGTCACTTCACAGGCGGTGAAGCAGGTCTGCAGGTGTCTATCTTTCTCTCCCCCTCTATGTTTTCCCCTCCTCTCTCCGTTTCTCTCTGTCCTATCCAACAACGACTACATCAATAACAACAACAATAACTACAACAACAATAAAAAACAACAAGGGCAACAAAAAGAAAAATAAATAAAATATAAAAAACAAATAAATAACATTTTTTAAAAGTAAGCATAGTATAATCCTGCTACCATAATTAGAGAGTATTAAGATTTTCACATAGTTACATATACTATTTTCTCCTATGTTTTCTTCCCAAGTTTTAATATAAAAATTTTAAAGTAGCAAGCAAACTCATTTGCTTTTCACAAAAATTCAGTAAATATCCTATCTGCTAATCTTTTTTTTTTTTTTTTGTCACGGGGCTTCACTACTACACATCTTCAGGTACAGATGGAGAGACAGAGAGAAAGACACCACAGCACCAAAACTTTCTTCAGTGCAGCTGGGGCCATGCTCCAACCTGGGCCAGGAGCATGACAAACTAGGCACACTACCCAGATGAATGATACTGCATCCCATCTTTATTTCCTTCTTATTAAAGTAATGGAAAGCTAATCTCAGATATCATGATAATATTGTCCCTAAATACTATGACTGCAGTCTAATAAATCTCTTTTTTCCACTTTTGTTGCCCTTTTTTTTTATTGTTGTAGTTATTACTGTTGTTGTTATTGATGTCGTTATTGTTGGATAGGACAGAGAGAGAAATGGAAAGAGGAGGTGAAGACATAGAGGGGGAGAGAAAGATAAGACACCTGCAGACCTGCTTCATCACCAGTGAAGTGACCCCCAGCAGCTGGGGAGACTGGGGCTCGAACTGGGATCGAACCGCTGTGCTACTGCCCAACCCACCTAATAAATATATATATATATATATATATATATATATATTTCCTTTTTGTTGCCCTTGTTGTTTCCATTGTTGTTGTAGTTATTGTTGTGGATGTCATCGTTGTTGGATAGGACAGAGAGAAATGGAGAGAGGAGGGGAAGACAGAGAGGGGGAGAAAAAGATAGACACCTGCAGACCTGCTTCACCGCCTATGAAGCAACTTCCCTGCAGGGGGGGAGCTGGGGGCTTGAACCGGGATCCATAGGCCAGTCCTTGCGCTTTGTGCCACGTGCACTTAACCCACTGCGCTACCACCCAACTCCCTCCTAATAAATATCTTAAGGCAAAAGACATTGTGCTAAGTAAGCACAATAACACTGTCACCAAAGAAAAGCAAAGCAATTTTATAACACTATCAGTTACCGACTCTGTATTACAATTTCTCCAACTGTTTCATGACCATCTGTTATAGCTTTACTATTTTTTTTAAGTCAGAATTGGGCCAAGGGTGATACTTGGCACCAGGGTGGCTTTGGCTGGTTTCCTAATGTAGATCTTTTGTCCTGGCACCCAATTCTGTCAAGTACCAACTGAGTGGTGATGTGATTCCCATCCACCCATGGAGCTGTACTGAACATCAAAGTCATTCACTTCGGCTAAGACCCCTTGGACGCCTCTGTGAATGTATACTGTTCCAGAACACATGGTAGTGCTTTGTGGAGCTTACATTCTAGACAGACAATGCAAAAGAACAGGAGTTGGAACACTAACAATGGGACCATCATTTTAGGTTAAACAACTGCAACAACTTTTGGGGGATAAAATTACCTCTTTTCTGAGGACTGGTGGTGGTGTAGCCAGCTGAGTGAGTTCAAGCCCCTGGTCCCCACCTACAGGGGTAAAGCTTCACAAGTGGTGAAGCAGTGTTGCAAGTATCTATCTATCTATCTTCCCCTTCCTTCTCAATTCCTGTTACATAAAATAAAAGGGAAAAAAATGACCACTGGGAGCAATGGAAGCCCAAGTGATAAAAATAACATAGCAATAAAGATAAAATCTTTTTCACACAAAATATAATTGATTTTGTATTAAAATTAAATTATTCTTGGGCAGGGTAGGTAGCATAATGGTTATGCAAAGAGACTCTTGTGCCTGAGGCTCCAGAGTCCCAGTTTCAACCCCTAACACCACCATAAGCCAAAGCTGAGCAGTACTCTGGTTAAAAAAAGAAAGTCTCTTCAGCAACTGAGGAGGGAGCTTAGCAAGTAGCTCATGTGCTTGGCATTCCTGAAGGCCCCAGTTTGATAGCAAGCATGGTATATAACACAGTGATGCTTTGGTGTCTCTCTATCATAAAACAACCAAATAGCTGGGAGTCGGGCATAGCGCAGCGGGTTAAGCGCAGGTGGCATGAAGTGCAAGGACCAGCATAAGGATCCTAGTTCGAGCCCCTGGCTCCCCACCTGCATGGGAGTTGCTTCACAGTCTGTGAAGCAGGTCTGCAGGTTCTGTCTTTCTCTCCCCCTCTCTGTCTTCCCCATCTCTCTCCATTTCTCTCTGTCCTATCCAACAACAATGACAGCAATAACAACAACAGCAATAAACAACAAGGGCAACAAAAGGGAAAATAAATTTAAAAAAGTAAAGAATAAAAAAAAAAAATTTAAAAACCCAACCAAATAGCTAAATAAATCTTCAAATATGTATATACCAAGGCTAGGTGGTAGCATACCTGGTAGGGAGATTATGTGCCATACACAAGGACCTGGGTTCAAGCCCCTGGTTCCCATTTACAGAAAGTATACTTCAAGAGGATGAAACAGTGCTACAGCTCTCTCTTTCTATCTCCCCCATCCCTGTCAATTTATCTGTCCCTAATATATATATAATAGTGAACTCAATGAAGCGATATACTATGAACTATTTTTTTCTCAGCTACTATATTTCTAAATACAGTACTTAGCAAGAAACTGGGCTGGAGAGACAGTATAGTGGTTCTAAAAAATCCTTTCATGGCTGAGGCTGTGAGATATTAGGCTCAATTCCCAACACCTCAACTATAAGCCAGAGCTGGGCAAAACTGGGGTGGGAGGGAGATGAAAGAAATGAAGAAATGAAGAAATGAAGAAAGAAAGAAAGAAAGAAAAAAAGAAAGAAAGAAAGAAAGGAGAAAGGAAAGAAGGAAGAGACAGGGAGGGAGGAAGAAAGGAAAGAAAGAAGGAAGGAAGGAAGGAAGGCAAACAGACTTTTATGCCTGAGGCTCCGAAGTCCCAAGTTCAATCCCCCCCTGCACCACCAAAAGCCAGAGCTAAACAGTGCTCTGGTTTAAAAAAAAAAAAAGAAAAGAAAAAAAAGAAAAAGACAAACTCCTTCTGTTATTTTCGGGCTGGCCTAGCTGGCAAGGGCATCTATCCAGCTGAGGACAAACTGAAGGCATTTGTTGATTCATGTGTTAGTGACTGTGGATTCAGGAGCAGTTGTTCTAAGGATGGAAATATGGAAGACTTCACGATTCATGAAAATAATTAAGTATTGGCATTGTGCAGGTTTAAAATGGCAAGGAGAAGAAATTTTCTAATAACATTTCACAAAAGCACTTGACACTGAAGGACTCCACCTGCCACTGTTAATCAATGACTTGTGGAGAGTGACTCTACAGAACTAATGCTTTCTTTCTTTTTTAATTTTATTTATTTATTTATTTATTCATTCCCTTTTGTTGCCCTTGCTGTTTTATTGTAGTTATTATTATTGTTGTCATCATTGTTGGATAGGACAGAGAGAAATGGAGAGAGGAGGGGAAGACAGAGAGGGGGAGAGAAAGATAGACACCTGCAGACCTGCTTCACCGCTTGTGAAGTGACTCCCCTGCAGGTGAGGAGCCTGGGGCATGAACCGGGATCCTTACACCAGTCCTTGTGCTTTGCGCCACCTGCGCTTAACCCGCTGCGCTACTGCCCGACTCCCAGAACTAATGCTTTCTAAATCAGCTGGACTTATATCCAAGTTAGAGTTGTTATTGTTTGTTTAGTTGGTTTATGTTTAGTTTAGTTTTTTTTTAAAATGGAAATCTTGACAAGACCATAGGATATGAGGGATACAATTCCACACAATTCCCACAGACAGAACTCTGTATCCCATTCCCTCCCTTAAAATCATTCCTATTCTTTATTCTCTTGGAGCATGGACCCATTATGGGGTGCAGAAGGTGGAAAGTCTGGCTTCTGTAATTGCTTCTCTCCTAAATATGGGCATTGGCAGGTCGATCCATACTCCCAGCCTGTCTCTTTCCCTAGTGAGGTAGGGGTCTGGAGAGGTGGGGTTCCAGGACACATTGGTGACGTTGTCTGCCCAGGAAAGTTGGTTTGGTGTCATGGTAGTATCTGCAGCTTGGTGGCAGAAAAAGCATTAAGATATAAAGCAGAACAAATTGTTAAGTAATCAGGAGCCTAAAGACAATAATATAGAAGATGAGATTTGGGGTCTCCATTTTGGAAAAAGCTAGTAGGTATATTTTAGGTATATTCCAAGGGGCTCATGACTTTACTAATTTTTGCCTGAGTCCAACAGTTAACATGCAGGTGGACCAAAGATGTTGTCTAGGGAAATGGTGTCAGAGTTGGGAATAGGGCTAAAAAGCAGGATCAGGGAAGAAAGTAGCTCCCAAATATGGGAAAAGTATATAAATATTATTAACTGTAAACTCCATCGATTTGATCTGGGGCCCATACTCAGTGCAGGAGCCTGTGTAACCTCTGCATCCCTGTAGATCTGAGTTTGTATTCTGTGATCATGGCTAGGACCATTCTAGGTTGCATTAATTTCAGGACCCATCTTCCTTGAGTGGTAGAGTATGTTGGCCCAACCTAGCTTCAGAGAATGGAGCAGTCCCTACCATTGTTGACTCTTATAGGTCCTATAGGGGCCCACAAAGGGGTATACTATATTATTCCTGATGGAGATGACCAGTGCCAGTGGAAAGAGGGATCTGTTAGAGGTCTAAGCCCATCATATCTGTGTGGGAATCCCAGGATTCCCTGACAATGGTCCCAGGTGATGGAATGGCTTAGTAGTAACCAAAAGAGCCATCATTAAAGTTTATCAGTCTCTTGCTCTTATCCAACTTTTGTAGTCTTTACTTTGTCTGATAAGGTTAGCCCTAGAGTGATTGAGGGAAGTAAAATAGGAAGTAGGTGAGGAGGATATCTAAGAAGAAACTATTTGATTAGGTACTTTATAGTGTCTTTTTAGGTCTTTTTATTTGCTTGCTGCACTTACTAAGTCACTGGAAACTATCATGCACTTTTGCTTTAAGGTATATATTTTCCCTAACTTATGGATACATGTGTACATATGCCCTATCTCATGGGCTCTGGTCTATATCTAGGTTTTGTGGCTTTGTTAGGAAGTATACCACCCAAAATAGAATTAAGGAGTCCTATAGGCTAGGAAAGTTCTCACCAGAGTTATGAAACTGGAGGGTTCACATTCCACTCCTGAGGTCTCTGGACACAATCCGAAGTGAAACATGACAAAGTGGTACTGCTTGCACTTATTAGGTTGAGATCAGTAGATGTAATATCATTTGGCATGAATTGAGAGAACCCTCAGGGCAAAGGAGATAGCACAATGGTTATACAACAGACTTTCATGCTATGGCTCCAAAGTCCCAGGTTCACCACCATAAGCCAGAGCTGAATAGTGCTCTGGTATTTCTCACTGTCTCTCTCTCTCTCTCTCTCTCTCTCTCTCTGCACCTCTATCAAGAATAAAATAGGTGGAGGGTAGATAGCATAATGGTTATGCAAACAGACTCTTATGCCTGAGGCTCCAAAGTCCCAGGTTCAATCCCCTGCACCACCATAAGCCAGAGCTGAATAGTGCTCTGGTAAAAAAAAAAAATAAAATAAAAAAAGAATAAAATAGGGAGTTGGGTGGTAGCGCAGTGGGTTAATCACATGTGGCAAAAGTGCAAGTATCCCGGTTCCAGCCCCCAACTCCCCATCTGCAGGGGAGTCCCTTCACAAGCGGTAAAGCAGGTCTGCAGGTGTCTATCTTTCTCTCCCCCTCTCTGTCTTCCCCTCCCCTCTCCATTTCTCTCTGTCCTATCCAACAACGACAACAAGAATAACTAAACCATAAAACAAGGGCAACAAAAGGTAATAAATAAATATAAACATAATAATTTTAAAAAATTTAAAGAATAAAATAAATACACACTGGTGCATGTGCTTCACACCATGTGCCCTTAACCTGCTGCGCTATCTCCCGACTCACATAACATATTTTTAAAAAGAGAGCGAGAACCCTCACAAGCCTAGAAATGAACCTTCCATATGACCTAGTAATTCCTCTTCTAGAGATATATCCTAAGGACTCTATAACACCCAACCAAAAAGATATGTGTACACCTATGTTCATAGCAGCACAATTCATAATAGCTAAAACCTGGAAGTGCCCAACAAAAAGATGAATGGCTGAGAAAGTTGTGGTATATATACACAGTGGCACACTACTAGCTGTTAAGAATAATGAACCCACCTTCTCTGACCCATCTTGGATGGAGCTAGAAGGAATTATCTTAAGTGAGATAAGTCAGAAAGACAAAGATGAGTATGGGATGATCCCTCTCATAAACAGAAGTTGAGAAAGAAGAACAGAAAGGAAAACTCAAAGCAGAATCTGATTGAGTTTGGAGTATTGCACCACATAAAAATCTCTGGGTGGATGGTGAGGGTAGATTTTCAGCTTCACTGTGTGGGGAGGGGGGGAGGTGGGGATAGGTAGCATAATGGTTATGCAAAGAGACTTTCATGTCTGAGGCTCCAAAGTCCTAGGTTCAATCCTAGCACCACCATAAACCAAAGCTGATCAGTGCTCTGGTAAGATAACATACATAAATAAATAAGAAGAGGGAGTCAGGAAGAGTAGAGATTAAAAAAAAGTCAAAGAATGTGACCACTTGATGCCAATATCAAGATGAAGAGTGGCAAGGGTTAAATTTGAGTCACTGGATGTGGCTGAGAGAGCTTGCTGGATGACGAATAGGGTAAAACTGAATGGTGGAGAGGCTGATGTGTAAATTGATAGAAATGATTAAGCAGTTGTGTTCCTTAAAACATGGACACCACAACTCTGAATGTGTATATTGTTGACCATTTTATTTTGTTGGCTGAACATATCCAGATGTTTTTAAAATTCAGTTGCTGTTTGGAGGAAATTTAAATGACCTTGAAAAAAAACTTAAATTTATTAACAAGAGAGAAAAGAGGAGAAAGTCAGAACATTGCTCTGGCATATGCGATGCCAGGAACCAACCTCAGGACCTTATACTTGCTTTATTCATGGAGCTACCTCCCAGACCACTTGAATGACTTTTTAATGATGGGTTCCATTTGACTGTTTATAGTAATATTGCAATGTGTGCATTTTGTTGTTTTTGTTGTTATAATAGTGGCATCTTGTTGACATATATTTTGTTGATGTACACCTCTGCAGACCTGTTTCACTACTTGTGAAGCATCCTCCTGCAGTTGGGGAGCGGGGGCTTGAACCTGGGTCCTTATTTTGGTCCTTACTCTTCATACTATGTACACTTAGCCAGGTGCACCATCAACTGACCCTCTCTTTCTTTTTTTTGAGTTATTGCATTCCAGTTTGAGGAAAGAAGGCCTGTAGAGTTTGAATCTGAGATGAAGACAGTTTTGCTGAGTAAAACATAGTGCTACAGAGTCTATAAGACTTAGATCGAGTCATGTTGCAGAAACACTACAGGATAAAGTGATATGTGAAAAAACAATTTCAGGAGGCAGGAGGTGACTTAGTTGGCAGAATGCATATGCCTTTTGATACCTCAGACCTGGGTTTGGTCCTCAGCACCATGTGGGAGTATTGGAGACATCAGGGCACTCCATGGATGGTGGAGATGATGGAATGATGTTTTAGTTTTTTCTCTCTCTCTCAAATTATCAGTAGAATAAAAATGGACTTTGAGGTGGCTCAACAGTATTGAGCATGCATGAAGCCTGAGGTTCATTCACTGTACTGCTTTTTAAAAGAAGGAGGAGGAGGAAGAGGAGGAGAAGAAGAAAAGAAAATCAAGTTTAGCAGGCTAGGTTGTGGCATGCCCAGTGGAGCGCACATATTGCCATGTGCAAGGACCTGGATTCAAGCTTCCAGCATCCACCTGCAGGCAGAAGGTTCACAAGCATTGGAACAGTGTTGCAAGTGTCTTTATTCATTTCCCTCCACCATCTCCTCTCTCTTTTAACTTTGTTATATTTGATAGAACAGAGATAAATTGAGGAGGGGGTAGAGAGGGAAAGAGAGGTAGAGAGACAGCTGTCACACTGCTTCATCATTCCTAAAGCTGTCTCTCTGCAAGTGGGGGCTGGGGGTTTGAACCCAGGTCCTTGTGTGTGGTGACGTGTGCACTTAACCAGGCGCGTCACCACCCGGCTCCCTATTCTCCCTCTCATCCCCCCTTTCCCCTCAATTTCTCTTTCCTATCAAATAAAAGAAAGGAGGTGAAAAGGGAGAAAGTAAAAGTGACTGGGAGTGATGGTGTTGTTGTACAGACACCAAGCCCTGATAAAAATGCTGATGGCAGTTAAAAACTAAACAAAATGAGCCCTACTCCAGAGGTTCCAGGACTGGGAGAAATACAGGTTTTATAGAGAATGGAGAGGGTCTTGCTGTCTTAGGGTTTATGAAGGCAATAGACAGTTACTGTTATAACCAAATTCTTTCAAAATTTGGTTGACTTTGAAAATCTCATCGTTAGGAATTGCTGTATCATACAAGACATCACCATAATTTATGTCCTTTTATGCCATTAACATATAGCTATATTTTATAAAGTGATGCAACCAGTTGCTTCTATTCTTTTATTTATTTATTTATTTATTTATTCCCTTTTGTCGCCCTTGTTTTCTTATTGTACTTATTGATGTCATTGTTGTTGGATAGGACAGAGAGAAATGGAGAGAGGAGGGGAAGACAGAGGGGGAGAGAAAGATAGACACCTGCAGACCTGCTTCACTGCCTGTGAAGCGACTCCCCTGCAGGTGGGGAGCCGGGGGCTCAAACTGGGACCCTTACACCAGTCCTTGTGCATTGCGCCACCATGCGCTTAACCTGCTGTGCTACGGCTTGACTCCCCAGATACTTCTGTTCTCCCTGGTCTAAGATTGAAGGTGATTTACTAATTCATAGAAAAAGTCATTATTAGAAGTGTATTAACAATTCAAGCCCACTGTTAAAATTCAATCAGGTTACCAATTTGAAGTCTTAAGTGCTTAGATTGAAGGAATATATACTCAGAACTATGGTCAATGCATCAAACAGTTTGAGACATTCAATCCATTTCCCCCCTCTCATATTGATTAAATAGTGATTTGTAAGGCTATAAGTTAATAGGAGCGTATATTAATACCATTCCTGCCACCAAAGGTCTGTTTCCCCACCCTATTTTATTTATTGGATAGAGACAGAGAGACACTGAGATGGAAGGAGAAAATAGGGAGAGAGAAAGAGAGACAATTACAGCATTGTTTAACTGGTGGGGACCCGAGGTTTGAACCCTGATCCTTGTGCATAATAACATGTGTGCTCAGAGGCTGTGTCATTGCCTAGCCTCAAATTGGTCTTTTAGGGACCAGGCAAGTAGCACACCAGGTAGAGTGCACACATTACCATGCATTCAAATCACCAGCCCCCACCTGCAGGGGGAAGCTCCATATAAAGTGGATCAATGCCACAGGTGTCTTTCTCTCCTCTCTATTCCCCTCTGCCCTCTCAATTTCTGTCTGTCCATCAAATAAAAAGGAAGGAAGGAAGAAAGAGGGATAAAGAGAACAAAAGAAAGACAGAAAGGAAGGAAGGAAGGAAGGAAGGAAGGAAGGAAGGAAGGAAGGAAGGAGGGAGGAGATGGTCACTGTGTCATGCAAACACCAAGCATCAGTGATAACCCCAGTAGTAAAAATAAGAAAATTAACTTGTTTAGTATCTTCTATGTAAATGAAATGGAAGCTTTTTCATAAATTATCTGTGGAGTGGGATTACGTAGTGCAATGGTTATGCAAACAGACTCTCATTCCTGAGGCTCCAAAGTCCCAGGTTCAAGTCCCTGCTTATGAAGCTTCCCCCTGAAGGTGGGGATCAGGGGTTTGAACCCAGACCTTGAGTATGATAATGTGTGTGCCACTGCCCAACCCATGACCATCTTTTTATACAAGCAGAACAAAGGGGGCCAAAAGTCAGCAATTACATAATGACTTGGGCAGTAGTAAGTCTGCTGTCATGGTTACATGACATTCTTCCTCATGATTATATAACTAAGTACATCCAGTCCTGGGCAGGAAAGACTGACTGACTCCATCTTATTATTTTATTTTATTTCTTTATTGGGGAATTAATGTTTTACATTCAACAGTAAATACATTAGTTTTTACATGCATAACATTCCCCAGTTTCCCATATAACAATACAACCCCCACTAGGTCCTCTGTCATCCTTCTTGGACCTATATTCTCTCCATCCACCCACCCCCACCCCAGAGTCTTTTACTTTTGTGCGATACACCAATTCCAGTTCAGGTTCTACTTGTGTGTTTTTTTTTTTCTTTTCTTCTGATCTTGTTTTTCAACTTCTGCCTGAGAGTGAGATCATCCCATATTCATCCTTCTGTTTCTGACTTATTTCACTCAACATGATTTTTTCAAGGTCCATCCAAGATCGACTGAAAATGGTGAAGTCACCATTTTTTACAGCTGAGTAGTATTCCATTGTGTATATAGACCACAACTTGCTCAGCCACTCATCTGTTGTTGGACACCTGGGTTGCTTCCAGGTTTTGGCTATTACACATTGTGCTGCCAAGAACATATGTGTACACAGATCTTTTTGGATGGATGTGTTGGGTTTCTTAGGATATGTCCCCAGGAGAGGAATTGCAGGGTCATAGGGTATGTCCATTTCTAGCCTTCTGAGAGTTCTCCAGACTGTTCTCCACAGAGGTTGGACCAATTGACATTCCCAGCAGCAGTGCAGGAGGGTTCCTTTGACCCCACACCCTCTCCAGCATTTGCTGTTGTTACCTTTTCTGATGTATGACATTCTCACAGGAGTGAAGTGATATCTCATTGTTGTCTTGATTTGCATTTCTCTGACAATCAGAGACTTGGAACATTTTTTCATGTGTTTCTCGGCCTTTTGGATCTCTTCTGTGGTGAATATTCTGTCCATGTCCTCCCCCTTATTATTTTATTTTATTTTATTTTATTGCCTCCAGGGTTATTGCCGGGGCTCGGTGCCTGCACTGCTACGAATCCACTGTTCCTGGAGACTATTTTTTTCCCTTTTGTTGCCCTTGTTGTCTATAGTTGTTGTTGCTGTCATTGTTATTGCATAGGACAGAGAGAAATGGAGAGAGGAGGGGAAGACAGAGAGGGGGAAAGACAGACACCTGCAGATCTGCTTCACCGCCTGTGAAGTGATCCCCCCCTGCAGGTGGGGAGCCGGGGGCTCGAGCCAGGATCCTTACACAGATCCTTGCGCTTTGTGCCATGTGTGTTTAACCCGCTGCACTACCGCCCGGCCCCCTCTAACTTATTTCTACCATTCAACACACCATTACATCATTCCTGTGTCACAGTGTGTGAGTTAGATCTTCAGGGAGGCCCTTGGCAAGAAGCACTGAGGTTTGCAGCCAAATCCCACAACAGCAATACTGGCTACAACCTTTAGGACCCACCACCAGTCACTTCCTGAACTTGCCCACCATTGTTGGAAGGGGTCTCCAGTGAGGCACTGTAGGTTGCCTATCATTTCCTTAAGTGGTAATGGGGATGGGTAACATTAGTTATGTACATCAGGTATGTACTTAAAGCACTCAGTGCCCAACAGAACACAGGCTCCTCCTTGGGTTGTTGTTTAGATGCCATCAGTTCTATAAAACTACCCTTCTTACCTGGTAAACCTCCTGATGTAGTAAGAGCAAAGCCTGGTGCATGAACTTGAGGGCATGGGCCACATATCCAGCCAATGCAGTGATTTGGGTTGCAGTCATGATTTATACCCCTTGCAGAGAAAATAGGGCCAAAGTATAAAACCACCAATGGGACCCCATAATATCTGGCTTTAACTATGTTCCACTTGCTGGGTCAGGAGTGCAAGCTTTCTCACACCATGGCAGGTAAGGAAGGGTATCGCTCAAGTGCACCTACCCATCTAGCTAGGAGCAAGCCCAGCCACGCATGATTGCCATAGACCAAGGGAGTATGCCAAAGCTTAGAGATGATAGCAAACACCTACCTGTTCTTGGAGACTGGGCTTCCAACTTCTGCACATAATTTCAGAACACATTCCATCGTTTCAGTTCCTCCCTGCTGCTCCTAGCATCTCACGGTCTTATCTGTAGCTCTGTGCCTTCCAAGGGAAGTCATGATTTGCTATTCCAGATGGTTTAAGGTTCCCACAGTTGTGTCATGTTGAACCATTGGCGCACAGTGAGAAAGACAGTTCTATTGGCATTTGTTGTTTTGTTGTTTGTTGTCTGACTACCTGTCAGCCATTCCCTGTGGCTCTATGGTTCTTTGGGTATATATGCCTGCCGTGGCAGCTCCATGCAAACCCAGTAGAATGAAATATCACCAGTTCACACAAAGGCGTATACCCAGTCTATTATGGTTTTGCACAAACATCATCTGTGGACCGAAAGAAACACAAGTTACTGGTGCAATCAATGGAAGAGCTCCACCATCAGGCAGAATGCATGTAAATTTATTATCTTTTGACACAAGCTTCCTGGGCATCAGGGGGCCTGAGTGATGGCACCACACACTCTGGGCTAGAGGCTCAGAAGGGACCACTTCCACCTGTAGATAGGTGGGTAAACTCATTATGGGCCACAGTGAAAGCACAAATGTGCCCTTCACCACCTGCACCACCGTGCTGTCACGTCACCCGGCAAGAAACACTTGCACTGTGAGAGGTTAGATGCTGGTAACCCACCCTGTAACATGTAGCTGGACATTGAGTTCCTTGGCCAAGGCCCATAACAATAGTGACCCTTAATCTTCCAGGCCATGCCCACTGTGATGTTTGTCCTCTAGTAAAAGTATGCCCTCATGATCACTTAACATGCTTACTCACAAATATGTTTGTGTGTATGTTTTTTTTTTTTTTAATGGGAGATACAGAGGGAAAGGTAGAGAGAGATGAGAACACTGCTCTGCTTTGGCTTATGGTGGTGTGGGGGATTGAAACTGGTCATTTGGGACCTCAGGCGTAAAAATATTTTTGCATAAAAAATAAAGCTTTCTCCCCAGCTCTTACTCATGATTATATAACTGGGTACATCCGGTCCTAGGCAGGAAGGTCCCACCTTCCTCTCTGGAGCAAAGATTATCATTCAGCCCGGACCACGGGACGTCAGATGATAGAAGGATAATTCTCCCGCTAAAAGAGTCAGTCACCTCGCGGGAAAGCGAGTTGGGCGGATCACGCCCCGCGCGACCTCCGGCGAAGACTACCATTCCCGGCACTACGTCTGGGTAGGTGCACGCCACTGGGGCGGTTTGGCGCGCGAGGAATTGTGGGATTCGTAGTTTTTTCTTCTTTGGGCTCCTCAGACGGCGGGGAGGACCTGCTTTATGCAAATAGCCAGCCCTTCCCGACCCTGCCTTCTCTTCCTCCTTTTCCCATCTCCTCCCGCCCCTACCTTTTTCTCAAGAGTTTGAAAATTCCCGCTGAGCTTGCGGCCCGACCCTGGAACACTCGCGAGAACTCAGGTCTGCGCTGCGATCTCCTTTCCTTCTCTCCACCCTCTCGGCCCTCCCCCCCCCTCCCCTTCCCTCCCCCGCCCACCCCCGCCCTCCCCTCCCAAGCGTGTGGGACTGTCTGTCCGTCTGCTCTGGGAATGCGTAGAGCTGGGCTGGCGCTGTCGGAGCGGGGCCGGGTCGTGTCGCGAGGGGGAGGACCCGGAACCGCGCGGCGAGTGGCGTCCGCGTTGTAGTCTGTAAGCGGCCCGCCGGCCTGCAGCAGGAGCTGGCGCGCGAGGGGGTGCGGGTCTGAAGTGGCCGGGAGGTCGCGAGCGGAGGCCGGCAGCCGGGAGCCGCTTCCCGCGGGGCGGAGGTGTGCGCACCCCGACTTGCGGCGGCCCCGTTTCCCGGGAGATGCTGTGACGGCTCCGCGCGGGAGGAGCTGCTGTCGCGCCTCGCCTGGCGCCCCCCGGGACTCGGCGGCCGCGGCGGCTCGGACACCCGCCTTCGCAGGTAGGGGGAAGGGAAGGGAAGGGAAGGGAGCGCGGGGCTGGGCCGCGCGGCCTGGCGGGAGCGTCCGCCCGGCTTCCTTCCTCGGGCCCGGGCCGCGCGGCGCTCCCCGCAACGGGCCCAGCCGGGCTGCGGGGGGCAACGGCTCACAGGCTCGTGGAGCTGCGGGGCGCGGGGACGCCAGAGGGGCGGCGGCGGCCGTTGCAGACTGGCAGCAGCGAGCTCCGAGGGCGAGTTATGTAAGTGGCTTCTGGAATGATGGGCGGCACATGGCTGCCGGGAGGCGGCGCGGCGCCGGGGTTTTCTCGCCGTTGTTCTCCGATTCGGTGGGAGCGTTCGCGGGCTTTTCTCCGAGGCGGCGGCCGGCTGTGCGGGTCCGGCTGCCCTCGGCGTCTGTGTCTGGGCGCGGCCGCGGTGAGCCCGGGCCGGGCTGGCGGGGGCTGCGCCCGGCGATCCCCACCCAGCGCCGCGCATCGATCGGGGACATGTGGAGCGGGCGCCCGCTTGCCGGCCTTCCCCGCCTGCAGAAGCGGCGGCCGCGCACCTCGTTTCTCGCTGGCTGCTGGTGGAGGGGCCCGGGTGCTGGGCACCCAAAGCCCAGCTGCGATTGGGTAAATGAAAGAAGCGTTATTTATGACCCTCCCCCTGGTCGGCAGTTTAAGAAGTGTTTGGAAGAACCTGGGGCCTTTAGGATAAAATATTAGTGTTGGGCCGGGGAGAGCACAGTGGTTATTGAAAAGTCATATACCCGAGACTCCGAGGTGCCAGGTTCAGTCCCGACCCCTACACCACCACGCATCAGAGCTGAGTGACGTTCTGACTTAAAGAGAAATGGGGAAAAAAAAAAAAAAATATATATATATATATATATATATATATGTATATAAGCTCTAAACTGTTTATTCTCAAGATGTAGTAAGGAGTTGGCAAAACTTCCTTCGTGAGCGTTCACGGACGGATCTGCCGGGCGCAGGAAGTAGACAGGAGGTTTAATTTGGAGGATTTGACCCGGGGTGACAAGCCCAGATCGAGTTAATGCTTGAGGGATGCTCAAGTGTGTTAAGTGCTGTTAGGAAGCCTGCATTTAAATGTCCGTATGGTATTTTTATTATTTTTATTTTTTATGTTAGTGTCACCCATAGGCAAAATAGCAGTTCTCAGTGAAGGAAAAAAATTGGGGTGGGGATATAACATAATGGTTATGCAAAGAGACTTTCATGCCTGAGGCTCTCAAGTCCCAGGTTCAATCCCCCACACCGCCATAAGCCAGAGCTGAGCAGTGCTCTGGTAAAAAAACAAACAAACAAAATTGAGGTGGCTCTGCAGCCATCTAGAATGGGTATATCTTGATTCAATGAGAAATGAAATATTACTTCTAATTTCCTCCAGAGTTTCACGATTTTCCTAGTTGTGAAAATGTTCAGGAATCCCCTTTATTTCTTGTTTCCCCTGCAGAGTGAGGTTTAACTTTACCCGGGTTGGGGTAGACACTACAGTAAATCCATTCTACTTACTGTCCACATTCAGTCCACAGATTTAGGTGTAGCTACTTTAGAACCATCCCCAATCCCTGGCCATTTTGATGTTCCATTACTCATGTCCTTTATCCTGGAGTTCTATCTCTGCCTTCTTTAGGCCCCAAATTTCAAATGCCACCTCTCCTATGCAATCCTTTCATTTTAAGCTTCCTCCGGTGGGCGGCCAGGCTGCGTCCTACACTTGGCAAAGAAAGCAGTGTGCTATTGAAGTGAGCTGTTTGCCAGCCCCTCTTTCATTTTTCTTTTCCTCCACTTTTCTGGAGGTATGTCAGTGAAGCATTGATTTGGGTCTGGTATTCTAAGGACTGACGACTGTATCTCCATATAGAAAGTGAACTCATTGAGGTGCTAGTCGCTCCTCAATTATCATCCCAATATGTTTTAAAAGTATTTTAAGACTTATCAGTGCTTGAATTTGAGTTTAAAAGAACCAGCGCTAATATGCTTACTTTCGAGTCCACTGGTAGTCCACACTATCATAATGTTCAGTATTTTTAAAAGTCATAAAGAGTAAAAATGAGCACAAAATGTTATGTAGAAATATTTGTTCATTGTTGTTGCAAGTATAATTACTGAACATTGAGATTAGAGTTTTCTGCAGTGGACTTGAACTGCCTTTTCTGGATGTGTGTATTTCTTATAACTTCTGTTATATCTTTTCTGCTCAATTTTACAATACTTAACAATAATTGGATTTAATACTGAGGGTTTGTTTTTTTTTTCCCTTTTTAATAAACTTTAGTCTTGAGTTGATAGCAAGGTGAGTGGAAGTAGAGAGTTCCCAAGGTCCCATTCATGCTTGGTTTCTCCCATTATCAATATCCCTGACCAGGGCTAGTTGTACATATGCTACAGTGATGGAGCCACAGTAATGCAACATTATCACGCCAGTCCACAGTTGACTTGGTTCCCTCTTGGTAGTGTTCATTCCTTGGGTTTGGAAAAAGGTATAATGACATGTATCCACTATTTTAATATCACTTGGAGTGTTCAGACTGCCCTAAAAATACTCTGTGCTACCTTCACTCCTCCCTCTCCCCTAGCCCTGGCCACCACTGACCTTTTTCTTGATAGGTTTTTTTTTTTTAAAGCATGAAGCAATCCATTTTCTTAATGCACTACAGTTTCTATATTCATTCACCTACTGAAGAACATCTTGGTTGTTTTCAGGTTTTGACAGTTAAGGTAAAACCATTATAAGTACCCATGAGCAGGTTTTTATGTGGACATATATTTTCATGAATGAGAGTTCCCAGTTAGGCAACAACCTACAAATTTTATGTCATGTTTCCAGTTCCATTCAGTTCAAAACGTTCTGTTATTTCCTTTTTGTTTACTTTTACCCAGAGATCTTTTAGAAGTGTTATTTAATATCCAGTACTTGCAAATTTTCCAGTGGTTTGTTAGTGATTTTTCTTTCTCCCTTTCTCTTAGTGTTTTAGTTACTAGCACAATATAGTGAGAGAACCAGAGCATCACATTTTAGCTGGTGATCAAACTTGGGACCTCACTTTTTTAAAAAAATAATTTTCATTTATAAAACGGAAACACCGACAAGTCCATAGGATAAGAGGGGCACAATTCCACAGTTCCCACCACCAGAACTTGGTATCCTACCCCTTCCCTTGATAGATCCCCTATTTTAAAAAAATATTTATTCATTCCCTTTTGTTGACCTTGTTTTATTGTTGTAGTAAATCCCCTATTCTTTATTCCTCTGGGAGTATGGACCCATGATCTTTATGGGGGGTACAGAAGATGGAAGGTCTGGCTTCTGTAATTGCTTCCTTGCTGAACATGGGCGTTGACAGGTCAATCCATATTCCCAGCCTGTCTCTCTCTTTCCCTAGTGGGGCAAAGCTGTGGGGAAGCAGGGCTCCAGGACACATTGGTGGAGTTGTCTGCCCAGGGAACTCTGGTTGACATCATGGTATCAGCACTTTTTTTTTTTTTCCTTCAGGCTTATTGCTGGGGCTCAGTGCCTGCACTACAAACCCACTGCTTCTGGAGACCATTTTCCCCATTTTGTTGCCCTTGTTATTGTTGTTAGATAGGACAGAGAGAAATGGAGAGAAGAGGGGAAGGCAGAAGGAGAGAGAAAGATACACACCTGCAGACCTGCTTCACTGCTTGTGAAGTAACCCCCATGCAGGTGGGGAGCTGGGGGCTTGAACTGGGATTCTTATGCCATTCTTTACGCTTCGCGCCATGTGTGCTAACTCACTGCACTACTGCCTGGCCCGGGAACCTCAGATTTCTGAGTTCAGCACCTCCCAAGCCTTTGTTAATTATTTCTCATTTGATTTCATTATGATCAAAGAACATACTTAATGTGATTTAAATCCTTTTGAGATATATGATTCAGAATGTAGTTAGTCTGCCTTGGTAAACTTATTTTTTAATTACATCTCTGTTTAGTGATTGCTTTAATGTTTATTGTGCATGCCCTTTAAAATAGTTGTAGCCTATTGTCAGGCAGCATTGTGGCATTTAATATGTAATAGAAGGCTCAGAGGTTCCAGGTTCAATTCCTAGATCTATTTGGATAGCCCTTCTTTGTGATTCTCATCTTTTGTTCCGTCAACCCGAGTCTTTTTCTGTGTTCCCTGCCGCCTTCTCTGCATGACCTGGATAATGTAGTAAGCTGGGACAGTCACAGATCTTACTTGTTTGCCTTCTCCCAAGGACCAGTTTAGTGGAGTGAAATTAAGATACTCTAACTACTGGGACTGTTTGAGCCAGTACTGCTACATCATTGTATTTTTTATATTAAAAGAAAAGGCTTGGGGCTGGGCAGTGGCACACACCTACTTGAGCACACATGTCACAATACATAAGGACACAGGTTCAAGCCCTTGGTTCCCACCAGTGAGGGGAAAGCTTTGGAAGTAGTGAAGCAGTGCTGCAGGTCCATCTCTCTCTCTCTCTCTCCCCCCCCCCCGTCTCCTTATTCTTTAAATTTCTGTCTCTGACAAGTATATATATATATATTTTTTTTTTTTAAAAAGAAAAGCTTTAAAAAGAGGCTCAGTCTAAGAAATAAAACTTAGATTTCAGTGGAAGAGACTGTCATGCCTGAGGCTTCAAAGTCCCAGGGTCAATCCCCTGCACCACTGTAAACCAGAGCTGATCAGTGCTCTGGTTAAAAAAAAAAAAAAAAAAAAGATTTCATTTCTTAAAAATGGTTTCAAAATCACACCCTTCCACGGTGTGGAAACTACTGGAATTAAAGCTAAATGTAGCATGCATCTCTGTCTCCTAAGAAGTTTCAGTCTAGTTGGTTATTTTTTAAAAGTTTTTTTAGTGTTTATTTATTCCCTTTTGTTGCCCTTGTTGTAGTTATTGTTGTTGTTGGATAGGACAGAGAGAAATGGAGAGAGATGGGGAAGACGGGGAGAGAAAGATAGACACCTGCAGACTTGCTTCACTGCTTGTGAAGTGACTCCCCTACAGGTGGGAGCCCCTGGGGGTTCAAACTGGGATCCTTACACTGGTCCTTGTGCTTTGCACCACGTGCACTTAACCCGCTGTGCTACTGCCCTAGACTCCCAGTCTAGTTGGTTATAATGCAAAGAGGCAGCTATGCAGCATGGTAAGTGCCAAGGTAGGGGCAGTACTAACTTAATCAGGAACAAATAGGAGACTCATAATTTAACCCAGGTTTGAGGTGTAGTGCTTGAGATAAGGGAAAGTTTCTTGAAGAATTGTCTTCGCTTTTTTTTTTTTTTAAATATTTATTTATTGCTTTTTGTTGCCCTTGTTTTATTGTTGTAGTTATTGTTGTTATTGCTGTTGTCGTTGTTGGATAGAGAGGACAGAGAGAAATGGAGAGAGGAGGGGAAGACAGAGACAGGGAGAGAAAGACACCTGCAGACTTGCTTCACTGCCTGTGAAGCGATTCCCCTGCAGGTGGGAAGTGGGGGACTTGAACCGGGATCCTTACACTGGTCCTTGCGCTTTGCACCACCTGCGCTTAACCTACTGTGCTACCGCCTGACTCCCTTTTTGCTTTTGATGAGATGAATCCAGTAGAATACAGGATTTAGATGTCTAAGATTCCCCTGGACTGAAATGCCCAAGCGAGGTTCTGACTGTTTCATAAGGCATAATGCAAAAACAAAGCACAGTTATTGTCTTAGCTAAATCCTAAATGTTTATAAATATGTAATGGAATCATTAACCGAGAGAGAAAGGAAAAAGGAAAAATTTGTAGCAAGGGGAGAGAAAGATTGTTTCATTTTGGAAATACTGGGTTTGAGGTATGTTAGGCACATCTGTCATATATAGAGAAGTATTACTGCTGTCCTATGCCTTGGAAAGAATTGTGTGTTGGTATCATATAATTTGAAACTAGGAATTAGTGAGGTAAAAGGATATAGATGATAGAAGATCTGGAACTAGAAGATTGGAATTGCCAGGTCAGAAGATTTAATCATGTAAAATAAAAATCTGGTGATAGAGCCTCTAAAAATAATTGGGCTTTATGCTCCCATAAGGGCATATGGTAACAAGTGTATTTCCCTAAATTGTATGATGATTTGGCATTTTCTGGATTGTTTTATTATTGTTGTTGTTGTTGTTGATATCGTTATTAGGACAGAAATGGATAGAGGAGGGGGAAGACATAGAGAGGGAGAGAAAGATAGACACCTGCAAACCTGCTTCACTGCCTGTGAAGCGACTCCCCTATAGGTGGGGAGCCGGAGGCTCGAACCGGATCCTTATGCTGGTCTTTGCTCTTTGCGCCACATGCACTTAACATGCTGCGGCTGCGCTACCACCCGACTCCCTATTTTCTGGATTGTTAGCGGGTTTTAGTTGATTGACAGCTTCTAAGATTACATAAATAGCTCTTGTATTCAGAATTTCGTTGTTTTGGATTTTTTTTTTTATAAGAACAAAAATTCCGAGTCATAAGGAGCAGATCACCTCACATTAGGGTCACAACAAATATAAACAGTAATAACATTGTATTTCAGACATGTTATATACACAGGTTATTAAAAAGTTAATTTTAAAAGTAAATATTTCTGAATTAAAGCTTTTAATTTTATAAAAGTAGAGTAAAGGCAGGAGATGCTAAATTTTAATAATTCAAGTTAACATTTAGCACAGCAGTTTATTTCTGTTGTGAAGTGGTGAATTGTTCTAAGAAAGATCAAATAAGTGTCTGTTCAACTGTTGCTTTACCAGAGGTTTTAATTTAATATTATTTTTCTTTATTTCCTTTTTTTTTTTTTTTTTTTGCCTCCATGGTTATTGCTGGTGTCTGCACTATGAATCCACTGCTCCTGGAGGCTATTTTGTCCCTTTTGTTGCTCTTGTTTACCGTTGTTATTGCTGTCATTGTTGGATAGAACAGAGAGAAATGAAGAGAGGAGGGGGAGAGAAAGATAGACACTTGCAGACCTGCTTCACCACCTGTGAAGCGAGCCCCCTGCTGGTGGGGAGCAAGGGGCTTGAACCAAGATCCTTACATGGTCTTTGTGCTTTGTGCCATGTGTGCTTAACCTACTGCGCCACCGCCCAGCCCCCAGGTTTTAGTTTTATATTGGCTTTCATCAGTAGAGAATGGTCTGGGCCCAGTGTTAGAATTGAGTAACTTGCTGGGTAACCTTGTACCTGGAAAATCGTGCCTGGGATCACTTTCCTGCCAGAGATACTCCTTTGGGCTTTAGTAGCCTATTCCCCAAGAAGGCAGAATATTCTAGAAGATGACCCTTTGCTGGAGGCCTAGATGTAGAATTGTCCTAGCGTGTATTGACAACTCCAGAAATTTTTAGTATTATTTATTTATTTCAAAACCAGGTCTGCTTTTTCATTCAATAAATGAAGCAGAGGGAGAAACACCTCTGCGCTAGAGCCCAGTCCCAACCCCCACGGTGCCATAGTCCCTTCTGTGTGGTTCCTGGGTCTCACATGGCAAGCAAGACATTTGCCATACCTGGTTTTAAAAAAAAAACAAAAAACTTTCTCTCCAGCCCTAAAAGTCTTTTTCCATTCTATTAATTTATTTTAATGCGGGGGGGGGGGGGAGAGACTGAAGCCTGGCTTAGTTCTGGCACATGCTGGTATTGGGGTTGAACCTGTGACATTTGGAGTCTCAGGTATACAAGTCCTGTACTCTGCTGACAGGCTGAACTACTCCTTTGTTCTAAAGTTGTATTTCTTACCCTTTCATTCCTCTCAAAACTGAAGGGTATTGTAATAATACTCTGGCTTTTTTGTTTTGAACTAACCTTTATTATGTATTGCTTAATGACACAGACACAAAACATACACTATGTTTATTCATCTTGTACATAATTTGAGGAGGGATGTGTAACATGTGTAGGTAACTTATTCAGGTAATTGATGCAACTTTGCTCTGCCAATGAATGAGTTCTTTGGAAGTAATCAGCAAGTTGTAGTGATAACTTTGAATAAATAATTGACACTTTCTGGTTTGAAATATCTAAGTATGCTTTTTATCTACTGAATTTCTGTGATCTTGTGTCTAGGTTGTCTATTACTGGACTATATATCATTGTTTAAATTACTGTAAGTGCTCTGCTAGTTAATAAAGCAAATTCTACATTTTCTTGTTTTGTTAAAGAAAGTTGCTGATAAGTTCTTGTGTATAGCTCTTTTAAGTATATCCATATATAGTCATCTACATACATGTAAGTAACAGTCTGAAATAAGCCAGTATGTTTATTTATTTATTAGGAAATTGTTGGTTTATAGTTGCTAGTAAAATCCAATAGTTTGTACATGCATGACATTTCCACATAACAGTACAACCCCCAGTACTTCCTCTTCTGCCATCACATTCCAGGACCTGAACCCTCCTCCCCACCCTAGAGTCCTTACGTGGGTACAATACACCAACTCCAGTCCTAGTAATGCTTAGTGTTTCCCTTCTGTGTTTGCTTTATTTAAACCCCGTGTATTAAGTATTATGATTGCTATGTAGTCAGTATTTCTAGTTTTCCCATGTATTTATCATTCCGTGTGTGATGTGTCTCTACCAATCCAGAACATTTTTTTTTAGACTATTAACCTCTTCCTTTCAAAAATATTACTCACTTATTTTATGAGAGAGAAGTCAGCAAAAGCTCTGTACCAGGGATGAAACTCAGGTCCTCAGGTATCCAATGCCTGGGCTCTGCCTCAGCCACCTCCCTGCCACAGACCCACCCCTTTCTTTCCTTTTCCCTTTGTCTTTTTCTTTTTTCTGGGTAGACAATAGACATGGTCAGAATGAACACTTTCCTTATTCTCTGCCCTGCACAATGGTGTTTCCTTTATCTTTCAAGTTTGGGGGTTGGGAAAGAAGGCACTAACTCTTAGCTCTCTCATTCCTAAACTTTATCTTCTGCTTCTGTCTGCTCAAAACAGAAAAAGGTGGATTTGGTAGCTATCCCTCAACGTCCCATTTCATCCAGAAGTCTGCCTTTTCATGCTTGGGTTTATCTACTCAGTTTTCAGAGTGACTTTGTTTTGGTGTCTTTGTCAAGCTCAGGGTTTTCCACATGTACTCTACTGCTGAACTATTGCCTTGGTCCTAAGATATGATTGTACTGAGTCTAATTAAAGATGTACTAGGGGTGGTGGAGCACGTGGTTGAGCGCACATGTTACAGTTTGCAAGGACCTAGGTTCAAGCCCCCAGTCCCCATTTGCAAGGGGAAAGCTTCACAAGTTGTGAAGCAGTGCTACAGGTGTCTCCCTCTCCCTCTCCCTCTCCATCCTTTCCCTCTCGATTTCTGACTGTCTCTATCCAATCAATAAAGATAATAAAAAAAACTTTAAAAAACGATGTACTAGACTCACCAGTTTTACTGCAGTAGCATATATATATAGTTTGTGTTCATCTGGAATATAGGTCAGATGGTATAATTAATTGCATAGAACCAGTTTTTAAAGAATTTAAAGAATCATGTATAGCCTCAGGACATTTGCCTTAATACTTACTAAAACTGTTTGGGGAATTTTTTTTTCCCAGAGCACTGCTAAGCTCTGGCTTATGGTGGTACAAGGGATGGTACCTGAGACTTTGAAACCTCAGACAAGAGAGCTTTTTTGCATACTATTATGCTACCTACCCCCTGCCCAGGAAAATGTTTCCATAGCAGAGAATAATACCTTAGACCTGATAATGCATAATAAGTATTTTATTTGGTTTTTTTTGTGTGTGTGTGTATGTGGTTGCTTTTTTCAAGTTAGGCAAAGTACAGTACAATGCATCTAAATATGTCTTAATAATGTTCTTTTAAAAAATATATTTACAGTGGAAGTATGCGAGACTTAAGAGCACAAGTGACTGGTGGTCTGCTACACTTCCCAGAAGTGACTATTCAGGCACTTGGTGAAGATGAAATAACATTAGAATCTGTACTCCGTGGAAAGTTTGCTGCAGGTAAAATAATGTCACTGGAAATTTACTCATTTGATTAAGTTGTAAGGCAAATAATCATGTGTTCCTGTTTTTGTGAAAGAGGAAAAATAACCTGGTTACTGTGGTCTTAGGTAAGTATCAGCTGCAAGTGTAGTGGCTACATACATACTACACTTTGAGTGAATCTTTTTAAGGTTATAGTTTTGTTTTCCTGGTTAACACCATATATTTTACACCTTTTGGTATTGAATCTCTACATTCTGAATACTATGCAACTCATTTTTCTTTATGATCTGTACATTTTATTGGTAGAGTTAGAGACTAAACAGTCTTAAGAGTACAAAGGTCTGATTGTAGGCCTCTGGGTGATACAAATAAGCAGAAAAATGTGTCTCTTATTCATTGATCTGAAAAAAACCTGTAGTTTAGCTAATATAATACTGCATGCAGAAGACTATACTAGAGGGGCCATTAGCTATGAGTAAGTCTAGTGACATTGTCAAAAAATTTCTGAAAACTAATGGCTAGTTCCTCCTCATCAGAAGACAATGCATGCACACACATTATCAGGCACTTCAGTCATTTACATTGCTACTCTAAGAGTGCTTAAAACATGCCAACACTATAAACATTTCATTGAGGTAATAATTCTAGGTAGCTGAGAACAAACAGGTTAATTAACTTGACAGACTGCAGGTGGCAATAGTGAGCTTGGACCCTGTGTTAAAAAGTCAAGAGCAAGAGCAGTTCCCACTTGGCTTGCTGTTTCCTTAAGTGTATCCTAGCTACTTGGATACATGGTGGGTGTTTCAAGTTTAGTAGAAAATCATCTCTTAATTTACTCAAAAGAAAATTAAGGATCTGTTCGTGATTCTTCTGGTTTACTTGCCTTCCCATATATTAATCATCAGCAAGCAAATCCTTTTAGTTTTGTCTCTTAAGAACAGTGTCCAGTCAATCCATTTTTTTTCTCTGTTCATGACCACCAACCAAGCATAAGGTATCATCTCCTTGCTTATACTCTTTCCTCTTATTGTCCATTTTCTGCTTAGTCACTGGAGTAAAACATTCACCAACCAAACCATATATGACAGAGCTGTGTTCTGGTCTCATAAGAATAAGGGGTATGGGGACCATGTGAGTAGAATGTGTGACTTGATGAAGCTCCAGGGTTGGTCCCTGCACTGCCTGTGAGGGAACACTGCTCTGTCGTCTCTCAAAACAAACAAACAGCAATGAAAAAGTTTCTTTCCTGCTTAACACTCTCCAGCTATTTTACATTGCGTGTACAATAAAATCCAAATATAACTAGTAAAGAAGAGACCAGATGGGGTTCTGATAGCCCTGTTATGCTGGTTATGTCTTTTCATTTGAATCTTAAAACTCTCAAGAATGAATTCGTGTTATATTTTTCTTTTTTTAATCTCTTTTTATATGTTGTATTTATTTTCCCTTTTGTTGCCCTTGTTTTTTTTTTGTTTTGTTTTTGATGATGTCCTCATTGTTAGATAGGACAGAGAGAAATGGAGAGAGGAGGGGAAGACAGAGAGGGGGAGAGAAAGATAGACACCTGCAGACCTGCTTCACCGCCTGTGAAGTGACTCCCCTGCAGGTGGGGAGCTGGGGGCTCGAACCAGAATCCATAAGCTGGTCCTTGGCTTCCTGCCACGTGCACTTAGCCCACTGTGCTACCGCCCGACTCATTAGAAATATAACACATATTTCTAATGAGTATAGTACTAAGTTTAACTCTTAAAAGTATTTTTTTATTTGACAAAGAAACAGATGGAATGGGGAGATAGAGGGAGTTAAAGAGACAACTTCACTGTTTCACTGCTCATGAGGCTTCTTCCCCATCTGTTGAGAACTGGGGGCTTGAACCTGGGCCTTTGTGCATGGTAGCACTGAAACTATAGAAAGGTTTAGTTGCCTAATTTGTTTGTTTTGGGTACCAGTGAGTAGGTGAGACACTATTTTTAAGTGTAGAGCAGACTTTTACTGACTGCTTGATTTATCTTACTAATGTGGAGACCTCTCTGTTCTATAAATGCTTAAATTTTAGTTTGGGGTGTTTGTTAAACATTATGTGGTAAGTTGTATTTTTGTTGTTGTTTTTGTACATACAGTATAAAAATAAGTAACATTCTGTCTTTTTTTTTTTCCCCCCCTAGGGAAAAGTGGACTTGCTTGCTTAGCTTGTGGTCCACAACTTGAAGTAGTAAACTCTATAACAGGAGATCGATTATCTGCATATAGATTCAGTGGAGTGAATGAACATCCTCCTATAGTTCTTGCTGTAAAAGAATTCTCTTGGCAGAAGAGAACTGGTCTGTTAATTGGATTGGAAGAAGCAGAAGGGAGTATTCTTTGTCTTTATGACCTTGGTATATCAAGAGTGGTTAAAGCAGTTGTTCTTCCTGGAAGGGTAGGTATTGTTTAATATCTTACTAAATCTTATGTGGGCGTTCTGCTTTCAAAAGTCAAACCTCTTACTGATTACACTGCTCTGTTCACTTTGTGAAAATTTACTGAGTTATATGTTGATAATTCATTTACTTTGCTACTTTTCAAGGTAAAGTTCAAATTAAAAGACTTAATACTATCAAAGGAACTTATATTTAGGTTTTAACGTTCTTATTCTTGCATACAAGATTAAGTGGAAATACCATGATGTATAGTATTCTAGTACTTTGTATAAAAATATTCATCTGGGGGGGTCAGGCAGTTCTTTTAAGTGCACGTGGTGCGAAGCACAAGGACCAGAGTAAGGATCCAGGTTTGAGCCCTGGCTCCCCACCTGCAGGGGAGTTGCTTCACAGGTCTGCAGGTGTCTTTCTCTACCCCCTCTTTCTTCCCCCTCCTCTCTCCATTTCTCTCTGTCCTATCTAACAACGACGACATCAACAAGAAAAACAATAACTACAACAACAATAAAACAAGGGCAACAAAAGAGAAAATAAATAAAAATAGGGAGTCGGGCGGTAGCGCAGCAGATTAAGCGCAGGTGGCACAAAAGTGCAAGAACTGGTATAAAGATCCTGGTTCGAGCCCCTGGCTTGCCACCTGCAGGAGAGTGGCTTCACAAGTGGTGAAGCAGGTCTGCAGGTGTCTGTCTTTCTCTCCCCCTCTGTCTTCACCTCCTGTCTCCATTTCTCTCTGTCCTATCCAACAGTGACAACATCAGTAACAATAGTAACAACTTTAGCAATAAAACAAGGGCAACAAAAGGGAATAAATACTTAAAAATTAAAAATATAAATAAAAATAATAAAAAATATCCATCTGAATTTTTTTCTCATCTCCCATTGTCCCCCTGATGACACTGAGGATATGTACAGCTTTTTATTTATTACTGTGGCATTCTATTCCTTTTGTCTGTTTGACATTCTAGCTCTGGAACTATATGGTAAACATGTCTTAATGTTATTTAAGAATTGAAAAATACATATAAATAATGGAATCATGGTTATTCATTTTAATATGTGTATGCCTCTCATGCCAGTTTAACCGGTAACAGTTTTATTTTTATGTGATGCCAAGGATCAAACTCAGGCCCCCTCACACATAGGAAGCATGTGCTCTACCCCTGAACCACCTCTCCTATGCATTGTGCCCATTTTATTTATTATGTATGAGGGAGAACAAGACACTATTCCAGTGTCTGTAGAGTCCATTTATTTTGTTTTTCTTGCTTTTATGTAGTATTGTGGATCAAACCCACTATGCAGTTAAGGCCTCAATAATTCAGCTACACTTGGTTAGCTTTGGGGGTATTTTATCTTCAAACAGGTATAATCATATATAGTCCAATGTAAGAGGGGTTTCCTAAGTAGAAAATGAACCATTCAGTGCAATGATTGGCATATTATAAGTTTCCAACAGTCACCTGTTATTTCAATTGCATGATTTTATTTATTTAGTTATTTCATGAGGGCACCATTTAGGTTGTGCAGGGTATTGAACATGAGACTTTGGAGCCTCAGGCATGAGAATGTCTTGCATAACCATTATACGATCTCCCTTGCCCGGCATAAGTTTTTAAATGTTGAAATAATGGTGTAATCTTGTTAATCTGAAGATTTTATTGTTATTCAGATTTATAAGAATGCCAGTTTGATTCTGTATTAGGAATTGTATAAAGCTATTGTAACAACTACTTTAAACTTCAGCCCTCCCCCCATTTGTTGGTTATATTATCTTTGTAGAAGGCAAATCATGTGTTTTGCATTTTTAGGTAACGGCTGTTGAGCCTATAATTAATCATGGAGGCGCCAGTGCAAGCACTCAGCATTTACATCCGAGTTTGCGATGGCTATTTGGTGTGGCAGCTGTGGTAACTGATGTTGGACAGATCCTTCTTATTGACCTATGTTTGGATGACTTGTCGTGCAGTCAGAATGAAGTAGAGGCATCAGGTAATTTATCGTTCCTTCTTGAAACTAAAAAATTGAGCTCTTGATTACTGTAATAAAGTAGATGAATTTTTTTTTTTTAAGTCCTGACGAAGTTTTTTACACAGATATTTCTTTATCTTTGTTCCTTTGATTTTTTTGGACCTATAATGTCTCATATTATAAATAATGTCTTGTGAAACTTTTCCAAATACAATAGTACTTCTTAAACATCTTTCTGTATCAGTAGATGTAGAATTTATTTTGTTCTCTTGAATAAGTCTGTAGCATAACATTGTATGAACTATTTTTTGTCACTCTGGAAAATAGATGATATAATGTTCACTTTCATCACTTTGGGGCTGAATTTTTCTTTTAGAGACAACACTGGAGCCTCCCCTAGTACTGTCATTCTTTCTTCAGTAATAAGTTAGAGGCAGTGGTCCAGGAGGTGGCACAGTGGTAAAGCTTTGGACTCTCAAGCATGAGGTCGCGAATTTGATCCCCGGCAGCACATGTGCCAGAGTGATGTCTGGTTCTTTCTCTCTCCTCCTATCTTTCTCATAAATAAATAAATAAAATCTTTTTTTTTAAAAAGTAAGTGTAGAGAACAGGAAGGAACTTGTGAGGTTTTACATACTTAATGTCTTTCATGCATCTTTCTTTCTTCTGTTGCTAAAATGTTGAGTTTTTCTTAATGAAAAAATTTGCATGTAGTCTGAGTCACCTCTTCTAGAATTGAGTAGCTCCTTGGATTTCTGACACTGTAAGGTGTCGGGTCCATTTTATATATGTGTGTGTTTTTAAAGATTTTATTTATTTATTTATTTATTTATTTATGAATGAGAAAGATAGGAGGAGAGAGAAAGACCCAATCATCACTCTGGTACATGTGCTGCCGGGGATCGAACTCAGGACCTCATGCTTGAGAGTTCAAAGCTTTATCACTGCGCCACCACCCAGACCACTCATTTTATGTTTTTGTCCCAGAACTGAAACCCACAATTTCTGCAAAGGGAAAAATTAGGTTGTTCTAAATTTAAATGAAAAATGCTACAAGTACTACTTAGGGCATTTAAGAAAGTGTTTGATATATACTATGAGATCTATAAAAGTCACTCAATAATTCGGGGTCAGGCTGTGGCACACCCAGTTGAGAGCATACATTACGGTGCACAAAGATCTTGCTTCCAGCCGCCACTTCCTACCTACAAAGGGGCTACTTCACGAGCAGGGAAGGTCTACAGATGTCTATCTCTCTGTCTTCTCCCATCTCAATTTCTCTCTGTCCTGTCAAATTAAAAGGGCTGGGGTGGGGGTGGGGTACCACAAGCAGTGGATTCATAGTGCTGGCACCAAGCCCCAGTGCCAGTCCTGGCAATTTTTAAAAAAGTTACACAAATAAATAATTTTGGATTATTTTTTCATTGGATATGGATGGTTATTCATTGTGCCTTGTTATCACTAATCTTATGTGATGCCATTTGTCTTCAGCTGTGACTTATTCACTTGGTGACATATTTACTTTGGTGCTGTTTATAATTATTTTACCTCATTTAAATTTTTTTTTCTTTTAGACATTGAAATTGTAAATGGTATCCCTGCTGAAGTACCACACATCAGAGAAAATGTGATGCGAGAAGGGCGCCATCTGTGTTTCCAATTAGTGAGCCCATCAGGAACAGCTGTTTCAACCCTTAGTTATATAAGCAGGACAAATCAGCTTGCTGTAGGTTTTTCTGATGGCTATCTAGCACTTTGGAATATGAAAAGCATGAAAAAAGAGTACGTATAGCTTTTATTTTATTGTTTGGTTTGAATATAACATACTCTTAGTATTTAAAAATACCATGTAAAGTGAAGAGTAGTTTAGGTTAGTGCTGGAGTGATTGACTGAATTAGTAATTCTCATTGCATATCATAATGATATAATAAAGGGGTGGTTTCATATGTAGTTTTAGGTTCATCAGTTAGTTCTGTTTGCTAATAAAGCATGGCCCTAAACTGCATAATTTGTACAGTATGAATTCCTTAAGTACTTATATCTGTAAAGTAGAAGTTTGTGTTCCCGGTTGACAGTAAAAAACACCGTGTTTTCAGTTTTTTTCTGTCAGGAACGTATCCCAGTATAGTTATATTGATACTTTTCATTAAGTGTTAAAATTGCTGAGACATCAACTTTTTAATTGTTTTTATTATCTTTATTTATTGGATAGAGACATCCAGAAATTGAGAGGGAAGGGGGTGATAGAGAGACAGAGAAACACCTGCAACACTGCTTCACTCAAAAAGCTTTCCCCTTGCAGGTGGGGACCTGTGCTCTACCAGGTGCACCACTGCCTGGCCCAAGACATGAACTCTTTATTGAGGGAGATAGTGAATAGGCATTAGAGATTTTGTCTCTTAGGTTGTCAATGTTTCCTTTTTTTTTTTTCAAGGCATGCTATATATAATTTTTTATTTTTAACTAGAGCACATTCATTTCTGGCTTATGGTGCCGAGAAATGGATACCTACTTGATTGATTCAAATAATGTATTTATTTGTTTATTCCCTTTGGTTGCCCTTGTTTTTTTCTCATTGTTGTAGTTATTGTTGCTATTGATGTCGTTGTTGTTGGATAGGACAGAGAGAAATGGAGAGAGGAGGGGAAGACAGAGGTGGGGAGAGAAAGACACCTGCAGAACTGCTTCACCACCTGTGAAGTGACTCCCCTGCAGGTGGGGGGCCGAGGGCTTGAACTGGGGTCCTTACGCCGGTCCTTGCATTTTGCGCCTCCTGCGCTCAACCGCTGTGCTACCATCTGACTCCCCTAACTTCTCTTTTTAAGGGATTTGTGGAAACTATCAAATTATTTTTTAAATTTTTATATATAATTTTTTATTATCTTTATTTATTAGATAGATAGCCAGAAATTGAGAGGGAAGAGGAGATTAAGAGGGAAAGAGACAGCGAGAAACCTGCCTCACTGCTTCACTACTTGTAAGGCCTTCCCCCTGCAGGTGGGGACCAGGGACTCAAACCTGGGTCCTTGCACATAGTAGCATGTGTGCTCAGCTAGGTGCGCCATCACCCAGCACCGGAAACTCAGATTTTTAATCATTCTCTTATAGTAATGGAAAACTAACTTGAAGCCCAAGTACCTGAGAGTGTTTTGGCAGTATTCATCTCTTTCTAAAGTATCTAGGGAGAGTAGTGGAGTGCTTTATTCCACTAGGAGGATTTGTTCACGCATACGTCCATGTTTGTTGGACTTTTAACCCTTTCAGTTCTACCTGGGAATGAATGCAATGATCATAGTCTTGATGTCTTACAATCTTTTTTCTTGTTGTCTGTCTTTTGTTTCTTTCTTAAACCAAGAACACTATTCAGTTCCAGCTTAAGGTGGTGCTAAGGAATGAACCTTGGATCTCAGAGCCTTGGGGATGATTCTTTTAAAAAAAAAAAAATTATTTATTTAATTTCCCTTTTGTTGCCCTTGTTTTATTGTAGTTATTAATGTTGTTGTTGGATAGGACAGAGAGAAATGGAGAGAGGAGGGGAAACGGGGGGAAAGAAAGATAAACACCTGCAGACCTGCTTCACTGCCTGTGAAGCGTCCCACCTGCAGGTAGGGGGCCAGTGGCTCAAACCCGGGTCTTTATTCCGGTCTTTGTGCTTAGAGCCACCTACGTTTAACCCATTGCGCTACCGCCTGACTCCCCAGGGATGATTCTTTTGCATAACCACTGTACTATCTCCCTGACCAGAAGCCTTGCACGCTTACGTTTTTTGAAGATAAGATGACTTGATCATGCTTCCCAAACTACTCAGTTGTAGAAATATTATGAACAGTGGTTGCTCAGACTCAAATTCTTAATGAAGTATCTTCTTCCATTTACTAAAATTTTAACTTAAAATTGTCAACTTAGATGTTTTTTTCCTCTTAAAGATACTACACGCAATTGGAAGGTGGAAGAGTGCCAGTGTATGCTGTAACTTTTCAAGAACCTGAGAATGATCCTCGTAATTGCTGTTACTTATGGGCTGTTCAGTCTACACAAGATAGGTAAGTATGTTATGTGTGATTTTTAAGATTGATTGTCAAAAATGGAGCATGGACCAGAGAGATAACTCAGTGGTAGAACATAGGCATGGTTTAAGTCCCTGGCACCACTTACAACCAAGTGGTGGTAGGGTGTATGCTTCAAAGGACAGTGACTGAATGTGGCCTGACTACTCCAAATCAATTAAATAAATTTCTGATAGCAGTTGGTGCTTTTGCTTTTTCAAAGCTCTATTGGTAATTCTATTAATAAACTACTTACTTTGAGAGCCACTGACTTAAGAGTAAATGAGAGTAACTAGAGAGAAAAGAGAGCTAGGTACTGAACCTTGGAACCCTTGTTTATTTGTAGATAAAGAAGGGAGAATAGCCTACAGAGAAAAGAATAAAAATTCGCTTTCCTACCTTGGCACTTCTCAATCTGTCCTCTTCATACGTAGCTGTCGCAGTATTTAAATAGTACAGAATTGAGCATCTTTACTTTATATCATTAACTACATAGCCCTCATCCTTGTAATACAATGCACCCCCTTCATTTTAGGTGGAAGTCTAGTAAGATAAATGAGGAACAGGTAAAAAGGAGCATGGAGGGCCAGGTGGTGGTACACCTGGATGAGCACACACTTTATAGTGCAGAAGGATCCAGGTTCAAGCCCCCAGTCCCCACCTGTAGCAGTGAAGCTTCATGAGCAGTGAAGGCAGCCTGTGCTGCAAGTTGGTCTGCCCCTCCCCCCTAAACTCCCCTTTACGGCTCAACTTTCTCACTGTCTGTCAAAAAAGAAAAAGCCTAGACATGGTCTCTTAAAGAATCTCCCCTATAGTTGCTGTGGGGTTAATTCTGTTTATATCCCATTGGCCAGGAGCTGGCCATGGTTGCGCACCTAGTGCAGGGGAGTCTGGAATACACTTTAGGCAGCTGTGTACAACTGAAACATACCTTTTGAAGGAGATAAGGAATACTGAGTGGATAGTTAAATTAGTAGATAGTTTCTGCCCCACAAGGTGTATGTATTAATTTGCAGACAATACCAGTTTAAGTTAATTAGAATCAGTAAAAGTAAAAAGGTAAATTATTGTTTCAAAGGACTGCATTTTGTGAAAACAACCAAATTCTTCAGAGATCTTCAGAGATCTTTTGTCATATGCCAGTACTCAATAATGTGTGCTAACTAAATTATATGACCAATAAAAGATGCTTATTATATTGATATGAAACTTGTTCTTCACTTATTTCTGTTTCAGTGAAGGGGATGTTTTGAGTTTACATCTGCTTCAACTGGCTTTTGGCGACAGAAAGTGTTTGGCATCAGGACAAATTTTATATGAGGTAAATGGTACTGGTAATACCGTTAAGATTATCACATTGTTCACTGATCGTATTTTTTAAAGTTTCTTTTAAGCATTAATATACTGAAGTGATTCTTAAGTTTACATGGCACAATAAAAAAGTTTTATATTGGGGACCAGGAGACTCGATCAGTAAGTTATGGTGTAATTACAAAAACAGCCCTCCCACTTCAAATTATAAAAGAGAGTTGGGAGTCGGGCTGTAGCGCAGCGGGTTAAGCGCAGGTGGCGTGGCGCAAAGCACAAGGACCGGCATAAGGATCCCGGTTCTAACCCCGGCTCCCCACCTGCAGGGGAGTCTCTTCACAGGTGGTGAAGCAGGTCTGCAGGTGTCTTTCTCTCCTCCTCTCTGTCTTCCCCTCCTCTCTCCATTTCTCTCTGTCCTATCCAACAACAACAACAACAACAACAATAATAACTACAACAATAAAACAACAAGGGCAACAAAAGGGAATAAATAAATAAAATAAATATTTAAAAAAAAAAAAGAGTTAACTACGTCTAAACTTTTAGAGGACATTTTTTCTTTATGAATTCTTGTTAACAGCTGTATTTGACCAGCCCATATATTTTATTCTCTAAAACAGACTTCCCTAACCTAATGCTTATGAATATGGATGAATGTCAGAGAATCACTGTAGTCCCTGAGGTGACATTTAATAATGAAGCATTTTCTGTGGAACATCTTACATAGCTGTTTGTTTATTTATTTATTTCAAGTTTAAAGCAACTGATGAAAAGAATAAGAACTATTTTTAAAGCAAAAATTTTCCATAAGTATATAGGAGTGGGTTATTGACTTAGAGTGTGTGCAGATATAATTTCAGTGGTCAGTCCAGTTTATACATGAGGGCTCCTATGTTGGTAACAACATAGAATATTTTTTGTTTGAGAAGTGTGTGTTTGTGTTTGGTATACCTTATAATATAAAGTAGTTGAACCCTTTTCAGTGATTTGTTCCCTTTAATCTTTTTTTCACTATGTGGAAAAAAATTTAAATTTGAATATCATTTTAGAGTGCCTTTTGTTTATAATTCCTTTTAGACAAATTTCTGTATACTTTATATTCCAGGGGTTAGAGTATTGTGAAGAAAGATACACACTGGATCTCACAGGTGACCTGTTTCCTTTGAGGGGACAAACTAACAATACCAAACTATTGGGATGCCAGAGTATAGAGAAATTTCGGTCTCATGGTGATCGGGAAGAAGGCATGAATGAAGGTTGGTTAAAAGTATTGTTTCCATGTGGTGGCTAAGAGTTCACACCCTGGCTCTTGCGCATAGCAAAGCATAGCGTGCACTACTACTGGCTGAGCCATCTCCCAGCCAAAGCAGCTCATAGGAGAAGTAATAGGAGGGCTTGACATATCAGTGTATTTTTTTCAAATATGAATCAAACCTTTTACTTTAATAGAAAGTCTTATATTGGGGGGATTTTACTTAGTCATTATTTAAAAAAAAAATTTTTTTTTTAAAATCTTTTTCTAGCACTGTCTCCTGATACCAGTGTTTCAGTTTTTACCTGGCAAGTGAATGTATATGGACAGGGAAAACCTACTATATATTTGGGACTTTTTGACATCAATCGTTGGTATCACGCACAAATGCCAGATTCATTAAGGTACTCATTTTACTTTTTACTCTTTTGTTTGTCTAAATGCTGTTTGTATATGCAGCAGGTCAGTGACTTAGTGTGTAAAATTTCTTTTTTAGATCTGGAGAATACCTACAGAATTGTTCTTATTTTGCACTTTGGTCACTGGATTCTGTTGTGAGTAGAATTTCTCCACATTACATCTTGGATATACTAGTGCATGAAAGAAGTTTAAGTCGAGGAGTACCTCCTTCATATCCACCTCCTGAGCAGTTTTTTAACCCAAGCACTTATAATTTTGGTATGTATTCACATGACACTTTGAGAAAAATAACTATAAGCCTGCTTGTGTGTCTGTGTGTGGGGGGTGTAAATACATAAAATTGTGTGCATATACATATAGTATTACCTGTTCATATTTTAGTAAATATGTGGATAAGTAGGGAATTTGAAGTATGCATATGAGAAATTTATTATTTTGTATCTTATGAAGAATTCATTGTGCTAAGGATATGACTTAATGATAGAATGCATACCTTGTATACACGAGGCCCTGAATTCAGTGCTTTGCAGCACATAAAATGGTCTAGCAAATATTTTTTATCACAATTTTGAATTTGCTAGAAAATATTTTATATTTAGTATACTTGTCTTAAGGCTTAGTATCTTGCTAAGAACTGGCAGTTACTATGTAAAGAATTGACACTGCCTAGTGATCAGTAGTTAGATAACTTATTGTGTTGATTCTGTCTCACATACAATATTTAAGTGTATTTTACTATCTTTTTTCTAGATGCCACTTGTTTATTAAATTCAGGAGTTATTCAAATAACTTGTGCTGGCTTTCAGAAAGAGGTAGGTAAAATATGGTGTTGAATTTATTAATTATTCTTTTGAGTTGGTGTTTGGTTGATATTTTCTTAATCATTCTGTTACAGACTTTGACTTTCTTGAAGAAATCAGGTCCATCTTTGAATGAAGTGATTCCTGATGGTTATAATCGATGTCTTGTGGCTGGTATTCTTTCACCAAGACTTACTGATATTCATCCTAACAGTTTAAGTCGGGTAAGATGATTTAACTATTATTTCTTTGCAACTGTTTCTTTTTTCCCTTTTTTGATATTACTTTTATCTTTCTATTAGATTATTTTTGATTTCATAAACCTTTTTCATTTCCATGAGCCATGCATCATTAACAAATTCACATTTACCCCCGTTTTTATAGCTTTATCCTCCCTTGGTATATAGTAGAACCTTGACAAACTGGCAAAATAATGGTAGTATAGCAGATATCATTGTTTTGTTTCTGAATGTAATGTAATTGTTTAAGTGCTTATCTTTGTAGAATCATGCTTCACTTGGCTTTGGGATGCCTTTATCATACTGTATTTCTCTCTGTTCCTAATTAACTTGTGTTTTTTAATCTTATCTATTTTAAAGTCTATCGTGTCAGATATGAGAATAGCTGTTCCTGCCCTTTTGTGTGGGCCATTGGCTTGTATGATAGTTTTCCATCCTTTCACTTTAGGTCTGTGTTTGTCTTGTTGAGTTAGGTGGGTTTCCTGTAGACAGCATACTGTTGGGTTGTGTTTTCTGATCCATCTTCCTACTCTGTGTCTTTTAATTGGTGAATTCAGGCCATTGACATTTATTGATATCAAAGATTGAAGATATTTTAACGCCATTCTTGTAGAGTTTTAGACTGTTCTGATATATGTCCTATTTATGATGCTCTGACTGTTTATAGAAGACCTTTCAGAACTTCTTTCAGGGCAGGCTTGGTGATAGTTGATTCCTTCAACTGTTGCTTGTCTGAGAAGGTTTTGATGCCTCCATCTAGTCTGAATGACAGTCTAGCAGGATATAGTATTCTTGGCTGAAAGCCTTTCTCATTGAGCACTCGACAGATATCTTGCCATTTTCTTCTGGCCTGTAGTGTTTGTATGGAGAAGTCTGCTGCTAATCTTATGTGTTTTCCTTTGTAGATGACTCTTTGTTTTTCTCTTGCAGCCTTTAGGATCCTATCTTTATCCTTATTCCTTTCCATTCTAAATATGATGTGTCTTGGTGTCTTTAGGTCTGGGTTAATTCTGTTTGGGACCCTCTGGGCTTCTTGAATCTTTATGTCTTTGATGTTGTCTAGACTAGAGAAGTTTTCAGCTATTATGTCCTGAAGAATGCTTTCTTCTTCTCCCTCTCTTTCTTCCTCTGGTAAGCCTACAATGCGTATATTGTTTCTTTTGAAGTCATCCCATAGGACTCTGTTGTTGTTTTCAGAATCTCTTAATCTCATTTTGAGATCTCTTACTTCTTTTTTAGTTGTTTCTAATTCGTCCTTGATCTTGCTAATTCTGTCTTCAGCCTCATTGATTCTATTCTCTCTGCCCTCTACTGTTTTCTGGAGTTCATCTATTTTGTTTCCCTGTTCTGATACTGTTTTAGCTTGTTCAGCTAGTTGTTAACTTGTGTTTTTTAATATTATATAATTCACCTGTTAAAATGTACAATTTGGGTATGAGTTAGTGGCACATCTGGTTGAATACACACGTTACAGTGTACAAGAATCTGGGTTTAAGCCCCTAGTCCTCACTTGCACAGGGGAAGCTTCATGAGTGGTAAAACAGTGCTGCAGGTGTCTCTCTCTGTCTTAAATCCCACCTTCCCCTCAATTTTTGCCTATTCAAAATAAATAAAAATCTTAAAAATAAATAAATAAAATGTACAGTTACTTTTCATTGAGTTTTGTTCACAGTAGTGTACATTTATCATCACATCAGTTTAGGAAGATTTATTATTACTTTAATTCCTGCTCCTCTCCCTGCCAGCCTTGGGTAGCCACTAACCTTCTTTCTTTATAGATTTGGCTGTTCTAGACATTTCATACAAGTAAAATCAAATGAGACAGGTTCCCCCACACACACACTTCTTTTACTTAACACACACACAGCCTTAGACTTTCCCCCCCTCCAGGGTTATTTCTGGGGCTCAGTGCCTGTACTACTAATCCACTGCTCCTGGCGGCTATTTTTTCCCTTTTGTTGCCCTTTTTTTATTGTTGTTATTATTGTGGTTGTTGCTGGATAGGACAGAGAGACAGGCACCTGCAATGCTGCTTCACCTTATGAAGCGACCCCCGTGCATGTGGGGAGCCAGGGCTCCAACCAGGATCCCTATGCTTATCCACCTGCTGCACTACCACCTGGCACCCAACATTCTATTTTTAAGATTTATTCATGTTTGGTAGTGTATGTCAGTACTTCATTCCGTTTTTGTAGCTGCATAGTCAAATTTTGCTTATCCATTCTTCAGTCAATAGGTTTGTTTTTTTTTTCTATTGTGAGTAATGCTTCATAGACAATTCCTATGAGTGCATGTTTACATATCTTTTTTGTACTTAGCTATAGAATTGCTAGGTAATGTACCTATATTTAAAACTTTGAGAAACTTCTAAACTTTTCTAAAGTGACTTTATCCTTTTCATAATCCAACTAGCACTGTGTAAAGATTGCAGGTTTTTTCTGTATCACCACCAGTGTTTTTGAATATAATCATTCTTGGGGGTGATATATATATATATATATATATTTTAAAGATTTTATTTATTAATGAGAAACATAGGAAGGAGGAGAAAGAGCCAGACATCACTCTGATGCATGTGCTGCTGGGGATTGAACTCAGGACCTCATGCTTGAGAGTCCAATGCTTTATCCACTTCGCCACCTCCTGGACCACAGGGGTGATATTTTTTAAGCCTTTCAGATTTCATATTCTGGACTAGAATGTGCTGCCTCTTGAGTCTGACCTCATACCCTTTTCATATCTTTTGTTTATTACATTTACTTTATTTTACTTTTAAATGCATGATTTAGGAAGAACAGTTACAAGCTATATTGTCAGCAGCAATCCATACAAGTTCATTGGGACTTTTGATTGGCTGTATCAAAACATGGATAATGGAAGGTAAGATTATAAATTTTTAACAATTGAATACTACTTTTGTAGTTTAAAAATTACTCAGATTTGTAGGAAGTTAATTAAATTTTATTTTAAGAAAATTATGGATTCACAATCCCTAAGCCTGTGTTTTTTATAAAGAATAATTGCCTGTTATTTTGTAGACTGCCTGTCAGTTTTGCCTTCATTCATATTCATAGTTTGAATTAGATTTACTTTATTAGCAGTAGTAGTGCTTCAATGTCATGTTCCCAGATGAGATCCACAAAAAAGATAAGTGGTGTGGTCTGGGAGGTGGCGCAGTGATAGAGCTTGGGACTCTCAAGCATGAGGTTCTGAGTTCGATCCCTGGCAGCACATGTGCCAAAGTGATGTCTGGTTCTTTCTCTTTCCTTCTATCTTTCTCATTAATAAATAAATAAAATCTATTTTAAAATAAAAAAAAAAAGATAAGTGGTACCAGTTTGTTCTCAGTCAGTTTTAATATAGGTGTTTCTTGCTTAGTTAGGGTGATTTATATTAGATTTTGCCACTGAAAAGTCACTACTTTTCTATTTGTAGTTAACATTCACTTTTTTTTCCCCATTTCATATATATCAATAAGAACAACCAAATTCTGCTGCTAATTTGCGCTTTGTTCTTGAATGGACATGGAATAAAATGATTGTCACAAAAGAGGAGTTTGACAGACTATGTAAGTATTTAAAAGCCATTTTTGGTTGTTTGAGTAGTGATGTTTTAACAGTTTTGAAATTTAAGCTCTTCAAAATGGTCCAGAAGACAAGCTTTTCAATGTACGAGAGGGACATAATTATTTTTTAACCATAATTTTGCAGTGTATGGTTAAATTGGCAGCATGTTGATATGCCCACAGTAGCAAAGTTTCAGAGTTCAACTTACGCTTGTTTGGAATCTAGAAATTTAATTTGTGAAATATACAGTGGAAACCAACTAACACACACACACACACACACACACACACACACACACACACGCTGCTTTTGTGCAGTTTGGCTCAGTTTTGAAATACCTTGTGACGTTTAAATGTCCATTTTGCCCAATTAGTGTAATGTTAACGGTAACATGTGATTATCCTAAATGTGAAGAAAACTTTTAAAGTTCACTTAAGAATATATTTGTATTTATTACTATGCCTTGATGAATGAGTAGACTTTTTTTTTTTTTTTTTTTTTTATCAGAGCACTGCTCAGCTCTGGCTTTTGGAGGTTTAGGGGATTGAACCTGGGACTTAGGAGCCTCAGGCATGAGAATCTGTTTTGCATAACCATTATGCTATCTACCCCTGCCCAGTAGACTTTTTTTTTTTTAACATTTATTTATTTGTTTATTCCCACCAGGGTGATCACTGGGCCTTGGAGGCACAGGGAATCCACTGATCCCGGTGGCTTTTTTTTTTTAATTGGATACAACAGAAGGGAGGGAGGGGGGGAGAGAGAAAGAGAAATATGCTTCACAACTCATGAAGCATCTCCCCTGCAGGTGGGGAGTGGGGCTTGAACCCAGGTCCTTGCACATGGTACTATGAACCCCAGCAAAGCTCTATTTATTAGTGAGAGAGAATGAGAACCAGAGCACCACTGTAGAATGTTTAAGTCTGGCACTATACTAACTGAACTACCCCCTTAAGGCCATCTTATTAGGGAATTTTTTTTAAGACACATTCTTAACTATAATAAGTGCATTTTATTTATTTATTTTTGAATTTTACAAATGTAAACCTGGTTTGAAATGAAAGGACGCTTATGCTTAAAAGTGAATTGTAGTAAGTCTTTGAGTCTTAATTTCAGTGTTTTTTTTTTTTTTAAGAGTGAAGGTAAAGAATTCTTAAGTATTACTTAAAAGACAAAGTAGCTTCAGGCTCCCTGCCTGCAGGGGTTGGGAGGATGGGGGGGGTCTCTTCACAAGTGGTGAAGCAGGACTGCAGGTGTCTTATCTTTCTTTCTCCCTCTCTGTCTTGCCCTCCTCTCTCCATTTCTCTCTGTCCTATCCAAAAATGACTATAACAATAGCAACAACAATAAAACAAGGGCAACAAAAAGGGAATAAATAAATAATAATAATAATAACAATGTAGTACACAAAGGTCTGATGTAAAAGATATGTTTGAGGAAGCATTTGAAAACTAGAACTGATTTCTATCAAATATAAGGTTGAATCTATAATATCTTCCCCTGTTCTCAACTATTGTTGTACCTCATCAATCAGTATGTTTTTTAAATGATGATTTATCTGTCCCTTCTTTGCTCATTGAATATATTTATCATTTAAGTCTTATAATGTGTAGAATATCATTTAAGTCTTATAATGTGTAGAATAAACGGTTAGTAGGAATCTGAGGAATTTACATTTGTGGTTTTATTGTATCTTAATTTATTATGTCACAACTAACCTTGTGCTTTCTCCCTGAAAGGTACACCATTATTTGATGGTACATGTCATTTCATTGACCCACAAACTCTGCAGTCCATCCAGCAGTGTCATTTGCATTTTAGCAACCTTACTACAGTCATTAGCTGTTTCGCAGGGGAAGCCCAAGAGATCACTGAGAGAGGTGTGTGCTTTGTCCTATATAAATACATATTTTAATGTTGCTTCATGACTTCAAGAAAGAATAAACTTTGTCTTGTATAGGTTATTAGGTAAAGAAGTCATTACTTCTCAAATATTAGTGTATTTTGTATTTATGGAAAGCTACAGGAAATGATTAGCTGTGCCATGACCCTGTACTTAAATAAACTTGGGAAGTTTGGGGGTCCACTTAATAGTTAAGGTAGTATATAGCTAATAGAATCTTAAATTACATGTAAGTTGTTATTCAGAGAGATCATTATGCTTTTTTTCCTATTTGCGCCCCCCCCCTTTTAAGATAATTTATTTTGAGGTTGTTTTTTTTTTCTTTCTTTTTTTTAACCAGAGCACTGTTCAGCTCTGGCTTATGGTGGTGCAGGGCATTGAATCTGGGACTCTGGAGCCTCAGGCATGAGAGTCTCTTTGTATAACCATTATGCTGTCTACCCCAGCCCAAGATAATTTATTTTGAAGACCTGATTTGAACAACCTTTGATAATGATACAATACAAGTTAGTAATAACATGTAAATTTGACTTCTGAAATTAGCTCCATGGAAGTATAGCTAAGATAGTCTAAACTATTTTCAGTCAAAGTTTCATTTTTACCATTTTGAAGAATGTTTTTTCACACCTAATTTATTCATAAACATTATTAAAGAATGTCAACAAGTTATTAATTGGTCTTTTTTTGTTTGTTTGTTTGTTTGTTTGTTTTGTTTTAACCAGAACATTGCTCAGCTCTGGCTTATGGTGGTGTGAGGGATTGAACCTGGGACTTGGGAGCCTCAGGCATGAACGTCTCTTTGCATAACCATTATGCTGTCTACCCCTGCCCTTAATTGGTCTTGAAAAACTGAACACCTTGATTTTTCAGTTGTTAATAAATCGAAAAATTTTTAATATTTACTATTAGATAGAGAAATTGAGGGGGGAGATAGGGAAAAAGACACCTGCAGCTTTGCTTCATCACTCATGAAGCTTTCCCCTGTGGGTGGGAACTAGGGGCTTGAACCTGTGTCCTCTCACACACTGTGTGTGCCCTTAACCAGGTACACCACCACCTGGCCCAGTTAAGAAATTGAAATTAAATAGCTATAACTAACACTTCTTTTTTACAGGTCGTAAGGACCTCCACAATAAGAACTTGGTGGCACAGCTCATCTGCCAATATGCACAAATGGTTCTTTGGTTCTGCCATTCTGGGCTATTACCAGAGGGCTTTGGTAAGATAATTATTTAATGTATAAATATTAAACTTTCTTACATCTTTGTGATTTTGTTGTTTTCTAATGCTTTGGGTTTCCTATCCAATCCCCCCCCCCCATTTCATTTGTTTTCTTCTATTCTTAACCTTCTTAACCTTCTTCATTATTTATATCTCTCGTACCTCATTTCATTCCTAAAATACAATTGTTTGGGATCTATTTATAAGAAAAATAAACCTGAGAAAACATGGCTTTTGAAAATACACTCAGAAATATCACTATTTTAAAAAAATATATTTTTTATTTACTTATTCCCTTTTGTTGCCCTTGTTGTTTTCTTGATGTCATTGTTATTGGATAGGACCGAGAGAAATGGAGAGAGGAGGGGAAGACAGAGAGAGGGAGAGAAAGGCAGACACCTGCAGACCTGTTTCACCGCCTGTTGAAGCATCTCCCCTGCAGGTGGGGAGCTGGAGGCTCGAACCGGGACCCTTACACCGGTCCTTGTGCTTTACGCAACGTGTGCTTAACCCGCTGCACTATCGCCCGACTCCCAGAAATATTACTATTTTGCCAATCTCATTCTGTTAAAGGGTTCTCTTGATAGTACTGATAATGCTACTTGTCATCAATTAAATTCTACCTCTTATGATTCAGACCAATGCTAGGGAATTGAAAATTTGACATTTATTGCATAAGCCCCCCCTTTTGTAGCTTTAGGAAGCATTTTAGATTTTATTTACAAGGGCTTCTGTCGTGGCACATAATTGTTAATGTCTTTCAGATTTACTAGATTTTGACATGAACAAGATGTCAATATTGCTTTCTTTCAAATTTATGTTTGCACCTGGGGAAATAAAATCATTTTCTAGAATTCCATGCCTTCAAGCTAATTACTTTGTTTTTAAAGACTTCCAAGAAAGACTTTTTTCACTTGTGCATCAGTCAATAAATACATAGGATTCTTTTTTATACTTAGTAGGCCTGCATATTAAACAACATTATAAATTATAGTATCAGTGTATGTAAGCTGAAGCATCATTGAAGTATTTTGAAAATATTACTGGCATTTTTTTCCCCCTCCAACTTAAAAAAATCTAGATGATACTGTGCAGTTATCAAGACTGTGCTACAACTATCCTGTGATTCAGAACTACTACACCAATCGACGACTGAAGAGTGAACATTTATCAAGGTATTACATTCTAAAACCTTCAAAAATTGTTTTTTTATCAAGTTTTTTTTTTCCAGGTAGAACAGAATTCATGTTAGTCTAGAAAACAATTTAGTAGATAGAATTCTCAGTATCAGAATTTGTTACCTACATGACTATCTTGGTACTTTGTTGTTTTTCTGTTCTGGTTTGTTTTGTTTACGATGTATTTATTTTCTGTGAGAGATACATAGAGACCTCTTACTAGGCAGAGCTTGTAGTGCAAGTTCTGGAATGTTCTGTGACACTGAATAAAGTTCCAGTGTTGGAGTAGCTGTCCTCCTCTCTCTAGCTTAATAAAATGTCAGCCCAGTGGTAAAAACCATGCATGCTCAAGGCTCCAGTGATGCCCCCTAAAAAGAGTGGGAAAATGTATCATGAGTTGTTTCACTTTTTTTTCCCCCCATTACCAGCTGCATCACTGTTCTTTGCATTCACCACCCCCCTTAATTTCCTTTGTTCGTATTTCCCTGCTAAAATTATGAGTATTAGCCTAGTTGGTAGATGTAATAGGAAGAGGAACAAAGAATAGAATTAGAACTTTGCTCCTACTCAAGTTCTTGCTACAGTCCTTAAAACACTGGACTCAGGTATGAGGTCATGAGTTCAGTCCCAGCATGGAATGTGCCAGAGTAACACTACAGTTTGTTCTGCACCCCCCCCCATAAATTAATCTGAAAAATAATTTAAGTCAATATTATTAAATGATGCAGAGCATTTTGTTTAGTGTCTAACTTGTAGGAAAACACCCACAACTCTTTAACTTTGAATATCAGTATTTCATTTTTTCGGGGGCATTTTTCTCCTCTTCCTCCTCTTCCTTTCCTCCTCCTTCCCCCCCTCCAGTGTTATCACTGGGCCTCAGTGCTATGTGCGTTTAAGCAGGTGTGCCACTGCCTGACCCCTTCTCCTTTTTTTAAAAATTTGATTTGATTAAGATGGTATAAAGTAGAATAGCTTTAGGTATTTTACAGCCTGCACCCACATACTCCCATAGGACTTTATTTTAGAGACAAAGAGACACTTGCAGCCCTGCTTCAACACTCATGGAGCTTTCCCTCTGCATGTGGGGACTGGGGGCCTGAACCCAGGTCCTTGCACACTGTAATGTGTGTGCTTAACCTAGTGTGCTACTGCCTTGCCCCTACTCTCATAAGACTTAGCCTTGAGTCACTAGCTTCTTGGTTTATTTCACTACTTCAGTGTCTGAACTCTCATGATACAAAATAGGATTCTGTTCTCTCTCACTTTTTTTATTATATATTTTTAAGTTGTTTTATTATCTTTATTTATTAACTGGATAGAGACAGCCAGAAATTGAGAGAATGAGGGAGATAGAAGACACCTGTACCACTGCTTCACCACTTGTGACACTTTACTTCTGCAGGTGGGGACCAGAGGTTCAAACCTGGGTCCTTGCACATTGTAATGTGCATTCAACCAGGTGTGCTACCACCTGGCCCTGGATTCTATTCTCAAAATACTCCCTTTAATACATTGGATCATTTTAAGAGTTTAATGCTTACTGTCTTAATAACACTTAACACTAATATTCTTTAAAAAAAAATTTTATTGGATTAATGCTTTATAGTAAACATTAAATACAGTTGTTGGTAAATGTATAAAGTTTCTTAGTTTTTTGCAAAACACTAATATTCTTGATGTTGCCCTTTTTGCAGAGGGAAGTGGAACCCTGATTGCCTGGTGATTGATGGAATGGTTTCTCAGTTAGGTGATAGAATTGACAAGTTGTGGAAACGAGATGAAGGAGGCACAGGAAAATATCCTCCTACTAGTCTGCATGTAGGTTTACAAAAATATGTCACATTAAAAGGCTACGGAGTTAAGGGGAAAAGTGTGGGTCACACCTGGAACATACTTAGAAAAAGCAAGGAACATGAGTGAATGAATAGGTAAAATACACTGATATTCCTACTCTTTTTACAGGCACTACTGGACATATACCTACTAGACAACATTACTGACGCCAGCAAGCATGCTATTGTATCCTTCCATGTGATAGATTTACTAGCAAAACTATAAAATTTCATAGTGATGAATGTTAATACATGTGTTCCAGTCTCATCCTGAGCTTATTAAGAGTTCTCTTAAAGTTACTGTTTTTGTTGTTGTTGTTTTTTGTTTGTTTTTTTTTTAATTCAAACCCCTGTTGATATGTAATTTTGTAATATAAAAATGCAAAAAAAAATAAATTAAAAAAGGTTATTTTTTTAAAACTATTTATTTATTGGATAGACAGCCAGAAATTGAGAAGAATAGGAAGAAAAAAGGGAAAGACAGAAAGGGAGAGACAGAAGGAGACACCTGCAGCCTTACTTCACCATTTGCAAAGCTTTCCTCCTGCAAGTTGGGAGCGGGGACTGGAACCCAGGTCCTCACACATTGTAACGTGTCATCATCCAGTTGTGCCAACACACAGCCCCTCTTAAATTGTTTATTAGAGAAAGACCAGAACACACTCAGCTCTGCCATGTGTGGTACCATGAGTCATACCTGAGAGCTTAAGCATCAAGTCCTGTGCTTTATCTGATCATTTCTCTCTGACCCTTAAAGAACAGTTCTTAGTTCTGGCTACTTTTTGGGTTCAGCTAGTCTCTCATGTTTAACTTGAAACTACAAGGGTTATCTTCCATCAACTTTCATCATATTCTTCTGTGTGTCCAGGACACTTCCAAAGAGTTACTGCTCTAAAACATTGCAGGCAAATGATTTTCATTGAGAGTTAACTTACCTGTTGAGTATGAGTATGAATGCCAACTTAATATTAGTTTAACATTTGAGCCCTGTAGTCTTTACAAATAAGACATTTGTATCAATCAATGTCAGTTTAACTTAAAAGTAAGTAGTTCTTTAAGGTAACAGACACATGTTCTGTTTCCTTTGTCTGGCTTTGTTTCTTAAATTTGCTAAGCCACAACAACAATAAAACAACAAGAGCAACAAAAGGGGAAATGATTTTTTAAAAAAATTGCTAAGCTACTGACTCCATGAAGTACATGTTGGGCAGGGGAAGTATGTGTTAATTGGTCTTCTTTCTGGTGGTATTAATTGTTGAAAATGGATGAAATTGGTTTGGGGATAGTTTGAACTCAAATTTAATAAAAGTCACAGGGAGTTATTTATAGGGACTTCCTAAATATTAAGCAGTCTCTGAAGCTTCTTTTCTACTATTTTTTATTGTGTTCTATTGTAAGTAGATATGCATGAATTTTCCTTTTGCTTGTTGTCCTTAATATCCTTTAAAGACCATTTATTTGTTACTTGATATTATGCATTCTTCTCCAAGCAAAACGGGTGCTTCTCTTGAATCATTTCCAACTGCCTTTGCCATTTCTTGGAGCCAGATTAAACTTATTCAAGGGATTTGGTTGATAGATCATAATGACTATGAGGTAAGTGTAGTCAGTCAAAATATAAATTTCTTAAGCAATTAGAATTTTATTAAAATGCAAAATCAGGTTTAAGTATCAATAAAGATATACATTCTACTGTTAAAGAATTCACATTTACTTACTAGCTTCATTGATCATGTACTGGGTAGAATAAATGAATATTAGAATAAAAGAATTCAGAATCCTTGCTTCCTTACTTTCTAAAAGGTATATATAATCAAACAGTGCAGATGCATCAATTTCTATATTAGAAATGTATTGGGGGAAATCAGTACTTAACGATAAATGGAATTTAAGAGATTTAAAATATTAGGTTAATGAGATTTTAAAAATAAAGCTTTTATTTAAAATGTCATAAATTAAGTTTTCAGTTCATATTTGGACTGTTTTTATTTTCATATTTGTAGGTTTAGCATTGCTATTAAGTTTTACGGGTTAACCATTTTGTTTAAATGCAAAGTGTTGCACTTATATTTACTAACTTTCGTCATTATTTTTGCAGAATGGTTTGGATCTTCTGTTTAACCCAGCCACTGCAAAACCTGAGTCATGGCAGCATTCAAAGATTATTCAAGCTTTCATGAGTCAGGGTGAGCACAGACAAGCCCTCAGATACATTCAGACAATGAAGCCAACAGTGTCCAGTGGCAGTGATGTTACCCTGCATATCACTGTTTTCCTTTATAATAGGTAAGCACATACTTTGAAACTATAGTTAAACTCTTGATCATATATGCTAAATAGTATTAAAGAAATAGTAACACACAGTTTTTAACTTCAGTTGCATTATATCATATATTATGATTGTTGATTTTTGGCAGTGGGCAGAACAATGCAAAATGCCTTTTATGTAGAGTAAGACAAACCTTGAGTCATAGAGGACATCACAGTGAGCTTTAAAATTGTGTGTTGCTGTTTGTCAGTATTAGTATTCTTCTGCATAGGTAATTGGGGTTTGTGTGCCCAAAAAAGAACCTAGAATATAGAGGTAGAATGAAGACTGACATTTCTGCTAATATTGGTTGCTTAAGTATTAGCTACTTTAAACAGATTTGATCAGGTCATATCTTTATATTTTTTCCTGTGCATTATTTTAATAGTCTCTAATCAGTGTGATATAATTGTCATTCAGATTATTATAATACACATTATTTTAGTTACTAGAGTTATGTATGCTGGTAAGTTTAGTGACATGATCAGAAGTATAGCAGCCTAGTTAATGGGTTTTCTTATTAACTTAATTACTTGGAACTGAAATTTCTTACTAGATTATGACTTCCTTTTTAAAATATTTATTTATTTATTCCCTTTTGTTGCCATTGTTGTAGTTATTGATGTCATCATTGTTGGATAGGACAGGGAGAGGTAGAGAGAGGAGGGGAAGGGGGGGGAGAGAAAGATAGACACCTGCTTCACTGCCTCTGAAGCAACTCCCCTGCAGATGGAGAGCTGGGGGCTTGAACTTGGATCCTTATGCCAGTTTTCTGCCACGTACACTAAACCTGCTGCACTACTGACATACTCCCCTAGATTATGACTTCTAGACAACCATTGTTTATTTTCCCAGTTTGGTTGTTTATTTTATTTTAAGATTTTACTTATTTATTAATAAAGATAGGAGGAGAGAGAAAGAACCAGACTTCCCTCTGGTACATGTGCTGCTGGGGATTGAACTCAGGACCTCATGTTTGAGAGTCCCGTGCCTTAGCCAGTGTGCCATCCCCCGGACCACTGGTTGGTTATTTTATATTTTTCAGAAGTTGATTCCTATATCACCAAGTTCTTATATAAATGAAAAATGTATACTAAGTTTTGGTGAAAGAATATGTATTTATGAGGGGGAGGAGGTTAAATCACCTAATTTTAGACAAATTTAATTCTAGAATAGTTACACATTTTGACTCTTACAGTAATGAATTGGGAAGGGATAGTTTCAATAATTTGGGTTGCCAGAAATGTCTGGTAAGAGGAGGAATGCCTCGGCGCTATTCCATTTGTGGAGAGTTGTCCCCACCCCATGCTCTTCGTCATGGCACTGTGTAGTCCTAGATCTTCATTGAAGCTAGGGCCTTGTAACTGATAGAAGGTAAACCATATTCTGTCTCTAAAATACAGCATACCATGAGGAATGATTCTTTCCACTTGTAGACCTTGATTAATTTTATTTTCTTGTACTGTTGTGTATAACTTCCTAGAGAGCATTACTTTTGTGTTAAACCACAGCAATCTTTCAGTCCTGTGGAGGTCACATTAAGTTTTTGTCTTCTTGGTTTTCAGTACAATTTTCCCCATTATTTTTTTTTTTCCTTCTGTCACTAGGATTATCTTTGGGTCTTGGTACTTGCACTATGAGTCCAGCACAACTGACAGCCTTTCCCCCACCCCCATTTTCCTTTTTCTTTTTATTTGATAAGACAGAGAAATTGAGAGGGGAAAGGGGCAATAGGAAGGTAGGCATTACAGACCTGCTTTTTTACTCATGAAGCCTCCCCCTTGCAGGTGGAGAACAGGGTCTCATCTATTAATTTTATGCTTAATAATGAGAACAAACACCACACAGGTTATCTTTGAGAAACTAAACATTGCTAATTATTGATTGCAGGTGTATGGTTGAGGCCTGGAATTTACAGCGACAACATTCCAGTAGACTGAATATAGAGGAATTACTAAAACATACCTATGAAGTCTGTCAGGAAATGGGCTTAATGGAGGATTTATTGAAATTACCATTTACAGACACTGAGCAGGTAATCATTTAACACCTTAAACTTGTCAGAAATTCAGAGTGAGTTAGATCTTTTTAACAATTATTTTATTCTCCCTAGGAGTGCCTGGTGAACTTTTTGCAGTCCAGTGCCAATGTTCAGAATCACGAATTTCTTCTAGTTCACCATTTGCAGCGTGCCAACTATATCCCTGCCTTGAAACTAAACCAAACTCTGAAGAATATTCTTATGGTATAGTTAAACATGTTTTATTATGGGGGATAAGAGAATAAGGAAGATTGATGGCATTGTTATACAAAGAGTCTCTCCGTGGTGACCTCTAGATGTAAAATCTGGAGCTTAGAGAATCCTTATCTTCTAATCTTTTACACAGAATTAAGAGCACAGAGTATTAGTTCATGTATATTTTGGGGGTTTTTTTGTTTGTTTTTTTGTTAAAGGTTGTTAAAGGTTGAGTCTCCAATATGCATGATTTCACTGCTCCTCTTACCACTTTTCCATCCAGATAACATTATAGCACCAGGACCTTCCCTGAAGCTCTGTCACTCCCATGTTGTGCCTGGCCTGCACACCTAAGCTTATGCATCCACAAGGCTTAGATCCCTACTTGGAGAGCTATCTCTCCAACCTTGTATAATTCTTTTTTTTTTTTTAATATTTATTTTATTTATTTATTCCTTTTTGTTGCCCTTGTTGTTTTATTGTTGTAGTTATTATTGTTGTTGTCGTTGTTGGATAGGACAGAGAAATGGAGAGAGGAGGGGAAGACAGAGAGGAGGAGAGAGAGACACCTGCAGACCTGCTTCACCACCTGTGAAGCGACTCCCCTGCAGGTGGGGAGCCGGGGTTCGAACGTATAATTCCTTTATATGAAAGAATGTGTTTGTGGTACCAGAGCTCAAAATCAGGTCCTCCCACTGACCTATATCCTCAGCCATGCCACTTAATCCTACTTAGATAACTGCCCATCAATCACCAAACTAAGCACTTCAGTCCCTCCAGGAACATGAGAAGAGGTAGAAGATAATAAGTAGAAGTTAAAGGTTGCAGAAAGCATGAGGTTCTAACTTCAGGATTAGAGTGGATATGTGATATTCTGCCTGGAGTATGTTGTCTGAGCCTTGTATCCCTCTATAAAATGTTAATATCTTTTTAGGAGCTGCTTGATGCACCTGGTAGAGCATACGCAGTATGCAAAGACCTGGGTTCAAATTCCCACTTCCCACTTGCAGAGGGAAACTTCAGTGGTGGTGAAAGAGTATTGCTGGTGTTTCCCTCTACTCAACCCCTATACCCCCACCAAATTTCTGTCTAAATAAATACTTTATTTTAATGATGGTATCTCTTAGTGAAGATGTATAGAGGTGTTTGTGAAGTATAACGTTGCCTAATAAGTGTAGAATCAGTTTGGTAAGGGAAACTTGTAATTTATAGACAGGTAAGAATTAACATGGGGTGTGTGTGTTTGTGTGTGTTTGTGTTTCCATGGTTTGAATGGATATGTAAGCAGAAGAAATACATACTCTTGAGTACTAATAATTGTTTTAAATGGCAAATATGTGAGCATTTGAACCTAACCTATTTGAAGGTTAAACTTTTTACTAACTATGAAATGTTTCATAGAATGATCGAGACCCACGTCTGCGGGAAAGATCAGTGGCTCGAAATTCTATATTAGACCAGTATGGAAAAATCCTTCCTGGAGTTCAGCGAAAATTAGCTGTTGAGCGACCTAAGCCTTACTCTCTGTCAGCACGACCAGTTGTTCGAGAAGGTAAGGGTTTTTTTTGTTTGGTTTTGGTTTTTTTTTTTTTTTTTTTTTTTTTAATATCAATAGTTTAGGTGGCTGGGCGGTAGTAGGTTAAGGGCACATGGCACCAAACGCAAAGACCAGTGTAAGGATCCCAGCTCCCCACCTGCAGGGGGGTCGATTCACAGGCGGTGAAGTACGTGTCTTATCTTTCTCTCCCCCTCTCTGTCTTCCCCTCCTCTCTCCATTTCTCTCTGTCCTACCCAACAACAATGATAGCAACAATAAGTAATAATAATAATAAGGGTAGTAAAAGGGAAAAAATGTCCCCCAGGAGCAGTAGATTTGTAGTGCAGGCACCGAGCCCCAGTGATAACCCTGGAGGCAAAAAAATATATATAATTCAGTAATATATTACAGAATAAAAGGTCTTTTTTATTAAATTGATTTAAATAGCATGTAACTTTTATCATTTCCCAAAAGTCAAAATATTACCTGCATAGATGACTAAACCAAATACAGTTTTAATTCTGCTTTATATTGAGAGCCATTTTTCCAATCTTTAATATTAGTTTTGAACTAGAGTCTTGCTGTTAGAGATAAAAATTAAATTTTCACTCCTTGTTTTATAGTTTCTAGACCCAAACCATTATCATCATTTCCCAAAAAAGCTGCAAAAGGGACTGTGATATCCAGGTCTACTTTCATCAGTAATGTGTTATCTAAAGTTGGAGAGGTTTGGGCAAGTAATGAACCTAAACCTAGTGTCTCGCTCTACAATGGGTATGTTTTTCTTTTATTATTGTTTTAAATTTGTTAGTGATTTAATATTGTTTTACAAAATTATAAGGAGTATAATTCCACACCTTTTCCACCCCCAGAGTTCTGTGTCCCATTCCGTTTATTGGAAACTGCATTAATTCTCTCAAGATAAGAGATACGGGTTGACTATTATTTCTATAACTGTATCTGTATATATTTGCCCCCTTTTTTTTTATAGCCCTGACTTCTCTTCCTTTCCAAATCACACCTACTACTTCTGAGTGTCCTTCCCTTTTCTTTTTTCCTCTTCTTTCTCCGGGTCCTGATGGAGTTGGAGTTCAGAGCCCTCTGGTCATCTTCCCCTAACATTTACCCCTCTGGGAGTATGGACCAAAATTCTATATGGGGTATAGAAGGTGGAAGGTCTGGCTTCTGTAATTGCTTCTCCGCTGGACATGGGCGTTGGCAGGTCGATCCATACCCCCAGCCTGTTTCTATCTTTCCCTAGTGGGGTATGTTTTTCTTATACCTTTCTGTAGTCGTGGCTATGTATTTGTGGATATCCCCAACATTCACTAACATCCAACATAAGAGTTTATCTTATTATGAACAATCATTTTATTAATGGCTGGTCTTAGGAAGATGCTTTCAAATTTAAAATGAAGTTCATTGTTATTTGTAAATAAATAGAAATGTACACTGTGAAACAAAAGCCTTTCTAATCCCATCTAATCCCACTTTTTATAGCAATTTTAATTTAATACCCTTTATGATACATAACCAAAAGCTAAATGTTAATTTTCTTTGTAGTCCTCAAATACAAGAACCATCTCCTATAGTATATTCTCTCCCAGTTCCAGAGCTGCCTGAGGCATTTGTCGGGACACCAATTTCAAAAGCCTCACAAAAAACTTCTAGGTAAGAGTTTATTAGGTCATTTTTAAAGATATAGTCTACATAATAATTATGCTGTAGTTTGGGGTTATCTTTAAATTCACAAGTTATTCTTATTTTTAGTGTTTGTTATTTTAAAGTCATTTAGATAGTGCAATACTTTTATAAGATTTTTAGTCACTTGGTAGTCTACTTAGCATTTTTGCTTTATTGTTTCAGACTGAGAAAACATTGTTTTATTACAATCATGAGAAAAATAAACTACTAACTTGTTTTCTACAGTATAACATCCTTGTTGAGTAATTTCCAATGAAGGTTGTTTTTATAACTACTGATCAATCTTGGTTGACTTATTGAAGATTTTTCCCTAAAAACAGTCTACTGAAATGTTACAATGTAGTTATAATACTCAGATCTTGACTATATAGTATTAGAAAAGCAAGCAGTTAAGTTGAAATTTTGCATCCAAGATGAAATAACATAAATATTTACGAGCACTGCATAGTTAATTGAAGAGGACAAACAGGTCTCTTAATATATTAGCTGTTTGTCTTTAGCAAGGGAACCATGATTGTTACAATGTTTTTTATTAAGTTTTATCAAGAATAGAATTACTTGGTTTTATAGTAATAAAGTTATCTGGAACTGTTGAAATAGCTCACTTGGCTAATGCACTGCTTAGTGATGGACACAACTTAGGATCGAACCTGGTCCCCTCTTCATCAAAGAAAGTTCCAGTGTGATGGTCTTTTCTTACTCTACTTACCTGTTTCAATCATAAATCAATAAACTGTATGTTTTACTGCAACGAACAAGTTAATAGCAAATAAAGTTGGGGTCATTACTGTTAATAGTGTGTCTCCTTAAGACATTTGCAAAGCTTGAGAGAATTTTTCCCTTTTTGGATGAATTTTAATTGGGTTAAGGTTACTCTCCTTTAATTATCCTCAGGAAATAAGAACTTTCTCAAAAAGAAATCATTCTTACTGACATTCTGCTTTCCTACCAATACTTCTGGGTCACTTTTTCTTTCTTTTTTTTTTTTTAATATTTATTTATTTTCCCTTTTGTTGCCCTTTATTTTTTTATTGTTGTTGTAGTTATTGATGACCTTGCTGTTGGATAGGACAGAGAAATGGAGAGAGGAGGGGAAGACAGAGGGGTGAGAAAGATAGACACCTGCAGACCTGCTTCACCACCTATGAAGCGACCCCCCTGCAGGTGGGGAGCCAGGGGCTCGAACTAGGATCCTTATGCCTGTCATTGGGCTTTGTGCCACCTGCGCTTAACCTGCTGCGCTACTGCCCAACTTCTTGGGTCACTTTTTCTTGGCACATTGATCTTACTTTCAAGGAGGGAATGTCTCAAGCTTTAACAGCCCAGTGAAAGTGTTACGAGGATCCCTTAAAGCCAGGAAGAGAGCCAAGGATGAAAAATAACTTCATTCCCTGATTTTTATGCTTTTTTTTTTAAATTTTATCCTCTCTTGTTGCCCTTGTTTTATTGTTGTAGTTACTATTGTTGTTACTAATGTCGTTGTTGGATAAACTTTCATGTAACTTATACAATATCTTAAGTAAATTTTTAGGATCATGACCAAATTATAGGATCATGATCAAAATGTTGGGAAAATTCCATGATCAGGGATATATTATTTGATTATTTTGATTTTTGTAGCCATTGGTTGTATAACAATTTTGCTTTTATTCAGTGGATATTATTTGCTGCACAAGTTCTTCCTTTAGAAGCAGCCAAACACAGTGCACAATATAAGATATTTAACAAAATACCTATTTGGGATAGGCCTAGGAAAAATGACAAATATAGAATTGGTGAATATGAACAAGGTAGAGAAGGAAAAGAACACTTGTAATAGACAATATGAAAATCTCAAAACTATGGCTTAGTGTAGAATAACAAGTAGTAATACCCTGTACTAAGGGAATATCCCCTAGGGGGCCAGGTGGTAGTGCACCTGGTTAAATGCATATAATACGAAGTGCAAGGATCCATGTTCAAGCCCCCGGCTCCCCACCTGCAGGGGAGTCACTTCACAAATGGTAAAGCAGGTCTGCAGGTGTCTTTCTCCCTTGCTGTCAACCCTCCCCTCTCAATTTCTTTCTGTTCTAGCCAATAAAATGGAAAAATTACTGCCAGGAGCAGTGTATTCGTAGTGCCAACATTGAACCCCAGTAAAAACCCTGGAGGAAAAATAAATAAGTAAATAAATAATGACTTTTTAAAAAAGATATTAAAATAAAAATAAAAATGTTCTAGAAACAAAACAGAAATATCCCCTAGAAACAAAACAGAAATATCCCCTGGGTCTGGTTGTTGACTCTGTTTGTGGAGGTCATATGGTTTAAATCCACACGAGAAAAAACAGACAGTAAAAAAAAAAGTGGAACTCCATAGATGTTGCAGCTATTTTCTCACACATAGACACATAAAAGTGGTACGCATGAGGCATTGGGTTTAATTCCGCTATCACATTTTTGATAAAACGAAATCAATTCTTCTATGTGCAATATTAATTTCTTTGGCTGTTTTGTGGATATATATATATATATATATATATATATCCCAATAAGCTGCCAGGAGTTTTTTTTTATTAATTATTCATATGTATGCTCTGATTATAGAATACTGGATTTGGTTGTACATCCTGTTGCCCAGCCTTCTCAATGCCTGGGGTCTATTCAGCAAAGCCCCACGACATCTCCTTTGGGCCCAGCAGCCAGTTCTTCGCTAGTACGATCACAGTTAAGAGGATCGTGTCAAAGCACCTCCAAAGCTTCAGAATTTCATCTGCTTGAAACTCCTCTTATAGTGAAGGTGAGTATTAGAGACTCAGTAAAACTTGGATGTTATTTTTCAAGTAGCAGGGAGAACTAAGTTCTTTGTAAATAGTGTCTTTTTCTACCACTCCTTTTTTAACTTTTCTGTCTCTTAAGTGCCTTAAAAAAATGACTAAATTTACTTGTTTGCCTTAACTGACATTATATTTAAGATTATCAGTTGCACTGTTGTTTAGAGATGTAATACCAGGTCAAGGCACTATGTGGTTATTACAAATTGATCTTTAGCCTTTGAGAACAAGGCTTTCATGTTCTTGGTTGTTTTTTTTTTTAATTTATTTTTTATTTAATTTGGTTTTTATTTTAACAATTCTTCTGATACCACTTCTATCAGTGTTTTCTTCTACCAGGTACTTGTTAGTTTCAAGCTTATAGTCATTTGTTTTAATTTGCTGATTCTTCCAATATGTCTTAAAATTGCCCTTCCCTCCACTTTCTTTGATAAAGTATTAACTGAAAACCACAAAATTAAACTTGTAATGACTTTTAACAGTGGTCTTTGGCCTCCTCTTATCAACATGTTTAATATTCTGGGATCAGGGAGCCCTTATTTCCTTTCTCTCCCTCCTCCTTTTTTGTTTCTAGATATCCACCATTTATAATGAAGCAGGGAAGTCCTGTTTTTGAAGTTGGATAAAAGATACTTCGTTGAATGACAGTTCTAAATTAAAATAAAGACTACTGAGTTCTGGATCTAGTGGAATACAGTAGTTTAATGGGATGTAGTAATCTGTTGCTTAGTCTTTTAAAGAAAAAAATTAGTTGAAAGAATTGTTACTACTAAATAGTTTCAGGCCAGGCAGTGTCACACCAGGTTAAGAGCACACATTTTAGTCCGCAAGGACCCCGGTTCAAACCCCTGATCCCCACTTGCAGGGGGGAAGCTTCATGAGGACGAAACTCATGAGCTGCAGGTGTCTCTGTGTCTCTTTCCTCTCTATCTCTCCCTCACCTTTAAATTTCTCTCTGCCTCTTTTAAATAGTTTATTATTATCAGTGATTTCTTATAGCTAAGTTATTACTAGAATCCTGATGAATTATTTTCCTAAAGCTATCTCAGAGTCAGTCTCTTCAATTTCAATTAAATCTAGGTCTTCTCATCACATTTGATCATCCTTATTAGATCATCTCACCACATTAGATCAAACCTAACAGGAGTTTCTGAGCAATGTTAACTAATTTTATCTAGTCCTGCACTTTATTTTTAAGTTGAACTTACACCAGAAATCGTCAAGGCCTTTAGAATGATTATAGATGCAGTGTTATAAACATATAGAGAACTTTGAGTAGAATGCTGTATTTACTGTAGTCTGTAATTTAAAATTTCTTATTGACATATTTATTGGTGGTAAGAATATAGCCACTGTTGTCACTTGCCCCTCTCCATGTTTATATTATGCAAGTATCTTTACAAGCAGTAATGTGGAATTTCCTTTGCCCTTTATCATAGAAAGCTAAAACTTTGGCCATGTCAGTTGCTTCCTCTGGATTTGCCGATTTTACTCCTCAGTCCATCTTAAGGTCTGGTCTTCGAACAACTCCTCTAGCATCACCCTCTTTGTCACCTGGGCAATCTCTTACTCCTCCTCTACGTCTTAAAGAAACAAGAATTTCATTCATGGAAGAAGGCATGACCACAAAGTGGGCTACTGGAGTAAGTTTAATAATAGTTGAGTCAAAAAAGGCAATAAAAAGTACTGACTTAGAAGAAAAAAGAGAAATCTTTTCTGTATTATCATTAGATTTTTATGTACAGTTATGGAATCAGAAGCATTCATTACATTAAGAAACTTTAGAGTGTTGATAAATCTCTGTCATTTACAGGTGAAGAAAACGGCTGAGAAACGCCAATAAACTACATGTATAGTCAGTCAATTATTTGGGTGGCAGAAATAGGACTAGAATAAAAACCTCTACCCACATACTTCCTTCCTAGCCACCCCCCCCCCCCATGCCCCTTTGGTGGATCTTTGGAGAGTGAACTCAGTGGTTTGTACATTTCTGATACTGCTGAGCAGCCCTCCAGGACCCAATGTTTACTTCCCTTAAATAGAGAAAGGGAGACATGAATGATAAGTGAAAGAGATGGGGGGGGTAAGAAACTAGACACTACAGCACTGCCCCACAGTCTGTGAGCTCCCCTGGTGCCACATGGTGTGCTAGAGCTCAGACCCAAGGTCTTACATATAGTAAGGCACATGCTAAAGCCAGTGAGCAATTTGGAGAAAAACTGTACATACAAGAATAAATAGGATTAGAACAGATAACAGCACTGGGCATGACTGATTTTTACTGGATGGGTGTGTGTATGTAAAATTTTTTTCTTTTACTTAACAGGCTGTGGATGACAACAAAACAATACCAGGTGTTTCAACACCTTTAAGTGAATGTGAAGTTCCTGCAGATGAATGGTTGAAGGATAAGATACCATCTTTTTCTTTAGAAAGCCCAGTGAAGGACCCTCATGAAGAAATGAAGTCACAGGCTACATCTTCACAAAATTTAGAGAAAATGGATATAAGCAAAGATAACAGCAATGCCTCAACCAGATCAGACCAAACAACTTTGGAGTATCAGGATGCACCATCACCAGGAGACTTTGAAAATATATTCACAGCCTTCAAGCCGGCAGGCTCCTCCACTGAACAAGTTACTGAGCAGAAAGAGGACAGTGATAGAGATGTGTTTGAGTCAGACATAGCTCCTCCAGAACTCAAAACACAAATGGGTAAGATAGTCAAAATGACCTGGTTTGGTAACATGATAAAATTTGTAATAGAAGTTTTTTTTACCGTCAGAGTTAAATATTTATAGCATACTAATTTCTGGACAGTAAAAAAAGAAAAAAAGGAAAGGTTCTAGATTCAAGCGTACATCTGCACTGGGTGCCCCTCACACACACACACACACACCCCTACACCCACACACACACACCCTTAAGGCTATGGCTTGCGTTACTTGCATTTTCCAAGAAGGCATGAGATTTCAGTGAAGGATAATTGATATGCTTTCATGTATTTGGAAAAGAACAGTAATATTTTAAGGAAGAGATGTCAGATACTATTCTGACTTAACAGCTTTCTATGTCTGTTTGAAATAGCTTTCAAATTCGACTTAATATTTACTATATACACTTAACCTGGTGCCCAGCAAATTCAGCTTAATTCCATAGCCTCGACTTCGTAGAAAGCAACTTAGAAGCCAGGAGATTTATTCTAGTTTGCTTCCATACCTTCAAAGTCTCTGGACAATCAAAATAAATCTGGTCCTAGATTCTGTAAATCTATTATGCTTATGTTTATTTTTATATTTATTTTCCCTTTTGTTGCCCTTGTTTTTTATTGTTGTTATTGATGTCATTGTTGTTAGTTAGGACAGAGAGAAATGGAGCGAGGAGGGGAAGACGGGGAGAGAAAGATAGACACCTGCAGACCTGCTTCACTGCTTGTGAAGCGACTCCCCTGTAGGTGGGGAGCAGAGGGCTTGAACCGGCTTCGCACCACGTGAGCTTAACCCACTGCACTACCGTCCAACTCCCTATATTTATTTATTTATTTATTTTTAATGTAAGCGCCTGTGTCCTCCAGTGTATGTGCTCAATGTTGAGGATCAGCAGTGACTAAAGTGGACCCAGCCCACTGGATCCAAACTGCATGTAGTTTAGACCCTCCCTGCTGAACTAACACAAACAAGCACTCATAAATACTGTGCTAGAGGTCGTAGAAGGGCTTGGGGAATACCAGAAAGTAAGTTAGAAGCTTTTAGATTTAATGGACCAGAACAGGTAGCCTGTATTTTGCTCCATATATATTCCCTTTTGTTGCCCTTTTTTTTTTTTTATTGTAGGTATTCTTATTGATGTCATTTTTGGATAGGACAGAGAGAAATGGAGAGAGGAGGGGAAGATGGGGAGAGAAAGAGAGACACCTGCAGACCTGCTTCACCGCTTGTGAAGCGACTCCCCTGCAGGTCGGGAGCCAGGGGCTCAAACTGGGATCTTTATGCCGGTCCTTTTGCATTGTGGCACATGTGCTTAACCTGCTGAGCTACTGCCCGAATCCCTGTATTTTGCTTCTTACCCTGCATGGGTTTAATAAGCTTACTTAGCATTAACATTCAATCTATAAAACCAAATATTTATATAAAAAACTGTATCGTAGTGGTTTCTTCGGTTTCTTTGTGGAAATACTTCCTAAGTTGAACTAAGATTTCTTAGGATGAAATTCAGTGAAGTTGAGGCTTTAATCTATTTAATAACAAGTATAAGTGTTATTAAATGCTCTGAAAATTTAGGATTATTCCCACATGTCATATGTTTAGAAGTTTACATTGTCATTTTGATGTATTATGTTCCACTGCAATATTTTATGTGTAAGTATTAGAAGAGCATGTTTAAGACAGTGTCTTCACTGAATATTCTCCTTCCTTCCTACTTACCTTCTTTCCTCCCTGCCTTTTTTTAATTTTATTTTATTCCCTTTTGTTGCCTTTGTTGTTTTATTGTTGTTGCTACTGATGTCGTTGTTGTTGGATTGGACAGAGAGAAATGGAGAGAGGCGGGGAAGACAGAGAGGAGGAGAGAAAGATAGACCCCTGCAGACCGCTTGTGAAACGACTCCCCTGCAGGTGGGGATCCAGGGGCTTGAACCCAGATCCTTACCTTGGTCCTTGCACTTTGCGCCACGTGTGCTTAACCCGCTGCGCTACCGCTTGATTCCCCCTCCCTGCCCTTTCTCCTGAAGCTTAACCCCTGCTGGATTCTACTGCTCCTGGTGGATCCCTTTTTTTCCTTTTAATCTCAGCTATGAAGAAACAAAGAGAGCCTGTGAAATGTTCCCTGAGCACAGTGCTTACATGTAAATAAATAAATACATAGTAAAGTGTGTGCTCTTCTGGGAAAGCTGTCTCCCAGCCCCTTCACTAATTATTTCTAAAGTGAATAGGCAGTCTCAAAAAAAAGGTCTGTTTTTGTGGGGAATCTTACAGTACTAACTCTAGAGTATAACAGACTAGATTTATAGTTATCCTGGCATAAGCAGGATAACTATAAGCTTTGGTTTTCTTATCTATGAAATGCAGGTGATTCGTAGTATAGTCACTTTGGGTGTTAAGAGTTAAATAAATGAATTAGTAAATGTTAAGCATTCAACAGGACCTGTTAATTCAGATGTCAGAAAGGGGGGGGTGATATGGTTGCTGAATGGGTGGTGCATAGGATTTGTATGTGTTGGGGGATTGGGACCCTAGATTTGATTCCCATCCCCATATATGCTCAGGTGGTGTAGTATTTCTAGTCTTTATTCCCCTCCCTCTGTCTGTATCTTAGCACCACCGCCACCACACACACACACACACACAATCATGAATTGAATTGATTTTTAAAATGTTTGGTTAAGGAACATTTTAGTTTAGGCCCAAAGAATTAGCAAAAATGAATTACTTGTAGTCTGATGCCTAGAGAGTAAACCTAAAAGTACAACAAGCAAACCCAACAACTCATTAAAAAGTTGATTAAGTTTTAAAAGTAAGTAACTCTTCTTGACTGCATGTTTTGTAGGCACTTTAGAAAATACAGACGCGCAGGACCTCCTGGTTACAGAGGAGTCACTTTCAGAATCAAACCACCTTAGTCAAGGAGTTGAAGCTTCTCAGTGTGTGCCATCAGCCCATGAAGGGTACGTTGATAAAGAAATGTTCAGATATTTATATTTGGTAGTTCTCTGATGTTGAAGCATGTTTTACTCAGAGTAATGCGTTCCTCAGTACCCTCCCATTTTCACTTGTTCCCAGGCTAATTAGGGGTAAGTTTTTCAGTGGCCATAGTGGGGAGGGATTTAGGACAGTTTTGTTTACTCCTGTTTGGGTGATGTAAGACTCAGACAACATCTTCATTTTCTCTTTAATTAACACTTGTTCATTTAGACTCTGTACTAGATGATATTGGCAGGGCTAGTTTGGCCTAGCAGATTGATGCTAGTTCTTAAACTGTTGATGGTCAATAGAAAGCATCTTGTTTAGAATGTAAATTGATACTCACCTGCTTTTGCCTGAAGTCAGGTAAGCTGATCAATTCTTATTCTGGTACAAGTGATACTTGTGATCTAGTGCTACTGAAAACATTAATACCAGCACTTGAGTAGCACTATTACAGGGATTACAAAACATTCCAGTTGCATTTACCAAGAAGTAGTAAAGGTAATTTGCTAAGACATTGTAGTGGTCTATTTACAAAAGAAACAAAATTAGGGGACGGACAGCGCAGTGTGTTGAGCACAGGTGGCGCAAAGTTCAAGGACCCGCATAAGGATCACGTTTTGAGCCCACAGCTCCCTGCAGGGGAGTTGAGTCGCTTTACAGGTGGTGAGGCAGGTCTGCAGGTGTCTATCTTACTCTCCCCCTCTCTGTCTTCCCCTCCTCTCTCCATTTCTCTCTGTCCTATCTAAATACAACAATAAAGCAAGGGCAACAGAAGGGGAAATATATATATATATGTATATGTATATATATAATAAAAAAACAAAATATACCATATTAGGCAATTCTTACTACATTGAAATAACTATATTACATTTCTGAGAAGAGAAATCCTGATTATATCTGTATTTGTTAGATCATTATGGTGGGAAAGCAATAGGAAAAGTTTGCAAGTTGTTCTATTGCTTAGGGGTTTTTTTATATTTATTTACTTATTTTCCCTTTTGTTGCCCTTTTATTGTTGTTGTTGTGGTTATCATTGTCATTGTTATTAGACAGGATAGAGAAATGGAGAGAGGAGAGAAAGATAGACCCGTAGACCTGCTTCACCATCTGTGAAGTGACTCCCCTGCAGGTGGGGAGCTGGGGGCTCCAACCGGGATCCTTACACCGATTCTTGCGCTTTGTGCCACGTGTGCTTAACCTGCTGCGCTACTGCCCAACTCCCGGGGGGGGTGTGTTTGTTTGTTTGTTTGTTTTAATGAAAAATAATTATTTCAGTAGGCCTGCTATATAGTCACCACGGTTACAGAGTAAAGAACAGTCACATAACTAATTTTGTGATCATCAGTGATAATATAGGTTAGCAAGTTCTTTTTTAATTTAAAAATTATCAAAAGTGGAAGTTATATTGAATTTTTCATTTTACTTATATTTAAGGTCATGCCATCACTGCTAATAAAGTTTTTCTTCAGCAAAATGGAAAAGAGGCAGGGCTAACACTGAGTTAGAAATGAGATATTCTTTACTTACTAAACTATTTCTGTTTTAAAGGAAAATTCTCACACCGAAGCCCGAGGTACCTGTTTTAGATGCAACTGTTGAAACTTGCACCTCTGCAGTTAAAACAGGTAAAATAAATATACATTTTATTTAATTTCTTTTAGTGTTGTGAGTAAAGACTTTGCTGTTACCCAGGGAAAAAAAACTAATACCCAGATTGTTGTTATTGTTTTCTTTTTTCATAATTTATCCTCTCTGGTCAGCTTCCATGAAGTTGCATTCTAACACCTGCAATCGAAGCATTGGGTTGCTTGTAACACACTCTGTTATTCTAGTAGTTAATGTCTTAAAATGGACTTGTTAAAGTGGCCATGTTTTCGTTCGGAAAATAAGGGTAAAGTAAATGAGCACTCTGCAGTGAGTTTGTATACCTGCTTTTTGACCTGTGGGAATTCACAATCTAAGGGCAACTAGCAGTTTTATTTTATTTGGTAATTTAAGGTCAAGTTTGTCTTTTTATTATTAGAAAATATTTACAAGTTACTGACAAATATGGAATTCATTTTCGCAACTACTGAGTGCCTCCCCAGACCCTGGCTATACAGAGATAAAGAAGATAAATTTTCTTTTTTCTCTTTCTTTCTTTCTTTTTTTTTTTTTTTTTTTTTTGCCTCCAGGGTTACTGTTGGGGCTCAGTAACTGCACCATGAATCGTCACTGATGATGGGAAGGTTATATAAATTCCCGTTCTACCATGCCAAACCAACAGAAAAAAAAAAAAAAAAAGTTTCAATTTGCTTCCCTTCCCCCCCCCTTTTTGCCCTTTTTTTTCAATATTTATTTACTTTCCTGTTTGTTGCCCTTGTTGTTTATTGTTGTTGTAGTTATTATTGTTGTTATTGATGTCATCGTTCTTGGATAGGACAGAGAGATGGAGAGAGGAGGGGAAGAGAGAGAAGAGGAAAGATAGACACCCGCAGACCTGCTTCACCACCTGTGAAGCGACTCCCCTGCAGGTGGGAGCCGGGGGCTCGAACAGGGATCCTTAAGCTGGTCCTTGCTCTTTGAGCCACGTGCGTGCGGTTAACCCTCTGTGGTACTGCCCGACTCCCCGCCCTTTTGTTGTTGTTGTTGTTGATGTCGTCAGTTGTTGGATAGGACAGAGAGGGGGAGAGAAAGATAAGACACCTGCCAACCTGCTATACCGCCTGTGAAGTGACTCCCCTGCTGGCCTTGTGCTTTTTGCCACGTGAGCAAGGACTGGCGCAAGGATCCCAGTTCGAGCCCCCAGCTCCCCACCTGCAGGGGAGGCAGTGAAGCAGATCTGCAGGTGTTTTTCTCTTCCCTTCCTCTCTCCATTTCTCTCTGTCCTAACAACGATGACATCAGTAACAACAAAAAAACAAGGGCAACAAAAGGGAAAATAATTTTTTTAAAAAATGTTTTATGAGCAAGCTTTGATTCTTAAAAATACTGCTTTCATGGGGGCTAGGAAGCAGCGCAGTGGGTTAAGTGCACATGGCGCAAAGCACAAGGACCAGTGGAAGGATCTCAGTTTGAGTCCAGGCAACCCACCTGCAAGGGGGTCACCTCACAGGTGGTGAAGCAGGTCTGCAGGTGTCTATCTTTCCTTACCCCTCTCTGTCTTCCCCTTCTCTCTTAATTTCTCTGTCCCATCCAACAACAATGGGCAAAAAAAGGGGGGGGGGTTGAGGAGCAGTGGATTCATAGTGCAGGCACCGAGCCCCAGTTAAAACCCTGGAGGCAGGAAAAAAAAAAAAAACGACCAGCCAACAAATATACTATAAAATGATTTCTTTTATTTGTTTTTTATTTAAGAAAGGAAAAATTAACAAAACCATAGGGTAGGAGGGGTACAACGCCACACAATTCCCACCACCCAATCTCCATATCCCATCCCCTCCCCTGATAGCTTTCCCATTCTCTATCCCTCTGGGAGCATGGACCCAGGGTCATTGTGGGTTGCAGAAGGTGGAAAGTCTGGCTTCTGTAATTGCTTCCCCGCTGAACATGGGCTTGACTGGTCGGTCCATACTCCCAGTCTGCCTCTCTCTTTCCCTAGTAGGGTGGGTCTCTGGGGAAGCGGAGCTCCAGGACACATTGCTGGGGTCTTCAGTCCAGGGAAGCCTGGCCGGCATCTTCATGGCATTTGGAACCTGGTGGCTTAAAAGAGAGTTAGCATACAAAGCCAAACAAATTGTTGAGCAATCATGGACCCAAAGGTTGGAATAGTGGAGAGGAAGTGTTAGGGGGGTACTCACTGCAAACTCTAGTGTACTTCTGCTTTCAGGTATATATTTTGCAGTAGTTTATGGATACTTGTGAACATATGCTCTCTCTTACAGAACCTATAAAATGATTTAAAAAAAAAATACTATCTTCGCTATCCATTAAAAGTGTGAAAATATTTCGATCTTTTAATTGGCTTTTTGTTAAACATTAAAGGGTTTTCTTTTTTCTTCCCTCCCCCCCCCCCCCATTATCACAGGGTTATTGGTAGGGCTCCATGCCTGCACAGTGAATCCACTACTTCTCTGGGTGACCATTTTTTCTCTTGCCATTTATTTATTTATTTATTTATTTTATTAGATAGGACAGAGACTATTTTAGTGGGGAGAGGGAGGGAGAGGCCTGTACTGGTGCCCATGGACCTGTTATGCCTCTCTGAAGCTTCTCATTTGCAGGTGGGGAAAGGGGCTTCAAATTCAGGTCTTTGTGCATGGTATTGTGTACAATAACCATGTTTGCTACCACCCAGACCACCATTAAATCAGTTTTAATTAAATTTGTCAGGTGCGTATTCCCACTGGCACCCCCCCGCCCCCCCGTGTGTTCTGGGAGCTTCCTGTTACTCAAAAACTCTAAACCCAGTAAATAGATACTTGATTTTTTAAAAAAAAATTTATGTATTCCCTTTTGTTGCCCTTGTTGTTTTATTTTTGTTATTGATAATGATTTGTTGGATAGCACAGAGAGAAATGAAGAGAGGATGGGAAGACAGAGAGAGGGAGAGAAAGACACCTGCAGACCTGCTTCACCACTTGTGAAGTGATTCCCCTGCAGGCAGGGAGCCGGGGGCTCGAACCGGGATTTTTATGCTGGTCCTTGCGCTTTCCACCATGTGAGATACTTGATTTTTAATGAGAGATAGATACAGAGAAAAGAGACCAGAGCATTGCTTAACTTTCTTATCTTTATTTATTGAGTAAAGACAGCCAGAAACCGAGAGGGTAGGGGGAGATACACAGAAAGAAAAAGACACCTTCAGCACTGCCTTACCACCTGCAAAGCTTTCTCCCTACAGGTGGAGACTGGGGTTTCAAACCTGGGTCTTTGCACATTATAACATGTGTGCTCAACCAGGTGTGCCACCTCCTGGCCCCAGGCATGAAAGTTTTGAAGAAGTAGGGTGAAAACCCAAATTTCATGTCTTTTATATGGTTCTTTGTGTTCTTAGAAAAGTCATGACATGTTTTTGCATAGGGAAACACATCATGACTTCTCCAACAGTCCAATAACTCAATACATAGTTGATTGTCTGTTAGTCTCACCTTGTGAACATAGTTTTCAGATTAACTTGTTTCGATTTGACATCCAAGCTCCTCAAGGTAGCTATATTAAACTTTCAGAGTAGGAGCAGGAATTATTTTGCACTTGAGGAAAGCAGTATTGTCATTTTGATATATAAAGCATAGCTATCTTCATGTGTTTTATCTTTGTAAAAAGAAATATGTACTGTTTAAGTTGAACGGTGGAACAGTGAAGAACCAAGATTAAAATGTAAATCACTGTGGGCTTTTTCTTTTATGGTTTTAGAAGCTTTTTGACAAAGTGAATTTGTCAAGGGATTATTACCAAGTACATTGTTCCCTGATTTCTTGTTTCCCAGTCAGTATATAACACTTACCAGTTTAATATCATGGAAGATTAATCTCTTCTTTTTCTTCCAGCTGTAACCAGTAACCTTGATAATGGACATTCTGGGCTTGTTATTTCTGAAAGTCCTATTATCTCTGAACATAAGGATGACCAGGGAATAGCAGAGAGCCTAGAAGAAGACCAAGAAGTAGAAGTTGATGTTCTAAAAGAAAGTGTTGACATACTAGAAGAAAAGCCTACAATATCTGATGTTTCTCCTGATACTCAAGAAATTCATGTAAAAAATTTTTGTTATTTTTCTTTATTTTGCCAGTTTTTCTGTTTTGGTTTAGTTATAGTATGTTCATTTATATGACAGTCATTTGAAAACCTCTTTTAAGTTTTTTTAATGTGTATACTATGGAATATAAAGGAATGTACCGGTACCTTTAAGAAATTGTTCTTCAAAAAAAAAAATTGTTCTTTATGAAAACCAAGAGCTTTTCAGTTTAGTATATCTGGTTGGAATAGCAGATCTCCTTTTGTGTATGTGTGTCAGTGAGAAAAAGTTCTGTAACCAGAATGATAAGTCACCCACTGGGGCACCTGCCTTGCCATGCCTTTGACCCAGATTTAAACCTTGGCATACCATGTGGGAGTGCCATGACCCCAGAGAGAACTCTGTTGCTGTGGTTTGTCTCTTGCTCTCTTTGTCTCTGTCTCTGTCCTAGAAAGTTGTCCTGTAGGAGTGAAATCACACCTGTGAGGCAACAGAGCAACAAAAAGAAAACAGATTCTGGCTATTGCATAAATAGAAACAACATTGAAACTATCAGGAGCATGTATTTGATAAAATTATTATGCATACTTGACATGGACTGGTTTTTCAATTGGCTAGAATTAAATTTCTATATACACCAAGTAAGATATTTTTGAGTGTGAGGTATATGACTTATGGTTTCTTAGCTTCCACCAAACCTTTCATTTTCTATGATAAATTAATTTTAACATGAAGAAAAACCAAATCTTCTGGCTATTTCTTGAAATGTATAGTACTTGGGAGGAGTTTCTTAATTCATAAAAATAATCATTGCTATTCATAGGTGAACTAGATGGATGAAGTCCTTATTAGCTGGGAAGCTAATAAGAATTGTGGGCATAATGTAATTGGAAGCCCCCCTTTCTGGGTATTTCACTTCTTTCTTCTCGCTGAATGTTTGGGGGAGGGGCGTGGGAAAATGTCATTGCGTAGTTGGGTGGTAATGTTCTACCTTCTTGGTCAGGAGATCTCTCTGTTACTTTCTACCTCCTCCTTTTTCTCCCCTTCCCTTACTAAAAGGTAAATGCAAGGACCATTCCTTCCACCAAAACCTTGCAGGAGAGGTACTGAACTTGAAAGCCTTAGGAATTTCATGGTTTATGCAGCCCCAGCAAAGGGAAGAGGATTGAGTCTAGCCCAAGGGAACTTATGTAGGTGAATTCTTCTTCAACCTTATGGGGATCATGCTGTTTAGAAAAGTGTGGATAGTTAGGTGATTTGGGGAGTTATCATTAAAACACAGTTTGGGGTTGTTTCCTTTTCTCCAGCTTTCCCCCCCCCCCCCATGAGTCTTAATTTTTTCCCCTTAATCCTCGTCTTAAATCCTTAATTCTCATAACTGTTAGCCTCATTATGATTTTCAGGGAAATGTGGACTTTCTGCTTTAGTTCCGTTCAGAATCTTTCTGTGTAGTTTACTTTTAAGAAATCTGATTGCTTAAGTAGATAATTTATAAATAAATGTATGTATATATATATATATATATATGCCATATGAAATGTAGTTTTAACAGTTCATGAAGAGCAATTTAAAACTGTTTTTAAGTTGAAATAAATTATGCATTAAAATCATTAACCACTCTTATCTTTAATTCATTGTAGGTGATAGAACATGAAAAGCTGGAAGTTCAAGATTCAGCTCAAGAGGCTACGATTTTTTCATTTAATGAGTTGTATCCCTCAGAAACTCTTAAGCTTCAATATAATTTTGATACCATGGAGCGACAGTTTTGTGAGTTGCCTGATAAAGACTCTGCTGAGTGTGATGTTGCTGAAGTAGATGGGGAACTTTTTGTGACCCAGACCAATTTTACCTTGATATTAGAAGGTGAAGAAGGCGAAACTGAGCCAGGTGATTCTGCATTATCGAATGTGTTAGCCAATGCAACTAACACAGCAACTGAAGTAAAACATGTACACAGTGAAGAAAATAATAGTCACACGCATATTGCAAATTTGCCATCTATCATAACTGGTGATCAAGACTCACAAAAGGTAGAACCGTTACCGTATGTGCCTGAACCAATTAAAGTAGCAATTGCAGAAAATTTATTAGATGTGATTAAAGATACAAGAAGTAGAGAAGTTACTTCAGACACAGTGGAACAGTCTGTTAGTGAAAACATACCTTTAGTTAGCCAAAAGGTAATGCGTTCCAGAAAGTTAGTCAAATCTATGTCTAAGACTGTTGATGAAACTAGCTCAGTGACTTTAAATGTTAGCCAGGTTAGTGATACGATTTCCTCCAGAACCCGCACAAGAGGACAGCGTGTCCAGAACCCGAATGTTAGATCAGCACAAGAAGAGTCAGCAATTGTTGCTACTCCTGAGATGTTGGGGCTTTCAGCTAAGAAGAGAACTAGGAAAACAAAAGAAATTTCTGAAAGTGCCTATTCTGATCTTAAAAGAATGTCTCAGAAACAGCAAACACCTCAGAATTCTGTTACTCCTAGGAGAGGAAGGAGAAGAAAAGAATTGAATGAAGACACATTAGAAAATATTAATTCTGTGGAAAAAGAACTACAGATTACTCCAAGTACAGAACTGAAACAATTTAAATCATCTGAACTGTTGAAACCAACAACTGAAGAAGATTCTTTTAGAAAGGAAAGTACTGTTTCATCCATTACAAAAAAGACTCCTAAAAGAATAAAAAAATCTGGAGAAAACCAGGAGAGTGTCGAAGCTGCAAATGGTATACAAGTTGGTAATGTTGCAAGTCCTAGCAAAAGTACGAGAAAACTGAGAAGTGCTGGTTTAGAAACTTCTGAAAATACAGGCTATAAGCAAGACGAGAAGTCTGGTGGACAGCTGCCTGTTAAGCATAGCAGAAGGGTTAGAGAAGTTACTGCAGCAGATGCTAAAGAAGATTCTAAACTTAACTCACCCCAGTTGACTCTCCCAACAGAACCTGGTACACCTGCTGCACCTAAAAAACGTGGTAGACCAAAGAAAATAAGTCTACCTGAAGAAGTCGAACCTAAGGCTCATCAGGAAGAGAGAAGTCCCCCGAAGAGAGAAACTCTCAGAACCCAAAGGAGGTCTACAAGAAATACCCCAGCTAAAAATGAAAAGACTGATGTTGAGAAATCAGCTTTAGAAAAATCAGCTCTTGTGCCAAATGAGGAACTTACTATGTTAACCCCTAAGAAAAAAATCAAAAGGACTGAAAACCAGAGCCAAAAACATCCGTTATGCTCAATAGCAGAAGAATATGAAGACAAAGAGCCAAATGACCAAGAAAAGTTGCTTGCCACAGCTGCTGTGACTAAGTCGTCTCGAAGCACACGGACTAGATCTCGTAAGACCATCTTGGTGCCGGACCTTCCTGAACCAAAAAATGACTCTCTATTTTCTCCTCCTTTGTCCAAGACTCCAGGGAAAATGAAAGGTACTTGTATTTCTTTGAATTTATATCTCATTTAAAGTCTTCAGCTTAAAGTTCTATTGTTTTAAACATGGTATGGTTTTATTTAAGGCACTGATTGAATACTTACCCTAGAAATAATTTATAGTTACAGGAAATCCCTTCTCCAGAGAGCAATTTCAACCTTTTAGAGGTATGACTTAGGTATTAGGAGATAGTTCACCAGGTCTTACCATGTGAGAGACCCTGCCACTGCACTCCATGGGGGTATGTGAGGGGAGCACTGCTGTGGTGTCTCCTCCTCTTTCTCACTCAAAATTAGTGAAGAAATTAACCTAAGGAGGCCACCCAGTGGTGGATAGCATGATGGTTATGCAAACAGATTCTCATGCCTGAGGCTCCAAAGTCCCAGGTTCAGTCCCCACACTATATATCAATCAGTGTGCTTTTCATTACTGTTTTTTCTTCTTTCTGTAGCTAAAGAAATAGAGACTCCTGCACAGCTGAAAGAATTAGTTTCAGATGTATCTTCTCAACTTGTCTCCTCACCTCCTGCGTTAAGGACAAGGCAGAAAAACACATCCAAGCGGGTACGTGAACTGGTAAGTGCATGATTTTTGTTAGACAATGCTTCAGCAGTGCTACCTAAATGGACTTCTCTTAAAGGAGAAGACACTTTTTAAGTTTTATTTATTTCATGAGAGGGAGAGGGAGAGCGAGAGAGAGAGAGAGAACACCAAGACATTGCTATAGCACATATAGTGACAGGGATCAAACTCAGAATCTCATGCTTTCAAGTCCAGCCTTCAAGCCACTGCAGCACCTCCCAGGCTTTTCAATATTATCTGCTTTTAAAGAATTCAAGGACTGAATCTGAGAACCTTTTATTTATCACCATAGACATTTCTTAAATTATTGGTCGCAAACCAGTTACTACACTATGCACTGGGAAAGAGTGTTGAGCACACGCATTACCATGAGCAAGGGCCAGGGTTCAAACCCTTGCCCCCCCCATCCCTACCTAAGGGGAAGAAGTTTCATGAATGGTGAGTCAGTGCTGTGTGTGTGTCTTCCCTCTCAATTTGTCATAAATAAAATCATTAAAAAGGTGCATGACAGTGTAAGGCATTTAGGTAGATTCTTCACAAACTAGCAAATAGCTATGTGCGTATCTTTAGTAGTTTCTGTGAAAAGAATTCTTGGGAGGAAAAATGGTCTCTGGTTGCCTAATCTTTTATGAAGTGATGAGAGACTAGATTTGAATAGATGCAGTAGGAATCAAAGAGCAGTGGACAGTGGTTACAGAAGTGACAAGACTTGGAGATCAATTGAATGTTTGGGAATGAAGGACAAAGAGTAGTCCTAGATGGCAGGGGTAGATAGCATAATGGTTCAGCAAACAGACTTTCATGCCTGACCTGAGACTTCAAAGTCCCAGGTTCAGTTCCCCACCCCACCATAAGCCAGAGCTGAGCAGTGCTCTGGTAAAAAAAAAAAAAAAAAAAAAAAAAATTGCCTTAGATGACCAGAATGTCTACCAAAAATACAAGAAGTCTATTTTGGACTTGTCAGGTTTGAATTTATTAGCATTGTTCCTTGACTCAAGAGAAGAGCTTCTTGAATTTAGATTTCAGGTGTTTAATTGCTTAAGCTTTTGTCTCTCCCCTCTCCCCCCTCCCTCCCTTTAGGAAGATGATATTCAGTTATTGGAAATGGAGGGAAAACAAAAAGTAAAAAGAATCAGGACTACAAAAACAAAACAGTCAATCAGGTATGGGCTTTTCTATACTGTAATTTTCATCCACATTTTATTTCTTTATAATGTATGTATGTATTTAATTTCATGAGAAACTGATTTTTCTATGCTGTAGCTTTTTTTTTTGGTGCCTGTTTTGCTTCTTTAAAGTGTGTGCTGCTGGTGGTGGATTTAATTGGCATGAGAAAGGAAAGCAGGCCAAGTACCACACCCAAATGTATGCTTTCATAGCCAGCCCCATGGTCAAGGGCCTCACACACGCCCTGAACTAATTTAAGAAAAGGGGAAAAAAGTCAAGAATCTTGTTGAGATTTCTCTGAGAGACTAAAAACTGTGACTAGGTGTTAAGTCCCAGTTTGGTGATAAGGAATTTAGCACAGATGACTTCATTTGAGTCTGTTGTCTGTTTATTTATTTATTTATTTATTGGATAGAGACAGAAATTTAAATGAATGGGGAGATAGTGAGGAAGAATGAAAAAGGGTGAGACAAATGTGGCGATATATGAATACTAAATCAAAAAAACTGTCATATGAAACCTTAGTTCTACCTACAGGTAGCTTATATATACAACTTAATATAATTATAGTTTAAAGCTTTGCTTTTTAAAAAATTATTATCTTTATTTATTTATTGGATAGAGAAAGCCAAAAACTGAGAGGGGAGGGAGAGACAGAGAAGGAGAGAGACAGAAAGACGCCTGCAATACTGTTTCACCACTCTTCAAAGCTTTTCCCCTGCAGATGAGGACTGGGGGTTCAAACCCCGGGCGGGCCCTTTCACACTGTAGCATGTGCGCTCAACCAGATGCACCACCACTTGGCCCCTGCTGTTTTATAAAGTGAAAACATGATTTCGAGGGTTTCTTTTAGTATACTGGAAAACCAATATTTTCATTATGTAGTGTGTTTATTCTTACTTGAAATGTTTTATTTTTTTCTTCTTACTGTTTTTAGAAACACAGAAAAAGAAAGTGCTTGGTCACCTCCCCCAGTAGAAATTAAGCTGATTTCTCCCATGGCAAGCCCAGTCGGTGGTGTAAAGAATAAATCAAAGAAAACTACAGAAGTAACTGGAAAAGTTCTTGGAAAGAGCAGAAAGAAACTATCTTCCTTTCCAAAGCAAGTTTTACGCAGAAAAATGCTATGATTTTTATTTCCATGTTTTTAACACCACACTTGTTTGTGAAAGTCATCAAAATTGTGTGGATTATTAAAGATCATCTAATTTAGAAGAAAATAATTTATATAAATTATTGTACATTTTTATAAACAGAAGATCTTAAGTAAGCAAAACAACTCCATAAGGAGTGTAATTCTCTTAGCTCGAGCAGCATTTTGTATTTTATATTGACTTCATACATTTATATATATATATGTAAATATGACATTTATTGGAATGTTAAATAAAGTGTATACTTCACAGTAGTGTGTGTCTGTTAGATTTTTAAGAAGGGATTATGTTTCAATAATTTTATATTCTAGTAGGCAGTGGCTCCATTTTCTCTACACTTGAGAGTATTTGACCACTCTTAAAATGCAGATAATCGAACTGTTATTTTATAAGTTGCTATTGTATAATTTATGCTCTATCTGTGATTAATATTTCTAATCATAAATTGTATTTTTGGGGCCTGTTACTCTGTTCATATTGTGGGCATGTTATTTTGCCACTTTTTTGTAAAAGCTTAACACATTTGTGTAATCTACCTCAAATGAGTAACTTTTCAAGTAATGCATTGGTTAACTATAATGCTGGCATTTCTTGTTCACCAAGCTTAAAGGCCATTTGTCTTGAAAGTCTCTTCATTATTCAGAGACTCTTTTATCCAGGTTAGATTGACCGGTTCACTGCTCACTTGCAACTGCGTAAAAGGTTTTGAAAAGAAAGGGAAATAAACAAATCTCTTTCATGGCTTTTTAGTGCACCTTGTATGTGCCTAATGACATAATACTCTTGCTGTGAAGGAAATGGTACTGAATCACAGAAATCCCCTAAAATTCACGTTTTTAAATCAACAAATTTTCCTAAGACCTCAGGCATAGATTATTGAAGGTGGAGAACGAATGTCAATAGAAAATGGAATAAAAAGAAAGCACTCTGTTCTCTGCAACATGGCTGTGCGGTTAAGTGGTGATGCTTGATGTAGGCTGTAAACTTCATCAATAAATAAGTTACACAATAATTTAGAAGCTGGTAATGGATACTGTTTGATGAACGGACCATTAATAATTAATCTGGAGACAGACTGCTTTTGTTGGCTGAGCTTTAGTGCGTGTGCTAATGTTTTAGTGTGAACCATAAGCAGTGTGTGTTCTACATTAATTTTCTGCCAAATCATACAAATAATGGAGAAATGATGACGATGCCTATGCCAAGGATTGACAGTGTGAAAGTAGCAGTACGAGTGCGTCCTTTTAGTCAGGTTAGTGATGAAGCTATATTGCCTTGTTAAATTTGACTCTTGACTTTCTACATTTTTTAAGACAGTAATCGAACTTGTATTTAAGCTGCTTGTTACTTCTGTGATATTAAAGTTATTTAAATGAGAAATTGAAAAGATCTCTATATACTTCAGTAAACAGTTTCATTCCTTTGAGCAAGTAGCACAATAAAAAAAAAAACATTGACAAGAGAAATGTGCTGTCAAGTTAATGATTTTTTAAACCAATGCAGTTTGGTGAACACAGACATGTGTCTATTTTTAAGTAATGTGCTTTTTGCCTATGATAACAGTAGGTTGTGAGCAAATAAACTACCGGTTCTGAATGAAGTCTGTATTTTTTAATGCCTGTATGTATTTGCATAGCTTTTTACAAAAGTACTGTTATGAGATTGTTACTACAACATTTTGGCTTAAACTGTCAATTATATCCATATAGAATTATGACCATGTGGCAATCAATATTTTTGATTTTCAGTGCATTGGTTAAATTTTTATTTTAATTTTTTAAAATTCTTAACTTGTAAGATGGAAATGTTGACAAGACTATAGGGTTTAGAGGGGTACGTTTCCACACAATTCCCACCCTAGAACTCCATATCCCATCCCTCCCTTTATAGCTTTCCTATTCTTTATCCATTTGGGAGTCTGGACCTAGGATCATTATGGGGTACAGAAGATGGAAGGTCTGGCTTCTGTAATTGCTCCCCACTGAACATGGGGCATTGGTTAAATTTTAAGATAATTCTGAACTGATCCATTCAGCAAACTATGAATCAAAGTTACTAGAACTGAAAATCCAAACAAAAACCCATTGTTTTATAGTCTTCCATAGATAAATAATGTTAACACACAAATAAAGACCAGATATAGTTACTTCTGCCTGGAGAAGTTTTGAAGGCTTCTTGAACAGAAGCATTTAAGACAGCTGTAAAAGATAATCAGGATTTGGATAAAAGTACAGTAGATTAAAAAAACAACACACAAAGACTTACTAGTAACTGATCCTGAATGACATGCAGTGTGATAATGACCTTATGAGTTTTTCTTCCCCACTTGGACAACATGATGCTTTTATTCTGTTGTCATCAATATTTTGCACACTATCAGTTGGTATTGGTTCTGTCCTGTCCCTAGATATTTATCTGTGTTCCAGAAAATATTTTAGCACCAGGCTGACATAATCAGATAACTTTGTAGGTGTAACTTAGATAACCCTAACTGTATCAACCCTTTGGGACTTTGAAGGTGGTATAGTTTCTTAGGCAACTGGTTAAAAAGTCAAAAGAATTAACTTGCCACAGAATTTTAACTTCCCATTAGTTAAATAGCCAAAAAGAGGAAGAAGAAGAAAAAAACAAATTTACAAGAAGATTTCCTTTTATTGGGAGCTTGGTGTACAGTACAGTTGCTGACACATGGGTAAAGTTTCTAAGCTCACCAAGATAGGTGTTTAAAACTCAGCTCAGGTCCTTTTGCATCATCTTGCACCACAATCCCAAGCCCCCCACCACCAACAACCTGCTTCCCTACCCTTCTTCCCCAGAGTTTTTGAGGTTTTTTTTGTTACCTTTATTGGATAGAGTCAGAAATCGAGAGGGAAGGGGGTGAGAGGAAGAGAGAGTTAACCACCCAGCCTCACATATGGTTAATTTCTGGTGCCTTCTTTTTCCCCCACTTTCTTTGCATGTTTCATATATCTATCTATCTATATATATATATATGTGTGTGTGTGTGTGATTTTTTTTTTTTTTTAACCAGAACACTGCCCCTCTCTGGCTTATGGTGGTGTGGGGATTTGAACCTGAGACTATGGATCCTCAGGCATGAGAGTCTTTTTACATAACTATTATGCTATCTACCCCTGCCCTGTTCCTGTTTCATAATGTTTTGTTGGAAGATAGACACGTGCTCTACAGAGTGATCTAGAATCTAACTGTACCTGGGATAAATCAGAACAGGCCATAATATAGAGTTCATATGTACTGTGCAATTGGCTAATCATTTGTTGAGGAATTTTTGCATCCATATCCCTAAGATGTCAGGAAGTAAAACAACAGTTTTTGTGTTCAAATTGGAGAGGACTGGAACAGCAAGATGGTGCCCTTGTAAGCTGAGTGTGATTTCCTGAGTCTTAAAAGGGTCCCTTTGTCACCTACTTTCAATCCACTGATCACACTTAGAGTTCCCAGTTGTAAATTTTAAATTTTTCATTTTTTTAATATTTTATATACTCCCTTTTGTTGCCCTTGTTTTATTGTTGTAGTTATTATTGTTGTTGATGTCATAGGATAGGACAGAGAGAAATGTAGAGAGATGGGGAAGATGGGGAAGACGGGGAGAGACAGACACCTGCAGACCTACTTCACCACCTGTGAAGCGACTCCCCTGCAGGTGGGGAGCCAAGGCCTTGAAACAGGATCCTTAAGCCGGTCCTTGCACTTTGTGCCACCTTTTTTTTTTTTTTTTTTTTTTTTTGCCTCCAGGGTTATTGCTGGGCTCGGTGCCTGCAGCATGAATCCACTGCTCCTGGAGGCCTTTTTTTTTTCCCCCTTTTTGTTGCCCTTGTAGCCTCGTTGTGGTTATTATTATTACCATTGTTGATGTTCGTTGTTGGATAGGACAGAGAAATGGAGAGAGGAGGGGGAGAGAAAGATAGACACCTGCAGACCTACTTCACCACCTGTGAAGCGACTCCCCTGCAGTTGGGGAGCCGGGGGCTCGAACCGGGATCCTTAGGCCGGTCCTTGCGCTTTGCGCCATGTGCGCTTAACCCACTGCGTCACTGCCTGACCCCCTGTGCCACCTTTTTTTTAAAAACCTTTTTTTTTTATATTTTCCCTTTTGTTGCCCTTGTTTTTATTGCTGTTGTACTTATTGTTGTCGTTGGACAGAGAAATGTAGAGAGGAGGGGAACACGGGGAGAGAAAGATAAGATACCTGCAGACTTGCTTCACTGCCTGTGAAGCGACTCCCCTGCAGCTGGGGAGCTGGGGGCTTGAACTGGGATCCTTACACCGGTCCTTGTGCTTTGTGTGCCACGTGTGCTTAACCTGCTGTGCTACCGCCCAACTCCCTATTTTTCATTTCTTTATTAGGGAGTTAATGTTTTATATTTGACAGTAAATACAATAGCTTGTGCAGGCATAACATTTCCCAGTTTTCCATATAACAATACAACCCCCACCCCAGTTGTAAATTTTGACAGTTTTTTTTTTTTTTTTTTTTTTTTTTTTTTGCTTTACCTCTATCCCTGAGGTGAAGCACTGCAGCTGGCAATCCTTTGTTATGTTTTAGGGAATTTGGCTGCAGGCCTTGGGAACTTGAGCCAATCAAGAGGGCTTATTAACTATATGTAGAATTTTTTTTTTGTTTTTATTTATTATTGGATACAGTCATTGAGAGGGAAGGGGGAGATATAGAGGGAGCGAAACAGAGAGACACCTGCAGCCCTGCTTCACCACTCATGAAGCTTTCCCCCTGCAGGTGGGGACCAGGGGCTTGAACCTGGGTCCTTGTGCACTGTGATGTGAGCACTTAACCAGGTGCACCACCACCTAGCCCCCAATTTTTTTTTCACTAGAATGATAAGAACAATGGCTGGGAAAGGGAAAAGTTTTGGTCACACAAGAGGAAGGGACAAATTAGGGGTGGAGTTCAAATTTTCTACTTGTCCAGTCGCTAAATCTAGCTACTGCCAAACCCTGTACTGACAGCCAGTGGTTTTGAAGAGATGAGCCCTGGTGAGGAACCCTAGTGACATGTCAGCCTTTGTCTTCTCTCCTTTCACCCCAGGTAATTGCTCAGCTGCTTCACTTCCAGCTCAGAGCCAGCCAGCACCGAATACAGCTTTTTGAGATAGAATTTCTTCCTTCCCCCTTTTCTACCCACTGGCCACACATAATCATCTATGGCTTAGTGAGTTTCTGAAGCAATCCTGGTTGTATTGTTTTCAGATGATTTTTTTAAATATTTATTTTATTTATTCCCTTTTGTTGCCCTTGTTGTTTTATTGTTGTAGTTATTATTGTTGTTGTCTTTGTTGGATAGGACAGAGAGAAAAGGAGAGAGGAGGGGAAGACAGAGAGGAGGAGAAAAAGACACCTGCAGACCTGCTTCACCGCCTGTGAAGCGACTCCCCTGCAGGTGGGGAGCCGGGGTTCAAACCGGGATCCTTATGCCGGTGCTTGTGCTTTGCGCCACCTGCGCTTAACCCGCTGCGCTACAGCCCGACTCCCCCAGATGATTTTTTTTTTCTCCTTGCCACCATGGATAGCACTGGGGCTCTGTGCCAGCACTATAATTCCACTGCTCTCAGCAGTCATTTATTTCCTTTGCAATTTCTAATTTGTATTTGATAAGACAGAAATAGAGGAAGAGAAAGACGCATGCAGACCTGCTTCACCGTTCATGAAATGGACCCCTTGCAAGTGGGGAGCGGGGCCTCTAACCCAGGTCCTTGCACTTGGTAATACGTGCACTTAACCAGGTGCACCACCACCTGGCCCCTGGTTTTCTTTTCTTTTTTCTTCTGTTTTATTTGTAGTTTATCAGGAGAGCAATCTGAATCAGATCCTACTCCATAGCCAGGCTTCCGGAAGTCTCTTTTCTGTTTTATATACAAAAAATGCATTGTGACTTTTCCAATAGAGATAGACCAGGGTACTGCTCAGCTCTGGCTTATGATGGTATCTGGGGTTGAATCTGGGACCTCACAGCCTCAGACATGAAAGTCGTTTAAACATCCATTATGCTATTTCCCTGGTCCTCCAGAGACTTTAGATGGTTGTTTTTCATTAATGATTTTTATCAGGGACAGGGTGGTGGCACACCCAGTAGAATGCACACATTACCACTCAGAAGGACCAGGTTCAAACCCCCTGGGCCCCACCTGCAGGAGGGAAGCTTCACAAGTAGTGGTACAGTGCTGCAGGCATCTCTCCCTCTCTGTCTTTCCCTAGCTCTCTCCATCAGAAAAGTAAGGAAAAGAAATAAATGAATACTTGGAACAGTGGAGTCATTATCAGGCACTGAGCCCCAGAAATAACTCCGGGAACAAAAAAAAAAAAAAAGGGAGAAGCATGGTCCAGAAGGTGGCGCTCTGGATAGGGCATTGGACTCTCAAGCGTGAGGTCCCAAGTTCAATCCCCAGCAGCACAGGTACCAGAGTGATGTCTGGTACTTTCTCTCTGTCCTATCATGTCTCATAAATAAATAAATAAAATCTTTAAAAAAAAAAAGGGGGAGGGAGAAAGAAGTGAAGGAGATGAAGGGCAAAAGAAAAGAAGTCTCACAGAGGCATTAATACCTCCCAGTATCATGCTTAAGGGGATCTCTACTGCAGTTATTGGCTAGAAACAAACTTCCCCAATAATTCTGAGACAATGTAAGAGCACCTGCTTGCTGTAACGGCTGCCAAGAGTAACAAACAACTAGAGGGGGGAGTGGGAGGCATTAGCGCAGTGGGCTAAGTGCACATGGAGCAAAGCTTGAGGTCCAAAGTAAGGACTTCGGTTCAATCCCCCAGCTCCCCACCTGCAGGGGGGTCACCTCACAAGTGGTGAAGCAGGTCTGCAGGTGTCTACCTGTCTCTTCCCTCCTCTCTCGATTTCTCTCCTACCCAACAGCAGCAATAACAACAAAGGCAAAAAGTGGGAGAAATGGCCTCCAGGAGCTGTGGATCCATAGCGCAGGCACCGAGCCCCATCAAGAACTCTGGAGGCAAAAAAAGAAAAAGGATATTGGGGGTTGGGAGGGAACACAACTAGAGAACAATGTGGTTAGTTCCTGACTATTAAGTTCCTTTTGTTTCTCTCTGGGGTTGAATCAAGACGTCACGCATGGACCTCCCAGCCCTGCCCAATTATTATTTTGCATAGTTGTGCATGTGTGTGTGAGAGATACACCATAGCACAACTCCACCACCCATGGACTAACAAACGTTTTTGTCTTTGGTGCTGTGAGGGGGAGTGGAGGGCTGACCCCAGGGCTTCAGTTATGGAAGGTAGGCAACCTACCTGATGAGCCACCTTCCTATTTCCTCTTGGCCTAATTTCTTACTAGGTATAGAGACTTGCAAAGCAGCTTGGATAACAAAGAAAATCTAGAATGATTAACCCTGAATTTGTCGTTTGACTACAGAGAGAGAAAACTTCTGGGAGCAAATGTGTGATTTCTATGCACTCCAGAAACTCCACCACTATCCAAGACCCAAGGAATCCAAGACACCTGAAGACATTTACATTTGACCTAGCATACTGGTCTCACAATGGATTTCAAAAGGATAAAGATGGTGTGTTTATTTCAGCTGATCCTAGCAGTGAATTTGCCAGCCAGGTAAATTACTTCAAAATATGCATTCAGTGGGAGTTGGTTTTAATTTATTTTAATGACATGTTACCAGTTTCATGGTGTAAATACATTTTGTGCAAGCATGCTGCCATGTTTGATTTTAAAGTTATCCTTTTTTATTATTATTGTTGGGGCTCAGTGCGAGCACTACGAATAAACCACTTCCGGCAGCCATTTTTTCCTTTATTTTATTGGAGAGGACAGAGAGAAGCTGAGAGTGGAGGGAGGGGCCTGACTGGTGGTGCACCGGGCTAACCGCACATAGCGCAAGGACCCCCGCAAGCATCCCCTGCAAGTGGGGAGCTGGGGCAAAAACCCTGATCCTTGCACTTGGTAATATATGTGCTTAACCTGGTGCACCAGAACCCAACCCCTAAAGTTATTCTTTTTTAAAAATTATCTTTATTTATTTATTGGATAGAGACAACCAGAAATTGAGAGGGAAGGGGGTGATAGAGACAGAGAGACACCTGCAGCACTGCTTCACCACTCGCAAAGCTTTCCCTCTGCAAGTGGGGGCCAGGGGACTCAAACCTGGGTCCTTACACATTGTAATATGTGCACTCAAACAGATGCACTACCACCCAGCCCCCTAAAGTTATTCTCTTGTCATGCTAAATGTGAGGTCTAAAAGTGTGAACTGAGCAGTGCTCTGTTTCTCCTCTTTCTCATTAAAATAAACACATAATTTATTAAAGATTTTATTTATTGATTGATGAAAAAGATAGGAGAGAGAAAGAACCAAATGTCTCTCTGGTACATGTGCTGCCAGGGATTGAACTCAAGACCTCATGGATGAGAGTCTAATGCTTTATCCACTGTGCCACCTCCTGGACCACAATAAATAATACTTTTAAAAAGATTGTTCTGGGAGTCAGGTGGTGGCACAGCGGGTTAAGCGCATGTGGCACAAAACCCAACGACCGGCGTAAGGATCCTGGTTTGAGCCCCCAGCTCCCCACCTGCAGGGGAGTCACTTCACAAGCCGTGAAGCAGGTCTTCAGGTCTCTATCTTTCTCTCCCCCTCTGTCTTCCCCTCCTCTCTCCATTTCTCTGTCCTATCCAACAATGATGACATCAATAATAATAAGAACTACAACAGGGGCCAGGTGGTGGCACACCTGGCTAAACGTACACATTACAGAGCACAAGGACCCAGGTTCAACCCACCTGCAGGGGGAAGCTTCACAAGTGGTGAAGCAAGGCTGCAGGTGTCTCTCTGTATTTCCCTCTCTCTCTCCCCACCCCCTCTTAATTTCTCTCTCTATGCAGTAATAAAAAATTTAAAAAATAATAATAACTACAACAATAAAACAACAAGGGCAACAAAAGGGAGTAAGTAAATATTTTTTAAAAAACATTGTTGTAGGGGGCCAATTGGTGACGCACCTGGTTTAGCATATACAGTGCGAAAGGTCCCAGGTTCGAGCCCCTGGTCCCCACCTGCAGAGGGAAAGCTTCATGAGTGGTGAAGCAGGGTTTCAGGTGTTTCTCTGTCTCTCTCCCTCTCTATCTTACTCTCTTCTTTCAATTTCTGGCTGTCTCTATCCAATAAATAAATCTAACATAAAAAAAAAATTTAAAAAGGAACATAAAAAAAATGATTTTCTATTTAGTATTTCTGTATTATTTGAGGGTTTCAACTCATAAAAACTGATATGAAAATTATTTTTTTTAAGAATTTATTTATTTATTCATGAGAAAGATAGAGAAAGAACCAGACATCACTCTGGTACATGTGCTGCCGGGGGTTGAACTTGGGACCTCATGATTGAGAATCCGATGCTTTATCTACTGCGCCACCTCTCGGACCACATGAAAATTATTTTGCTAAATATCTACTTAGCACAGAGATGAAAAGACACCAAAACTAGCTTCTTTACTATGCTCAGCACTCTTTAGGTTTAGTTAGTCGCTCCTAATATAGAGTACATATCCATTGCGTGAATTCATTTTGTCTGTAAAAGTATGGTCACCATGTTTTGGGAAACCACTGGTCTAGTTCCACATTTCAGACCTGGACAGACAGACAGACAGACAGACACACACACACACACACACACACACACACATACACCGCCCACCCCAGTCCTCATAGTGCAATTTTTTTTCTTCCTTTCTATTTTATTGGTCAGGGCAGAGAGATATTGAGAGGGGAGGGAGAGAAAGACACTTGCAGACCTGCTTCACCACTCATGAAGTATCATGCTCCCCCTGCAAGAGGGGAGCAAGGACTCAAACCCAGGTCCTTGCACGTGGTAACGTGTAATTAACCAGGTGCACCACCACTGTCCCCCCGTGTAATAATTTTTTTCCTTCCTCATGAGAAACTAATAATATAGAGGTACAGGCAACTTTCTCAGAAATAATAATAATAATAATAAAATGACATTGTCATACAAACATATGTATTAAGACAAATGAAGCATGCATTGCTTACTGCCTTATTGATGGTGTGTTTATTTCAGCTGATCCTAGCAGTGAATTTGCCAGCCAGGTAAATTACTTCAAAATATGCATTCAGTGGAAATAGAGGAAGGTACCCTCTGAAACAAATTCAGGTCAAAATAATTCTTGTTGGTTCTGGGTGGCAGAAGGAGCCAGACCACTTCCTCTCTTTCAAGCAAGTGCAGTCACAAGCATCTGCGTCTCCCACTTAGGAAAAAGGAGGTACATACAAATATGTGTGTTCTACCACTTGTGAAGCTTTCTCCTTGCGGGTGGAGACTGGAGGTTTGAACCTGGATCCTTGTGCATTGTAACGTGTGCTCAGCCAGGTGTGTCACCACCCGGCTTCGCTCCCTCATGTTTTCTTTTATTGTTGCTATAGTTATTATTGTTGTAACTGATGTCGTCCTTGTTGGATAGGACAGAGAGAAATGGAGAGAGGAGGGGAAGACAGAGAGGGCGAGAGAAAGATAGACACCTGCAGACCTGCGTCACCACCTGTGAAGCGACCCTCCTGCAGTTGGAGAGTGGGGGCTCGAACCGGGATCCTTATGCCAATCTCGCTCACATTTTAATAAGGCTATATAAGATACACAATTTCACTATTGATGGACACTAGCTAGTTGAAGAGCTACCTGATAGCTGAAGATATCTCTACAGTGACCAGTGTTTTCTTTTTATTCCTTTGATTTTTTTTTTGCCTCCAGGGTTATGATTTTTTAATTATCTTTATTTGCTTATTAGATAGTAGAGATGGTCAGAAATTGAGATGGAAGGGGAAGATAGGGAGGGAGATGGACATCTGCAGCACTGCTTCACCACTTGCAAAGCTTTCCCCCTGCAGGTGGGGACCAGGGGCTCGAACCCGGATAGAATTCATGAAAACCAGACCATTTGTTAGATGGTAAGGACATTATGAAAAGTCTGTGGTAAACATGGTGCCTTTGATCTCTCCAGAGAGATGTTTTCCACGACCTGGGCAGAGGCATTCTGGAGAGTGCCTGGCAAGGCTACAACGCTACTCTGCTGGCCTATGGCCAAACGGGCTCTGGGAAAAGCTATTCCATGATCGGGTTTGGTGCAAACAAAGGGATCATTCCAAATGTGTGTGAAGAGCTCTTTCAAGCAATCGAGAGTCAGGAGAGAAACCAAGAATACCAGGTATGGGTTATTCTAGAGTGTGTGTGCTCTGCCAGATGAGCCAGAACCTAATCTTTTTGCATGATTCTATTTTTTCAACTTTATTTATTTATATCAGAGCACTGCTCAGCTCTGGCTAGTGGTGGTGCTGGGGACCGAACCTGGGATTTTGGATTCCCCCAGGCATGAAAGTCTTTCTGCATAACCACTGCATTATCTCCCTAGCCCCACTTTTTTTGCATAACCATTATGCTATCTCTCCCACACTTTTTGCCTGATTTTTATATTAATGTCTTCAAGTTAGAGAGTGCAAAGCACTTACCATCCTATTACCTAGCTAAATACCACCATTGCATCTTTCTAATTTTTTTTATAAATACTAGTTTTTTAATTTTCCTTTTTGTTGCCCTTGTTTTTTTGTTGTTGTTGCCCTTGTTTTTTTTTTTTGTTGTTGTTGTTGATGTCATCATTGTTGGATAGGACAGAGAGAAATGGAGAGAGGAGGGGAAGACAGAGAGGGGGAGAGAAAGATAGACACTTGCAGACCTGCTTCACCGCCTGTGAAGTGACTCCCCTGCAGGTGGGGAGCCGGGGGCTCAAACCGGGATCCTTAGGTCGGTCCTTGTGCTTTGCACCACGTGTGCTTAACCTGCTATACTACTGCCCAACCCCCATCTTTCCAACTTTTAAGTCTTTATTTATTTTAAAGATTTTATTACTTTTTTATTTATTTATGAGAAAGATAGGAGGAGAGAGAGAAAGAACCAGACATCACTCTGCTACATGTACTGATGGGGATCGAACTCAGGACCTCAATCTTGAGTCTAATGCTTTATCCACTGCGTCACCTCCTGGACCACCTAATTTTTTAATTAAAAAAAAAAAAAAGAGGACTGCTGAGACTTCTTCGCTGGCCCTGCACCTGCACTGCAGCACATTCACCCAAAGTAAAGCCCCAGCACTCCCTCTACATAGAGGGGGAGAGACAGGCAGAAAGAGTGGAAGAGAATGAAGCAGACTTTCACCACCAGTGGAGCTTCCTGGAACTCCTATTAATTGAACTTCGGACCTCTTGTATGAATGTCTTAATTATCTTTTTTTTTAACTTAAAAAAAATTGTCTTTGGGGAGTCGGGCAGTAGTGCAGCAGGTTAAGCGCACTTGGCACAAAACGCAAGGACTGGCATAAGGATCCCGGTTCGAGCCCCCGGCTCCCCATCTGCAGGGGAGTCACTTCACAAGCAGTGAAGCAGGTGTCTGTCTTTCTCTCCCCCTCTCTGTCTTCCCCTCCTCTCTCCATGTCTCTCTGTCCTATCCAACAACGACGACATCAATAACAACAACAATAACTACAACAATAATAAAAAACAAGGGCAACAAAAGGGAAAATAAATAAATATAAAAAAATAAAATAAGTTGTGAAGCAGCGTGGCAGGTCTCTCTTTCTCTCTCTCCCTCCTTAGCTACCCCCTTCCCTCTCAACTTCTCTCTGTCTCTATCTAAAATAAATAAAGCATTTTATTTTTTATATTTGTTTATTTTCTTTTTTGTTGCCCTTGTTTTTTATTGTTGTTGTAGTTATTATTGCTGTTGTTGTTGATGTTGTCGTTGTTGGATAGGACAGAGAGAAATGGAGAGAGGAGGGGAAGACAGAGAGGGGGAGAGGACGCGATAAACACGTGCAGACCTGCTTCACCACCTGTGAAGCGACTCCCCTGTAGGTGGGGAGCTGGGGGCTCAAACCAGGATCCTTACGCTGGTCCTTGCACTTCATGTCCTTGCGCTTAACCCACGGCGCTACCACCTGACTCCCACTTTTATTTTTCAAACACAACTCTTTCAAGAATATATTTAGTTTATACTCTTCTCTACACAGGTTACATTCAGCATGCTGGAAATCTACAATGAACAGGTAAAGGTGAATGTGTTTTCTGGTGTGCGAATCTGAGTGACTCTCTGCAGCTTAATAAGCATAAGAGTACCCTCATCACCTATCACACAGCTAAAGTCACACATAACCATGGCACTGGATGTCCATCCTCTGATAGGGGCTGGTAGGTATGGATAGGTAGGGGAAAGTTAGATAGAGAGACAGAGCAGTGAATGCTGGAAGGAAAGTTTATACTCTTGGACTGGGGAAATAGCATAATGGTTATGAAAAAGACTCTCATGCTTGAGGCTCTGAAGTCTTAGGTTCAAGTCCCAGCACCACCATAAGCCAGAATTGAGCAGTGCTCTGATCTTTTTCTCTGTATCTCTCTGTCATTAAAATCAAGTAAATGGGGGGGGGGGGCGGGTGGTCAAGCGGCAGATTAAGCGCACATGGCGCAAAACACAAGGACCAAGGTAAGGATCCCAGTTCGAGCCCCCAGCTCCCCACCAGCATGGGGGTCATTTCACAAGCGGTGAAGCAAGGCTGCAGGTGTCTATCTTTCTCTCCCTCTCTTTGCCTTCCCCTCCTCTCTAGATTTCTCTGTCCTATCCAACAGCAACGACAGCAAAAACAAGGGCAACAAAAATGGATAAAATGGCCTCCAGGAGCAGTGGATTCATGGTGCAGGCACAGAGCCCCAGCAATAACCCTGGAGGCAAAAGAAAATAAATAGAGTAAATAAAATATTAAAGAAGGAAAGAAAGAGAGAGAAAAAGGGAGAAAGAAAGAAAGAAAGAAAGAAAGAAAGAAGAAAAAGTTTATATTCTTTAAAAGGTGCAGAAGGCCAGAGGCAAAAAAAAGCCTCAGCCTGAGGTAAGGGTACACTGGGCTTTTATGAGATTATGTGGGGGGAGGGGCAGGCAAGGTAAGCAGTGAACACATTTGTCTAGTTTCTGACACCAACACTGTGGGCCTTCCTCTTAGCACATCTATTGGTAGTTGTCATATACATCATGTCTACTGCGTGCAGGATTTGAGGTAGGGCACTTACGGGGGTAATCTTCAGATACTTGTTGAATGTGACTCTCTAAAGAGAGAAGGCTATTTCCCTGGCCGGACTAGGAGTGACAGAACATGCACAAGTTAACTTAACAGACTCCATCTTGGCTCAACTTTATCATCCTTGACTTTCTCCTAGCCACGTTCAGTTTAATTTTATATAACATTCTCTCCACACACTTTATGCCTTAGCTCCATAGCTCCATCTGCTCCTTACTACATCTGTTCTATGTCTCAAATACCTTCTGCTTTCTCTGTCCTTGAAGAAATCACTAAACTTCAAAATCCAGCTCAGATGTCAGCTCCTCTAAACTTTCAGAGGCAGATGGTTTCAGTTAACATGGCATTACACAGGGGCTGGCAGGCTTCAACTTCAAAGGGTCAGATCATAAATATTTTAGTCTTAGGACTCAGGTAGAGGGTTAAGCGCACGTGGCACAAAGCACAAGGACCAGCATAAGGATCCCAGTTCGAGCCCCCGGCTCCCCACCTGCAGGGGAGTCACTTCACAGGTGGTGAAGCAGGTTTGCAGGGATCTTTCTTTCTCTCCCCCTCTCTGTCTTCCCCTCCTCTCTCCATTTCTCTCTGTCCTAACAATGACGACATCAATAACAACAATAATAACTGCTAGAACAATAACAACAACAACAAAAAAAAGGGCAACAAAAGGGAAAATAAATTAAAATATTTTAGTCTTTTAGGGCCATTTATTCTCAGCTGCAGCTACTCAATTCTGCCACTGTAGTACAAAAATATCCAGGGATGATATGAGGTGAAGAGGTGTGACCATGGACCCATAAGACTTATAGGCACTGTGGCTGAAATTTCATAGAGTTTTAACATGCCACAAAATATTTTTCTTTTAGTTGGGGAGATAACATCAGACATTCACGCCTGAGGTTCCAGGTTTCGTCTTTGGTAATGCGTGTAGCAGAATGATCTTCTGACTTCTCTCTTCTGTGAAAATCTCTTTCATATGTAATAAATAAAACAAATATTTTAATATTCTTTCCCTTTTTTTTTAGGAAAGAGAAATATAAACAGAAAGATACAGACAGATCAGAACACTGCTCAGCTCTGGTTTATGGTGGTGCTGGGATTAAATCTAGAACCTTAAAGTCTCTGTATGAAAGTATTTTGCATAATCATTATGCTGTCTCCCCAGCTCACTAAATCTTTAAATATATTTTTCTTGTGATTATTTTCAGTCATTGAAAACTGTGAAGAAACATTCTGACTTCATGGAATATCCTGCTTTCTATCCTGGAATGTACTTTCTTCTTTATCCTCACAGGTAAGAGATTTGCTGTCTAAAACCAAGAAACCTGGGGGACTCAAAGTAAGGGAAGATCAACAGCTGGGTTTCTATGTGGATGGCCTGAAGTCAGTGCCCTGTGAGAACTATGCACAGATTGAAAGGCTGATGGAACAAGGAACAAAAATAAGGACCACAGCCTCCACCAACATGAATGCCAGCAGCAGCCGGTCTCACATGGTCATCACCATTCAGTTGAAGCAGGTGAGTTTCTAGAGAAATAACTCTCTCTCTCTCTCTCTCCCACCAAGAATGGACCATGGGAAGGCACCATAAAACAAGGGACTGCAGGGAGTCGGGCTAGGTAGCGCAGCGGGTTAAGCGCAGGTGGCACAAAGAGCAAGGACCGGCGTAAGGGTCCCAGTTCAAGTCCCAGGCTCCCCCCCTGCAGAGCAGTCACTTCACAGGCAGTGAAGCAGGCCTGCAGGTGTCTATCTTTCTCTCGCCCTCTCTGTCTTCCCCTCCTCTCTCCATTTCTCTCTGTCCCATCCAACAACAATGACATCAATAATAACTAGAACAATAAAACAACAAGGGCAACATACAAAGTTTATGAATTTAACTAACACCACACAATCAAAATGAATGGTGTAAAGTTCTTAAAAATGTAGCATTTGGGAACTGGGCAGTGGTGTACCTGGTTAAGTGCATGTTACCACACACAGAGATCTGGGTGCAAGCCCCAGTCCCCACCTGCAGGGGGAAAGCTTCACAAGTGGTGAAGCAGTGCTGCCGGTCTCTCTCTCTCTCTCTCTCTTCTCTCTCTCTCCTCTCTCTCTCTGTCCTATCAAATTAAATAAATAAAGTTGTATTTAGAAATACAGTATTTGGGGGGGGGGCAAGCAGTGGTGTGCTTAGTTAAACACCACACACAAGGATTCAGGTTTGAGGCCCCACTTCCCACATATAGAAGGGACGCTTTTGAGCGATGAAGTGGGTGTGCAGCTGTCTACCTTTTCTCTCCTTCATATACAATTCATTAATTTTTGCCTATTTTTGGATAGAAAGCAGAACTATTTTCACTTGTCCCTGCTCTAGAATGAGAGTGGTGGTTTGTGGGTTTGGCCCTGTGATCCTCCAAGACTTCAGCCTCCACATAGGATTCAAATAAATAACCACCCAAAGATTCATGTCTGGGACTTTGGGGCCCAATGTGACTTACACACTTACTGCCCTTAGGAAGACAGCAAACCATGTAGCACTGGCCACCAAGTTCTCTTGTCTTTTATTAGTTAATTATAATGTACATCAGAGGAATTCTCAGTTTATGTTAGCAAGAAGTTCAATGGTTTGTTTAAAGGAACAAATGGTGGTGGTCTGGGAGATGGCGCAGTGGATAAGGCACTGGACTCTCAAACATGAGGTCCTGGGTTCAATCCCTGGCAGCACATGTACCAGACTGATGTTTGGTTTCTTCTCACTCTCTTCCTATGAGGTGGTGGTGCACCTGGTTGAGCGCACATGTTACAATGTGCAAGGACCCAGGTTCAAGCCCCCAGTCCCCACCTGCAAGGGGAAAGCTTCACAGGTGGTGAAGCAGGGATGCAGGTGTCTCTCTGTCTCTCTTCCTCTCTATTTCCTCCCTTTGTATGTGGCTTGCCCTGCTGTTTTTCTTACTTGATATTTTTGAAGAAGGAAAATAAGTCAGATGAAAGAAAAATGAGTGGAGAGATTTGACATCATACCATCTACTGGTATCAGTGGTAATACTAACACCCATTACTGTGTGCCAAGGACTGTTAAATAAACCATTATATCTATTCTCTTCACCCACACACCCCAGTTAATACATTGTTATGCCTGTTTTATAGTTGTGAAAGTTGAAATTGGAAAGCTAAGTCTTGTCTTTTAGTTATGTAATCAGCAAAGGAATCTGTACCTTTCTAAAATCCTGTTCTTTCACAACCACAATTATTTGTTTTTTAGGTTTCACAGTACTTGGTGTTTAGAAAACAGAACTTGGACTGGAATTGGTGTATTGCACCAAAGTAAAAGACTTTGGGGTGGTGGTTGAGGGGGAAGGCTCAGGTCCTGGAACTTGATAGCAGAGGAGGACCTAGTGGGGGTTGAACTGTTATGTGTAAAACTGAGAAATGTCACGCATGTACAAACCATTGCATTTTACTGTAAACCATTAATCTCCCAATAAATTTTTAAAAAGTGTTTAGAAAGTTTTTCAGAGGCCCTGGATGTAACTCTGTTATATATCACACAATGTGTATATATAAAGTCCTGAATTCAATCCCTGGTGCACATACACAAAAGTATGGTCCATACAAATATTAGAGCGATAGTTAGGAAACAGTTTTGGAGAATTGGAAAGGGATAACTGAGATATATGGGCCTGGTAATGCATTATTGTCATCTAAAAGAGCATGACTTTTAAAAAAATTTTTTAAATGTTTATTTATTTATTCCCTTTTGTTGCCCTTGTTTTATTATTGTAGTTATTGTTGTTGTTGTTGTTGTTGTTGGATGGGACAGAGAGAAATAGAGAGAGGAGGGGAAGACAGAGGGGGAGAGAAAGATAGACACCTACAGACCTGCTTCACTGCCTGTGAAGCAACTCCCCTGCAGGTGGAGAGCCAGGGGCTTGAACCAGGATCCTTGCGGGTCTTTACGCTTTGCGCCACCCGTGCTTAACCCACTACGCTACTGCCCAACTCTCAAGAGCATGACATTTTAATACAACTAAAGGATACATTACAGAGACCAGAGCATGATTGTTTAATATAAAACGCCCAAGGCCCTGGATTCAGTCTCTTATCACCACATGGGAGCACCAAGGAACAACACCAAGATAGCTCCATAAATAGTGGGACAGAGCTTTCGTCTCTCTCTCTCTCTCCCTCTCTTTCTTTCTCAAAAATATAGGATAAAAATTGGGAGGGGTGGGCCACTCAGTGGTATCATGCATACAAAAGGCTCAGGGTTTATTCTCTTGTAACACACAAACATATGCATATGCACACACTCAGAGGAAGGGGTAGTAGTGCTCCAAGAAGAACATATATATTATCATGTGCGAGTCCCCCACGAGCGGTGGAGCAATGCTGCAGGTCTCTCTCTCTCTCCATATATATATATATATATATATATATATATATATGTTTCTCAGTGAAAACCCTGATGGCAAAAAAAAAAAAGGAACATTTTAAAATGTAGACAGATTGACCTCATTTATGCTTGCTGCCACTCTGATGACATGACCTATGATGTTTTACTGCAGGTTTTCCCGGACAGAGACCTCACCAAACAATCCAGTATCAACCTGGTGGACTTGGCAGGAAGTGAAAGGCAGAAATCTTCAGGATCTGAAGGAGACAGACTAAGGGAAGGATCACGAGTTAATTTAAGCTTAACCAATTTAGGAAATGTTATCAGGTAAATAATCAGGGGCAGATATTTGTGCCATAAAATGATACTGGGAGGGAGTCGGACGGTAGCACAGCGGGTTAAGCGCAGGTGGCGCAAAGTACAACACTGGCTTAAAGGTCCTGGTTTGAGCCCCCTGCTCCCCACCTGCGGGGAAGTCGCTTCACAAGTGGTGAAGCAGGTCTGCAGGTGTCTATCTTTCTCTCCCGCTCTCTGTCTTCCCCTCCTCTCTCCATTTCTCTCTGTCCTATCCAACAATGACGACATCAATAACAACAATAAAACAAGGACAACAAAAGGGAATAAATAAATAAATAAATATTTTTTAAAAATGATACTGGGTATAAAAAATTAGGTTAAACGTAACCCATAGTTCATGATCCACTGTCATCATTGGGCATGTCAGATCCTGTTATTTTATTTTTTTCTTCCTACTTTATTTTATGGGCCTAGCATGCTTCTACTTGACCCTCCTATTTTATTTTAAACAGATTATTTTTAAACTTTATTTATTTTATTTGATAGAATGGAGAGAAATTGAGAGGGAGGGAGTGGGAGAGAGAGAGAGAGACAGAGCGAGACACCTACATAATTGCTTCATCACTTGTGAAGCTTTCCCCCTGCAGCTGAGGACCAGGGTCTTGAACCTGGGTCTTTATAGATAGCAACACCTGCACTTAACCAGGTGTGCAACCACTTGGCCCCCGGAACAGATTATTTTTAACAAAAGAATTAACACCAATAAAATTACCACCCAGTACAATAAATGAAACAAACTGGAACTCTTCTCCTGTGTTGCTCTTGGACATCATCATTATCTCGAATTTTGTTTATTTTCTTTCTCCCTTATTCACTTTCTTTACTTTTTTTTAAGAAATATTTTATTTATTTTAATAAGAGAGATATGAGAGGAGAAAAAGAGAGAGAAAGACAACACACACACACCAGAGCACTGCCCAGTGCTGGTTGATGGTGGTGCTGGGGATTAAACCTGGGACCTCAGAGCCTCAGACATGCAAGCAAGTCATTTGCATAACCATTATGTTATCTCCTCAGCCCTACTTTCCTTCTTTTATTCTTCCTTTTGCCTTTTCTTGTTTTATCACATGTAAATATATTTTGGCTGCACTCTTTTCTAGACTTTATAAATGATTAAATATCATATTGCCTTCTGGACCTTGCTTTTGAAAGGTATATACATATAAATCACATATAGTAAGATTCGTAACTGTTAAATACTCCACATAATGAGGTTTATGTGTGTACAGTTATCTCCCAGATCAAGATATAGAGCAATTTTTAAGAGGGGGTCAGGTGGCAGCACACTTGGCTGAGTGCACGTTGCAATGTGCAAGGACCAGGGTTCAAGCCCTCAGTCCCCACCTGCAGGGGGAAAGCTTCACAAGTGGTGAAGCAGGGCTGCAGGTGTCTCTCTGTTTCTCTTCCTCTCTATCTCTCTCCTCCTCTCAATTTCTGGCTGTCTCTATCCAATAAATAAATAAAAACAGTAAAAATATATAAAAAAACATTTTTTAAATGCAGAAAACTTTCTTATACTCTTCCCAAATGAAGTAAAACTTTGTCACTAAAGGCTCAAACCCAGGGCTTGGGACATGGTAAAGCACATAACACCCTACTGGGAAATATTTCTTTTTTCATGCCATTAGAGATAATTCTTCCATTGCTTATTTTTATCTTATTTTATTTTTATTTTATTTTATTTTATTTTACTTTACTTTATTTCCTCCAGGGTTATTGTTGGGGCTAGGTGCCTGCACTATGAATCCACTGCTCCTGGAGGCCATATTTTTCCCCATTTTGTTGCCCTTGTTATTATTGTTGTTGTATAGGACAGAGAGAAACCAAGAGAGGAAGGGAAGACAGAAAGGAGGGGAGAGAAGATAGACACCTACAGACTTGCTTCACCGCTTATGAAGCTACCCCCCTGCAGGTGGGGAGCTGAGGGCTCGAACCCCGGTCCTTGCACATTGCAACGTGCACTCAGCCAAGTGTGCTGCCACCTGACCCCCTCTTAAAAATTGCTCTATATCTTGATCTGGGAGATAACTGTACACACATAAACCTCATTATGTGGAGTATTTAACAGTTACGAATCTTACTATATGTGATTTATATGTATATACCTTTCAAAAGCAAGGTCCAGAAGGCAATTCTTACATGGGGATTCTTACATGGTCTTTGTGCTTCGCAGCATGTGCGCTTAACCCGCTGCACTACTGCCCGGTACCTCCTTTGCTTATTTATTTATTTATTTATTTATTTATTTTTAAATATTTATTGTATTTATTTATTCCCTTTTGTTGCCCTTGTTTTATTGTTGTAGTTATCATTGTTGTTGTCGTTGTTGGATAGGACAGAGAGAAATGGAGAGAGGAGGGGAAGACAGAGAGGAGGAGAGAAAGACAGACACCTGCAGACCTGCTTCACTGCCTGTGAAGCAACTGCCCTGCAGGTGGGGAGCCGGGGTTTGAACCGGGATCCTTAGGCCGGTCCTTGTGCTTTGCACCACCTGCGCTTAACCCTTTGCGCTACAGCCCGACTCCCCTGCTTATTTTTTTATTGTTGTTGCTGCTGTTTGTTTTCATCGCTGGTCTCATTGCTATGCCCTCCGAAATCTGCCTATCCTCCCCCCACCCATCCCCACCACAACTTGTCATTCTTTCTTTCTCTCTTTCTAAATGGGAATTATATCTTAAATTTATTTTTTAACATTTTGTTTATTTTGAAAAATATTGTTATTTATTAATGAATGAGCTAAGAGGAGAGAAGAAAGAGAACCGAAGCAGCACTCTGGCAAATGCTCTGCCAGGGACTGAACTTGGGACCTTATGCTTGAGAGTCCAACACCCTATCCACTGTGCCACCTCCTGGACTGCTATTTCATTTATTTTAATGAAAGAGTTAGATGGACAGATAGATAGATAGATAGGTAGATAGAAAGACCAGAGCACTGCTCAGCTTTGGCTTATGGTCGTGCTGGGGATTGAACCTGGGAACCCAAAGTTTCAGGCATGAAAGTCTTTTTGCAGAACCATCATACTATCTCCTCAACCTCCTTGTTGCTTTTCTTAGAAATGTGAGAACAGTAATCCATTCCAGCATGTTAAGTGCTGGGGACCAAACTTCAGGTATACAGGACCTGCATTCAACCCATTAAGCCACCTACCTCCTTGACTGCCCTCATTACTGTTTTTTTTTTTTTTTCTATTTAATTTTATTGCCACCAGGGTTATCTCTGGGGCTTGGTTCCTGCATAAGAACTCTTCCTGTGGCCATTTTTTTTTCCATTTTCCTTCCCACCCTTCTTTCTTTTACTATTTTTTTTACATTCTATCTATCTATCTATCTATCTATCTATCTATCTATCTATCTATTTGATAAAAAAAAAGAAATTGAGAGGGAAGGGGAGATAGGGAGAGAGAAAGAGAGATACTGGCAGCTCTATCTCACTGCTATTGAAGCTCCCCCCGCCGGGAGTGGGAACGGGAGCCTTGAACCCAGATCTTTGCACATGGTAACATGTGTGCTCAACCAGGTGCGCGACCATCCAATCCCACACTCTTTTATTTGATAGGACGGATAAATTACGAGATGAAAGATAGGGAGAGAGACACCTGCAGCCCTGCTTCACCACTCATGAGGCTTCCCCCTGCAGGTGGGGGCCAGTGGCTTGAACCCAGTGCTTGGACTTGATAATGTGTGTATTCTACTGGATGCACCACTACCGGAATCCCCGCTCTCTGCTACTGTGAAGCTCAGGTTTATGGGATCAGAGGGAATTTGTTGCTGTTTCCGATGTCTCCTCAAGGGGGCAGATTTCTTCTGGAGCCAGTCTTTGAATTTCTGGTTCTGTCTTTTTCCTCTAGTGCGCTGGCTGAGGCAGCCATGGGGAAGAAAGTCTTGCACATCCCCTACCGCGATTCTGTCCTCACCAAACTGCTCCAGTCGGCTCTTGGAGGCAACAGCAGGACTGCTTTGGTAAAATGGCTTTCTTGTGACATTTCAGGCTAGTTAGACAGTTATTGCTGGTATTATTAGTAGTAAAAGTACCCTCAGTATACCAACCGAGACAACCCTTTGCATTTGTAGAGCACATTTGTACATATTAGCTCAAAGATCCTGGCTGGGGTGATTTCTCTCACAATGTTGAAATGAAGTTTTTTGTGTCTCTATTTTTGTTAGATAGGACAGAGAGAAATCGAGAGTGGTGGAGGAGATGGAGAGAGGAAGAAAGAGACACCTGCAAAGCTGCTTCACCACTCGTGAAGCTTCCCCCCTGCAGGTGGGGATCAGGGACTTACACACAGGTCTTTGTGCATGGTAACCTGTACACTCAACTGGTTGTGCCACTGCCCTTTAAAAAATATGATTTTTTTTTTTAAAAAAGGATTTATTTATTAACAAGAGAGACAGAGAAAAAGGGAGAACCAGAGTATCACCCTGCCATATGCAATGCTGGAGATTGAACTTGCAGCCTCATGCTCTCAAATCCAAAGCTTGAGCCACTTTGCCACCTCCTCGGCTGCAAAGATAAACATAATTTAAAAAATCAACAAGCGGGGGTCAGGAGGTAGCGCAGTGGGTTGGTTAAGCACACATGGCACGAAGCACAAGAACCAGCATAAGGATCCCGGTTCAAGCCACCGGCTCTCCATCTGCAGGGGAGTCGCTTCACAAGTGGTAACGCAGGTCTGCAGGTGTCTGTCTTTCTATCCTCCCCCTCTGTCTCCACTCCTCTCTTGATTTCTCTCTGTCCTATCCAACAACAACATCAATGGCAACAATAACAATAATGACAACAACAAGGGTAACAAAGTGGGAAAAAATGGCCTCCAGAAGCAGTGGATTCATAGTGCAGGCACTGAGCCCCAGCAAGAACCCTGGAGGCAAAAAAAAAAAAAAGTCAACAAGCACAACAGCATCTAATTATTTGAAACCACAAGTCATTCCATGGGATTCTGGAGATCGGTTGACTTGTGGCAGCCACAAGGCAGGTAGGTGTCAAAGCTGGAGAGTGATGGCTCGAGACACTTACTGCCTAATGTTCCCGGTGGGCGCAGTGCAGAGCAGGTTACAAGTGGGTCTCCGCTCTTTAGCTCCAGATGCAGGAAGGAGCAGAGGCCACTTCTGCCTCCAACCTTATGTGGGCCCTTCATTTTGCCATCCTGGCTCACTGTCCGGACCTGCCCTTTGTACCGTATATTTCTCTCCAAAATTCATCAACAGACACAATCTTGCTCTCTGCCAGTGAATCTCACCTGGCTAGCCTGGGGCATATCATTTTTATAAGCCTAGAGGTTCCATCTGAGTCATAAAATTTGAGCAATACATGGTCCAGGAGATGATGCAGTAGATAAAGCATTGAACACTCAAGCATGAGGTCCCAAGTTCAATCCCAGTCAGCACATGGACCAGAGTGATGTCTGGTTCTTTGCCTCTCTCCTTCCATCTTTTTCATTAATAAATTCAGTAATTGATTTTAAAAAGTTTTGAACAGCTCTGTGACTGATATCGCGTTCCAGGAATGTTAGCTGTATGCCAACAGTAACAATAAGCACCTACAATAAAACGAAATCTGAAAAGGAGATTTGACTTTACAGATAGTAGCCATCAGTCCTGCTGACATCTGCTATGAAGAAACTTTATCAACACTAAGATATGCTGAGAGGTACACTTATGAATATTTATTATCCACTGGGGTTCTGAGTTCTGGTCCTGGAACACTCTCCTCATACCCTTAGACTAGATTATTTGGTGTATGGGAAGAGATCCAAGAGAAGGCAGGATTAAATGACCTGTGAAGGGGAAATGAAGGAAGTGAGATAAATAGGACTCAGAGAGGTGGCACTCATGGCCCTCCCCAGCCTCTCATTTTATCAGCCAGATCTGTTCAAGAAAGGCACTGCAGGCCCAAGTATGGAAGGAAGTATTATGTTTGGTTGTATGTTTTTTTAAGGGGTTTTATTATTTTATTTGCAGAGGTACATATGGAAGAGACCAGAGATGCTATGATTCCCCCTTTGTTTATGATTTTTTAAAATTTCTCTGTTGAGGAATTAATGTTTTACATTTGACAGTAAATACAATAGTTTGTACATGCATAACATTTCCCAGTTTCCCATATAGCAATACAGCCCCCACTAGGTTCTCTGTCATCCTTTTTGGACCTGTATTCTCCCCCCAGCCCCACCCTATGTTTGGTTGTCTCTTTCCTGTATTTTCTTGCCAGATATTGGGTTGCCTGAAAAGTCTTGACACATTTTTGCACAAAAACTCAGAAAAAAAGGGCTGGGGAGACAGTATAATGGTTATGCAAAGAGACTTTCATGCCTGAGGCTCCAAGGTCCCAGGTTCAATCCCCAGCACCACCATAAGCCAGAGCTGAGCAGTGCTCTGGTCTCTCTCCTCTCTCCTGTATCTCTCATTAAAATAAATTAATTAATTAAATAAAGAAAACCAGAAAAAAAATCTGTCAAGACTTTTCCATAAACCCAACAGGAATGGCCCTTCTCCTGCTGTCTCAGCAGACACAAGCAACAATAGTTCCAAGCATGAGGGGCTGGAGGGTTGTCCAACTAGCAGATGAAGATGAACATGTCAGGGGCAGTGCCTGAGGCTGGTGACCAGTCATCAGCTCCTTGGTTTTCCCTATGTGGATTCTTATCGCTCAACTGTACATGCTCAGTGGAGGTCATAGGCTCTTCCCCGCCATTGCTTCTCAACTTCTTTCCCTTCTGACTGACCTCCTGGCCCAGGAAACTAGCCCACCCAACCCTGGCAGGAGTGCATGGCCAAGTTGTGTTCCTGCTTTTCAGGCATTTGGAACTTGTTTTGAACCCAATTCCACTGAGCCTTTGAAGAAAGATGAGGGTAGAAAGATAGGGAGCTGCTAACTAAGGATAGAAACCTCTCTTACTCCTCAGCCACTGAGGAGCCACCACTGCAGTGCACCCCTCAGGGCTAGACAGGAACTTGGGGTTCCCAGGCCCTTGCTAGACGGGTACGTGAAACAAAGCCGTCCCTTAGCCTCAGTTTTTCACACGCTGAAGGAGAGGGGAACTGGTTCATAGAGCTGCAGTGAGGACCTTAGGAGGTTATGCATGAAACATTCCTGGCAAAGTTCTGCCCAGTGTGTGGGTTTCTGCTCAGAATCAGTATGTGCTGTGCCAGTGAGTCCTCACTCTTTCTGGTCTTTGTTCCTCTGTCAGGGAGGAAGCCCCTTGGGGGTTAGGGACATACCTGCTCCTTCTTCACTGCATGAAGCATTTTCTCCCAGCATCTGTGCCACCAGCTCAGCTCCTCAGTGATATCTAGAACATCTTGTTTGCACTCTGCTGATGCAAAGCTGTGGTTAGCGGCCTCTCTGGTGAGAGGTTGGTTATAAAGAGTAAAGAGAAAGTGGAGCCACAAGTTCTAGACTCTAGTGTCAAGTCTGCCCCAGCAATGTGACCCTGGTCAAGGCTCCTAATCCCTGTGTTCCCCAGTCTCTTTCGTGCGAGAAGAGGGGAGCCAGGAGGACAGCTTTAACAAATCATAGCACTGGATACCTGCTTCAGCTTGATTTCAGATAAAGAGCAAGGAACGTTTCAGCTGAAGTAGGTACCATGTAGTATTGAGGGGGGCATCCCATGTGTTCTCTGGTGATGCAGAATGGGGGTGAGAGAGGTAACCAGGGGCCAACCACATGGCAGACCAGTCACTGACAGCCTTGGGGGGGGCTGAATAATTGCAGCAGCAGAAGCTGCACCAACTGAAGAGAATCTCTCTTTCCATTTTTATTGGGGGAGTTAGTGATTTATAGTACAGTTGTTGACACATGGGTGCAATCTCTCATCTCCCCACTATAGGCATCTGCAAAACTCTCTCACCCCCAGTTTAGGTCCTTCTCCACGGTCATGCACCAAGACTCTCTCTACCCCCTCCAATTCCCTCTCTCCCCAGGTGCTTTTTGTAATAGCCAAAATGTGTAAGAGACTCTTAAATTAACCAATGCATCTCCATTGGCTTATCTTATTCACACCCCAGGACATATCAGGGACTGGGCTCTGGCTTCTGGGCCCTGGTTGAACCTTAGCTTATGTTTATCTGAACGGAAGTCACCAGTCCCTTCTGGTCTTTAATTTTTTTTTTTTTTTACTATTTAGTTTTATTTATTTACATATTGGATAAAGACAGAGAAAACAAGAGAGGAGGGGGGATAGAGAATGAAAGAGAAAGACAGACACCAGCTATACTGCTTTACCATTTGTGAAGCTTCCCCACTGCAGGTGGGGTCCTTGCGCATGGTAACATGTATACTCTATAGGGTGTACTGCTACCCAGCCCCCTTCTGGTCTTAATGGTCTAGGGCATCCTGATAGGGTGGGGTTTGGAGTCACCTGCCATGGAAGACCTTCCATTTTGACCCTTTGGGGTCAGGACCTTTGACAAATAAGGCCAACTGCCCAGGAACCCAGGGTCTGAGAGTGTGTTTATCTCTGTAAATGTGTCTCTTCAATTAACCACTGTTTATCTCTGGCTTTATCCAATATGTAAAGGGCCAAAAAGATCCAGAACAAAGTCGTAGTCAACACTTCAACACTGAAGACGAGTCCAGGGTGGAGAACAGCAAACTGCTACTGGGATATGGAAACTCGGGAATGACAGGTAAACTGAGTCAGGAGTCACTCCGAATCCCATCAAGCTGCAGAAAGTCTAAGAACAGGAAGTGTGTGGTGAGTGGGCGGGTGGGAGGGGAGTGGCTGGCAACAGTCTTCCATGGAGCCAGCGGGAGAGTCACCTGGTTAGAATCTCCGAGGAGGGAGTCGGGCTGTAGCGCAGCGGGTTAAGCGCAGGTGGCGCAAAGCACAAGGACCGGCATAAGGATCCCGGTTCGAACCCTGGCTCCCCACCTGCAGGGGAGTCGCTTCACAGCCGGTGAAGCAGGTCTGCAGGCGTCTATCTTTCTCTCCTCCTCTCTGTCTTCCCCTCCTCTCTCCATTTCTCTCTGTCCTATCCAACAACAACAACAATAATAACTACAACAATAAAAAACAACAAGGGCAACAAAAGGGAATAAATAAATAAAATAAATATAAAAAAAAAATTTTTTTAAAAAGAATCTCCGAGGAGCCCTACGGGCAAGGTGGGTAACCTTCATGGGCTTTGACAAGAACAGATTTTTTTGGTCATGTCCTAAAGGACAAACAAACAAACAAAAGAACCAAGGGTCAATGAAATAGCTCACTTGGGTAGTGCACTGCTTTGTACTCCTTAGGCCTCTGTGACACACACCTCTGGGGAGCAGTGTATCCCATGTTTTGACTGATGACAGAAACCCCCTGTGTCTCATCTTTGACACCCCAGCTTAAAATCTCTCCCTCCTTCTAGAACAGCTGGCCTGTCCCCAGGCAGATGTGGCCTGGGCCCACCAGCTGGAGTGGGCCCGGAGAGAATGGCAGCACCAGTACGTGGCCATTGCCCAGGTGAGCCCACAGGCAGGTGGGTAGTCGGGATGGTATCTCTTCAGTGAATGTGTGGCCGGTGCACCATGATGTACAATGCAATTGTTGGCAGAGTTATGGGGCAGACAGGTGGGGCAGGAGAAGGACATGAGTAGAGAGGCCTTGACAGCCATTGGTGAGTGTGGCAGGATGGGATTCAAGGCTGCTGACAGACTCTGAGGAGAATCTGAAGAATCTTCTTTATCTTCCTGGGCCTGGATGGGGTGCCCTGAGCCCTGGCATCGAACCTGGTGGTCACTGCTGACAATGGGCCACCAACAGGATATGATGGAATTTCATTTCCATCTCTGCTTTGATCAGTCACATTCCCAACATGATGTGACTCCCAAAGCTACCAGGATCTGGGAAAGAATCCAGGGTCCTGGGCCAGCCCTGAAAATCTAACACTGGTGGCAGACAGGGTTGATGGGAACCAAAAGGTGTGTTAAGGTGGGGTTGGGGGGGTGAGAATCAGTGGGACGCCAGGTCAATTTAATGTCTGAAGATTCCAGAAGAAGTGGACTGCATGAAGATATGGGGTTATGGGATGGGGCACTGGTGTATGCAGTTGAGAGCACATGCTTTCATGTGTAGGGATCCAGGTTCAAGGCCCCGGTCCCCACCTGCAGTGGGGGAGCTTCATGAGTGGTGAAGCAGTGCTGAAAGTGTTTCTCTTTCTCTCTCCTTCTCCTCTCAGTTTCTCTCCTATCAAATAAAAAAGAAAAAAAAGGAAAAAAATGGCTGCTAGGAGCAGTGGATTCATCATCCAGGCACCAAGGCCCAGTAATAACCCTGGTGGCAATAATAAAAATATATATAGAGAGAATTGTCTGTCTAGTAATTATTAGGTGATTAGAAGTAGCTGGATTTGAGATTCTTGGCTGTAAAATTCAAGTAGGACTAGGAGCACATGGAATCTGTATTTTGGGTGGAAGGAAAGTCTGGAAAGTCTCTTACCCTCTACTCTGTTAGAATGTCAAGACTCAAAGGTTTTCTTTGTGCCTGAGTGGTTTAGTCTATTTCTGCCTGACTAGCAATCCTGATAGGTGTAATACTGAGCCACGCTTGTACTAAAGACTGAATTGCCTGTAGGTAATCAGGGCAAGGTAAGTCCACATGCCACATCTGAATGCCAGCATCTGCTTATCAGTGCAGTATCCAGGAGGGCTGAGGGAGAACAGGAACAGGATGTAAGGTAGGTGGGTTAATGGAGATGTGGGGAAGGGTTATCCAGGTGGAACTTGACTAGGGAATCCGGATAGCTGGGGACACCTGGAGCCTGAGGAAAATATGGGGGGCTCAAGGGAGGCAGAGCAGAGCCGGAACTTGGCTGTGCCTTATGACCGTCCTGGCTACACGCCCTGCCACCAACCGGGTCCTTCAGCCCACAGAGCTTCCCTCCTGCTGCTCACTTCCCCTGCCCATTTGCAAAGATGCTGAGATTAGGGGTGTTGGTAAAGGAGCTGAGAAAGGAACATTTTCTCTGAGTGGACTGGCCCTATATGATGAGGGGTCTCCTTGTGTCTCCTGCAGGAGCAGCAGATGATAAAGACTTTCCCTCACCTCCTCAATGTCAATGAAGACCCACAGCTCACAGGGGTGCTCAAGTACTTCATCCAGGCTGGTACTCACCCCACTGACTTACTTGGTGCTGCTCATGCTTCTTGTCCCATAAGCTTGGGTGTGTGTGTGTGTGCGTGCGTGCGTGTGTGTGTGTGTGTGTGCGTGCGCGTGTGCGTGTGTAGGGGCTGAGTGCATAATTTTCCATGCCAGCATCTTCAAATGTTTAGTAGTGAACACCACTCCCACCATTTCCATACTGATGGAATATTCCAGTGGGAAATTTCTTCATGACTAGAGAAGAAATGACTCTTGCCAAACATCAGCCCTGTGGACTCTTTTTTTAAAAAAAATATTTATTCCCTTTTGTTGCCCTTGTTGTTTTATTGTTGTAGTCATTATTATTATTGATGTCATCATTGTTTCTGGATAGGATAAAGAGAAATGGAGAGAAGAGGAGAAGACAGAGAGGGGAAGAGAAAGATAGACACCTGCAGACCTGTTTCACTACTTGTGAAGCGACTCCCCTGCAGGTGGGGAGCCAGAGGCTCAACTGGGATCCTTACACCAATCCTTGTGCTTTGCATCACTGTGCTTAACCTGCTGCGCTACCGCCCAACTCCCCAGCCCTGTGGACTCTTTATGGTCAAATCCTGAACAGCAAGTTATTCTACTTAATTCCTTTTCAGGCTCATCCGATGTTGGTCAGGCTGCTTTCAATGCCATCATACTTCAAGGTTTAGGGTAAGTTTACAAGAACCACCTATGTCCAGCTCTAAAGAGTTGGTGTGTCCAGTAGAATGCACAAGTCACTATGCATAAGGACCAGAGTGCAAGACCCCAGTTCCCACCTATAGGAAGGAAGCATCACATGTGGTGACAGAGCTGTAGGTGTCTCTCTCCTTCTCTCTCCTGTCCTGTTTCTCATTGTCTCTGTTAGAATAAAGGGGGAAATTATGGCCACTCAATCCAAGGAGGGTCTCAAAATTCATCTAGTCTTCATCAGGCCAGGGCACAAGTCCTGCAAAACAACCAATAAAAAGAAATTACCAGGAAGCCACATGGTGGCTCACTCAGTAGAGCTCACATGTTACCACACACAAAAACCTGGGTTCAAGTTCCAGATCCTCACTTGCAGGGGGTGGACTTCATGCTGCTGGTCACTTCCTCCATCCACTCCCTATCATATCATCTCTATCTCTGTCTCTCACCCTTTATAAAAAAAAAGTTGGGGAGTCTGGTGGTAGCGCAACGGCTTAAGCGCACGTAGTGCAAAGCGCAAGGACTAGCTTAAGGATCCCGGTTCAAGCCCCCGGCTCCCCACCTGTAGGGGAGTCACTTCACAAGCGGTGAAGCAGGTCTGCAGGGGTCTATCTTTCTCTCCCCTTGTCTGTCTTCCCCATCTCTCTCCATTTCTCTCTGTCCTATCCAACAACAACGACATTAACAACAATAATAACTACAACAAAAAGTGACCAGGATTCATGCAGGCACTGGGCCCCAGAAATAATCCTGGTGACTAAGAAAAAAAAATTATCAGACCATCAGAAATCCACATAGTGTGTGTGGAAGCAACCTCTGTAAAGGGTTTTCACTCTCTCACTAAAGTCCCTTTTGCTGGGTGGGGCTAAATAGCATATGGTTATGCAAAGAGACTCTCTTGCCTGAGGTTCCAAAGTCCCAGGTTCAATCCTCCACTCCACCACAAACCAGAACTAAGCAGCTTGGGGCAGGGGAGGGTAAAGTCCCTTTTGCTGTTCTCCTTTGTTTCCTGAACTTTGATATTGGGAGCAAATCACTAGACTCTGGATGATAAACCTTCACAAGTAGATAGTAGATAGAAGGTGAGCTGGCCTAGAAATGTAGCATTAGACAGGACGCTGCAGGTAGCCGTTGTCTTCCATGGCCCAGCTATCAAGAGTGAAAGCAGCCTTAGATCTCTGTACTCAGAACCCTCCCCCACTGGGAAGCCCTCAAATCCCCTACAGGAGCCTCTGTGCAACCCACTGGGTGCTTTCACAAACCCAGATCCCCCAGCCTGTCTCCCCACCTCTGAGGCCTCTCTCACAGGGAGGCTGTTCCTCTAGTGCTCTCCATCTTCCTTCCATGGGCCCTGACGGCACAGATGCCAACCCAGAGATTTGATCAGCTCTTAGAGAAAGGCCTCACTGACCAGCTTCCTTGGTGTTTCTCAGCTGTCCAAAATCAAAGCACACAAAGTTGCAGCAAAGTGGGGAGTGGGGGTGGGTGGAAGGAGGGTAGAGCTGACTGAGGGGCCAGTGGGCACTGCTTTACCCCACACCACCAGCTCCTGATTCTTCCTGGGGAGTCCCCTCCATTCCTTTCTGTACTATTCTCTGTGGAGACCCTTAGTTCAACACACAGGCCGGACAATAGCTGAACCCCTGATGAACTGAGACTAAAACCTTTTCCACAGAACTCCTGGGCCTCTTGCAAACAAGGAACCTGGGAGCACATGTGTCTCAGCACCCAGAACATGTCACGACAGATAACCAAGTAGTCCAGGAACATTTTAGAACAGGTTAGATCAGTCATTCATGACACACAGATATGTGTCTCAACATCCAAAACATGCCACGACAGACAACCAGGGAGTCTAAGAACATTCTAGAACAGGTCAGTCATTCCTAGAACACATATGTCATCTAGGGCCCAGCCAACGTGACACCCCTAACATTCAACCCCCAATTGTGTAACATATAAAATCTACTTTTTTATTATAATGATTCAATTTCTCTGTGAAAGATTCATGATTAAGTCTCCTTCCCAAATGTTTCCTCTGAGACATCTTTGGCTCTTGTTTCCTGCTGGCCTGTGAATTCCTGAGGATGCTAGCTATGACCCTTGCGTCTTCTGGCTCCTGGCTGCTCTCGACATCCAGCAGGTGTTAGATCTGTTCAGAGAAGGATGTCTTTGTGGGTGTCCCCTCTCCACTGTCATCACTTCTCCCTCCCCACCTGCTGTGGACCACACGCAAGAGCCCTGCAAACTCTTCGCTCCCCACTTCGCAGCTGCCAATGTTTCTTATTTGAGCAAAGGTGACAGGACAACCTCACCTGTTATGAAAACTGCTACTGATTTGTTCACTCAGACAACCTCTTGACTTCTTAGCATTTCAGATAAACATGCCTCCTTCACAAACGCAGAGGGCAAAGTGACAGTCATACCACATGGCAGATGCAAGGTTGTCGTGAACGGGGTCCCTGTCACCACCAAGACAAAACTGCGGCATTTGGTAAACTTTCTATCCAGATGGCTAGAGGGAGCTGGAGTGAGGGCGGGATAGGGATGGTCACCAGCTGCCTGTGTCCCCTCTGCAGTGGGGCCAGTGACATGGACCCAGATGGGACAGCTACCTCATTGTGTGTGTTCTTGGGCCAGTCATGTACTTTTCTGGAGCTCACCTAGAAGACCAAGAGGGATGAGGTAGATGAACGCCAAGATTTCTTTTCCAGACCTCACATTCTGTGACGTTTCAGATTTACTTATTTAATTTTGCTGCCAGGGTTATCGTTAGGACTCTGTGCCTGCAGAATTCCACTGTGAAAGAAAGGAAGAAAGAAAGAAAGAGAGAAAGAAAGAAAGAAAGAAAGAAAGAAAGAAAGAAAGAAAAGGAGAGAGACAAACAGAGAGTAGAGACACCACACCATGAAGCTTCCCCATTGGGTGGTGCTTCCTTGTGGTGGTTGGAACCTTAAACCTAGACCTTCATGAGTGACAAAGTGTGTACTCTACTGAGTGACCATCTCCTGCGCCCTGGGATTTCAGACTATTTTTTTTAAAGCCTGCCATGAAGAGGGATTGAGCAGTATCTTACAAACCCTCAGGTCCTTTCCCTTCCCTACACCAGCTTAACCCAGGTCGCCAGCATCCTGGGAGCTCCTTACTGCCTCCCAGTAGGCCAATCCCCTCTTCAAAGACCCTTTTATTGTTTGACTGATTGAACCTAAAAGTCATTATTAGTGGGAGTCAGGTGGTAGTGCAGCAGGTTAAGCACAGGTGGCGCAAAGCAAGGACCAGCATAAGGATCCCGGTTCAAGCCCCCAGCTCCCCACCTGCAGGGGAGTCGCTTCACAAGAGGTGAAGCAGGTCTGCAGGTGTCTATCTTTCTTTTCCCCTCTCTGTCTTCCTCTCCTCTCTCCATTTCTCTCTCCATTTCCTATCCAACAACAATTACATCAATAATAACTACAACAATAAAACAGCAAGGTCAGCAAAAGGGAATAAATAAATTAATTTAAAAATATTATTAGTGATTTAACAGTGGCTTACAAAATCATAAGATTCCAGGGGTACAGTTTTACACTTGTACATGACTGTGTGCAAGTACTGAACCCACCACCACAGTCATGTGCACCACCATCTCCTCACCCCACCCTTCCCCCCATCCTTCCTCTATCTCCCCAAAAACCACCAGAGTTCTCCCAAAGTCTAAGAGAAACTTTGGTGTGGACAGGTGGTGGCTCATCTGGTTGAGCACACACATTACCATGCACAAGGACTTGGGTTCAAGCCCCTGGTCCCCACCTGAAGGGAGGAAGCTTTATGAGTGGTTAAATAGTCCTACAAGTACCTATCTCTGTCTCCCTCTCTCCTCAATTTTTCTTTCTTCTATCAAAATGAAAGGAAAGAAGAAAGAAAGAGAGAGAGAGAGAGAGAGAGGAAGGGAGGGAGGAAAGAAGGAAAGAAGAAAGAGGATACCAGGGTCAGTGGGTTTGTCATGCAGGTACCAAGCTCCAGCAAAAACCCTTGTGACAATAAAAAAATAAATAAAAATTTAGGGGTAGTGTAGTGGTGCACTTGGTTGAGAACATCTGTTGCTATGCACAAAGATGAAGGTTCAAGCCCCTGGTCCCCACTTATGGTGAAGCTCCATGAGTGCTGAAGCAAGTGCTGCAGGTGTCTCCCTTTCCTTCTTGATCTCCCCCTTCCATCTCAGTTTCTCTCAGTCTCTGTCCAGTAAATAAATAAGCAAATATTAAAAAATAAAACAAAATAAAAAAATTTGAAAGATAGAATCTAGTTGTTAATTTTTTTTAGCAAGTTCAATAGTCTTAATTATCTATATTCCACATATGAGTGAAACCATCTAGTACTTGTCTTTTGCTCTCCCCAGGACCGAATCATTTTGGGGTCCAACAGTGCGTACCTCTACATCGGGTTTCCTCTGGAGCGAGGCAGTGAAGACGTGAGCAAGTTTGACTACGACTTCTTCCAGCAGGAGCGGGCAGCCGCAGAGGGTGTGAGTGTGGACAAGCTTGGTGAGTGGCCCCAGACCCAACTCTGTCATTTTCCCTGTGCTGATCTGAAAGTGACCGCTTTTGCTACATGTATTCCTGCCTTCCTGAAGAAAATAATTCTTTCTTTTAACCTTTTTAAAAAATATTTATTTCCTTTTGTTGCCCTTGTTTTTATTGTTGTAGTTACTATTGTTGTCATTGTTGGATAGGACAGTGAGAAATGGAGAGAGGAGGGAAGACAGAGAGGGGGAGAGAAAGACAGACACCTGCAGACCTGCTTCACCACTTGTGAAGCGACTCCCCTGCAGGTGGGGAGCCGGGGGCTCGAACCAGCATCCTTCCAGCGGTCCTTGCGCTTTGCGCCACGTGCGCTTAACCCAAGAAAATAATTCTTTTAAAGGCTCGGTGGTGGGGGGCCAGGTGGTGATGCACCTGGTTGAGCACACGTTACAATGCACAAGGACCTGGGTTCCAGCCCCCAGTCCCCACCATCAGGGGGAAAGCCTTGAGAGTGGTGAACCAGTGCTGCAGGTGTCTCTCTCTGTCTCTCTCCCTCTCTACCTCCCCCTACTTTTTTGATTTCTGGAGGTCTCTATCCAATAAATAAAGGTAATAAGAAAGGAAGGAAGAAAGGAAAGGAAAGAAAGAGAGGAGAGACAAAGAACTTCTTAAAAAAAAAAGGTAGGGAAGTCAGAGGATAGCACAGTGGGTTAAGCGCATGCGGTGCCAAGTGCAAGAACCAGCGTAAGGATCCCGGTTGAAGCCCCGGCTTCCCACCTGCAGGGGAGTCGCTTCACAAGTGGTGAAGCAGGTCTGCAGGTGTCTATCTTTCTCTCCCCCTCTCTGTCTTCCCCTCCTCTCTCCATTTCTCTCTGTCCTATCCAACAATGACATCAATAACAACAACAATAGTAACTACAACAATAAAACAAGGGCAACAAAAGGGAATAAATACATAGATAAATAAATATTTTTTTAAAAAAAGGCTTGGTGATGGCTTCAGTAGAGTGCATGGTGTCACCTTATGTGAAGATCTGGGTTCAAGCCTCTGGTTCTCTGCAGGGGGAGAAGCTTCCTAAGCAGCGGAGCAGTGCTACAGGTGTCTCTCTCCATCCCTCTCTCTCTCCCCCCTACTTTTGTCTCTGTTATAATAGAAAGAAAAAAGGGGGGGGAATGACTACAGAAAGTGGTGGAGCTGTGCAGGCACAAAGTCTCAGCAATAACTCTGGTGACAAAAATTTCAAGAATCTTTTGTCATGTCAGATCACCGTGTTTAGTAAGTTGAAATATGCACATTAAGAGTAACGTGTCTGGGGGTTGGGCGGTGGTGCAGCGGGTTAAGCACATGTGGCGCAAAGCGCAAGGACCAGCGTAAGGGTCCCGGTTCGAGCCCCCGGCCCCCCACCTGCAGGGGGGTCGCTTCACAGGCGGTGGAGCAGATCTGCAGGTGTCTCTTTTTCTCTCCCCCACTCTGTCTTCCCCTCCTCTCTCCATTTCTCTCTGTCCTATCCAACAACGAATAGCGTCAACAAGGGCAATAATAATAACCACAACGAGGCTACAACAACAAGGGCAACAAAGGGGGGAAAATGGCCTCCAGGAGCGGTGGATTCGTGGTGCAGGCACCTAGCCCAGCAATAACCCTGGAGGGAAAAAAAAACAAAAAACAAAAACAAAAAAAAAGAGTAATGTGTCAGAGAGTTGTTTGATTCCTTAAACCATTTCCTGCATGAATGGAGGCACAAATGGCTCAAGGGTTGGGTGGTGGACACACACACACACACACACACACACACACACACACATCACCATGTGCTAGGACCTATATCCCCACCTTCATGGGGGAGGCTTCACTAGCGGTGGAGCAGTGCTGTAGGTATCTCTCCCTCACTCTGTCTCTCTCCTCTTTGTCTTCCAGACTCTATCATAAATAAATAAATATCGGGAGCCGGGCAGTGGTGCTGCGGGTTAAGCGCACATGGCGTGAAGCTCAAGGACCAGCATAAGGATCCAGGTTCGCCCCCAGCTCCCCACCTGCAGGGTCGCTTCACAGACGGTGAAGCAGGTCTGCAGGTGTCTGTCTTTCTCTCCCCCTCTCTGTCTTCCCCTCCTCTCTCCATTTCTCTCTGCCCTAGCCAACAACAACATCAATAACAACAACAACAATAACAACAACGATGATAAATAACAAGGGCAACAAAAGAGAAAAAAATTAATAAAAATTAAAAAATAAATAAATATCTTTTAAAATATCTTGATAAAGTAAAAATTATTTGAAAGAGTAGAGAAAACTAGAAGGAAGAAATGGGATTGCAGAGTCAGACAAAGTTAATGAGTGGGCCTCAAGAGTAGTAATCTTCTACCGGATAAAAAAGCATCTTTTTAAAAAATATTTATTTTATTTATTTATTCCCTTTTGTTGCCCTTGTTGTTTTATTGTTGTAGTTATTATTGTTGTTGTCGTTGTTGGATAGGACAGAGAGAAATGGAGAGAGGAGGGGAAGACAGAGAGGAGGAGAGAGAGATAGACACCTGCAGACCTGCTTCACTGCCTGTGAAGCGACTCCTCTGCAGGTGGGGAGCCGGGGACTCGAACCGGGATCCTTATGCCGGTCCTTGTGCTTTGCGCCACCTGCGCTTAACCCGCTGCGCTACAGCCTGACTCCCAAAAAAAAAAAGCATCTTAATCTGCCAGTCTTCTACGAGTTAGCAGCTAGTGGAGTGGAGCTCCTGCTCACTACTGAGTAGTAAGTGCACAACAGCACCTTCCTTAGGGACTCAGAAAAGACTTGCGAGGGGTTGTACCATTAGAAGGAACATGAATTTCTCCACCTGATTGCCATGCTTTGGTTGGTGTGTGTTTGTGTGAGAGAGAGAGATGACATCTCTCCCTTTGCATGCAAACTTTTTTCTTCTGTTGAATGTAACTAAGAAATAACTAAGTAGATGAAGGGGCTCATTTGAGCTCATAAATCTTGGTAGTGCCCCAGAGCTGGTGACTGATTTTTGCTTCCATTCTGTTTCTTCCTTCCTTCCTTCCTCCTTCCTTCCTTCCTTCCTTCCTTCCTTCCTTCCCTTTCTTTCTTCCTCCCTTCTTTCCTTCCTTCCTTCCTTCCTTCCTTCCTCCTTCCTCCTTCCCTCCCTCCCTCTCTCTCTTTTTCTTTCTTTCTTTCTTTCTCCTTCCTTCCTTTTTTTTTTTTTTTCCTAGGTGCTGGGAACAAAGGAGATGGGACTGCAGACCCCAGTGTTCTGGCTGTGTTCCAGGACTATGTCAAACTGATGCCATTGGTTGCAGAAGCCAATCAAATGAGTGAAGAACTGGAGAAGGTAAAAGCTGGGAAACAGTATACTACTGAGCCTATGAAAAACCTCAGAGAATGTGCTAAGCACATCCCTTCCCGTCCACTGCCCCAAACCAGCTTCATGGCAGAGATGAAGACACTGAGGGGCAGAGAGGTGAGGTTCTCTGCCCAAAACACCACGGTGAGCTACTGTCTCCCTCTCGGTCACACTCAGCCCTTCCTAGTTCCAGCCCCTAATGCCATCCTTTCACCTCTAGTCCAACAAGGCTGAGTGTCCAACAAGACAACCCCCCCAATGCACGCGCGTACACACACACACACACACACACACACACACACACACACACACACACGACCCTCCCCTTATCCCAGTTTGTCCTCTAGAAGGCACTTCCTGCATCCCAACATCTCAGTGGCTTCTGTACCATCAAGGGTTGGGGTTGGCTTCCTCAAGACACAGGGTCCCCCAGTCATCAGGGATCTTGTAGGAGACTTGGTCACTGTGCTAAGTACTACATCTTCACGTTCCAGGATACTGTTAAGAAGTCCTGCTGTTTACTCCGGAGGCTCAGGTTTGCGTCCCAGCCCATGCACAACAAAGTTGTTTTAGAGGGGTGCTTTAGGTCCTAGAGCAGGATGGTGGAGGAGGACCTAGGCAGGGGGTTAATGTGTTATGTAGAAAACTGATAAATGTTACACATATACCTATTACTGTATTTACTATTGACTGTAAACCATTAATCTCCCCAATTAAAATAATAATTATGGGAGTTGGGCGGTAGTGCAGCTGGTTAAGGGCACGTGGTGCAAAGCGCAAGGACCGGCGTAAGGATCCCGGTTTGAGCCCCTGGCTCCCCACCTGCAGGGGAGTCGCTTCACAGGCAGTGAAGTAGGGCTGCAGGTGTCTATCTTTCTCTCCCCCTCTCTGTCTTCCCCTCCTCTCTCCATTTTTCTCTGTCCTATCCAACAATGACGACATCAATAATAACAACAACTACAACAATAAAACAAAAAGGGCAACAAAAGGGCATAAATAAATAAATAAATATTAAAAAAAATAATAAAGAAATCCTCCTGTGTTATCATCTCTCTTGGTGGAAATACCAAGAAGCAAGAGTTGGATTTATTTATTTATATTTCTGGGGCTTGGTTCCTGCAATGTAGATTCTACTGCTCTTAGCAGCCATTTTCCTCTTTATTCTTTTTTATTTTTTTTTTGCCTCCAGGGTTATCACTGGGGCTCAGTACCTGCACTATGAATCCTCTGCTCCGGGAGGCCATTCTTCTTTCCAATTTTGTTACCTTTATTATTATTATTATTGTTGGATAGGACAGAGAGAAATGGAGAAAAGAGGGGAAGACAGAGGGGAACAGAAAGACAGACACCTGCAGACCTGCTTCACTGCTTGTGAAGTGACCCCCCTGCGGTGGGGAGCCGGGGGCTCGAACCAGGATCCTTAAACCAGTCCTTGTGCTTTGCAGCATGTGAGCTTAACCCGCTGCACTAGGCCCCTCCTTTTTTCTTTTTCTTTATTTTTTAAAATATTTTATTTATTAATGAGGAAGATAGGAAGAGAAAAAGAGAGAGAACCAGACATCACCCTGGTACATGTGTTGCCGGGGAATTGAACTCAGGACCTCTCATTTGAGAGTCCATTGCTTTATTCGCTGCATCATCTCCTGGAACACAGATCATATCTTTTAGAAGGTCTGAGTTTGGAGAGAAGGAAAAAAGAAATTCAAGAAAAACAAAAAAAAAAGAAAGAAAAAAAGAAGTGTGTAGGTGCTATAGGCTAATGGATACAGAATGACTTCCTGAGTTCTATTTCCCTTACAGAGACTTAAAATGGAATTGAAAGTGAAGAACTTAGCATCATCAGATTCCAGGGGCTATGACCTACAGAAAGAGATCATGGTGAAGGTGACTAACCAAAGGACTCACAAGGTGAGGCTGCTCCTCTGGGTGAGTGAGAGTGTGTGCATGCACGTGAGACTGGCCTGCCATTGTGAAGCAATGAGAAAAGCCTTCACCAAGCTCTCTGACTGGCTCCTGTGCTGACTGCCTGCTTACTGGGTGGGAGCACACAGATTTACCATCTTACAGTTCTTTCATTAAATATTTTATTTATTTATTTTTGGATAGAGACAGAAACTGAGAAAGAAGGATGAAGCTGGGTAGTGGCACACTTGGTTGAGGGCACATGTCACAATGCGCAAGGACCCAGGTTCGAGCCCCCAGTCCCCACCTGTGGGGGGAGGGCTTTGTGAATGGTGAAGCAGGGCTGCAGGTGTCTCTCTGTCTCTTTCCCTTCTCTGTCACCCCCTTCTCTCTTGATTTCTGGCTGTCTGTATCCAATAAATAAAGATAATATAAAATAAATCACAAAAAACCCTTTTTAAAAAAGATTTTATTTATTTATTAATGAGAAAGATAGGTGGAGGGAGAAAGAACCAGGCATCATTCTGGAACATGTACTGCTGGGGATTGAACTCTGGACCTTATGCTTGAGAGGCCAATGCTTTATCTATTGTGCCGCCTCCTGGACCACAAAAAAAAAAAAAAAAAAGAAACCTAAAAAAAAAAAAGGAAGGGGAGGTGAGATGGACAAAAGAGAGAGAAAGAAAGAGAGAGGGGGAGAGAGAGAAGAGAGACTTGCAGCACTCCTTCACTGTGAAGCTAAGCTTCCCACCCTGCCGATGGGGACCAGGGGCTCGTGCCCGGGTTCTTGGGCTCTAACAAGTGTAACGTGTGCTCAGCTGGTTGTGCCACCACCTGGCCCCATCATCTTACACTTCTGTAGCTTCAATAACAATCTCACTGGGCTAAGAACAAGCTATCAGCAGGGCTGCTTTGCTCTCTGTAGCCCCCAAAAGAACATGTTTATTTGTTTCCTCCAGCTCCCAGCAGCAGCTAGCGCTCCTTGGCTCATGACCATCTCCCTTTGTTTCTCTGCCAGCCAAGCTTCGGACACCATCTCTCTTTCTCTGATCCTCTGTACTGTCTCTCTCTTCTATTTCTAAAATCCATGTGACTCACTGGGTCCACCTGAATAATCCAAGCTAATCTTCCTCCTTTAACATCAGCTGGTAAACCTATTTTCCTCTTGCCATGAAAGATAATATACTCATAAATTCTTTTGACCACAACACTAGATATCTCTGAGGGTCAAAATCCTCCAAACCTTGGACTGTATGCCTCCAACATCATCTTTTCCTGTAAAGAAATGTCTCTTTGATAATCTCATCTAAGTCATTTTCTGGGCTTTGACCACAGAAGCAATGCTGAAAAGACTAGGTCCAAGAATGAATAGGTGGTCAAGAAAGATCTCACCATGGGGAGAATACAGGTCCATGAAAAATGATGAATGAAATAGTGGGGGTTGTATTGCTAAATGGGAGTCTGGGGAAAAGAAAAAAAAAAAAAAAAAAAAGAAAGATCTCACCAGAATCAAGTTTGAGAAAAACATGAGATCACACTCTTGAGTAACCCCCCAAACAAAAAAAACAAACAAACACAGCCCATCAGAACAATGCTGACAGGAAACACAGAAGTGAATTGTTATAACCACAGATAAAATCAAAGATGGATGACCTACCCTTGTGCTTCTAGGTGTGGATGTGTTCCAAAGCCAAGTTCATTAACAGGAAGTTCCTAATGGAGGAACTCTACCAGCGCTTTCTAGATGGAGAAGACAGCCATGTAGCTCAGGAGGAGGACCCTTTCTGGGACCCTGTGGAGGTCATCCACTTGGGCTCCGCTCACATCTGGCTCCAGTCACTTGCCTACTGCATGAAGCTGGAGGAGCAGGTGGAGTTTCTCAACTGTGACGGGCAGGATGAGGCCATGTTACATATCCACATAACACCCTGCTCCCCGACAGGACGGTGGGTATCTATCTCCTTCTTCCCCTATTCACTTCCGGAAACTCACAGCTGGCCTCATTTCTTCCAGATGAGTGGCCCACTTAGTACCTTAGAGGTCATTTGTGACACAAGTGAATGAGTTTAGTCATTCAGGACTTGGTATCAGCGAATCTGATCTCTACCATGGTGGCCAAGTCAGTGGGTCTGGAATTTTTGTTTGCTTGTTTGTTTTATTGGGGATTAATGGTTTACAATACAGTTGTTGACACATGGATACAGTGTCGTATTTCCCCGTGATAGGTGTCTATAAGATACTCTCATCCCCAACTTAGGTCCTTTCCCACTATCATGCACCAAGGGTGCCTCCTTCCCCAGGGTTCTTTGTTTTGGTGCAATACACCAAGCCCAGTTCAGATCCCTATGCCCAGCACATCCAAGCAGCCCAGCACTGCTCAAGGGCCAAAGGAATAAGGAGAACATACAGCAGAGGCAGGAGGAAAAGGAAGAGAAGGAGGAAGAGGAGGAGGAGGAGGGGGGGGGGAGCCTTTAGACAAGAAGTAGGAGACCAGAGCTGACCCCTAAGAGAAGACTTTCTGGCCACCCTGTTACAGGGCCTCTGTTGTACCTTCGAGGCCTGTTTTCTGCCGCAGTGCTGCAGATCCATATTTGGAGAGTGTTAGCTCACCGTTTTGAGTGTCTCTGACACCAGCTCTGCCCAGGCTGCAGGCCCCTCCCTTCTGATGAAGCCCAGGAGCAGAAAGTTGTTTCCAGCCCTCCTCCTTCCACCTCTGTTCTTAACCTCAGACTATGTTCTGGTAACTGTGTCATTTTTGTTTTCAAGCTAGAGCCTGAGGTAACTCCTTCTCTGGCTCATTCTCTGATGTTGGCTGGCTCATCTGTGCATTCAGACTTTTTTTTTTTTTTATTTAAGAAAGGATTAATTAACAAAACCATAGGGTAGGAGGGGTACAACTCCACACAATTCCCACCGCCCAATCTCCATATCCCACCCCCTCCCCCGATAGCTTTCCCATTCTCTATCCCTCTGGGAGCATGGACCCAGGGTCATTGTGGGTTGCAGAAGGTAGAAGGTCTGGCTTCTGTAATTGCTTCCCCGCTGAACGTGGGCATTGACTGGTCAGTCCATACTCCCCAGACTTTTTTTTTTTTTTGTAATTTTATTTATTTATCTTCCCTTTTGTTGCCCTTGTTGTCTTTTTTGTTGTTGTTGTTGTTGTAGTTGATGTCGTCGTTGTTGGATAGGACAGAGAGAAATGGAGAGAGGAGGGGAAGACAGAGAGGAGGAGAGAAAGACAGATACCTGCAGATCTGCTTCACCGCCTGTGAAGCGACTCCCCTGCAGGTGGGGAGCCGGGGGCTCGAACTGGGATCCTCATGCTGGTCCTTGCGCTTAGCGCCACCTGTGCTTAACCGCTGCGCCACCGCCCGGCTCCCACTTTTTTTTTTTTTTAATTGCTATCAGGGTTATTGCTGCGGCTTGGTGCTAACATTATGAATCCACCACTCCTGTTGGCCATTCCTCTCCCCATCACTTTTTTCCCCTTTCCTTTCTTTTTTAGTAGATAGGACAGAGAGAAATTGAGGAGAGAGAAGGATAGACACCTGCAGACCTGCTTCATTGCTCATGAAGCCCCCCCCCCAGTGGAGAGCAGGGGCTCAAACCTGCATCACTGCACATGGTGATAAGTGTAGTTAACTGAGACCACCACTTCCCAGCCCTCTCGGACTTTTTTTTTTTTTTTTTTAACAGAGACAGAGAAAGCAAACAAGCAGAATGAGACCATAGCACAAAGATGGTGTGTACAGGGCTTGAACCTTGAATGTGGCAGAACAGCACACTGTTTAAGTGAGCTATTCCGCCCACCCAGGCTTTATCTGTTCCTTTACTCTTACTCTACTCTGAGGGGAGTTTACATCATTTTAATAAAAGTGCCCCAGCAATTTCAAACAAAGACAGAGTTCTGTGTCTGTGCAATGACTCTACCATTACTGGCAGCCATGCTGTCCTTGTCTTTTTTCTTTCTTATTTTACGATAGAGAAAGAGAGAGGAGAGAGAGGGAGAGAAAAAGGCACACCTACAGCACTGCTCCACCATTTGTGAAGCTTCCCTCTTACAGATGGGGACCAGGGGAACCAGGGTCTTCAGGCAAGGTGATGTGGGTGCTCTACCAGGTGTGTCACCACTCAGTCCCCTCTTCTGGCCTTTTGAAGAGGAAACAGGCTCAAGGAGTGAGCAAGAACGCCTCAAGTTCCTATGACCAAGTTCCTATGAGAGACCAAGCAGTCTCACTGTCTCTATTGACAACCCAGGCAACTTCCTGGTCATCTGACTACTGGGGCTTCTGGGCTATTTGACAGCTGCATTTCCCATGGAATTCACACAGTGGCATTCTAGCTTGAGTTTTAGACTTCGTGAGCATGAATGATTTGAAACCCCCTTGTTGGGAAACTGTTCTAGCCAGTTTCTCAACTTATAAGCTGGGGGTTGACTCTGAACTCTGAAGAACTCACCAAGGAAAATGCTATCCTGAGGCCAGGAGGTGGTACCTGGTTTAGTGCACATGTTACCGTGCACAAGAACCAGGGTTCAAGCCCCCTGTCCCCACCTACAGGGGGAAAGCTTCACAAGTGGTAAAGTAACTCTGCAGCTGTCTCTCCATCTCTCACCCTATCTCCCCCTTCCTCTCAATTTCTGCCTGTCTCCATTAAATAAATAAAGATAATAAAGGAAGGAATTTAAAAAATCAAAATTCACAAAGACTTTTAAAAAAAGGAGAAGAGAAGGAGAAAAAGGAAGGAAAATGACATCCTTAGTAAAACATTAGTCCCCAATAAAAAAAATAGTAACAAAAGAAAAAAAATGACATCCTGAGGGGCTGCTTCTGGCAACCAGCTGACTTTCCACATGTGACAGCTCCTCTGTCCCACTGAGAACCTGCCCAGATCTCCAGTGCTTGTGTGTCGACCTCCTCTGTTTGTTTATTTTGCCACCAGGGTTATTTTTGGGGCTCGGTGCCAGCACTACTATTTTTTTCTCTTTTAATTTCTGTTTTATTAGATAGGACAGAGAAATTGATAGGGGAGGGGGGAGATTGAGAAGGAGAGAGAACACCTGTAGACATCTAATCTTTGACAAAGGTGCCCAGACTGTTAAATGGGGAGAGTTTCTTCAACAAATGCTGATGGAAACAATAGGTCGAAACATGCAAAAGAATGAAACTGAACACTATATTTCACCAAACACAAAAGTAAATTCCAAGTGGATCAAGGACTTGGATGTTAGACCAGAAACTATCAAATACTTAGAGGAAAATACTGGCAGAACTCTTTTCCATATAAATTTTAAAGACATCTTCAATGAAGCGAATCCAATTACAAAGAAAACTAAGGCAAGTATAAACCTATGGGACTACATCAAATTAAAAAGCTTCTGCACAGCAAAAGAAACCACTACCCAAACAAAGAGAAGAAGCTAAAGATAGACACCTGCAAGCCTGCTTCCCTGCTTGTGAAGCTTATGAAGTATCCCCCCTGCAGGTGGGGAGCCGGGGCTCAAACCTAGGTCTTTGTGCATGGCAATGTGCATGTTCAACCAGGTGTGCCCCTGTCTAGCCCCTTGTTTGTTGGTTGGTTTTTATTATTATTACCAGAGCACTCCTCAGATCTAGCTTATGGTGGAATTGAACCTGGGAGTTCAGAGCCTCAGGCATGAAGGTCATTTGCATAACCATTATACTGTCTCCCCAACCCCCTGTCTCTATTTTTTTTTAATTTTTATTTATAAAAAGGTAACGCTGACAAAAACCATAGGATAAGAGGGGTACAACTCCACACAATTCCCACCACCAGGATTCCATATCCCCTCCCCTCCCCTGATAGCTTTGCTATTCTTTTATCTCTCTGGGAGTATGGACTCAGGGTCATTGTGGGATGCAGAAGGTGGAAGGTCTGGCTTCTGTAATTGCTTCCCCGATGAACATGGACATTGGCAGGTTGATCCATACTCCCAGCCCTCCCCCCCCCCCTTTCTCTAGTGGGGCAGGGTCCTGGGGAAGCAGGGCTCCAGGACACATTGGTGGGGTCGTCTGCCCAAGGAAGTCCGGTTGGCATCATGGAAGCATCTGGAAACTGGTGACTGAAAAAAGAGTTAACATATAGAGCCAAACAAATTGTTGACCCCGTCTATTCTTGAAGAAAGCTGTAAGATCCTTGAGACATTATATATCTACTGAAAAAACAAACTTTAACTATTTATTAATGAGACAACAGGGCAGAGATGTGGAGAACCAGAGCATCACTCTCACACATAAAATGTCAGGGGTCCAGTGCTTTGTCCACTGAGCCATAGTACATGCCTTTACAGGACCAGTGTAAAGTACACTTCCTTTCACTAGGCATTTCTAGAATGAGTGGATTCCACCAGTGGTCATCTTACCTACCCTTCCTTCAGTGAAATTGGCCATCTCCTTAGGAACCAGCAATTCCCTTTGATCTCACACCCCTGACTTACTGGGGTTCAGGCTCACCTGTGATCAATGTCTACCTCTTCTCTTTGTAGAGCGTGTGGTGAGGAGGATGTGGTTCTGGACCCTTTGGAGCTGCTGGGAAGGAGGATGGATTTCCAGATCTGCATCGTGCGGTGCCTTGGTGCCAAGTGGCTAAAGGAAGATGCAGAGCGGGGCCTTCAGATGGGGTACCAGCCGCCCAGTATGGCTGCTGTGCACAGACCACCTACCTCATGCACACTTTGGGAGTCTTTCTTCAAGTCTTAAAAATGAGCTTATTAAGTTTTCCTTTTTTTCTTTTTTCCCTCTTGTTGCCCTTGTTGTTTACCATTATTGTTGTTGTTATTGCTGTTGTTGTTATTGGATAGACAGAGAGAAATGTAGAGAGGAGGGGAAGACAGAGAGGAGGAAAGAAAGACACACACCTGCAGACCTGCTTCACCGCCTATGAAGCGACTCCCCTGCAGGTGGGAAGCTGGGGGCTCGAACTGGTATCCTTATGCCGGTCCTTGTGCTTCACGCCATGTGTGGCTTATTAAGTTTTTCCACTTGCTCTGCCACAAAATGTCAATCTCCTTCACCTCATTATGCTTAATAGACAAGCATCCATATGTCCTTCCAGGTTGCTGGTCTATTTTCATTACTTACTGAGCCTAAGTGATTAAAACAGTAGAGTCAGACTTTTTTTTTAAATTTTTATTTATAAAAGGGAAACACTGACAAAAACCATAGGATAAAAGGGGTACAACTCCACACAATTCCCACCACTAGAACTCCATTCTCTCCCCTCCCCTAATAGCTTTCCTATTCTTTATTCCTCTGGGAGTATGGACCCAGGGCCATTATGGGGTGCAGAAGGTGGAAGGTCTGGCTTTTGTAATTGCTTCCCTGCTGAACATGGGTGTTGACGGATTGATCCATACTCCCAGCCTGTCTCTCTCGTTCCTAGTGAGGCGGGGTTCTGGGGAATCAGAGTTCCAGGACACATTGGTGGGCCCAGGGAAATCCAGCTGGCATCAAGGCATCAAGGTAGCATCTGGAACCTGGTGGCTGAAGGAAGAGTTAATATATAAAGCCAAACAAATTGTTGACTAATCATGAACCTGTAAACCTATTTTAGTTATATTCCAAAGGGTCCATGACTATACTAGTTTTTGTTTGTTTGTTTGCTTTTGTTTTTCCTGACCCTGACATCTGATAAGCAGGTGGACCCAAGTTATTGTCTGGGGAGATGATGTCATGGCTGGAAAAAGAACCAGAAAGTTGGATCAGGGAAGGGAGTAGCTCTCAAATATAGGAAAGGTGTATACATATTGTTGACTGTAAACCCCATCAATTTGATCTGATCAGACCTGGGGCCCATATTCAGCTTAGGAGCCTATGTGACCTCTGCATCCCTGTAGGTCTGAGCTCACATTCTGTGGTCATGAGTAGGAACATTCCAAGCTGCCCCAATAACAGGACCCATCTGCCTCAATTGGAACATAGAGTATGTTGTTGTCCAGTCTCCCTTCAGAGGATGGAACATTCTCTACCGTTGTTGATCCAAGTTGAGGGCAAGGTCCTATGGGGGCCCACAAAGGGGTCTATTGTATTGTTCCTGATAGAGATGACCAGTAACCATGGAGAGAGGGGTTAATTCAAGGTCTAGGCCCATGATGCCTATTTGGGAATCTCAGGACTCCTCGACTAGGGCCCCAGCTAGAGTCAGACATTTTATCATCGGAAAGAATATTTAAACAACTACTGTTTCTAACCAGACATTGTTTTTTTAATGGGAAACAAAGGATGGTAATTGCAATATAGTCCTTTATGCTTAAATTAATTAGGCTAAATAAATGTTAAAAGATAAAAAGCAAATAACTATCTGCATGGAAAATGAATCCTTTTTTATGTATTTATTTCTGCAGTGCCAGGGTCTCTATGTGAAATTTCACACCTTCCAGGTTGAGTTTTCCGTTCTTTTTACTTCAAGTAGAGAGACAGATAGAGAGATACCACAGCCTCACAATTTCTCCCAGTTTCTTTGACATTCCCTGTGGTGCTGGGGCTTGAGCCCATACCACATATGTGGCAAGGAACACGCCTCCCAGTGAGCTATTTTCTGACCACAAAATGAACACTTTTTAAAATTAACTATGTAGAAATTCTTTTATCAAAGTCCCTTTCTCCTTTCTTTCTTTTTCTTTTTTTGTTAGGCACATAATATTATCCATATAGTGATGGAACCCATATTGAATAACTAAAATGTTAGAGGCAGCTAGCTATCATGAGAACCTCTTCAGTGAACTAATGTTATTTGACTATAATGAACTATATTATTTGACTATAATGAACTATATTATTTGACTCACCTGATTTAAAATTTTTTTCTTTATTATCTTTATTTTTATTAGATAGAGACAGCCAGAAATTTAGAGGAGTGAAGAGATAGGGAGAGAGACAGAGAGACACCTGCAGCCCTGCTTTACCACTCGTGAAGCTCTCCCCCTGCAGGTTGGGACTAGGGGCTCAAACCCGGATCCTTGCACGCTGTAACATGTGTGCTCAGCCAGGTGCGCCACCACCCACCCCGACTTTTTTTTTACCAAAGTACTGCTCACCCGTGGCTTATGGTGGTGTAGGGGATTGAACCTGGGGCCTGGGAGCCTCAGACAAAGGAGTTTGTTTGCATAACCATTATTCTATCTCCCCCACCTGATGTATTTCTTTTTTTTTTAATTTTATTCCCTTTTGTTGCCCTTGTTGTTTTATTGTTGTAGTTATTATTGTTGTCGTCGTTGTTGGATAGGACAGAGAGAAATGGAGAGAGGAGGGGAAGACAGAGAGGAGGAGAGAAAGATAGACACCTGCAGACCTGCTTCACCACCTGTGAAGCGACGCCCCTGCAGGTGGGGAGCCGGGGTTCGAACCGGGATCCTTACGCCGGTCCTTGTGCTTTGCGCCACCTGCCCTTAACCCGCTGCGCTACAGCCCGACTCCCCACCTGATGTATTTCTTTACAAACATGTCCCTTTAGTTTTTTTTTAAAAATATTTATTTATTCATTTTCCCTTTTTGTTGCCCTTGTTGTTTTAATCCCTTTAGTTTTTAACTTATGTTCCATGTCTTTTGTCAGGTACAGAATTTATGATCTTCCAGCCACCTTATATACCAAGTCTGCATGGAAATGTGTGAATCCCCAAATTGAAGAGACTGTTCAATTTACAGCATTACATGTGTCTCAGGAGTTTCTAAATTACTTACAGACAAATGCTCTCATTGTTGACCTGTGGGGTCTTCAAGGTATCCTATTTACTTCTTTGCTCATGGTATGTTCGTCAGTCAGATATACTAGTTTATGGAGGGTTTTGAAGGAAGTGGAGGAGGTCACTCAGAGTTTTAAGACAGTGCTTAAGAGCCATCTTCCTCCTTGGTCCCTGGTTCTAGTCCATAGCCATTTATTTCATGGCTCCGCTCACCTAAGTAACATTTAGGCTGGACAACTAAGATGTTGCTTTGTCTGATGGTGTCTACTTCACACTACAGAAGGCTGTGCTGAACTGGGCTGCTGTCAGCCTGGCCTCACGGTCACAGGTGAAGACCACATCCTGGTGGACACCAAAACAGTTTCCACTGAGGTGGAAACAGGCCAGGTAGGTACGTTTATATGGCACTGATAGAGACATTCTCTGATGACAGCTACTTGGGAGCTCTTCAGTGTTCCTTCCCCTGAACATTTTACTTATTTATCTGGGGGCATGAGAATCAGAGTATCTATCATTTTGGCATGAGTGATGCCAGAGATCGGTCTCAGGACTTTATTCTAAAGAGTCCAACACTATCCACTGTACCACCTCATGGGAAGTACATTTTATTTGTTTACTTCTTGAAGGGCTTAAATTATGACATCCCCAACACACACACACACACACACACACACACACACACACACACGGTACTCCATCTAGTTTTCAAGTGATAATAAATATTGCCAGTCTTAAAGAATATGGAGATAACCCAGCAAAAGGTTACCCTGCCATGTTTTTTGGTAGATTCCATCAAACCAGATACCAGACCTTTATCAGAAGCTGCTCAGGTTGGAACAGGAGACAGAACTGCTTAGAAACATAAACAGAGCCCTTCGAGAGGAGAACGGATTTCTCAGAACATCACTTAGGAAAACCAGCTCTAGTCAACATGGTGAGAGGCTGCTCAAGTCTTGATTGTTAGTGAACCTCTCAACTCCTCCATTTGATGCTTATTTTTCTAAAAAATGAACTTTCTTTTTTTAATTTTATGTATTTAGGTAGAGACAGAGAGAAGTCGAGAGGCGAGTGGGGAGATAGGGAGAGAGATAGAGAGATACTGGCAGCACTGCTGCTTCACCACTTGTGAAGCTTTCCCCCTGCAGGTGGGGGCCCGGGCTTGAACCCAGGTCCTTGTGCACTGTAATATGTGCACTCAACCAGGTGCACCACCTCCTGGCCCCAGAAATGAACTTTCTGACTTAGTACATCTTATTTTACATAGAATACAGACTTTCCTTCTTTTGCCTTGCAAGATTTCTTTGGATTGATCCAAGTTTGCCCCTGACAGATGCTAATATAGTATGCCACCACGATAAACAGCTGAATCAGTCATTTATTTTGACCCTAGCACACAAGCCTTTGGACTCCCTGAAGACTTCGAGCATGGCAGCACAAGTACCCATAGCCAGAGAGATGAATCGGACGTACACTCAGCAAGGCAGCTGTGACAGGGAGTTGGCTAAAGCTCTTAAGGTGTTCTACCAAAGCATGAACATGGCAAGAGGGCAGTTTCTCAGACTGAGGCATTATAAACCACCTGTAAGTAACCAGCATGCTGGGAGAAAAGGGAGTGTCTTTCCATCCCATGTCACTGCATGCCCCAAGCTTGTGGATGTGTGTGTGTTAAGCAGCAGAGCAGGGGAAGCCTATTTTACTGTGTTCATTGCTCTTTTGACTTAAAAAAAATTTTTTTTATTGTCTTTATTTACTGAATAGAGACAGACAGAAATCAAGTGAGTGATAGAGAGGGAGAGAGACAGAGAGACACCTCAGCACTACTTCACCACTCGCAAAGCTTTCCTCTTGCAGGTGCGGACCAGGGGCTGAAACCCTGGTCCTTGAGCATTGCAATAAGTGCGCTCAACCAGGTGAGCCACCACGCGGCCCCTGCTCTTTTGACTTCTATCCACCCTTAATTTTTCATTTTTATGTGCCTTGTCTGGCTATATGAATACCCTGCAGGATTAGAAAAAACAACTATAAAGAATGGAAAGAGGGGGGCTGGCGGTGGTACACCCAGTTAAGCACACATATTATTACCAAGTGCAAGGTCTGGGGTTCGAGTCCCTGCTCCCCACTTGTAGGATGTCCAATTCTATTTTCCCATCCTCTTTCAATTTCTCTCTCTCATCTAATAAAAAAAGTTAGGTGTGGTGGTGGGAATTGTATCCCTCTTATCTAACAGACTTGTTGTTCATAATTAAATCAATAAAAAACATTAGGAGGGAAAAATGGTTATTGGGAGTGGTTGATTTGTGGTACTGGCACTGAGCCCCAGCAATAACCCCAGTGGCAAAATAAATTTAAAAATAAATAAAAATTAAAAAGATTGGAAAGAAAAAAAGTGCTATCAATAACAACATACTTTTTTTAAGATTTTTTTTTTTGCCTCCAGGGTTATTACTGGGGCTCAATGCCTGCACTACAAATCCATTGCTCCTGGAGGCCATTTTTTTCCTTTTTTTCTTGTTGTTGGATAGGACAGAGAGATATCGAGAGAGATGGGGAAGGCAGAGAGGGGGAGAGAAAGACACCTGTTCACCTGCTTCACCGCTTGTGAAGCAACCCCCCCCCCCACAGGACAACATAATTTTTAAAAAGATTTACTTGTTTTTTAATTAAAAAGGGAGAGGAGAGAGAATCAGAGCACCATCTGGTACATGCAATGGCAGGGATTGAACTCAGGACCTCATGCTTGAAGAGTTTGATGCTTTATCCACTGTGCCATTTCCGGGACTATAATAGCATACGTTTTATAATTGTATTGTGTTCATGTTGGCTTAATTCTCACAAGAGCCCTGTGAGGGAGATTCTCTTACTAGTTTCATGTCTTCTACCAGAGTCAGTGCGTTGTGTAAGGAGCATAGGAGCAAGCATCACACTGCCTCTGTTATTATTCCCAGGTGGCATGTTTATGTCAAGAAAGGATCCAGAAGAATTAAAAAATAAATCACTAGAATTACAGTGTTGCTGAATACAAAATCAGTATTTAAGAATTAACTGCATTTGATAAAATAAGTAATTCTTTCTTTCCTGCACTGCAGTCTCCTGGATGGGTGATTCCACTACTCCCAGGCCAACATTTTCATTCTTATTCCAGGCAGTGAAATGCAGAGCAGAGAAGGGGAAAGACACCACAGTGTGGCTCCAGCTGTGGTGCTTATGTGGTACTGGCGCTTCAACCTGGGGCCTTGTGCTTAGTTCGGCTCATGCCCTACTGTATGTACTATCTCCTGGCACGACTTCTAAAGCAGTGCCCTTTACTTGAAGGCTATGCTTGCCATAGTCATCTGTGGTACCCTCTCATCCATACATCAAGTCCATAACCCTAAATGAATCTATTTATTTTTATTGTCACCAGGCTTATTGCTAGGACTCAGTGCCAGCACTACAAATCCACTGTTCCTAGTGGCCATTCCCCACCCCCCCTTTTTCTTTACATTTCATTTGATAGGACAAAGAAATGGAGGGGGGGGGGAAACAGCCACCTGGAGACCTATCTCACTACTCTACAGCCCCTCTACAGGTGTGAAGTGGGGGCTCGAACCTGGGTCCTTTTTCATGGTAGCACATACATTCAAACAGGTGTGCCACTGCCCAGCCCACTTTCCCTATTTCTGGGTCTTCTCTTCCTTCGATTTTTCTTCTCATCTTGAGACAGAACCTCACTCTGTTAAAGCAGCACTAAAGTAAGCCTCATTACTATACGGGACAAGTCTACCTATATTGTTCACGGGTCTTGTCTCTGTTATTTGCTTTTACAATTCTATTATATGTAAATGATGTAATCATCTTGTCATATCCTATCACATTTGGATAGGATTGCACTGAATTACAGGAAGACTTAATTTCACAGTAGCAAATCTTCCAAATCATGAAGATGTGACATGCTTCTCCATTTACTGATATCTTCTTTAAATAGTTCTTCAAACAAATTCAACCACTCCCCCTCCTAGAAGTTAAAGAGTTTTTATTAAGTTGACTGTAGGCCTAGGAACAAATATTTGATGCAATTATAAGTAATGTCTTTTATTTTTATTTTTAATTTTTAAAATTTTTATTTTTTATTATTGGATAGGACAGCGAGAAATTGAGAGGTGTCTGAAGCCCTGCTTCATCACTCATGAAGCTTCCCTCCTGAAGGTGGGGAGCAGGGGCTCAAACCTGGGTCTTTGTGCACTGTAACATGTGCGCTCAACCTGGTCCCGTCTTTTATTTTTAAAATATTCTGTCTGGATAGGGCCAGGGCATCGCCCTATCTGTGGGGGACTCCATATCCCCATAGCATTGCAAATCTCAGAACTTCTGCATATTAAAAGAATATGCACTGTTTCAGTATGAAATATTTGGACTAACTCTTCGTTGGCAATAATACCTTTTCTATGCCAACCTTATCAAAGTGAAACATGTACATATGTGACTTATTGCCTCTGCCAGCAACTTACAAACCCAGCTTTCTAGCTCAGAGGGAGAACATACAAGGTATTCTACTTAAGAACACATGATGTTTTCACTAGTAATGTTAGTCTACTCACATTTTAAAATACACATTTTATTTTTTAATGGGAGATAGAGGAAGGCACAGACTAGAGCACTGCTCAGCTCTGGCTTACGGTAGTGCCAACAACTGAACCAGGAACCTCAGAATCTCAGGCATGAAAGTCTTTTGCACACCATTATGCTGTCTCTCCAGTTTTGTTTTGTTTTTTTACCAGAGCACCTCAGCTCGGGCTTACATGCAGGGGGTAGAATCTGAGTCTTAAGCATGAGAATCTCTGCATAACCATTATGCTATCTCCCCTGCTCAATCCATTTCTCATTGTGTTTTTTACCAGACACTATTCAGTTCTGGTTTGTGGTGGTGCCAAGGACTGAACCTAGGACCTTGGAGCTTCAGGCATGTGCAGAATCTAGGCTTAAGCTGCCCCTCACAGCAGTGTCCCTCTGTCTGTCTGAAAAAGCCAGCCTGGCACAGTGAATCCCCAAGATGACAGGAATATAAAAATGCTTATCTTGGGAGTCAAGCAATAGTGCAGCGGGTTAAGCGCAGGTAGCGCAAAGCACAAGGACCAGCATAAGGATCCCAGTTCGAGCCCCCAACTTCCAACTGCAGAGAAGTCGCTTCACAAGCGGTTAAGTAGATCTGCAGGTGTCTATCTTTCTCTCCCCCCGTCTTCCCCTCCTCTCTCCATTTCTTTCTGTCCTGTCCAACAATGGCATCAATAACAACAATAAATACAATAAAACAAAGGCAACAAAAGGGAATAAATATTAAAAAATGTTTTATCTTTTTTTTTTTTTTTTGCCTCCAGGGTTATCACTGGGTCTTGGTGCCTGCACTACAAATCCACTGCTCCTGGAAGCTATTTTCCCACCTTTTGTTGCCCTTGTTGTTTATCATTGCTTTTGTTATTATTATTGTTACTGCCATCATTGTTGTTGGATAGGACAGAAAGAAATGGAGAGGAGGGGAAGACAGAGAGGGGGAGAGAAAGATAGACACCTGCTTCACCACTTGTGAAGCAAACCCCCTGCAGGTGGGGAGCCGGGGGCTCGAATAAGGATCCTTATGCCGGAACTTGCACTTTGTGCCACATGCACTTAACCCTCTGTGCTACCACCCGGCCCCCAAAGATGTTTATCTTATTCACTTGTTTTTCTGTTTTCAGTTTTTTCTTCTTTTTTAAATATTTATTTATTCCATTTTGTTGCCCTTGTTGTTTTATTGTTGTAGTTATTATTGTTATCATTGTTGGATAGAAAGAGAGAAATGGAGAGAGATGGGGGAAGACTGAGAGGGGAAGAGAAAGATAGACACCTGCAGACCTGCTTCACCGCCTGTGATGCAATTCCCCTGCAGGTGGGAGCCAGGGGCTCGAACCAGGATTCTTAACCCACTGCGCTACTGCCCGACTCCCTTTCACAGTTTTTTCTTTACTTTTCAGGAAGATGAACAAATGCTTCAGCCATTTATACATCAACAATCAAAAATGTTAAAAGACTTTGGGGACCTACTAGAATCCAGCTTGTGGAAATTGAAAAATGATGTAGCTCTTATAGTGAAAAAGAAAAAAGAATGTTTCTCTTATACTGACCAGTGAGGATACACCAACCAAACATATTTGAGTTTTGAGTAGTGATGATTATTTGTGCAGTTACGGAGCTTAATTAACTTACTTAGCAGCTTGGTTGTGAACTCTATATTCAACCCATATTTACTAACTCTAACACTTTCTTTTCCATTTTTTTTTTTAAAGATTTTATTTCTTTATGAGAAAGATAGGAGGAAAGAGAAAGAACCAGACATCACTCTGGCACATGTGCTGCTGGGGATCGAACTCAGGACCTCATGCTTGAGAGTCCAAAGCTTTATCACTGTGCCACCTCCCGGACCACTTTCTCTTGCATTTTTAAGCAAAACTTTCCTCCAACCTGACTTAAATCATGTAAAAATCTAAAAAAGTAAATAACCAAAGATTGGTTTGCCAACAGCCCACAGCAATTTGCACTAAGAAGATCTGGAAATTAAGGTCTAAGTGTTTTGCTCTGATTTGGGAACCACTGGGTGAAGATGCATGTTTTGTCTGCATTCTCTAAATTCCTGCTGATATGAATGTGTTGTGAAATTCTAAAGCCCCTCACCCTTAGCCCCAATAAAACAGGACCCCTGACACTCCCCCCCCCAACACCCCCGACTGTTTAATTTTCAGGTCTTGCAGATAACAAAAAGCACTTTGGGGGTTTCTTGGTTTTTGTTTGTTTGTTTGAGTTTCCTGATGATTATCATTGAAAGGTATTTTGCAGTCCTATGAACCAGACCAACACACAGAGCAGTTTATTATGTGCTTATTACAAAAGGGACAGTCCTTTGTCTCACTTTAGGGCTTCAGTGGAAAACCTAGTTAAAACATGAAAAGTAAATTAAGGGTGAAATTCTGCTTAGGAAGTGAAAAATCAATAGAAACTTACAAGCTACAACTTGAAAAATCAGCCACAGGCATAGAACCAGGGAAAGGGGAATGAGAATCCCAATCAACAGCAGCAAACCAGGTCTGACCACTTAGGAAGCAGATTTCTCTCACTACTCAAAATATCTAAGCATGCCCCGAAACAAAAGCCACTGTTCAGTTGACAATCCTTTATTATTCAACTGAGGTAATGGTCCAAAATCAGTCAGTGTAAATAGATGAAAAACTAAGCTAAAATAGCAAAAAATGCAGCTGCATTTAGGAAGGACCCACACATTATGTAGACTCATCAGAAAAGTGAGATCCCATTCAATAACACAGCAAGAAGTAGCAGTCACATTCCACTGTGGAAGCCAGCCTGGGAACTTCATTAGGGAACCTCTTAGCAATACCCGCTGACCTGCTAGTTCACTCATAAAAACTGACCACAGATTCGTCAATGAAAAAGAAAATCAAATACTAGTTTTCTCTCACAAGCAATAAAATCACAAAATCAGCTAGGATTTGAAATTTAGGGTACTGTAGTACAATTTTCTGCTTTTAATGTGTACACACTGTGGACTTGACATTAATTGTTTCCACGTGTAGTCAAACAGGCTTACAGAGAATTTTAAATATCAAATAAGGTTGTTAATTCAGGCATTGCATGTCTTCAACTAACCAAACGATTAGACTTCAGAGCTGTTAATGACACTAAATTCAATGCCGCGTTGGTTGAGTCTGTCAATCAGCTTTGTTCTGCCAAAAGCCGCTCCAGGTGTGAAGACCCCGCCCCTGTAAGAGAATTTACAAGGTGCAGAGTCAGTCTCCAGACCTTTCCTCTGCTATCCTTATCTGTGGCTGTGGGACTAGTTACAATATCATTGCAGAAATCAAGAAATCCTAACTCTTGACTCTACTATGAAGTTTGACTTCTTTCTCCTAATCATCTAAATGAGCAAGCAGGTAGTTATTATTCAGGAAGAAACTAGTTCTACCCATGTAGATTTGGTTGGAGAAAATGTTTCCAAGATGCTGGTGAGTTCAAGGAGCACACTAAGGTTCATCAACTTGAGTAAACACAGGCCTCAGACTCAAGAGGATTAAATAAAAAGGTAAAATAAAATCAGGTGATTGACTATTGTTGCAGTATAAACAAGACTTACACTAGGTGAAAACAATTTCTGTGAATGTAATGACTAACATTTATAAAATGTGGAATGTTCTAAAAGGTGAACAAGTATTTAAAAATTAATTAGGGTTTACTTTACATAATTTTTATGGGTACTACTTAGTATTTATTTTCAAGCCAACAGATTTGTGCTATTTTGTAAAATTTATTTAGTTTTAGGGTAACAGATAATGCTACAGTAAGACAGCTCACTTGCTAATCAGCTAACCAAGATGCCATAAGTCAACTCCTACTTCTTGTCAAGGTTCCCGCTGCCAGGTGGGTATCACTCAGTTCTCTTAGTACTACTTCACAGGATCTATTTTTGTGTAGGTAACACTGGACTTAACTATCAATATTATTACAAGGATGTGAAGCCAACATACATGGCTGTCAGATCTGTTTCCTTCATTTATCGCTCCAGAGGCCTGTAAGGAATTGTCCCTCTCTGTGGAGATTAGCCAAAATGAGAAGGACAAATAACATACTATCTCAATTAGAGGTAGAACTCAGAACAAGGAAAGAAAGGGAAAACACAAGGTCAAACTTAGACTGGACGTGTCATACGGCACCAAAGCATAGGACTCTGGGGAGGGAAAGGAAAGACAGGTGGAGAAGCTGGAGGTCCTGGTGCAATCTTTTGGAGTGAGAGTGTTTTATAGACACCTATCACAAGGAGACAAGAAACAGTACCTGTGTGTCAACAAGTGTGCTATAGAAATCATTTTCCCCTCACCCCAATAAAATTATCTGGAGAAAAAGAGGGGGGTCTGTCCATCTCACAACTTTGATTTCCTTCTAACTTTGGATCAAAGGGATGGTATAAATGCATATGAGCAGATCCAAGGATTAAAAAATCAATCCTGAACATGTTAAAGCATAACATGGATGAATAAGAGGTCTCTGAGTTAGAAGAGACGCATACTCACGCTTTAGGGAGATCAGCAACATCATTTAGAAGGGTCATGGCTGCTTGAACCATGGCTATGGGGGTAGCCACATAGCCAGCCTCTGCAGAAGACAGTTACATGGAGAAAAATGTATTCATTAAGTAAGCACTTAACACCACCCCAAGTCAAATGATAGCTTTTATATCTTAATCTATGTATACAAAAATTTCTGAATGTTGCTCATTTAATATTATTAATAATTAATAAAATGTTATTCTTTTGGGTGGGGAAGATAGCATAGTGGATATGCAAACAGACTCTCATGGCTGAGGCTCCAAGATCCTAGGTTCAATACCTAATACCACCATAAACCAGAGCTGAGCAATGCTCTGATAAAAAAGAAGTTATTTTTTAATAACCATAACAATGAACATTCATGTAGTATTTATTAAGTACTGGGAACTGTACTAAATAGGTTAAATCTAAAGAAAAACATTTAATTCTCCTAACAATTATATGAAATATTCTTTTCATCCCCATTTTACCAATGAACTAAAGCCTAAGTAAGTCAAATCATACGGTGGTGCTGGGGTTTGAACCTAGCACCTCTGAGTCTCAGGCATTAAAATCTTTTGCAGTGTGGCCCAGAATGTGGCACAGTGACAAAGTCAAGGTCCTGAACTCAGTTCCCAGCAATGCATGTTCCAGAGTGATGTTATGATTCTCCCTCTCACACACACATACACCATAAATAAATACTGACAACAACAACAGCCTTTTGCAGAACCACAAAAAGAGAGAAAGAAAAGAACACACACACACAGAGAAAAAAAGGATGGAAAGTAGAAAGGGGAGGTGGAGGGAGGGAAGGAAGGAAAAAGAAGCCACTTGTCCAAATTCACAAAGCTGGGCAGTGGTTGAGCCAGAATCACACCCAGGCAGCTGGCCCGAGTCCACACTCTTAGCCACTATACTATACTATTTCTTTTCTTTTAAAAAAAAAAATATTTATTGTTTCTTGTTGTTGTTGCCCTTGTTTTATTGTTGTAGTTGTTGTTATTGATGATGTCGTCGTTGTTGGGTAGAACAGAAAGAAATGGAGAGAGAAGGGGAAGACAGAGGGGGAGAGAAAGGCTGACACCTGCACCTGCTTCACCGCCTGTGAAGTGACTCCCCTACAGGTGGGGAGCCAGGGCTCGAACCAGCATCCTTCCGGCAGTCCTTGCGCTTTTGTTTCGTGCCACGAGCACTTAACCCGCTGTGCTACCGCCCAACTCCCAACACTATACTATTTCTTGCAAATAACTGAAGCCAAACATCCAAAGAAAGCATGGGTCATGGTTTTGCTTTATTAACACAATTATGCTGATTTAAAGTGGCCTTTGAGTATGAGAATAAAACAGATAAGCACCAGCTGGGTTCCTTTTTCCTACTAACACTAAACCTGATCATCCAGTAGTCAAGGAGACGACTCAGAGGGTTAAGTACAAGACCTGTAAATATGTGGCCCTGGGTTCAATCTCTAGCATCATATATGCCAGGGTGGAGATAGCATAATGGTTATATAAAGAGACTCTCATGCCTGAGGCTCCGAAATCCCAGGTTCAATCCCCTGAGCTGAGCAGTGCTCTGGTTACAGGAAAATAAATAAATAAATAAATAGAGAGAAATCTCAGTGTTAGAGCACAGGATTTACATGCTGAGGCCCTAAAGGACCCTGATTCAACCCCCGACAATACCATCTGTCATAGCTGAGTGGTATTCTTCTCTCTCTCTCTGATAAAATTTAAAGTGTTTTGCTATTCAGAATGACTGACTCATAATAGGGGGGGAAAAAAAGGAGGGATGGACACACTAATAAAACTGAACTATAATAATACTTTTTTAAAAAAAATTTTATTTATAAAAAGGAAACACTGACTAAACTGTAGGATAAGAAGGGTACAACTTCACACAATTCCTACCAGAACTCTGTATCCCATCCCCTCCCCTGATAGCTTTTCCTATTCTTTAACCCTCCTTCCTTTGACAAAATAATTTTAAACTATTAAATAATTCATGTAAGTTTAGTTATACAATAAGAATTTTTTATCCCTCCAGGGTTATTGCTGGGCTTGGTGCCTGCACCATGAATCCACTGCTCCTGGAGGCCATTTTTTCCCCCTTTTGTTGCCCTTGTTGTTGTAGCCTCGTTGTGGTTATTATTATTGCCATTGTTGATGTTGTTTATTGTTGGATAGAGAGAAATGGAGAGAGGAGGGGAAGACAAGAGAGGGGGAGAGAAAGACAGACACCTGCAGACCTGCTTTACCACTTGTGAAGCAATTCCCCTGCAGGTGGGGAACCGGGGGCTTGAACCGGGATCCTTACGTCGGTCTTTGCGCTTTATGCCATATGCGCTTAACCCACTGAGCCACCGCCCAACCCCCCTACAATAAGATTTAAAAAGAACAGACTGTAATAGCGTAACAATAAGATATCATAAAACTTCTACACATTCTTAAATCATTTATGAAATACCTGGTCCTTTCACCTGAGTACAAATTTTCAGATTTGGTTTGCTCTTATTGCTAGCAACAGGTTCACTGAATCCTTGACCAAAGAATGTCATTGTAAATGATGAGGCATCAATCTGTGGGGAAAAAAAAAGCAAAAGGCTTATTGAATGTCATTTCCTCTTAAAACACAGTAAAACAGGGAGTCGGGAAGTAGCACAGCGGGTTAAGCGCATGTGGCACAAAGTGCAAAGTCATAAGGATCCTGGTTCGAGCCCCCGGCTCCCCACCTGCAGGGGAGTCGCTTCACAGGCGGTGAAGCAGGTCTGCAGGTGTCTATCTTTCTCTCCCCTTCTCTGTCTACCCCTCCTCTCTTCATTTCTCTCTGTCCTATCCAGCAATGACGGCATTAATAACTACAATAAAAACAACAAGGGTGACTAAAGGGAACAAATTTAAAAAAAAACAGTAAAACCTACTGTTCTACTTCATGAGACATTGTCAACATACAAAAACACCAATATTCTATCTGGCAATATTCTATCTGCCAGAATGTCCAGTTACTCTTTAAGCATGTGGCAAAATTAACTCTATATTTGAGGGGAAAAGACAAAAGCAATCAACGGGTACTAGAAAGACAGGCCTAGAGTATAATAAATTGCTTCACTTACATACATAAAAATCAGGAAGTGTGGCACCCCGTAGAGTGCACAAGTCATTATGCCCAAGGACTGGGGTTCAAGACCCCCCTAGTTCTCACTGGTTGGGAGTAGAAGGGGGGGAAGCTTCAAAAGCAATGAAAGTGTCTCTATCTCCCTTCCTCTCCCCATCTTAGTCTCTGTCAGAATAAAGGAGGGGCTGGAGCACTGCACCCAGTACAATGGGTGTACAATTGTACCCAGTACAATTCTTGTACAATGCACAAGAACCTGGGTTGGAGCCCCACCTCCCCAGCTGCAGGTGTCTAGCTTTCTCTTTCACCCCTACCCGTGTCAATCTCTCTCTGTCCTATCAAATGAAATAGAAGAAAAAATAAGGGAAAAATGACTGCCAGGAGCATAGTGCTGGCACAGGGTCCCAGTGACAATCCTGGTGGCAATAAATAAAATTAAAAAAATAGTGAAAGGAGGTATTAAGATACTTAGAAGGAAGGAAAAAGGAATAAAGGAAAGAAAAAGGGAGTAGGGTGGGGAGATGGCTGCTGGGAGCAGCAGAGTTATAGAGCAGGGACCAAGTCCCAGCAATAATGCTGATGTGGGGAAAAGAAAAAAAAAAAAAGACAGGCAAAAATAAATAAAAAATCAAATTCTAGAAATCTATGTCAAGCAGTCTCTAAAGTATGAAGTCAGATACACTGTGGAGCCTTGTTACATAAATAAAATATGATCTCTGACTTTCCTGGAGTTGCCAGATTGGTGGCAAAGATCTATTTATACTTATATCTATGTACAGATCTACTAACAATATAAGGCCTGAATAAAAAGATGCAGTGCTATTTCAGAAGAGGACGCTGTTAAGTTTAATCGGGAGGAGGTGACGATTTTGAAATATGTTTGTGCGTGTACACACACTTTTTTTCTTCAAAATTTTATTATTTCTTTAAAAGGTTTTATTTACTTATTGATGAGAAAAATAGGAGGAAAGAGAGAAAGAACCAGACATCACTGTGGTACCTGTGCCGCTGGGGACTGAAGTCAGGACCTCATGCTTGAGAGGCCAGTGCTTCATCTACTGCGCACCAAACACACACCATCACCACACACACTTTAAGAAAGGTTTACTACACAGAAATGTAGGGTGTCAAAATGAAGAAACTAGGGAAGATAGAAACATGCTGGGGGTATGGATCAACCTGCCGATGTCTATGTTCAGTGGAGAAGCAATTACAGAAGGCAGAACCTTCTGCACCCCATAAAGAGTTTTTGGTCCATACTCCCAGAATGAGAGAAACGGTAAGGGAAGATGACCAGAGGGCTCTGATTCCCAATTCCACCTGAAACATTCATCACCAGGATCTTTGTTTTTATACCATCACTGAAAGGGAAGTGAATGTGGAAAACACCAGAGGCAGTCAGAGACTGTTCTGCTTATTTGATGGAGAAGAAGAAAAAGGACAGACACTCAAAAGTAGTTAACAGGTTAGGCGTGACTCAGAAAAGAAGTAGAGGCAGGACCGCAGAAGTGAATAAAAATGGGGAAAAATATACATGTATATAGGTACAGATATAAATAAACAGACTGACCGATACAGATTTAGATATATAGTCAACCCATAACCCATATCATATCAACCCAACTTAATCCTATGCTTGCAACACAAGGTGTATTTGAGTTTTAGAGAGTATAGGAGGCAGGATTAGTCTTGTATAGGAAAATGCTTGAGAGAGGAGTAAAGAAAATGTAGAAGGGAGTAATGACCACAGACAGGTCTGAGAACAGGAGTCAGAGGACATCTAAAATAGATATTCTCTATTCTGTTATGGTGCAGGAGCCACTGATAATTGCAGACACAGGAAACAGTGAGGTTGGGTAGATTTTTTGAAATATAAAAATAAGATTAAGAGCCCCTGATGGAAGAAGGGCAGATGAAATATGAAAGTTCCATTGAGGAAGAAGTCCATGAATCTGTGATGCTGCTGTCTGCTCAGCTGTGGAATTCCTTCCACACCACCCTGGAGAGCCTGGTAGAAAGAGATGACTCCATACCTGACTCAAGACTGAGATGTGTCGGCCAAAAGATAGGGGGGAAAGCATTTAGTGTTGAGGATTGTGAAATGATGGTAATTCAAGTCTGTAGCATGGGGATTCAGAAGACATGGAGAAAGAGAAGGAAATTTGGAGGAGGAGGAAATAATGGAGGACCAAATACAAGAATAAACATTTAAAGTCTCTAGGGAATAAAAAGAACACAGGTTCTGAGGAGCAGGCAGTGGTGTACCCAGTTGAGAGCAGAAATTACCAAGCCCACCAGCAACGGGGAAGTTTCAAGAGCAGTGTTGCAGTTCTCTTTCTCTTTCCCTCTCAATTTCTCTATGTCCTATCAAATAAAAGGGGGGGTGGGAAGAAGGAGGAAGAAAAGTAATTTGCTGCTGCTAGTGGTGGATTCATCAAGCAGGTACCAAGCACCATTGATAACCCCAATGGCACAGAGAGACTGAAAGAACAAACACAGGTTCTGGACGTGGATGGCAGAGCTCTCAGCTCAGCTTGGCCATTTAATCACTGTAGAAACATGGACAAATTTCTTGGCCTCTCTGTGCCTCAGTTTTCTCCTCCCTCCCTCCCTTCCTTCCTTTATTTCTTTCTCTCTCTCCTTCTCTCCTCCATGATTATCTCCAGGGCTATTGCTAGCACTATGAATCTACTGCTTCCAGCAACCATTTTTTTCTTTCTATTTTATGATTATTTTAAAATCTTATTTACTATTAGAGACAGATAAATTGAGGAGTGTGGGAGACAGAGAAGGAGAGAAAGAGTCACTTGCAGCCCAGCTCCACCACTTATGAAGTTTTGCCCCTGCAGATGGGGACCAGGGGCTTGAATCACAATTATTAATGTGAGTGCTTAACAAAGTGTGCCACTGCCTGACCCCTTCATTCTATTTTGTTTGATAGGATAGAGAGAAATTGAAAGTGGAGGGCAGAGGACATAGGGAGGGAGAGGGAAAGAGAGACACTTGCAGCACTGTTCCACCAATCATGAAGCACCACTCCTGGCCCCCACAGGTTGGGAACACAGGCTCAGAGCCAGATCCTTATGCATGGCTCAACCAGGTGCCCCAAGGTTTTTTTTTTTTTTTTTTTTTGCCTCCAGGGTTATTGCTGGGGCTCGGTGCCTACACTACGAATCCACTGCTCCTGGTGGATTCATTTTTCCCATTTTGTTTTTATTATTGTTGTCACTGCTGTTGTTAAATAAGACAGAGAGAAATTGAAGGGGGGGGGAGACAGAGCAGGGAAAGAAAGACAGATACCTGCAGACCTGCTTCACTGCTTGTGTAGTGACCCCTCTGCAGGTAGGGAGCTGGGGCTTTGAACCAAGATCCTTAAGCTGGCCCTTGAGCTTTGCACCATGTGCACTTAACCCACTGTGCTACCACCAGATCCCTATGCCCCGTTTTAGAACTGGCCTCCCATTTCATCATTTCTAAAGCAGAGACACAACCTAACTCAAAGGGCAGCCTGGATTGTGCAGTGGACAATGCTGGACTCTTTATCATGAGGTCTGAAGTTCAACTTCTGGCATCACACATGCTAGAGTGATACTCTAGTTCTCCGTCTTTCCCTCTCTCATAAGTAAATTAATTGAGCTGGATGATAATGCAACTAGTTGAGCGTATGTGTTACCATGTACAAGGCCCTGGGATTAAGACCTCAGTCCCCACCTACAAGAGGGATGCTTCATAAGAGGTGAAGCAGTACTGTAGGTATCGTGTGTGTGTGTGTGTGTGTGTGTGTGTGTGTGTGTGTGTGTGTGTGTGTGTGTGTGTGTGTTGCATACCCATTAGGCTATCTCTTCCACTCTCCTTCCTTCTCAACTTCTATCAAATTACTTACTTAGATAAATAAAATTTCAAAATAAAGATTATTTGAAAAGATTAAGCATTCCAACTCATGTGAAGAATATACATAAAGAAATTTACATAAAATAGTATTAAAATATATTAAGTACTCAACCAGGTCTTAGATGTTAATGTAATTAACAGAGAAAACTAAAACAAAATTAAAAATATATATATATTATTTTTGGGGTCTAGACAGACAAGAAAGTGTTACCTGTTTTTGTGTTGGACCTTGTTTTGAAAAATAACCAAAAGAGAAGAGCCATGGAAACTAAAGAAAAAAGGAAAATTATTCAGTAATATTTTGTTTTAAAATTCACAGAAAATATTTCTAAAGATTTAATTTGACAAAAACATTACTTACTTTGATAAGAAGTTGTCTTCCAATGCCACACTTCACAAAGAATAAAAAGAAAAGTCCTGCAAACATCAACTTAATAACAGAGGTGATACCTCCCACAGTTACATATGCAGCATACTGAACCTAGATGAAGAGCAAAGCCCAGTGTTACTCATTACACTTCTTCTTCTTCTTCTTTTTTTTTTAACCAGAGCACTGCTCAGCTCTGGCTTATGGTGGTATGGGAGACTGATCCTGGGACTTTGGGGCCTCAGGCATGAGAGTCTCTTTGCATAACCATTGTGCTATCTAACACACACACCCTTTACACTTCTTTAGACCAAGTAATAAAAGAATCGAGAAACACATGAAAAAATGCTCCAAGTCTCTGATTGTCAGAGAAATGCAAATAAAGACAACAATGAGATACCACTTCACTCCTGTGAGAATGTCATACATCAGAAAAGGGAACAGCAGCAAATGGGGAAAGGGTGTGGGGTCAAACGAACCCTCCTGCACTGCTGGTGGGAATGTCAATTGGTCCAACCTCTGTGGAGAACAGTCTGGAAAACTCTCAGAAGGCTAGAAATGGTCCTACCCTATGACCCTGCAATTCCTCTCCTGGGGATATATCCTAAGGAACTCAACACATCCATCCAAAAAGATCTGTGTATACATATGTTCTTGGCTGCACAATTTGTAATAGCCAAAACCTGGAAGCAACCCAGGTGTCCAACAACAGATGAGTGGCTGAGCAAGTTGTGGTATATATACACAATGGAATACTACTCAGCTGTTAAAAATGGTGACTTCACCATTTTCAGCCGGTCTTGGATGGACCTTGAAAAATTCATGTTGAGTGAAATAAGTCAGAAACAGAAGGATGAATATGGGATGATCTCACTCTCAGGCAGAAGTTGAAAAACAAGATCAAAAAAGAAAACACAAGTAAAACCTGAAATGGAATTGGCATATTGCACCCAAGTAAAAGACTCTGGGGTGGGTAGGTGGGTGGGGAGAATACAGGTCCATGAAGGATGATAAATGACATAGTGGGGGTTGTATTGTTAAATGGTAAACTGGGGAATGTTATGCATGTACAAACTATTGTATTTACTGTTGAATGTAAAACATTAATTCCCCAATAAAGAAATAAATTTTAAAAAAAACCTTAGCTACTTAGAATTTACTCTGTAGTCAAAAAAGGAGTTTCCACTTTGTGAATGTATTATGATTTGGATGTCTATTTATGAGCCAGGTACTTTTAAAACTGGTGCTAGAGAATGAACCCAGAATCTCACACATACATTGAAAACACTGAGCCAATTCTTAGGTCCAATTTTTATTCCATATTTTGATAAAGAAACAGAGGTAATAAAGCACTGCTCTACCATCCCTGCCACTCTCTTGGTGCTGTCATTGCTGATACCATGTGGTGCCATACAGCAAAGGCCTGGTATATGTAAGGCTGAGCCATCTCTTAGACGCCGTGTTTTTGAAAGAGAACTGTTGCAAAGGATAAATAACTTCCCTCAATTAAACAAATGTCAGTGATGAAAAGCCCACAATAAAACATCTAAGTTTTTCAATTATATTGAATACAGAATGCTGATTTCACTTACAACCTGGCCTATGAGAAAATACTTTTATCTTTTAACTGTTCATGTCTCAACAGTCTACACAATTAATTCAAAAAGATTAATATGGCATTCCAGAGGTTGCAAGGAAGGAAGTCAGACAGAAGATCCCCGTTTTCAGACAGAGGGATCTTCACAGAGATTCTGGCAAGCAACAGAAGCATAATCTAGCAGCTGAAATGGGGACTGTTTGTGACAGTGGAGTTTCTTGTTCTGTATTTGCTGCTACTGTATTACAGTAACAAGGTAACCAGGGGGCCAGGTGGTGGCACACCTAGCTGAGTACATGTTACAATGCACAAGGACCTGGGTTCAAGTCCCTAGTCCCCACCTGAAGGGGCAGGCTTCACAAGTGGTGAAGCAGTGCTGTAGGCACCTGTCTCTCTCCCCCTCCTTCTAACCTTTTCCCCCTTGTTTTCTCTCTTTTTCTACCTAATGAATAAGTAAAATAAATATTTTTAAAAAAATTGACTGCACCTCAACCCACAGTAAAAAAAAAGCAAAACTCTATGTATATGTATGTACATATATATATATATATGCACATATCAATTAAAGAAGGTAATCAGCAGATTAGATATGAATTATGGGGAGGTTATTAATACCACCTTAAAATAAAAAATTCTACTACCAATTCTCTATGCTTCCAAAAAATAAAACCTGAACTGCTAGGCACTTCAATTGTTGCATAAACATAAAAAAACCTACATTAAACAGACAGAGGAACTGTAACAAGCAGTATATTCTTCATTAAACAATAAATGACAAAACACTTACAGGTGACTGCTCTAAATTTTCATGTAAGTAGCGCTGAGTTCGCTTCACAACAGATACATCCGCCCCCAAGAAAGGAATAGAGTAACTGTTGAGTTCTCTACAGTAAGAAATCGGCCACCTGCAAGACAGACCCACGGATATACTGCATTTCCTCCATTTGCAGTGACCATTACTCTAGCTAGTAAATTCCTTCTCTCTCCCCCACCCCTCACTTTGTGGCAACAGGTTCTCATGAATGTGCAGTCTCACTGTTCCTGGCCCAACTTTTTCATTATTTTTCACTCAGAGAGACAGGGGGAGAGACACCGTAACACCAGTGCTTGTTCCAGTGCTGTAGCCCTCCCAGGTGGTGCCAGGGCTCGAACCCGGACTGCACACACGGCGAGTCACGTGCAATACCAGCTGAGCTGTCTCCCAATCCCTAGTTGGTAAATTTCTAAATTAAATTTTGTTAGAAGTTTTCTTGGGGCACTAATAACAAGATGGCAGATCTGCTCTTAATTGAAACTTATTTCAGTGTTTGCTCATTCTTCTCCACACCTACAACCCAGCAAATTACAAGCAGAACAGTGTAGAGTTGCATCATGGACACTTAACATGAGGGGTTGTACCCCACTGAATGCCTAGACAATGATAAAAGAATACTCATTTCAATAGTCAAACTCTCATATGAATTTGTAGTACTCATAGAAAGTTTCTAAATATAATTGTTATTATTACTATATAATATATAACATATATTAAAAGATGATATATATTAACATGTACAATTTATATCACACTTTAAGATGGTGGTTTTAGGGGACTGGAAGATAGTTTATCTGGTAGAGCACGTACCTTACCATGGGCAAGGAACTACATTTCAGCCCCCACACCACCTCAGGGAAACATCATACCAAACAGGAAGCTTCACAAACGACAGAGCGGTGCTGTGGTACCTCTCATTCTCTCTGTCTCTCCTTCTCACTCTCTGTCTTTCATCCTCTAACTGGGAAAAATTTTAAAAAGGAAAATAAAAGTCTCTGAAATAATAGAATAGTTAAGGCATAACACCCAAGTGAAGTCCTGGCAGGGGAAAAAAAAAAAAAAAGAGGTGGTAATTTAATCATATATACTTTAATTGAAAATTGATTTTGATATTGTTAATGAAACATCATCAAATTAATTTCTCTTAGAGTCATACATATAACTGGAGCTCCAGTGGTGCAATCGGTTAGCATGTGACACACAGATTCATAATATAACTGTATATGAAATACTTAAGTATTAGGTAATATCAGGTTGTCAGAAAAGTCATGACATATTTTAATATTTTTCTTTTTTTTTAATGCTGGGCTTGGTGCTTGCATGACAAATCCACCACTCTTTTTTTTTTTCTTTGCCACCAGGGTTATTGCTGGAGTTCAGTGCCTGCAATACGAATCCACTACTCCTGGAGGCCAATTTTTCCCATTTTGTTGACCCTGTTGTTGCCCTTGTTGTCGTTATTGTTATGGTTGCCACTGATGTTGTTGCTGTTGGATAGGACAGAGAGAAATCAAGAGAGGAGGGGAAGACAGAGGGGGAGAGAAAGATAGACACCTGCAGACCTGCTTCACTGCTTGTGAATCGACCCCCCCGGCAGGTGGGGAGCCAGGGACTCGAACTGGGATCCTTATGCTGGTGCTTGCACTTTCTGCCATGTGCACGTAACCCGCTGTGCTACTGCCCAACCCCCTATTTTAATATTTTTCTATGCAAAAATGAGCCATGACTTTACTGACAGCTCAATATACTAATTACTTTTTATTCATCATTAAAAACATTCTTGAAAATAGTCTTATTATTTATTCATCATTAAAAACATTCTTGAAAATAACATTTCTTAAAAATAGTCTTCAGGCTAAGTACCATGCACAATTAATGATTTGACCAACAATAATATACACAGACTACATACACTAAATAATAGAGTCTAAGTTAATATACCTTCTTTTCAATTTTGGACCAAGGATTGGAAGTGGTTTCAAATTTGTTTCCTTTCGTAGTTTTTTCAAATTATTTTGATCTCCGAAACCATAAATTGCTGATTTCCAGGTCCCATCATGAATGCACAACCCCTAAAACATGTCAAGAATTAAACATATCTTAAGCAATAATTACTAAAATGTAAAGCCAATACATTTATAATTATTACAAAGAACACTTCATCTCTTTTTGATCAAACCATCCTCCCTTGTTTAATAATCTTCAGATGAATTAAGACTGCCTGGGCAGCAGTAGCACTCATTACTTAGATCATCACCAGCGGGGCCAGACAGGGGCACACCGGGTTGCGCGCACACACTACCACGCACAAGGACCCAGATTTGTGCCCTCACACCTGCAGGAGGGATGCTTTACAAGTGGTGAAGCAGTGCTGCAGGCGTCTCTGTGTCTTTCCTTCTCTATCTACTCCTCCTCTCTGCTTTTGTGCATGCTCTTTCTTTCTCCCTCATAGGGGATTAAACCAGCATCAGGCATGCCAGTCCTACACTGTATCGGCTGAAGTAACTTCCCAACTATACTAAATGCACTTTACTTTTAGAGAACCTACAAGACATTTTTCCCCATCAATAACAGTAACAATAATAACTACAGTAATAAAAAAAACAAGGCTTCTGCTCCAAATAAATAAATCGAGGCCAAAGTAAATAAATAGCTCAAGATGACATTTATCTCATTTGTCTGTCCTGGTGTTGTGTGAAAAAGCAGCCAATCATATGACAGGTGACAGATCCAAACAACTGCCAACTTTGTTAACATTTTCCCCTTTCTGAATTGTTCCTTGAAAAATCGGGCGGTAGCGCAGCGGGTTAAGCACAGGTGGCGCAAAGCACAAGGACTGGCATAAGGATCCCAGTTCAAGCCCCCAGCTCCCCACCTGCAGTGGAGTTGTCTCACAGGCGATGAAGCTGGACTGCAGGTGTCTATCTTTCTCTCCCCCTGTCTTCCCCTCCTCTCTCCATTTCTCTCTGTCCTATCTAACAATGATGACATCAATAACAGTAACAATAATAACTACAGTAATAAAAAACAAGGGAATAAAACAAAAGGGAATAAATATTTTTAAAAAATCACTTATGGGGGAAGGGCACTCAGAAGTAGTAACAGGTGTAGGTGTGACTTAGAAAGGAAATGAAGGCAGGACCACAGGAAAAAAAAAATAGGCAAAAAATATTTAGATATACGGATACATAGCTATAGATATACAGTCAACCCTTATCTGTAACCTACTGCAAGTTCCAATGGAGGGGGGTGGGGACACAGAACTCTGGAGGTGGAAACAGTATGGAATTATACCCGTTATAATTTTGTAAATCAGTATTAAATCACTAGTAAAAAATAAATAAATAAAAGCAAAAAAAAAATCATTTATGGGGACTAGCTGGTGGCACACCTTGTTGAGTGCACACAGGTTCAAGCCCCCAGTCCCCATTTACAAGGGGCAAGTTTCAAAAAAAGCAGTGAATCAGTACTGCGTGTGTGTGTGTCCTTCTAGTTCCCCCTTTCCTCTCAATTTCTCTGTCTCTATTCACAATAAGAAAACAACAAATACATTTTCTAAATCACTTATGGATATCAAACCATCCTTAAGAGTGATTCTATTTACACCTTGGTAACTTTGAAATTAGCAAGAATGTGCTTTATTTGTTCTGTAGCCCCTATCACAAATAATCAGTCTCTTTCTGGCTTCTGTTCTTCAAGCTTGCCTTCAATTTATCTCACAGTCTTTAATGTACATCCTACAGATTTCTTTTGTGAAACTGGTCTCCTATAACACTACATTTATTATACAACAATATATACTTTAATATTTATTGAACCTAAATACATTTTTAACATACAAATATCATTTACAAAATATTTTTAGTGGGAGCTGGTCGTATAGCACAGCGGGTTAAGTGCATATGGCATAAAGCGCAAGGACCGGCATAAGGATCCCGGTTCGAGCCCTCAGCTCCCCACCTGCAGGAGAGTCGCTTCACAGGCGGTGAAGCAAGTCTGCAGGTGTTTATCTTTCTCTCCCTCTTTCTGTCTTCCCCTCCTCTCTCCATTTCTCTCTGTCCTATCCAACAACAACAGCTATGACAACAATAACAACTACAAAAAGTGCAACAACAAGGGCAACAAAATGGGAAAAATGGCCTCCAGGAGCAATGGATTTGCACCAATCCCCAGCAATAACTCTGGAAGCAAAAAAAAAAAAATGTTTTTAGTATTTAGTTAGAAAATACTTGACAAATGGAAAACTAACCTCAGGTCCTGATTGTATAGTAAGGAAACTTTCCAGAGTAGTCAAAGTACCTAAAGAGTAGAATAGTAAAAAAAGAAAGTCAAGTAAAATCTATTCAAACAAAATAAGTAATCATAAGCTAATCCTATGCATCTAGAGACCACTTTTATCAACCCTATAGCTTAGGGCCGTAATCTTTATATTACATAGTATAAATAAAAGAAAATGTACACTGAAAACAGTTTTATGATGCGACTACCAACAGGCTAAAGAGTAGCTAAATTCATGTGCATTCTACCAGATGAGTTGGCTCCCAAGGTCCAGCATTTTTTTCTTTTTTTAACTATTAATTTCATAAGCAAGATTGAACTGTAATTTTCCCTTTCTTTGTACTATGTTGGGTTTTGATTTCAGAGTTAACATTTTATTTTTTCTTTAATTTCTTATTATCTTTATTTATTTGAGACAGCCAGAAATTGAGAGAGAAGGGGGTGGTAGAGAGAGAGAGAGAGACAGAGACACAGAGAGACACCTGCAGCACTGCTTCACCTCTTGCAAAGCTTTCCCTTTGCAGGTGGGGATTGGAGGCCCGAACCTGAGTCCTTGCACTTTTTAATGTGTGTTCAACCAGGTGCGCCATCACATCAGCCCCTCCAGAGTTAACTTTTTAATATGAACTGGAATAATTTATAGTTTTTAGTTTTTATTTTATCTTTTTTTCCCCCCTCCAGGATATCACAGGGTATCACAAGCTTGGTGCTAGTATGAATCCACAGCTCCTGGAGGCCATTTTTTCCTTTTTATTGTATAGGACACAGACAAATTGAGAGAGGAGTGGGAGATAAACGGGGGGTGGGGGTAGATAGTATAATGGTTATGCAAAGAGACTCTCACACCTGAAGTTCCAAAGTCAGGCAAGAGAGTCTCTTCGCATAACCATTATGCAATCTACCCCCACCTGAAAGGACCCTAATTTGATTCCCTGAATAGCTAGAGAGCTGAGCAAAGATCTGGATTTAAGAAAGAAAAAGTATATATTTTCAAATTACCCATTTTAATTATGTTTCTTTTACAAACTAGATTTTTTTTTTTTTGTCCATCACAATTACAAACATGACATCTTTCTATGGGTAAGTTCAATGACTGCTTATTGATCGATAATTACCATTCATTTTATTTTTAGTATATATTACTCCCAGATCTGCTGGAATGGAGTCAAAGCCACAGCTTCCAATGATATAAACTCCTTTTGCTGCAGCTTTTTCATGATACTTCCAAGCCATTAGTTCCAGAAACTGAAAATTAAGCCAAAAGAATTTTATCAGAGCTGTATTTATACCAATATAAAATGATTTACCTTTAGAGACAAAGCAACTAAACTTTGAAAATGCTAACTAATATGGCTTTGTAGCAAAGCATTAAAATGCTTTTCACCTACTTAGCAAAACTTAGTATATAGCTACTATTGTGCTGCATGGTACAAAAGATATGCTAACCTGACTCCTAAATGTAAATGCAGTACATACTATGAAAAATTAAATATTGAAAAATATGCAGAAATAAAACTTACCCCAAATCAATCATATGTTATCCAAAATGAACATCATTACAGACATATAATAAAAAGAGAGAATGGTAGGAAATAAGGGGACTCACGAGGATATGTCTGTTCTGTTCTAATCTTTTGCTTGTTTCTAAAACTATGATTTAATGTTAAGTTTTACCAAAAAAAAAAAAAGTTTTACATTTACTAAAAAACTAAACAGTAGAGAATTCTCAAGCACCCTGCACTCATTTCACTATTATTACATACTTTATATATTAGTACTTGTTGCAACTACAGCCAATATTGAGACATTATTATTAACTAAGGTTCATACTTTATTAAGATTTAATTAGGTTTCACCCAGTGTCTTTTTCTGTTCCAGAATCCCATCCAGGACACCTCATTATATTTGGTCACTGTGTTCCCTTAGGCATCTCTTAGCTGTGACAGTTTCGCTCTCCTTATTTCTGATGATCTTGAAAGATATATATATCTTTTATAACATAATCTTTCATGTTATAAACATAAAAGATAAACATATATATTTCTACCTATCAGCTAGAGACAGAAGATAGAAGTGGGGGAGTGGCAGCTGAGCACCTGTCACCATGCACAGGGACCTGAACTCAAGCCCTGGCTCCCCCCTGCAGGGGAGGAATCTTCAAGAATGGGGGAGCAAGTACTACAGGTGTCTCCCTATCTCTCTGTACACACACACACACACACATTTCCCCCTTCCATTTCAATTCAAAAAATTGTCATCAGGAGTAATGGATTCACTGTGCAGGCATCGAGCCTCAGTCATAACCCAGGTGTAAATTAAAACAAACAAAAACAAAAAACAAAAAATGAGGAGTTACATTCCCCAATTCTTGAGAAGAGTCAACAGAAATTATCTGAATTATCCTATATAGATTTTTGTCTCTTCTCATTCTTTTGCTTATAAAAAAATTTTTTTCTTTTTTTTTTTTTTTGCCTCCAGGGTTATAGCTAAGGCTTGGTGCCAGCACTATGAATCCACTGCTCCTGGAGGCCAGTTTTTTTTTCACTTTTATTGGATGGGACAGAGAAATTGAGAGGGGAGGGAGAGAGACATAGAGACACCTGCAGACCTGCTTTACCACTTGCAAAGCTTTAATTCCCTATGAATTAGGGAAAGATGGTACCTATTATATAAGAATGTTGAAAGTTATATAAAATGTTTAACATAGTTCTGGTATATGTTAAATATTCAATAAACATAAAAGCAAAAAAATTTAGATTGAAATAATTTTACATTAATTTTTCTTTTTCTTTAAAGATTTTATTTATTTGTTTATTTATTTATGAGAAACATAGGAGGAGAGAGAAAGAACCAGGCATCACTCTGGTACATGTGCTGCTGGGGACTGAACTCAGAACCTCATGCTTGAGAGTCCGATGGCCCATCCACTGTGCCAACTCCCAGACCACTTAATTTTTCTATAATATAAAGGTATCCGAATTTACAAAAGAAATTCATAATGAAAATGTTACATATGTGAGTTTCTGAGAATTATATATAGCATATATTATTGTAATTAATGTCATGTATAATAAATACACAGTGGCTATAAAAGGAGCACATCATATATACAATGGACCTAAAAAACAAAAAAAGAAGAAGTTGTAGGGAAGAAAAAAATTCAAGAAATCTGAAGACCTTACCACAGTGCTCTCTTTCAAGATGCAATGGAATACCATGTCTACACAATCAGAAGGATCACCTATTTGTAAAATATGTTTCAACTCTTTCACTTCACATACCTGAGGTTCTCCAGAGATATCAATACAGCTAGTTCCATTTTCAATGCATGCTTTTACTACCGGTTCTCCATAAAATCGATACTAGGGGATAAAGAAAACCAATACTTTACTTTTACTTAGAAAGTTTAAATAAATGAAATACACTCAGTTTTGGAAGCACTATTAGCTATTAAGAAATTAAATATTTGGGAGTTGGGTGGTAGGGCAGGGGAGTTGGGTGGTAGTGCAGCAGGTTAAGTGCAGGTGGCACAAAGCGCAAGGACCGGCGTAAGGATCCGGTTAGAGACCCTGGCTCCCCACCTGCAGTGGAGTCGCTTCACAATCAATGAAGCAGGTCTGCAGGTGTCTATCTTTTGCTCTCCCTCTACCTTCCCCTCCTCTCTCCATTTCTCTCTGTCCTATCCAACAACGATGACATCAATAACAACAATAATAACTGCAACAGTAAAACAAGGGCAACAAAAGGGAATAAGTAGATAAAAAAAATAGAAAAAAAAAGAAATCAAATATTGGGTCAAGTAGATGGCATGGTAATTTATGCAACAGACTTTGTTTTTACTTATTCCCTTTTGTTGCCCTTGTTTTTTCATTGTTCTAGTTATTACTGTCATTGTTGTTGGAGAGAGAAGGGGAAGAGAAAGATAGACACCTACAGACCTGCTTCACCGCCTATGAAGTAACTCCACTGCAGGAGGGGAGCCGGGGCTCGAACCAAGATCCTTACGCAGGTCCTTGAGCTTTGCGTCACCTGTGCTTAACCCACTGTGCTTCTGCCCAATTCCCTAGACTTTCTGTTTTTAATACAGAGAAAGAGACTATAGCACTGAAACCTCCTTCAGTGCAGTGGGCGGCCAAGCTTGAACCTGAGTTGCACACATGGCAAAGCAGCCAACTGAGCTATTTCACTGGCCCTGCACATCAGATTTTCAAGAGGTCCTGGGTTCAACCCCTGGCACCACCATAGGCCAAAGCTGGGCAGTGCTGTGGCAAAAAAACCAAAAAACAAAAACATTGTGTGCCTGTGTGTGTGGTGTATATGCGTGTGTATAATAGGCTAAAGATAAACTGAGAAAGTTACTGCATTGTACTACCATTCACAGTACAATAGAAAAAGGCGTGATAAAATTAGAGGATTCTGTGTTTAGAAGTGACTCATTTGAGTTATGAAGAGTAAAGATGTGCCAGGAAGAAGAATCTAGATAAAGAAAAGGTTGTGGGGGCTGGGAGGTGGTTCACCTGGTAAAGCACGCATACACTGGGGCTCAGGTCCCTGGTCCTCATATGCATGGGAGAAATTTCACTAGTGATGAAGCAGGGCTGCAGGTATCTCTCTCATTTTTGTCTTTCTATATAAAAAAAAAAGGCCAGCAGCAGCAGTCTAGTCATAACGAAGGTACTCAGCCCCAGAAACAACTCATGTGAAAAAGCTTTTTTGTTGCCCTTGTTGTTTTATCGTTGTCCTGGTAATTACTGTCATTGTTGCTGGATAGGACAGAGAGAAATTGAGAGAGAAGAAGACAGAGAGAGGGAAAGAAAGATAAACAGCTGCATACCTGCAGCACTACTTGAGAAGCAACCCCCCTGCAGGTAGGGAACCAGGGCTCGAACTCGGATCTTTAAGCCGGTCCTTGCGCTTCACACCACGTGCACTTAACCCGCTATGCTACCACCTGAACCCCCAAAAAGCAATTTTTTAATTAAAAAAATTTAAGTAATGGGACTGTTAGGCCGCCAAAATAGCTCATTTAGTGTGCTTGCTTTTTCATGCACACAACCTACTTTTAAACAGGGCCCCATATACCTTTCTTTGCTAAAGAAGTTTTGCTACTATAGTGCCTTTCTGTCTCTAGATCAGAAAAAAAGTTGGTTTTATGTGGTAGCCCCAGGGACAATGAATGAATAAATGAATGAATGAGCAATAAAGGGAAGAAGGGAGGGAGGGATAAGAAAAGAAAGGGAAAGAAAGAGAAAGAAGCAAAGAGGAAATGAACGAGACTGTTCAGGATTCTTGGAGCATGAAGTGGCTTATAGGGAAGTAGGGTGAAGGTCTGGATACAAACACTTGGGCCAGATAGGAAAAACCAGTGAGTGGCATGTTACCATTATTATTTTAGATTATTTATTGGATGGAGACAGCCATAAATTGAGAGGGTAGGAGGAAGTAGAGAAGGAAAGAGACAGACAGACCCCTGCGGGGTAAGGTCTTGAACCCGGGTTGAGTGTCATGTTATCAAGATTGAACTTTGTCAGAAGTCGGGCGGTAGCACAGCGAGTTAGGCGCACATGGCGCAAAGCGCAAGAACAGGCATAAGGATCCCGGTTCAAGCCCCCAGCTCCCCACCTGCAGGAGGTTGTTTCACAGGCGGTGAAGCAGATCTGCAGGTGTCCATCTTTCTCTCCCCCTCTGTCTTCCCCTCCTCTCTCCATTTCTCTCTTTCCTATCCAATAATTACATCAATAGCAACAACAATAATAACTACAACAATGAAACATCAAGGGCAACAAAAGGGAATGAATAAATAAAATAAATATTTTTTAAAAAAAGATTGAACTTTGTCTTTTTTTTTTGTTATGAGGCTCTTCTAGATGATTTTAAATAGCACAGTGGTGTAAGATTTATAGTGCAGACATATGATACAAAAATAAAATTTATGGGGGAGTCGGGCTGTAGCGCAGCGGGTTAAGCGCAGGTGGCGCAAAGCACAAGGACCGGCATAAGGATCCCGTCGAACCCCGGCTCCCCACCTGCAGGGGAGTCACTTCACAGGCGGTGAAGCAGGTCTGCAGGTGTCTATCTCTCCTCCTCTCTGTCTTCCCCTCCTCTCTCCATTTCTCTCTGTCCTATTCAACAACGACAACAACAATAATAATTACAACAATAAAACAACAAGGGCAACAAAAGGGAATAAATAAATAAAATAAATATTTAAAAAAATAAAATAAAATAAAATAAAATTTATGGCAGGTAAAAAATGATGAAGAACAAAACTAGGGGAAGAAAGTTATCCTAAAGATGAAATAAATACATTTTTTAAAAAAGCAAAAAAAAGATTGGATTTTCTGATTAGCTGGACATATGGGTCAACAGCTAGTAGTAGTATCAACCTAAATAAAGAAAAATAGGAAGGAAAGGAGGTCTGGAGGTTGGATTTCATTTTGGGTAGAGAGGATATGTTAAGTTTGTTTGATATTCCATCTCCCAAAGTATTTGTTGTTCAAACTCAAGAAATTAAAACAGTGATTTCTTTCCCCCAGATAGGAGCAAATTATGACTCTAGACTAGCAGAGTTAATATTTTGATGTGGACAGCCTGGGTTTGAATCCCAGGACCATGAGGAAGTACCATGACAGCAGGTCCACCCCTCCCTTTAAAAAGAAAATTAATTTTAATTTTTTAATTTATTTTCTCTTATGTAGCCCTTGTTTTTTTATTGTCTTTGTAGTTATTAATGTCATCGTCGTTAGATAGGACAGACAGAAATGGAGAGGAGGGGAAGACAGAGAGGGGGAGAGAAAGATAGAAACCTGCAGACCTGCTTCACTGCTTGTGAAGCGCCCCCTACAGGTGGGGAGCTGGGGGCTTGAACTGGGATCCTTCTACCGGTCCTTATGCTTCACGCCATAGGCGCTTAACCCACTATGCTACTGTCCAACTCCCTTAAAAATTTTTTTTATCATCTTTATTTATTGGATAGAGACAGCCTGAAATTGAGAGGGAAGGGGGGTGACAGAGAGGGAGAGAGACGGAGAGACACCTACAGTTCTGCTTCACCACTCGCAAAGATACCCACTGCAGGTGGGGACTGGGGGTTTGAACCCGGGTCATTGTGTAATGTAATGTGTGCACTCAACCAGGTGTGCCCCTGCCCGGCCCCTCTCCCTATCTCAATGAAATAAAAAGGATGAAAAAAATCAAAATGGGATGGGTGAAATTGCACATGTATGAAGTCCCAGCATGAGATACAAAAAAAAAGAAAAAGAAAAAACTAAAATGGAAAATCATAATGTTAAATCGATTTTGCCACAATGATTGTAATCTTTATTTTTTTGCCACCAGGGTTTCCACTGGGAGTTGGTGCCTGCATGAAGAATCCACTGCCCCTGGTGGCCCTTTAAATTTTTTTTTTTTATAGCAACAAAGAGAAATTGAGAGGGAAGGACAAGAAATACCTGCAGCACTGTTTCACAGCTCATGAAGTTTCCCCCTGAACTTAGCAGGGGCAAGTAATGGATGTGTTCTACTGGGTACATAGCCACCTGGCTCCAATAACAAATTTTAAATACTGGCTCAGACGAGGCTGGGCAGTGGTGCATCTGGTTATGTGTACATGTTACCATGTGCAAGGACCTTAGTTCAAGCCCTGGCCCCCTACCTGCAAGAGGGAAGCCTCAAAAGCGATGAAGCAAGTATTGCAGGTGTTTATCTCCCTTTCTATCTCCCCCTTCCCTCTCAATTTTTCTCTATCCTATCAAATAAAGGAAAAAGAAGAAGAGAAAAAGGAAAAAAAAATTACCATCAGGAGCAGTGGAGTCTATGGAGGCACAGGAACCAAGTCCCAGCAATGACCTTGATGACAATTAAGGAAAAAGAAAAAAGGGAGTCGGGTGGTAGTGTAACGGGCACGTGGCGCAAAGCGCAAGGACAGGCATAAGGATCCCAGTTTGAGTCCCTGGCTCTCCACCTGTACGGGAGTCACGTCATAGGCGGTGAAGCAGGTCTGCAGGTGTCTATCTTTTTCTCCCCCTCTCTATCTTCCCTTCCTCTCTCCATTTCTCTCTGTCCTATCTAACAAGGACAACATCAATAACAACAACAATAATAACTACAAATATGGGAGTTGGGCGGTGGTGCAGCGGGTTAAGCGCAGGCGGTGCAAAGCGCAGGACCCGCATAGGGATCCCAGTTCGAGCCCCCAGCTCCCCATCTGCAGGAGAGTTGCTTCACAGGCGGTGAAGCAGGTCTGCAAGTGTCTATCTTTCTCTCCCCTTCTGTCTTCCCCTCCTCTTTCGATTTCTCTCTGTCCAATCCAACAACAACGACATCAATAACAACACTAATAACTACAACAATAAAACAAGGGCAACAAAAGGGAATGAATAAATATAAATATTTTTAAAAATAACTACAAAGACAATAAAAAAGCAAGGGCAATAAAAGGGAAAATAATAAAATATAAAAAAACTTAAAAAAGAAAAAAAAACTCAAGAGTGCAAAGCAGAGGAGTATCTATCTAGGAGATTCCCAGTATTTACCGTAGAAAAAAAGATGAGAGGAAAATGAGATAAAGCTGTCAGACTAGTAGAAAACTAAGGGCAGAATTCAAAAGCCAAATTAAGAGAGAAAAGAGCAACCTGCTGCGGACCACATATAGAGGTGTGATGAGATTAGGAACAAGAATTGATGACTTCAGGCCAGACAATAGCTCACCTGGTAAAGAGTGCACTTTTCATGTGCAAGGACCTGGGTTCAAGTCTCTACCACACAGAAGTAACACATTGGGGATACTTTGGTGGGTTAAGCACACGTGTCGCAAAGGACAAGGACCAGTGTAAGGATCCGGGTTGGAGCCCCCAGCTCCCCACCTGCAGGGGAGTCGCTTCACATGTAGTGAAGCAGGTCTGCAGGTGTCTATGGTCCTCTCCCCCTCTCTGTCTTCCCCTCCTCTCTTGATTTTTCTCTGTCCTATCCAACAAGGGCAACAAAATGGGAAAAATGGCTTCCAGGAGTAGTGGATTTATAGTGCAGACACCGAGCCCCAGCAACAATCCTGGAAGCAGAAAAAAAAAAAAGTAACATGGTGGTCCAGGAAGTGGCTTAGTGGATAAACCATTGGCATATCAAGCATGAGGTCCTGAATTCAATCCCAGGCAGCACATGTACCAGAGTGATGCCTGGTTCTTTCCTATCTTTCTCATGAATAAATAATTTCTTTAAAAAAAAAAAAAAGAAAAGAAAAGAAAAGAAAAGAAAAAGAAGAAGTAACATAGTAACATGTACAGAGCCCAGGTGGTAGTGCACAGGGCTAGACACACACATTACAGTGGGTAAGGATCCCCACTTGCAGGGGGAAAGCTTCACAAGTGGTAAAGAGGGACTGCAGGTGTGTGTCTGTCTCATTCTCTCTATCTCCCCCTCCTCTCTCAATTTCTCTGTCCCTGTCTAATAATAAACAAATAAAAGTATTTTTTAAAAGAAGTACCAAGTACAAAAGGAAGCTTCACAAGCAATGAAGCAATGCCATAGTGTCGTCGTCGCCCCCCCCCCCCCATGTTTATCTGTGCATTAAGGGGGAAAAAGTCATGGCAGAATTCCATAGGTATAAAGCCCTAGCAACAAAATTTTCAAAAAGAACTGATGACTGGATTTGGCAGGATAGAGACCTTGGCAGTTCCACTGAAGCAGTGAGAATAAAAACCCAAGGAGAGTAGTTTAAGAGTAGAAGATAAAGTAGAGATCCTAAGTACAAAGAATTCTTTCAACTAGTTTTGTTACAAAGAGGCACAGAGGGCTGAAGAGACCACATAGTGGCTATGCAAAAAGACTTTTATGCTGGAGGCTCTGAGACCCCAGGGTTCAGTCCCCAACAACACCATAAACCTGAGCTGAGAAGTGCTCTGCTCTCTGTCCCTCTGTATGTCTCTCATTGTCAAAAAAAAAAAAAAAAAAAAAAAAAAAACCACTTAAATTGGGAGTCAGGCGATAGTGCAGCAGGTTAAGCGCACATGGCGCAAAGCACAAGGACCGGCATAAGGATCCCAGTTCGAGCCCCCAGCTCCCCACCTGCAGGGGAGTCGCTTCACAGGCGGTGAAGCAGGTCTGCAGGTGTCTTTCTCTCCCCGTCTTCCCCTCCTCTCTCCATTTCTCTCTGTCCTGTCTAACAATGATGACATCAATAACAATAATAACTACAACAACAATAAAAAAAACAACAAGGGCAACAAAAGGGAAAATAAATAAATATTAAAAAATTAAAAAGAAAAAAACCCACTTAAATTAAAAAAAAAAAAAGAGGCATAGGAAAAATGTAATGACTGGTGACTCCGATGGCAGAGCATCAAGTTAAGTGCAAGTAGCCTGAAGTGCAAGGACCAGCGGAAGGATTCCAGTTTGAGCCCGGGCTTCCCACCTGCAGGGAGTCACTTCACAAGCGGTAAAGCAGGTCTGCAGGTGTCTCTCTTTCTCTCCTTCTCTCTGTCTTCCCCTCCTCTCTCTCTGTCTCTGTCCTATCCAACAACAATGACATCAATAACAACAACAATAACTACAACAATAAAACAACAAGGACAACAAATGGGAATAAATAAACATTAAAAAAAAAAGAAAATGTAATGGCTGGAAAACTATCTAAAATTAACAGAAGTTTTTATTTAAGCAATTTGATGTTGACAAAAATAATCCAATCAAGCGTGGAAATCTGGTAACAAGTTTTGTTAAATTACCACAAACAGGAGCAGGCACAATTTTCCCCTGCAACAAGTGCATAAGAAGACCTGGTAGTGGCAGGGAAGACAACATAACGGTTATGTAAAAGACTCTCAGGCCTAAGGCTCTAAGGTCTCAGGTTCATCCCCAGCAACAGCATAAGCCAGAGCTGAGTAGTGCTCTGGTCTTTCTATCTTTCATTAATATAAGATAAATAAAATATTTTTAATTATCTAAAAAGAGAAAGAAGTGGAAGAAGATCTGGTGGTATACAGATGAAGTTCTGTTCCGACCACTTTTATTTTCACAGTGAAGTAAAGTTAAATCATCAGATAAGAATGAGGAGAGAGGGAGGGGATGTCAAAAGTATAGCAAAAAAAGAAAAGAGGGGAAAAAAAGCAGCAGCAGAAGTTATAAAACTACTGCTTCAGAAAACAGAAGAGGGAGCTCCAGTAGCGCAATCGGTTAGCGCGCGGTACTTTACAGAAAACAGAAGAGAAAAGGGGCAGAATCGCTGGGAGATCCCTCCCACATGAGGCCTGTAACCACACATTTAAATTGGGACCAGCCAGCTTCGGGATGTGCTGTTATTCAATCACACCGAGTTCCTTGTGTTCAGATGAAGAGAGTGAGAATAGCCAGAGTTGGATTTTTCCAGAGTTCTGGAGAGAGAGAGGCAGAGAATTGACTGAGGATGGAAATATAGATATAGACAAGTATGAAAGTGACTACAGAACCAGACCAAAGAATCTAAGCTTATATAATTAGAACTGAGAGAAGGGTTAAGCACACATGGCGCAAAGCAAAAGCGCAAGGACCAGCGTTAAGGATACTGGTTTGAGCCCCCAGAGCACTTGGCAGAGGAGTCGCTTCACAAGTGGTGATGCAGGTCTGCAGGTGTCTATCTTTCCCCCTCTCTGTCTTCCCCTCCTCTCTCCATTTCTCTCTGTCCTATCCAACAACAGCAGCTATAACAACAACAACAAGGACAACAAAATGGGAAAAATGGCCTCCAGGAACAGTGGACTGTAGTCTTGGCACCAAGCCCCAGCAATAACCCTGGAGGCAAAAAAAAAAAAAACCTGAGAAAACTAAATAAGGAACTTTAAAGAAAATTTATTATTAACATAAGAGTAGGGGGGAGAGCCAGAGAAGACTCTGGTGCATGTGATGCTGAGGACTGAACTGAAGAGCACATCAAGCTTTCAAACCCGACCGACACTCCAGCCATTGTACCACTTCCCAGGCCACACTAAGCAACAATTTAAAACACATTTTTACTCAGTGATAATAATAAATAATAAAAATAAATAAATTGGGTGGGGGTAGATAGCATAATGGTTATGCAAACAGACTCTCATGCCTGAGGCTCCAAAGCCCCAGGTTCAATCCCCCGCACCACCAAAAGCCAGAGCTGAACAGTGTTCTGGTAAAAATAAATAAGTAAATAAATTAAATTAATCTTTTTCTTTCATTAAAAACTTCTTTTTCCTTAATTTTTAATTTTTTTTTCCTTTTTTTTTTTTTTTGTTGCCAGAGCACTATTCAGCTCTGGCTTATGGTGGTGCAGTGGACTGAACTTGGAACTTTGGAGCCTTAGGCTTGAGGGTCCATCTGCATAACCATTACGCTATCCACCCTTTGGCCTTAAAAACAATTCTTACCAACAGTTTTCAAAGTGTTTAGTTTCCAAGTCCTTTACCAACTGCGATGGCCTCCTCCAATCAGTGAATGTCACCAACATTTACCTCACTAAATAGACCAAAAGTATCCTTTCACATTCAGTAACAAAGCTGGTGGTTCTACAGATAAAATATACGCTAAAGCCAACAACTTCTCACTTGTACCACACCCACCCTGGGCTTGGCTAGTTTACACGGCAAGCTTCCTACTCGGGTACTGGAACCACTTCACAGCTTCCCACGATAAACAATCCTATTGTTCTGTCTCCCCAGTGGACAGTAAGCTCCACAAGAAATTTTTACTTTTATTCATCATTATGTCCCGAACACCTAGATTAGTGCAGTTTACATTTGCTACATATTTACTGAATATACTGATAGTCTGTTTTTTTGTACAGTTCTGACACATCTATCTGAGGGCAGAGGTAGATAGCATAATGGTTACACACATGTCTCTGGACAGAAATGTATTATGTAAATAAAATGTGCAGAGGTTCACATACTTTTTTTTTCCCACTTAAAGGGCACAAAGTTTTTAAAAAGGGAGGGGGGCAACTACAGCTATAACCAATAATGAAACCACATATTTCTTGTGCATCTCAGAGTCACTCTCTGAGGACACTTTGGTCAGACCCATATTTGTGCTCCTTGTAAGAAATGAAAATCCTTCCCAGCCCACGCACCAAGAAACAAAACAAAAACAAAAACCCTCCTCATATGCAGTTAAGGCTCTGAAGCAATTCTTCCATCCGCTGCCCTTATGATCCTCTGGAATATAAAACAGCAAGTTCTCCTAGAAATGAATGGATTGTTTGTTTTGAGGTAAAAGAGAGCTGAATACTTACTGGCCCTACACAATTGAGGACAACTGTTGCCTGTTTAGCCATTTCATCCAGTGAGGCTGGATTGTTGATGTCACAAACTATTATTCCAACTTCAGATGATAGTGTTGGTCTTCCTAAAATAAGAAATAATCCATATTAAACAAATACTCCAGTCAGTATTAAATCTCCCAAAACTTCTTAGAGAGCCAGCAAATTTACTATGTTTAAAACTTACTGTTCCCCTCAAAAGATCAAACTACTTTTTTTAATTTTTAGTATTTATTTTTCCCTTTTGTTGCTCTTGTTTTTTTTATTGTTGTTATTGATGTGTTATTGGATAGGACAGAGAGAAATAGAGAGGAGGGGAAGACAGAGAGAGGGAGAGAAAGATAAGACACCTGCAGACCTGCTTCATGACTTGTGAAGCGACTCCCCTGTAGGTGGGGAGCCAGAGGCTGGAACCCAGATCCTTAGGCTGGTCCTTGCGCCACCTGCGCTTAACCCACTGCACTACCGCCCGACTGCCAGATCAAATTATTTTTAACCAGGTAATTAGGGGGGGGGGAAAGGGCAGTTATAAAAAAATGAGTTGGGACTAAAAGTTACTAAAAAACATTTCTCAACTTTAAAGAAATAGTAACACAAGCAATGTGTAGAGGGTAATCCTGTGAAAAGTTCTGTGTAATTATTTAGATAATAAGTGGAGGTTTGCACAGTCTTTCTCTCTGCCAAAAATAATATTTTCTTTTTTCTTTTTTTCTTTTTTTTTTGCAATAACCTCCAGGGTTATTGCTGGGGCTCAGTGCCCACACCATGAATCCACTGCTCCTGGAGGGCATTTTTCCCCCTTTTGGTGCCCTTGTTGTGGTTATTATTGTTGTTGATGTCGTTCGTTGTTCGATAGGACAGAGAGAAATGGAGAGAGGAGGGGAAGAGAAAGGCACCTGCAGACCTGCTTCACCACTTGTGAAGCGACTCCCCTGCAGGTGGGGCGCCGGAGGATCCTTAGGCCGGTCCTTGCGCTTTGCTCCACAACCCGCTGCACTACCGCCCGACCCCCCCAAAAATATTAGTTTCTATCAACCACTCAACAATTATATGATACAGTCATAGGGGGTGGAAGAAATTAATATCAACACCGTAAGAAGAAAAGAACATTCTGAAGTGAAATGTATAGCCTAGCTAAGAACACCTGGACTAATAAGAAAAGAGTAATGCAGGTTTCAATGTGTCCAAGTGTATCCCCTATATTAACTTGATTGATGGGTGGGGGTAGATAACATTATGGTTATGCAGACCCTCATGCCTAAAGTTCCAAAGCCCCAGGTTCAATCCCCCACACCACCATAAGCTGAGTAGTGCTCTGATAAAAAAAATAATAAAATAAAAAATAACTTGATCAGGACATTAAAAACGTTGGTATCAGCCAGGGAGAGAAGAAAGTGTTTATGCAGCAGACACATGCCTGAGGCTCTGAGGTCCCAGGTTCAATTCCTGGCACCACTATAAATCAAGAGCTTAGCAGTGTTTTGGTTAAAAAAAAAAAAATAGGCGTAATAGAGAAGAGTAGGTATATATAGAGAAAAAGAAAGGGAGAGGGAAAAAGAAAAAAAAAAAAAGGCAGTATAACCAAGATAGTATCTTGGTTATAAGGGTATCTGTCACAAAAAGTGTTGAATAGTTCTGCTTACATGGTATGTTCCGTACACAAACAAAAATGAAACCCTGTGGAATTGAAAGATAAAGACTAGATAGAAGAATGTGGCATAATTTAACAAATTCTGTCTATAGTACAGGAAATCTGGATGGAAAACAATGAAACTACAAGGCTGCAGAATCTTAAATCAATAGTACCGCCCCCGAGACGGTGGGTGTGTATGGGGGGTGATGGTGGCTGCTGGAAGTGTTTTCAAAATCAACTTAGATGAAGTCCTGACATTTAAAAAGATCTGCTCAAGAAAAATATGACGAACACATGCTGAAAGAAACAAATGTCAATGGGCCAGGTGGAAACACATTCTGTTGGGCGCACATGTTGCCCTGCTCAAGGGCCTGGGTTCAAGCCCCGTCCCCACCAGCAAGGAAGCAGTGCTCTCTCGCTCGCTTTCTCTCTCTCCCTCCCCCTCCCGTATCAAGTTTCTGTCTTTATTCCGGAAATAAATAAATAAACTATTTCTTAAAAAGAAGATGAAAGGAAGAACAGAAGCAAATGTCCAGGGTGGGGGAGCCAGTGAGAGCTATGCAAAAGACTTTCATGCCTGAGGCTCCCAAGACCCCGAGTTAAGGCCGCAAACAGATTCTTAATACGCAAAAATAAATTTAAAAACTGCACATACATGTACACACGCACACACGCACACGTTTGTTTTGACGCCACGACGTTCCTCGTGAATCTCAGCCTTCCCCACCTCCAGAGCACAGGGCGAGCGGGAGTACAAAGGGCCCTGAGGAAACCGAGGCTCTGTTTTTCCATCCATCCAAGAACCCAGAAACCCGCGGCCGCTCAGGGGCCGCTCAGGGGAGGAGCAGGGACAAAACCAGAGTCGCGGTGGTTTCACCGGCGCTCCGAACTAAAGGAGAAACTCGAGGGGCAGCGCGGTGACCCCGCCGCCTCCGCCGCGTCGCCCCGCTCCTCAGCGCCCGGCGGGAGCACAGACGCCCTTCCCGAGCGCCGGGGACCCGCGCCTTTACCCAGCTTCAGCGCCGCCCTCTCCAGCACCCGCAGCAGCTTCTCCCGGCTGCGGCCCGCCACTGCCCACGGCAGCCGGGAGTTCCGCGCCGGGTCCACCTGCTCCCGGGCCACCTCCTCGGTCACGAACTGGCCGGTGAAGCCAGAGGCGCCGAACACCACCAGGTGGAAAGGCCTCTGCTGGGTCGCCATGACGAGCGCACAGCCAGCCGAGGCCTGGGGCGGGCTGAGTCCACGGCGCCTGCGCCTGAGGCAGCGAGCCCAGTACCGGGCGCAGCAACCGCCTCCGCCGTGGCTGTCGCCGCCGCCGCCGCCGCCGCCGCAGCCACCTGAGCGCCGCGCTCCCGACGCCCCGCGCGCCCCGGCGCAAGGGCCCCGGACACGCCCACGGACACGCCCACTCCACCCTCGGTCACGCCCACTCCACCCTCAGCCCCGCGCGCCCCGGCGCAAGGGCCCCGGCCACGCCCACGGCCACGCCCACTCCACCCTCGGTCACGCCCACTCCACCCTCCGCCCCGCGCGCCCCGGCGCCAGGGCCACGGCCACGCCCACTCCGCCCTGCGGCCCGCGCTGCGGGTGCGGCGCCTCTGCGGATGAGCATCCCGGGCCGCGCGAGCTGGCGGGAGACCCATCCTCCGTCCTGGCCTGGCCCCCTACGCGGTTCTGACGGCCTGTGGGGTGGCATCTTCTGGCCTTCCCTTTCCCCGAAGGCGGCTGCAACAGCCGGTTATTATTGTTGTGCCGGGAGGTTTGCGCAAAGCTCGTGAAACTCTGATGACCGAGGGAGGCCGTCCACGCTGACCCCGAGTGCTTGGGTCTGGACGTTACAGTGGAGACCGAGATGGCAGAGACTTTATTACACCGGAGGGCCAGAGCCTGGAATACCCCAGAGAAAGTGCTCGACCCCCAACCTTGGCTTAAACTGCCTTCTATAGTCAATGCCAAGTCTATAAGTACAAGCTAGCCAGCAGGAAGTACAGAAGCAAAATTCAAAAAAATGGTTAGCTCTTGCAGTTACAATTACAGGAGATTTTGCAACCCACCACCATCAAAAACAATGACATTTTCAATGAGCAGATGCATTGTTTAGGGGATGGAATATTTCACTCTACATATGACAGAATAGTCTGACCTAGTTCCGACCTAACTTGTTTCTATACATTTCAATTCTCTTTGTTTTCTACTTCTTATCTACTTTTAATCTGCTTTCTTATCTATTTTTGGTTATATCTCTACTACAAGGGGAGGTCTGAGGAATGCTGCAAGAGAGGGAAGCTGGGTCCTGGGGTCCCCGGCTTCACCCCAGTGTTTAAAGCCCCTAACTCTATCGCCCTGATGTTTGTCACCTCTCAGCTGAGAATTTTCCTACTCTAAACAACATAAAGCACATAAAGTTTCAAGAACCCCAGAGAGTCCCAAACAGAATTAACCCAGACTTAAAGACTCCAAGACACATCATACTTTGAATGAAAATGAATAAGGATAGAGAAAGAATCCTGAAGGCTGCAAGAGAAAAAAAAAAAGTCACTTACAGAGGAAAATGTGAGGACCACTGTTAATCCATATTGTCTAAGGCAGCCAAGAAAAACCTCATAATCCAACTGCTGCAGTACAGCTGCACTTTACCCTTGAAAAACCAGTCTCAACGTTTCTACCTATCAGCAGTTGTTCTGTAAATGGAAACCCTGAAACCCAAAATTTGCTTAACTGACAAAAACTGCCAGGGACTGTGGTCAAATTCCCTGATAAACAGGTCTGAACTTTACGTGACCCTCTAGACCCCCCCACCCCAAGTTCCCCTTCCTGATGTGGATAAAAGGAATCTGTCTGCGTCTCTTCGGAGCTCACATGCCACTATTGGGAAGTGTATGGAGCCCAGGCTTAAGCTTGCTTCAATAAAGGCTCTTTGCTTTGACATGTGATTCTGGCCTCCTCTGTGCAGGAACGGGATTTTAAAATCTGGGCATAACAGAAAACCCATAAGATTATCAGCAGATTTCTCTACACAAACATTGCAAGCCAGAAGAGAATGGCTGTGTGTGTGTGTGTGTGTGTGTGTGTGTGTGTGTGTGTTGCTCAATGAGAAAGGCTTTCAACCAAGGCTACTGTATCCTGCTAGACTGTCATTCAGACTAGATGGAAGCATAACCACCCTCTCAGACAAGCAACAGTTGAAGGAACCAACTGTCTTCAAGCCTGCCCTGAAAGAAGTTCTGAAAGGTCTCTTATAAACAATCACATGCCATATGTGAGAACACTCTAAAACCCTACAATAATGACATTAAATTATCTTGAAGTGAGGAATATCAAAGAAGATCACCTGAAAACACAAGACTAGGACTGCTTTGGGAATCTATCAAGTCACCTTTGAGTGTAAACATGTGTGGCTCACAGACAGAAAGGGGCCTAAGGAGAGATTCCTGGAGCTAAAGTCCGTATCTACTCTCTGTCTTATCCAACAACAGCGGCAGTAACAATAATAACAACAGGGGCAACAAAAATGGGGGAAAAATAGCCTCCAGGAGCAGTGGAATCATAGTGCAGGCACTACAAACAGTTGAAGGAATCAACTATCACCACACCTGCCCTGCAAGAAGCTCTGTGAGTTCTCTTATAAACAATCACATCATCATAAACATGCCATATATCAAAACACTCTAAAAACTACAATAATGACATTAGCATATCTTCAGTCTATAATATCAATAAATGTCAATGGTCTGAATTCACTTATTAAAAGGCACAGAGTAGGAAGATGTATCAGAAAACACAACCCAACCATATGCTGTCTGCACTAAAAGAATGCTGAAGGGAGGAGAAGACACCCCTAAGGCTAACACATACAACTGTGAGTTTCCATTGCTACTGTCCCTCAGAGGCTGGAGCAGCAGTGGGGAGGCTCTGTGCTGACAATGGGGGACAGAGAACTGACCAGGAAGCTCAGGAGAAGATCTACACCCCAGTGGTCTAGAGGTGGGGCTGTATAGTGGGAGCCTTTCCACATTGTTCTCCTGATGAGAACACAGTGAAGAATTGCCTAAGAACCCACAGACTATCAATGGGACTTGTTTAAAAACTCACAGGGCTGGGTAGTGCTGCCCAGCTTGGCTCTGGCTGCCAGCAGAGAAGCTGAATTGAGCCTGGGGCTTTGGATCCTTGGGGCTTGGGAGTCTCTTTTCATAATCTCCCACCCTGCTTTATCTCTTGGTCAGGAGTCTTAATCACTTAATCAAGATTAAAAAAAATTTTTTAAACTACTTATAGGTAAAAATCTCTCAGGCTACCATAGGCTACAAGGAAGGAAAAAAAAAGATGTTTTAACAGCCACTGTGCTTCAACTTGGAGATTGAGATAACACTGAAACAACTTAATGTCCACAACTGTGAACTCTTTAAGTACTTTACTTAGACACAAGTCAATGCAGGTAAGAATGATCAGTGGATTGAAAAGTACAGAGAGGGGGACCTCATAACATACTATATACAATGGTTAAACCAAGAGGAAACATGGGGAGAAATGAACCAGGAAAAAATTCTAGTTGAAAGCCCCCAAAGGAATGAGGACAATATCCAAACACTAATTGAGACATTAGTCACAGGAGTGAGGGAAGATTTTGAAAATAATATAATCAGAAATGGGGAAACAGCAAGTGAGACTCCAAAAGTAAACACTAGCTATCTTGATGTAATTAGAGAGATAAAAGCTGAAATAGCTGAGCTAAGAGCACAATTAGTTGAACAACTAATACAGTATCACAACAGGGCAACAAATAGCTGAGTGTGGAAGTGCAAGGACCAGCATAAAGATCCCAGTTTGAGGCCCCAGCTCCCCACCTGCAGGGTAGTCGCTTCACAAGTGGTGAAGCAGGTCTGCAGGTGTCTATCTTTCTCTCCCCCTCTCTGTCTTACTGTCCTCTCAATTTCTTCCTGTCCTATTCACCAATGATAGCAATAACAACAACACTAATAACAACAAGGACAAAAAAAGGGGAAAAAATAGCCTCCAGTAGCAGTGGATTCGTAGTGCAGGTACTGAGCCCCAGCAATAACCCTGGAGGAAAAAAGAAAGAAAGAGAAAAAGATGGATGAATATGGGATGACAGAAGTTGAAAAACAAGATCAGAAGGGAAAACACTAAGCAGAACTTGGACTGGAGTTGGTGTATTGCACCAAAGTAAGACTCTAGGGTGGGTAGGGGGGAGGGTTTAGGTACTGGAACATGATGGCAGAGGACCTAGTTGGGGTTGTATTTTTTTTTTACAGTGTCAAAAAAAGTTTTAATTAATCATGAGAGCAATGAATAAAATGTTAATAAAATTTTTAAATAAAGTATTTAAAACAATGTTTCCAAACAGCAGTGCAGAAAACAGCCTTAAAATGCATAATTATATTTAACATACATTCTTTTTAGCTTAGGTTTTCCAACTTTGGGATCATGTTAATTTACAGGCAAATGGAAAATGCAGATAGACATATGCTATGAATTATAATATAATCTGAATAACTCCCCCTTCCCCCCTAGAGTCCTATAGCTAAGATAGCAGCTAAATGTTTACAATTAAAACAAAACAAATAGTCACTTTCTCTTTAAATTACCCAGTAATTATACTAGAAAAGCATCTGTATTTAGGGGTATGTTTCCATAATGACACTGTGATCTCTGGTCCACCAGTCTAGGTATTTATTTACTAATTTTGTTTGTAATAACATACATTTTGACAGCACTTTTGACAAATATCTCTGAATAAGAAAGATGTATCTCAGAGATGAAATAAGAACTGAATAGTGTACAATCCTGAGTTATCTAAATCAACTGAATTAAGCTTTATGAGCTTTCTATTCATTTTTGTCACACATCAATCACCAATAACACCTTCTTTAAAGTTGTACAATTCTCACATCAAAAAGAAATGAAACAGCTACCATGTTTAAATATGATGACAAGCTTTTGATCTAAAAAAAATGCAACTATCTACAGAATTCTTTTGCTCTCTATATAAAATATGAAATTTTATTCATTTGTTAACATAGCTTCCAATTACAAATTAGAAATTCAAAACAGTTTGTAAGTATAGGTAAATTCAACTGCTATAGCCAACTAACGCTTTTATGAATAGAATTATCTTTATAAATTGGGGATGGAAATTATTCACCTGGGTTTAAATTTTCCTGTTTGCTTCTGATTGCAAATGAGATAATTTGGAACCAAAAGAGTACATTATAAAAGTGATCAAATTTCTGTGGACAACCACCCTGGTGTTTGGCACTGTACTTCAATAACTTTACTGCAAATTATCTTCCAGTTATAGCTATACTGTGTAGTAAATAAGGCTTCGGGAGTGCTAGCCAGTGTACACCACCCAAAAATTTATTCTTTCTTTAATTCCTAGTTAATTTTCAACAAGTCTAAATCTGGCTTCTCAATGCATGAAAAAGAAGACTGAAGGACATGTGTGTGTCTTATTATTTTATATTTTAATGTTCATATTATATGGAGGGGGTGTCTGAACACATTCATACAAACTATTTTATAGCTGAACCTGATTTTAACTATTACAATTATATACAAGGAAATTTGGGGTGTTACAATACTTGGTTGCAAATAACTTGCCATCTGGGTCAGAAAATGCTATTTCATTAGTGCTGAGGAAACAGCCAAACATGAAGCAATTCCTGACAGTATCTACCAGCCATCTTGCAGTGCGCTTTCTTCTCTTCAGTCTGAAGTCCCAGATTCTGCTTATCCCACATACTGCAGGTTCTGGTACATTTGAACATTGCCAAGCCCTATGACATTCCTTAGAGTTTGAAGATTCTAGGCTAGCTTGTTGAGACAGGGCACGGAAGACCTGTTTGATGGGTTCTGCAATTAGACATCCAACTACTTTCGTTTCATCAGAGATAAAAAGGAAAGTTTTGGTTTTGTTTGGATATTTTGAAACAACTTGCTGGAAGCATAATTCTGCCAACAAGTTCTTGAACATCTTCTACCTTTTTTATGGCATAATTTGGATCATGAGGCAAGACCAACACAATTTTCCTATCCCAGAACTCAGTTACAACTCATTCTTTTTTCCAGCCTGTGTATTTGATCCCCTCTAAAAATCTGTGGTGGTATTGGACATTCTGCATCTCATCTTCAGAGTTAGAAGCAGTATAGATCATGCTACAAGACTTACACATAGTAGTTCCAAAGTGTTTCTGACCTGCATCAATGATGAAATGGTCTTTTGTCTCTTTATTTATATCTCTGGTATTAACACTTTCTGCTTCACATTAGTAGGTATGATAGATCCCACTGAAGACTGTTCTTCAAGTAAAGGTCTCTTTGTATTGACTAAAGACATGCTGAAGATAGGATAGACAATGGAATCAGAAGAAAGTCCATCAGGTCTATAGTCCTTTGACGAAGTTACTTCATCTAATGATTTCTTTATTAATTTCTTTGCATTTTCACTTCTTATACCCAGAAGTTCAATATCCAGTTCCTTTCTAGTAACAAGGCCTTTGCCACCTGCTTCATGTCCAATTTTTTTCTTTCATTGACAGTACCTCCATCAGAATCTTTAATGACTTCGGATTTATTCAGATTTTTCAGATATGACTTTTTTCTACTAACAAAAAATGCAGCCCCACCCTGGAGTGTAACTTGTGGTTTGACTTTTTGGCATAGAACTCGAGGAGCATTCAGGTTTTTTTTCAGCTGGATAGCTGTTCTCTGTCTCTGTAACTGGCTTATAGGCCACTCAATTTTGCTTGGAATTTTTAGAATTTTTCAGTACAGGCTTGGTGTACTTATAACTTGGTTGATATTTAGCAGTTAAACTTTTCTGTGTTTTTTTTTTTTCTTCATCTTCTTGGAACAGACAGGTTTTCTCTGCATTTCTTTTGTCACAATGGATAAAGGTTTATCTGTATCAATAGTTTTTTGACAAGTGGTTCTACTCTCTTTAATCAACTTCCTTTCCAGTGGATTGAGGTACCACTTGTCTTTGTTGTAAAAGGATACAGCAGACACAGCAGATTTAAATGGTGAACTCTGATTTGCTGGTGGTAATCCATTTTCTCTAACTTTGAGTGGGCTGGAAATGAAATGGCCTTGCTGAGAGCTGTGTACCTTTAATTCATTCTCATCACTGCTTTCGCAAATGTGCTTCTTATTAGATGACAACAATGTATTGTCAGTAAAGCCCAAAATTAACTTCTTTGATGAATTGTCTCCTAAAAGATTGTCACTGTTCAAAGAGCACTGCTTCCTTTTCCTTGAAGTGAGAGCTGACATCTTAATTGAATCCCCCAGTCTGTGCGCCCGGCATCCTCTCTCTGCATACCTGGGGTTGTATTTTTATGTGGAAAACTGGGAAATATTATGCATGTACAAACTATTGTATTTACTGTTGACTGTAAAACATAATTCCCCAATAAAGAAATAAAAATCTTAATTCTATAACATCAATAAATGTTAATGGCCCGAATTCACTTATTAAAAGGCAGAGTAAGTTCGGAGCAGAAAACATGCCCCAACCATATATTGTCTGCAGGGATCCCACCTAACTCAACAAGACAAAGACTCTAAGTGAAAGGATGGAAAACTATCATGTAAGCTAACAGACCACAAAAATGGGCAGGAACAGTTATTATATCTGATAATATACTTTAAAATAAAGTAAAAGATAGGGATGGACACTACTTAACGCTTAGAAGATTCATCAACCAAGAGGACTTAATAATTATTAACATTGATGCACCCAGTGAAGGGGTATCTAACTACATCAAACATCTACTGGAAGAGCTACACCAATGTAGCAACAGCAACAGTAATAGTAGGAGACTTCAACATTGCACTCTCTCAACTTGACCAATCAAGGAAATTATAAGGAAGAGAAATAGATAAATAGGGGAAGAAAGAAACTACTGGGATTGATTGAACTGTAAATGTGTGAAGTCTTAGTACAAAAAAGAAATTACCTACCTTCATGAAGACATTCTTTTTTTTTTTTTGCCTCCAGGGTTATTGCTGGGGCTCGGTGCCTGCACCACAAATTCACTGCTCCTGGAGGCTATTTTTTTCCTTTTGTTGCCCTTGTTGTTTTATCGTTGTTGTGGTTATTATTGTTGTTATTATTGATGTCATTGTTGTTGGATAGGACAGAGAGAGAAATGGAGAGAGGAGGGGAAGACAGAGAGGGTGAGAGAAAGAGAGACACTGGCAGAGCTGCTTCACCACTTGTGAAGTGATCACCCTGCATGTGGTTTTTTTTTTTTTTTAATTATCTTTATTTATTTACTGGATAGGGATAGCCAGAAATTGAGAGGGAAGGGGGTGGTAGAGAAGCGAGAGAGACAGAGAGACACCTGCCATACTGCTTCACCACTTGCAAAGCTCCCCTTGCAGGTGGGGACTGGGGACTTGACCTGGGTCCTTGTGCATTGCAACATATACACACAATCAGGTGCACAACTCCCCAGCCCCCATGAAGGCACAGAATGCCTTTCTAGAAGTAAGAAGACACAATAGACTCTGAAAAAGAATACATAACATATTGGGTATCTGGTAATAAATACCAAAGGGGAAAAAATTAAGCAGGGAATAAAGGTATAACTAATCAGGGTGGAATTGTGTATGCAATTTAGGAAGAATGACCTCCTTAAGGAGGGATCTGGCCATGACTATATGTGGAAGAACATTCTGGAAGAGGAAATACAGCGAGGGGCCCAAAGGTGGGACTATGTCTGGTATATTTGAAGGATAGTAAGAAGTCTGTGTAGTGTGCCCAGGAAGATGACAGAGACAGTAAGATCACAAGAGACTAGGATGTGATTCAAGGCCCCATCAAGTACATAAGGAACTCTGATTTTTACTTTAGAAGCCACTTTTAAGAAAAAAGTCGCTCTACTTGCTTTTTTCTTTTATTTTTTTCTCTTTCCTTTTTTTTTCTCTTTCTTTCTTTCTTTTTGCCTCCAAGGTTATCGCTGGGGCTCAGTGCCTGCACCACGAATCCACTGCTCCTGAAGGCTATTTCCCCCCCTTTTTTGTTGCCCTTGTTGTTTTATTGTTGTTATGGTTTTTATTGTTGTTGTTATTGATGTCATTGTTGTTGAACAGGGCAGAGAGAAATGGAGATGAGGGGAAGACAGAGAGGGAGAGAGAAAGATAGACACCTGCAGACCTGCTTCACCACCTGCAAAGTGACCCCTCCTGCAGATGGCTAGCTGAGGGCTCGAACTGGGATCCTTACGCGGGTCCCTGTGCTTTGCACCATGTGTGCTTAACCTACTGTGCTACTGCCTGACCTCCTACTTCCTTTTTTTCATCATTCATTTTTTCAATGTCCATTCAGACTTCTTTGATGGGACCAGACTAAAGAGAAACCATTGTAGACGCAGGGAAAAGTGACAAGGCTTTTATAATGATCCAGGTGAGAAGTGATAACAGCTTGGATTATGTGTTGGCAATGGTAGTTCTGAGAAGTGATCAAATCAGATAGCTTTTGAAGACAGAACAAATAGGACTTTTCAGATGGGTTGGATGCAGAATTGAAGCACTGAGAGGAAGAGAGCAGTTTAAAATGACAGATATTTAACCGAGGCATCTGCAAATTTGGTGTTGTCATTAACTAAGTGAGATATATTAGTCCTGGGAAAAGGCTCAGATTTTTGTTGGCTAGAGAGGATGTGGGTATTAGGAGCTCACCTTTGGCCAGAGCTGAGCAGTGCTTATTTTGCCTTTTACCTGTTTAACCCTAATAAACCTTGTATTGTTTAACCCCATTCCCAGCTCCCGGCTGTGAATCCTTTTACATGCCGCTGCAGCAGCCTCCAAAACCCTCTTTAAGTTACAGTTTCAACAGATAGTATATAAAGTCATGTGACAGAAATAATACCAGGAGCATGGGTTGTTGTTGCGGCGGTCTGGTGTCGGGCTGCACCACGGAGAAGAGAGCGGACGTCCAGAGCAAAGGGGTACACAAATCTTTATTATAGGATGGGGGGGGAGGTTTGGTTCAGACCACGTGGAGCCAGCCGGCAATGGCCGACCACGGGGGGAGAGCAGGGAGCGAGACCTCAGAGAGGGAGAGCCGAGAGCCCAGAGAGAGAGAGGGGAGGGGTGAGGGGGCTTTTTATTGGGCGACAACCAGGGGTGACGTGTAGGGCCAGGATTGGTTGAAAGGGGGCACTCTAGGATTTAGTGGGGCATAGAAAAACCTGGGGGTGGAGACTGCATCAGAATAAATCCTCAGCAACATCTCCTCCTATCCCTTTATATCTAAATGGACACAGTAAAGAAAAATGGAATGGAGCAGGCTTAAATGTTTTAGAGGAATGCCATGCTCAGGTGGGAAGATGTAGGACTTTCTGTGGAGGAGGGAAGGCTTAAATGGCTGCCAACCTTGTGAGATTTATGCGTCCTCCTGTGCTCAACCCCTCTTTAGAGAGAGAGACTTACCTGGAGAGACTCATCTCATAGGTTTAAACGCAGCCTGCTCAACCATCTCTTCACAATATCTCTACATCTTTTCTATCTTTCTATCTAGTAATTGCATAAGATGTACGAAGTCTATAAAAGACTATCATGGGGCAGAAACCTTTTGGGCATAAGCCTAAATGATATAACAAAATAGGAAGGGACAAGTAGGGGAGAAGTAAAAGCCAATGTGGTGTGAAGGGAAGGATTGGTGTGTAAAGGAACATTCCCTGTTTGGGTGGGGAAAGGGGCAAGGGTACATAATGAGGGGGAGGCGGGAGGCATGACCCACCAAACAGAGGGGCTATTTGGCATTGTATAGTCCTCAAGGCAACAGTCTGTAAAGTCTACGAATTACTCAGGATCAGTCTATGAAAAACCAGCAGCGTGAAGGGAAATAAGCTGCTTCAAAATTGTGTAAAATGTTGATAGGGTATGTCAGAAAGTCCCATACAAGTCTCAGTCCGAAGTAGATGACTAGGGGAAGAATTGGCAGGGGATGCAACGCTGCATGAGGGAGGTCAGCCGCTGGAATGTTGCTCTTTTGTAGATAGCTAGCTGGAACTGCCAACACGTAACAAACAGGTCAGAAGCAGGAACGGTAACCAGGCATGAAGAAAGTTCTGTCCTTGGAGTTCGTGTATCAGGTTCTTCAGATCGCGTTGAGTGACATCTAGGGTTTCGGGGGGTGTGCCACGGTAGTCGTGCCATCTAGTGAGTGACGTCAGGGTGTGCAGGGGTTCAGATGGTTTTTCCGGGATTCCTGTGAAAGAAACACAAACAATCTGCTTCTCGTGGTTAATTTGAACTTGTAACAAGTTATAGGTTTGTTATAGTTGATACCTCGATGATTATAATTGGTTTAGAATCTCTTTATGATTTTATTTAAAGGTCATCTAATGTGACCTCCTGTAGCAGCCTCTACCGCAGGATCTTGAGACCAATTTTAGCTAAAATATGTATTTTAAACAGACTCAAATTGCTTAGAGAGTTAACGCAAATTCGTGACAATGATTTTAACGTTTACAGTGCCAGATTGATGCCAGATCTGTTGTGGATTAATTTCCACAAGATAGTTTACAGGGCACCTTTGGGGGCCCTTCAAAGGTGTCCTGTATATAAAATTTATATAGTTTAGTTTTGGGAAAAAATAGTCACGTTGAACATTTAGACTTTTGCCTAAATAGTAAGTTACCTTAACAAATTAATTTTTACCTTGTCTGGTAAAAGTGTAGCTGTAGGGTTACACTTTTGACCGTTAAGTTAGTGTTACCAAACTTGAGACATACCCATAAACATTTAGTTATAACAAACTGGAGGAAAAATAACTTTTGTTATAAAAACACATTATTTAAAAACAAATTTAAATCTGTCATTAGTCACACAGTTTAAGACTAAACACTTACATATATACCAAAACTATATATAAAATTCAAAAGAGGGAGAAAGAAAAAAAAAATTTTGGAATGTTTCTGGACGTCTCCAGAAACTTTGGCTGCATCCAGCATTTTTATATAAAGCCAATTACCTTTTAGAGTACTCCAAGCAGATGGGTCATGCAAAAAAAATTTTTTTTGTCATTCAACACACTCACTCACAAAACCAACTGGCCAGTTATAACATAAGACATACAGGGAAAGGGTAGGAGAGAGGTTTCTGTGAGCCAGATTTTGTAGGTTCTGCCATGTCGTATTACGGGTCCTGGGATGTATCCTGCATCTGGTCCTCTTGTAGTATTTCTTGTTCTTCAGCAATAACAGCGCCATCCTGCGGGTATTGTCGGACATGGCGGGCAGGAACCCAGACAGGTTTAGAGAAATTTTGAGGAAAAATGCATGCAAAACCCCTTCCCATGGTCAATAATGGGTCAGGCCCTTTCCAAATTTTATCGAGTGGGTCTCTCCATTTGACCTTAATAGATGGGAGGGTAGATGGTGTTTGCCAGTGAAGAATAATAGGGGGTAAGGCCGAGTTATTGTAAATATTAAAGAGATTTAACGTAGTTAAGGCTTTTGCTAGCTGGATATTGGGGGATATGTTCCTCCTTTATCTTTATTTAGTTGAGCCTTCAGAGTTTGATGGGCCCTCTCGACAATGCCTTGTCCCTGTGGATTGTAGGGAATGCCCGTGGTATGAGTAATATTCCAGAGGGAACAAAAATCTTTAAATTGTTTGCTTGTAAACATAGGTGCATTGTCTGTTTTCAAAAATAATGTGATCCCCATAATGGCAAAACAAGAGAGCATATGGCTTACAAGCTTTTTAGCACTTTCTCCTGTCTGAGCTGTAGCCCACATAAATTTAGAAAAGGTATCAATTGAGACAAACACATATTTTTGTTTGCCAAAGTTTGGTATGTGGGTGACATCAATTTGCCAAATAGCATTAGCTTTTAAACCTCGGGGGTTAACTCCAAGGGTCTGGATAGCAGGTGTCTTTATGAGACTTGCACAAGAAGAGCATGTAGCGAGGATATGTTTTAACTGTGATACAGGAACATCAGGGAATCGAGCTTGAAGGCCTTTAAGATTAACATGGGTTAGAGAGTGAAAATTAGCAGGATCAGAGACAGAGACTGGGAAGGTTCCTGTGGAGGCAAGGCGGTCAACTGCGGCATTCCCTTCGGACAGGGAACCAGGAAGAGGGCTGTGGGAATGAAGGTGTTGAATATACAGTGGTTGGGTTCGAGAACAGAGCATAGAGGCGATTTGAATCAAGAGAGGGGAAAGCGGGTTGTCATGAATTTTCACATACGAACGAGCAAGCCATGGAAGTAAGTTAACAGTATACACACTGTCAGAAAAAAGGTTGAAGGATTCTGGTACAGCTTTTAGTGCAAGAAAAACAGCATAAAGTTCTTTGTACTGAGGGGAATTATCAGGAAGCTCAGTAAAGAGAGGTTTAGGAGATTGTTTGTCTGGGTAATATATAAGGGCAGCAGCTCCCCTTTTTCCACCATCAGTAAAGATTGTAGGAGCAGAGGGAATGGGATCCCAAGAGAAAAGTTTAGGTGCTAGTAGAGGCAGAAGAGGTAAAGAAGCTATCAATTTATTAGAAGGAAAATGGTTATCTATTTGTCCTGGAAACCCCACGAAGCTTATGGCAAAGCGGGAATGATGGCGTATAAGCCACTCTGTATCTGTGAGAGAAAAGGGCAGAATGATTAAATCCGGTTCTTTCCCTAAGACCTGCACAGACCTATTTCTCCCTTGGCGAACCATGAATGCTAACACATCTATCTCAGTGAGGAGTCTTGGAGCTCCTCCTACTGGCGTGTGAAGCCATTCGAGAACCCCATGGTCTTGCCACAGTGCCCCTACTACTGTGGGGGTGGAGTTGAAGATTAGAAGGTTTACCGGAGAGGAGGGGGAGAATCGAACAAGGTGCATGTCCTGGAGGGCCTGGTTAACCCTTTCCAGTGCCAAGGAGGCCTCAGGAGTTAACTTACGTTTTGAAGAAGGCTGTTTGTTTCCTTTCAACAGGTCAAACAGTGGTTGGAGGCAGCTTGTGGGCAGATAGAGATACTGCCTAAGCCAATTTAAATTTCCTAGAAAACTTTGTAAAGAAGCAAGAGTAAGGTTAGAAGGGAAGGTAACATTAGGTTTTAAGGGACGAATTTGCGTTAGAGAAATCTCTGAACCTAGGAAGGATATTGGAGGGATTAGCTGTATCTTCTCAGGGGCTACATTAAGGCCGCTTTTCTTTAATGCAGGAATGAGAAAATCACGTAAGGCATAGAGATCTGTATCTGATTTTCCCCATATTAAAATATCATCTGTATAATGAAAAATATTAAGGCCCTTATGAATATATGGGACAAGGGCAGATTTAACAGCTTCCTGACAAATTGTAGGACTATTGGCCATACCCTGGGGCAGCACCACCCATTCAAATCTATCAGCAGGGATGGCATTATTAATAGACGGAACAGAGAAGGCAAAACGTTTACAATCTCACGGATGCAAGGGGATAGAGAAAAAACAATCTTGTATATCAATAGCTATGATTGGAATTCCCGTGGGAATTGCAGAAGAATTTGGGGCTCCCTTTGGGGGGAGCCCCAAACCTGCATGGTTTTATTTACTGCATGGAGATCTTGAAGGAGGTGCCATTTTCCTGAGCGCTTTTTAATCACAAAGACAGGAGTATTCCATGGGCTTTGAGAATGACGAATGTGTCCCAAGGACAACTGCTCTCGGACGAGCTCTTTTAAAATTTTTAGCTTATCCCTAGGTAAAGGCCACTGTTCCACCCAGACAGACTCATTAGAAAGCCAGCTTAAGCGGGGTGTTTAGCTACGAACAGTGGCATTTAGTATTGGGGGTGCTGAATAGACCTGGTATCGCGGGAATGAGTTTTACGCTCTGCAGAGGCGTCTGTGGATATCCTAACATTAAGACATTCCAGAAGATCCCTGCCCAGTAAGTTGGTGCTAATATTAGCTACCAAAGGGCAGAAGTGTCCGGGAGAACCTTCTGGGTCTTCCCACATAAGCGAGTCTCGTGTGCAAAATGCTCTCATCATCCCTCCTATTCCATGTAAACTGGGTCCAGGGATGAGTTCCCAATCTTGGGGAACCTCTTCTTGCCTTAAAATCATCTTTGCTGCCCCCGTGTCAATCAAAAATTTAAAAGGAATATTTCCAATCTTTACTGTCATAGAAGGGTGACCTTGTTCTATAACAGGAGTGGTCCACAAAATCTCAGGCCCCGAATTTGTACCATTCAGGCGCGAACCATCTTTATGAAATTGGGACCAACAATCTCTCTTCCAATGAAACCCCTTACGACATTTTGGACAAACAGTACGTGGTCTCTGGCTCCCTGACTGAAAGCGGGGTTGCTCTGGCTGGAGGCATGGTTTCCCTGACTGGAGGCGTGGTCGCAACTTATCAGGACATTGGTTACGCCAATGTCCTTGGCGACCGCACTGAAAGCAGGCCCCGTTTTGCTTACATGGGGCAACTGCCTAGACCTGCGTCGTAGCGGGTGCCCCATAATTGCCTGATGTAAGTTCCTGTGTCGCTAGAATCCAATTATCTGGGTGTAGGTGTTTAAGATTAAGGCATACCTGACGGAATTGTGGTGTCATGCCTTCCCAGACAATAGAGCGCAGGAGTAGTTTGCGGATGTCAGGATTATAAACCTTTCTCTCTAAGCTTCTCTTCACCCTTGAGATGAAGCTCGCCAATGACTCATCAGAGCCTTGGTGAAAAGAGTTAATGGGAGCTGATGGATCTACATCAGGTGTGGTCACCCTTTCCCATGCTTGTGTTGCACAGATGCGTACCTGTTCAAAATAACCGGTTGGAAACCTGGCTTCTGCCTGCTGAGCTCCAGATTCATAAGCTCCTGCTCCAAACAAAGCATCAGAATTCCATTCTACCTGTTTGTTACTATTTTCCTGCGATTGCCTAGAGCACTCATTGCGGAAACATGCCTGCCACTGAAGATAGAGTGGGTCTGGGAGTGCAGCACGAGCCAGATCTTTCCAGTCTTGTGGTGTATTTAAATGCTGGTAAAAGCTTCTCAAGACGGACTTGGTCCATGGAGAATGCATTCTGTCCTCCCTGACTGCTTGTCTGAGTGTTCCAAAATCTTTAGAGGAATATGGCTGCCACGGCTGAGGGTTTTGTTTAGAAGGGGCCAAGTTTACCGGGAATGTGTGGATTTGGTCCGATGGCGCGGGAGAGGGAGCTACAGAAGTGGAAAGTTCCGTATAAACTGCTGTAGTGGCTGCAGGGGAGACTAAATGCATATCTACGGGGATGGAGCTCCCGGGGTGGACTGCACATGGTTTAAAATCCTTAAATGCTGAAAAAATATCGTTTAGCTCTCGTATCTCAGCCACTAGGTCCCTTAATGGTGACGTATAAGCAGGGGGCGGGGTCAGGGACGAGGAAGCCTCAGGCAGAGCTGAAACCGCGGCAGCAGGGGCCGGGGGCAGAGTCAGGAAAACGGAAGCTGCAGGCGGAGCTGAAACCGCGGCGGCAGGGGCTGGGGGCGGAGCTGAAACCGGGACGGCAGGGGCAGGGGCGGGGTTCAGGAACGCAGAAGCCTCAGGCGGAGCTGAAACCGCTGCGGCAGGGGCCGGGGGCGGAGCTAAAACCAGGACGGCAGGGGCAGGGGCGGGGTTCAGGAACGCAGAAGCTGCAGGCGGAGCTGAAACTGCTGTGGCAGGGGGCGGGGTCAAAGGAGGAGCGTCCGAACATGTGTGCATGTCTGTGGGAACGGAATTCTTGGGTTTAGCCGCTGATCGCTTAGGATGTCTAAGTCTTAAGCACATGTGATTTAACTCTCGTACCTCAGCCTCAAGGTCACTTATCCTTATGGCATACCACGTTTTACATATCTTGAAAGTGGCGACCACAGTTAAAAAAATCCAAGGGGTAGTGAAAATTAAACCTTTTATGACAGTGGGAATCTGTCCCAGGTCAAGAGATAATGACTGGGACACCTCCTCATAAAACGAGAAATTTCCCATGGTGGAGGGAAACGCGGGGCCACAGAAGTGGGCGGATGCCACTTACCTGTGTCTGGGCGGTTTCGGAGACCTCAGGCCGGGCGTGGTGTGGGTACGGAACACGATGGGCACCAGATGTTGTTGCGGCGGTCTGGTGTCGGGCTGCACCACGGAGAAGAGAGCGGACGTCCAGAGCAAAGGGGTACACAAATCTTTATTATAGGATGGGGGGGGAGGTTTGGTTCAGACCACGTGGAGCCAGCCGGCAATGGCCGACCACGGGGGGAGAGCAGGGAGCGAGACCTCAGAGAGGGAGAGCCGAGAGCCCAGAGAGAGAGAGGGGAGGGGTGAGGGGGCTTTTTATTGGGCGACAACCAGGGGTGACGTGTAGGGCCAGGATTGGTTGAAAGGGGGCACTCTAGGATTTAGTGGGGCATAGAAAAACCTGGGGGCGGAGACTGCATCAGAATAACTCCTCAGCAACATCATTTGCCTTTTACCTGTTTAACCCTAATAAACCTTGTATTGTTTAACCCCATTCCCAGCTCCCGGCTGTGAATCCTTTTACATGCCGCTACAGCAGCCTCCAAAACCCTCTTTAAGTTACAGTTTCAACAGATAGTATATAAAGTCATGTGACAGAAATAATACCAGGAGCATGGGTGGAGGCAGGAAAAAAATATGTCTAAGAACTAAGTTATAGGACATCCTCAATATCCAGGGCTGCACTGTTCAATGCAATAGTGTCTACCCACCTATGGCTACTGAAGTTGCATTTTGAATTCAATCTAAAGTTCAGCCCCTCAGCCATACTAGATTCAACACATTTTTTTTTTCTTTCAAATTACCAGAGCACTGCTCAGCTCTGGCTTTTGGAGGAGGTACAGGGGATTGAACTTGGAAGCAGACCATAATGCTATCTTACCCATCCTCAGCCACACTAGTCACATGTTAAGGTGTTAGTAGCCATACATGGCTGCCACATACTGGAGTTCAGATACTGGACATTTCCATCATGGCAGAAAATTCCAAGGAACTGTGATTAAGAGGCAGGAGGTGAAAAGGAGTCAGCAAAGCAGAATTGTGGAGGGGAGGGGGGATAACTAGAAAGATACAGGCTCAACCAGGGGAGTATGGTATCCTGGAAGCCAAGCAAAATTGTGTGTGTGTGTGTGTGTGTGTGTGTGTGTGTGTGTGTGTGTGTGTGTGTGTGTGTGTGTGCGCGTGCGTGTGCTGTACTGGCTTCGCAGGCGGGAGAGAGAGACGACCAGGGATTCATGGCTGAGCTGGGAAGCAGTATCTCTATTGACGAGGGGAGATGCGGTTCAACAAACTAATCTCTTCTAATCACAACACAATTCTGTCCTGCATCTCTCCTACCTCCCTCCTGAGGTAGAAGAGTCAGGAACAAGGAAGTAAGTAGGATAGGGGGCGGGGAGAAGGAAAAAGCTTGAACCAGCGAGGACTAAACCAAATGTCCCCGAGGCAGGGGGATGCCCAGCCAACAGTGGACATGCAAACAGAACACATCGCAAGCAACACAAAGCAAACCCAATGTGATGATAAAAACAGAAGGCTTCACAAGCAGAATCCAGAAGCATACCTATATATATATATATAAATATATGTGTGTGTGTGTGTGTGTGTGTGTGTGTGTGTGTGTGTGTGTGTGTGTGTGTGTGCATTTTTGGGGGACAGTGACGTTCTAAACACTAAGAAATTAATCACTGGCTTAGCAGCCTGATGGGATCTGGGATCTTGGCAAGTATAGAATGGAAGGAGTTCGAATCTTACAGGGTGAATTCAACCACTTCTATTATCAAGTGGAAAAATAATGAGCAATATCTCAAGCAAGAAAGTGAAACAATAAAGACTGTGTGTGTATGCGCACGTGTGCGTGTGTCTGAGGTAATTTGTATAGGGATAGGGACAGTTTGGTAGAGAGAGGAAAATGTAAGAAGCAGGAGAGAAAAGGCAAATTTCTGGAGGGTGTCCTTTAAGAAAGGACAAAATACAGCCTACATGGATCCCAGATCACATGCTGTTAAAATATTGGAAGAGAGACTGCAAGTAGATGGACAGGTATAGCCAGGAGAGTTTGTCAGTATTCTCTTTTGAATCCTTAACTTTTTAAAAAATTTTTTTAAATATTTTATTTTATTTATTTATTCCCTTTTGTTGCCCTTGTTGTTTTATTGTTGTAGTTATTATTGTTGTCGTTGTTGGATAGGACAGAGAGAAATGGAGAGAGGAGGGGAAGACAGAGAGGAGGAGAGAAAGATAGACACCTGCAGACCTGCTTCACCACCTGTGGGTCCTTGTGCTTTGTGCCACGTGCTGTGCTACCACCTGACTCCCTCCTTAACTTTAAAAAATATTTATTTATTTATTCCCTTTTGTTGCCCTTGTTTTACAGTTGTTATTGATGCTGTCACTGTTAGATAGAACAGAGAGAAATGGAGAGAGGAGGGGAAGACAGAGAGGGGGAGAGAAAGACACCTGCAGACCTGCTTCACTGCCTGTGAAGCGACTCCCCTGCAGGTGGGGAGCCGGGGGCTCAAACTGGGATCCTATACCAGTCCTTGTGCTTCACGCCATGTGCGCTTAACCTGCTGTGCTACATTCCAACTCCTTAACTTTTTTTTTCCATGTACTTTTTCCCATAAGGCACATGACTGTTTCAAAATAAGTCTTCTCTTCTCCCTTTCCTTTCCCCTTCCTCTGGAAAAGTACTAAATTCAGTTTAATATAACTAGCTTTACTAACTTCAGATTATTTAAAAATCCAAAGTAGAAAACAGTTTTAAATGTTCCTACTAACATTTCACATGTCTCTCTTACTAACTTAGTTCTCTCATTTTTAGTGATACAAACATTTAATTCTATAAATTTACTCTGAATATTAGACAGTAGTATCATTTTGTTCTTTATTGGGGGAACTAATGATATGCTGAGTTTCTGCGGTGTCTGTTGTGATATCTTCTCTTTCATTTATGATCCGATTTATTTGGGTTTTCTCCCTTTTTTGTTTTGTGAATCTGGCCAAAGATTTGTTGATTTTGTTCACTCTTTCAAAGAACCAAAATTTACTTTCATTGATCTTTTGTATGGTATCCTTATTTTCAATGTTATTGATTTCTGCCATAACTTTAGTTATTTCTGTCTTTCTGGTTGCTTTAGGATTCCTTTGTTCTTCTTCTAGGTCTTTAAGATGTTCAATCAGGTTGTTTATTTGTGCTTTTTCTTGTTACTTAATGTGTGCTTGTATGGTTATAAACTTCCCTTTCAGTACTGCCTTAGCTTTGTCCCAAATATTTTGATAGCTTGTGTCTTCATTTTCATTGAACTCTTGAAATATTTTAATTTCTTCTTTTATTTCCTCTTTGACCCAGTAGTTGTTAAGTAGTGTACTGTTGAGCTTCCACATTTTGGGACTATTACTGTTGGTATGCTTCTAGTTCTGCTTCTGGGATCCCTTCTGTCACATTGCTTGACGTTGTGGTCTATTTACATGGTCATTCTGTTACATTGGTTTGGTCTCACTCCCCCTGCCTCTGGGAGATTTTGGTTTAGTCTTTGCCTTTTCTCGCTTCTTGCTTCTTCCCGCTCCCTATCCTACTACTTCCTTGGTTCCGGACTCTTCCAGAGGAGAGAGAAGAGGACAGATTTGGGTTGTGATTAGATTAGATTAGTTTTTTGAACCGTTTGCTCGTGAATGAAGAACTACTGCTTCTCTGCTCAGCCATGTGTCCCTGGTCGTCTGTCTCCCACCATGAAGCTAGCCTGGCATACTGGCGCCCTGAACTCTGACTGACATATGGCACCCAACCAATGTGGGACCTAACCTGCGCATCCCCCAGATAAGTGAAGACGTTTGGCTACTATGGGCTGCTTTTCTACTTATGAAGAGGTTTCCAAAGGCCTCTGCCCTTTCTTCATGAGACAGTTTCTCTGTCTCTGGAACATTTCGTTCTGGGCCACACTCTGGTTTCTGCCCGCCACCAGTCCACCGGAGCCTGCTCGCTGCCGTAGGGTGCGGGGCATTGAGCGCCAGCTCCCTCTGTGCTGCTCGGCCACCGGGAGCAAGGCAGCGGGCATGGCAAGCAGAGCTGCAGCCCATCCTGGCCCCCTCCTGGGGGAACCTCGGCCAGCGCCTTCTGCATGGCCGGTCCGCCCGCCCTCCTGCTATGAAGTCTGGGCAGATCCCGGACCACCTGGAGACTGCGGGCTCCCTGCTGGGACTGGGCCCCCTGGCTGAGATCCCCAGCTCGGCTCTGACGGCAGAGGAACTAAAATACGCAGACATACGTGCAGTGATGGCACCCTTGCAATTCCTAGAAGTGAGGTTGTGCAAGAGGCCACCGCCGGACAATGCACTCTCTGAACAACTAATACAGTACAGATCTAAATTTGTGTTTAAAATGGCATGTCTTTGTAACAAAAGTTTTTCTCCTTGTGTATTGAAGACCATGTTGATGTGTGTGTTTGAAATTTGGTAAACATTAACTTTAAGGTTATAAATGTAACTTTAAGGCTACATTCTTACCAGGCAAAGTTAAATGAAAAAGGTTTTCAACATAATTCTCATAAAGGTAAGATTAATTTACATTTAAAGTCTGAGGTAAAAATTAGTTAAAAATCAATATATTTTAACTAACTTGGTCTAAAAAACCTGCGCACACCTAGGGTGTGTCTCCATCTTATACGGGTGTAACAAAAGGTTAAATAAGATGTTATTGATATGTAAAGCTCTCAAATACCTTCTCATTTAGAGGTAGTCGCCTACTTTGGACTGATACTTCTATTGGACTTGCTGGTTTACCCTTTGGACACTTTACACAATTTTTACAGCAGCTTCCTTCCCTTCACACTACTGGCTTTTCAAAGACTGACCCTGAGTAGTTCATAGACTTTACAGACTGTTGCCTTGAGGACTATATAATGCCAAATAGCCCCTCTGCTTGGCGGGCCATGCCCCCCTGCCTACAGGTCCTGCCCTTTGAGGCAGGAAACACCCCCTCATTATGAACCCCTGCCCCCCCCCCCGAGACAGGGAACATTCCTTTGTGCACCAAGCCTTCCCTTGACGTCACACTGGCCCTTACTGCTCCCCTACTTGTCCCTTCCTGTTTTGTTATATCATTCAGGTTTATGCCCAAAAGGTTTCTGCTCACCCCTATACTACTATTCCTCTGTCACAGATAGAGTCTTTTACAGACATTGAACCATCATAATGCGATGACTAGATAGAAAGATAGAGTAGGATGTAGAAATATTGTGAGGAGATGGTTGAGCCTGGCAAAGCTTAACCTATGAGATGAGTCCCTCCAGGTAAGTCTCTTTCTCTCTCTCTAAAGAGGGGTTGAGCACAGGGGGGACACATGAATCTCACAAGGTTGGTGGCCATTTAAGCCTTCCCTCCCCCACAAAAACATTTTACATCTTCCCACCTGAGCACGGCATTCCTTAAAAACATTTAAGCCTGCTCCACTCTATACATTTCCTTACTGTGTCCATTAGATATAAAAGAAAAGGGGGAGATGCTGTGCAGATGTCTCCCCAAGGCTCTGCCACTATACACAGAGTATTATGGTACTTTCAGGGTTTTCCCCCAACCAATCTTGTCCCGACACGTCACTCCGGGGTGTTGACCTAAAAAGTCCACCTACTCTCCCTCCCCTCGCTCGCTCTCTCTTGCCCGGTGGTGAGGTAGGAGGACACAGCCATTTTTTTTGGCTGGCTCCACGTGGCCTGAACCACCCATCTGACCCAACAATAAAGATTTGTGTTCCCTCTACGCTTGGATTCTCTCTCCTTCGCATCCCGCCACATCAAGCAACATATTACTAATTGTTTGTTGATTGTTAAGTGTTAGTTTAATTCCACTGTGGTCTGAGAAGATGCTTGGGATGATTTCAATGCTCTTGAATTTGCTGATGCTGTCTCTGTGGCCTAACATATGGTCTATCCTTGAGAATGACCCATGTGGACTTGAGTAGAATGTGTATTCCAGTTTCTTGGGGTGAATGACTCTGAAAATGTCCAATAGTTCTAGTTTATTTGTCTCCTCATTTAACTTCCTCATTTCTTTATTGATTTCCTGTCTGGATGATCTGTCAAGTTGAGAGACTGGGGTGTTGAAGTCCCCTACTATGGCTGTGTTGCTGTTAATATATTGCTGTTGCTCTTTTCAGTAGACATTTTATGTATTTAGATGGCTTCTCAATGGGTGCATAGATGTTAATAATTGTTAAGTCCTCTTGATGGACTGATCCTCTGATCATTAAGTTGTGTTCATCCCGATATTTTTAAATTTTATTTATTTTAAAGTCTATCATGTCATATATGATAATAGCTGTTTCTGCCCTTTATTGTGGGCCATTGGCTTGTATGATAGTTTTCCATCCTTTCATCCTTTCACTTAGAGTTTGTGTTTGTCTTGTTGAATTAGGTGGGTTTCCTGTAGACAGCATATTGTTGGGTTGTGTTTTCTGATCCATCTTCCTACTCTGTGCCTTTTAATAGGTGAATTCAGACCACTGACATTTTTTTTTAATTGACATTTCTTGATATCAAAGATTGAAGATTTTTTAATGCCATTCTTGTAGATTTTTAGAGTGTTCTAATATATGGCATATTTATGGTAGTTTATAGGAGACCTTTCAGAATTTCTTTCAGGGCAGGCTTGGTGACAGTTGATTCTTTCAATTGTTACTTGTCTGAGAGATTTTGTTTGTTTTTTTTTAATATTTATTTTATTTATTTATTCCCTTTTGTTGCCTTTGTTGTTTTATTGTTGTAGTTATTATTGTTTTGTCGTTGTTGGATAGGACAGAGAGAAATGGATAGAGGAGGGGAAGACAGAGAGGAGGAGAGAAAGAAAGACACCTGCAGACCTGCTTCACCGCCTGTGAAGCAACTCCCCTGCAGGTGGGGAGCCAGGGTTCGAACCGGGATCCTTATGCCGGTCCTTATGCTTTGTGCCACCTGCGCTTAACCCGCTGCACTACAGCCCAACTCCCGTCTGAGAGATTTTGATGCCTCCATCTGGTCTGAATGACAGTCTAGCAGGATACAGTAGTCTTGGTTGAAAACCTTTCTCATTGAGAGCACTTGATAGATATCTTGTCATTCTCTTCTGACCTGTAGTGTTTGTGTGGTAAAGTCTGCTGCTAATCTTATGGGTTTTCCTCTGTAGGTGACTCTTTGTTTTCTCTTGCAGCCTTCAGGATCCTTTCTTTATTCTTATTCCTCTCCATTCTAAACATGATGTGTCTTGGTGTCTTTAAGTTGGGTTAATTCTGTTTGGGACCCTCTGGGCTTCCTGAACCTTTATGTCTTTTATGTTGTCTAGACTAGAGAAGGTCTCAGCTATGATGTCCTGAAGAATGCTTTCTTCCCCTCCCTCTCTTTCTTCCTCTGGTTAGCCAATAATGTGTATATTTCTTTTGAAGTCATCCCATAGGACTCTGTTGTTGTTTGTAGTATCTCTTAATCTCTTTTTGAGATCTCTTACTTCTTTATTTAGTTGTCTCTAATTCATCCTCGATCTTGCTAATTCTGTCTTCACTCTCATTTATTCCATTCTCTCTCCCCTCTACTGTTTTCTGGAGTTCAAATTTGTTACCCTGTTCTGATATTGTTTTAGCTTGTTCAGCTAGTTGTGTTCTTAGCTCAGCTATTTCAACTTTCAGTGCTCTAAGTACCTCGAGATAGTGCTTTCTTCCAGAGTCTCATGTTATTTCTGCATTTCTGATGACAATTCTTTCAAACTCTTTACTCACTCCTGTGATTATTTCCTTAACTAGTGTTTGGATGTTGACCTCATTATTCTATGCTTCAATCTTGGGGGGCTTTTAGCTGGACTTTTGTCCTGGTTCATTTCTCCAATATTTCTCCTTTTTGGCTTAACCATTCTAAATAGTACGTTATGAGGTCCCTTTCTCAGTATTTTTCAAATTACTGATCACTCTTGCCTGGATTGATTTGTGTCTAAGTAAGGTACTTAAACTTTTAAACTATAAGTAGGCTTCCTAGCTTAATTACTCACTCCTGACCAGGAGATAAATCAGGGTTTGGGAGAGATAATACAGTAGTTATGCCAAGAGACTCTCACACCCCAAGAATCCAAAGCTCCAGACTCAATTCGGCTTCTCTGCCAAGCTGAGCAGCACTGCTGGGCCCTGTGAATTTCTAAACAATTCCTGTTTATAGTCTGTAGGTTCTGAGACAATTATTCACCATGTTCTCATCAGGAGAACAATGTGGAAAGGCTCCCACCACACAGCCCCATTGCAAGGCCACCAGGGTGTAGATTTTCTCTTGAGTTTCCTGGTCAGATCTCTGCCTCCTGATGTCAGCACAGGGCCTCTCCTCTGCTGCTCCAGCCTCTCAGGGAAGTAGCAATGGAGACTCACAGTTGCATTTGGTGAGTTTTAGGGGAGTCCTCTCCTCCCTTCAGCAGTCTTTTTTATTGGTAAAATGGACTGGAAGAGGCACCTCAACTGGTAAACTGCCAGACTGTTACCAGTTACTTAATCTCTCCCTAGGCTCCTCGCTGTCCATGAGCCACACTTATTTGCACTCACCATGATTTGGTGGATTCCTGAAGTCGTTCTAGTTATGTCTTGTTGTGGTCCCAGGTGATCTTTGGTATTCCTAATTGACCGGGGAGAGGAGAGGATACACAGCTGCTGCTGCTCCGTAGCCCCGCCTCCAGCAGTCTCCTAAAACATTTAAAATAGCCAACCTTACATAAATACATATAATGATGATATAAACTATAAAACAAAATGCTAAATACATTGACACATAATGTGTTGCATAGTAATAGCTGGAGTTTCTAGATTAATTAGTATATAGGTGCTATTTCATCATGAATACAAAACATTTAACAGAAAAGGAAAAAGCCATTTTAATTATTTTGCATTTTTTACTGGTGATTTAATAATGATCGACAAGATTGTGGAATAAGAGGGGTACAATTCCACACAGTTCCCACCAGAGTTCTGTATCCCCTCCCCTTCACTAGAAACTTCCCTATTCTTTATCCCTCTGGGAGTATGAACCAAAGATCTTTATGAGGAGCAAAATGTGGAAGGAATGGCTTCTGTAATTGCTTCTCAGCTGGACAGTGGGCATTGCCAAGTTGATCCATACTCCCATCCTATTTCTATCTTTCCCTAATTGAGTTGGGTTCTGGGAAGGTTGGGTTCTAGGACACATTGGTGAAGTCATCTGCCCAGGGGATTCATATTGGCATATTGGTAACGCCTGCAACTTGGTGGCTGAAAAGCATTAAGATATAAAGCAGAACAAATTGTTTAATAATCAGGAGCCTAAAGGTAAGAATATATCCGACAAGGGAGCCAGGTGGTAGTGCAGCATGTTAAGTGCACATGGCACAAAGTGCAAGGACTGGCTTAAGGATCCCAGTTTGAGTCCCCAGCTATCCACCTGCAGTTGGGGGGGGGGGGTCGCTTCACAAGCAGTGAAGCAGGTCTGCAGATGTCTATCTTTCTCTCCCCTTCTCTGTCTTCCCCTCCTCTCTCAGTTTCTCTCTGTCCTATCCAACAACAACAACAATGATAATAATAACAACAACAATAAACAACAAGGGCAACAAAAGGGAAAAAATAGCCTCCAGGAGCAGTAAATTTGTAGTGCAGGCATCAAGCCCCAGTGATAACCCTAGAGGCAAAAAAAAAAGAATTTATCAGATGAGATTTGGGGTTTTCATGTTGGAAGAAGCTAGGAAGTCTATTTTGCTTATATTCTATGGGGTTCATGACTACTAATTTTTGCCTGAGCCCAACAGCCAACATGCAGGTGTAGCCATTTTAATTTTAAATGATCTCCTGGAATGGACACTTTGACTCTTATATTATGTCTTAGACCCTCACCATCCTTGGACATATTGTGTTTTATTAATATTTCCAAGGTCTTTCATCTCTTTTTGACTCATTACTCTTTGCTAAATTTCATCAGAAAAAAATTCTCATAAGTGTCACTAGATGGCGCTCACAGGTCTGCTTTACTCAAAGCCTACTTTTTTTTTTTTTTTTTTTTTTTTTTTGGTATGTTTTGTTTGACTGCCAAGCTTGGGTCTTGACACCATACATGATTTCACCCAACCCTGGGGAGAACTTTTCATTCAGATATAGATATTGAGACAGAATAAGAGACACATCAGCAGTGGAACCTCCTCTGGTGGTATAGTACGCCCGCGTGGTGCCAGGAGTTCAAACCTGGGCTGTGCTGATACCCAGCCTGGTGAATTATCTCACTCCAGTCCTGAGTGTTTTGATTGACTTGTGTGCACCCTGAAGAAAAAGCACCCCCATAAATTGTCATAATAACTCTTCCTGATGTTTTGGCTATAAGTAAGGGCTCTGCACACAATGATGCCCTTTGTCTAAACTGAAATAGAAGCTGAGAACTTCTCTAGTTCAGACAACATAAAAGATATAAAGGTTCAAGAAGCCCAGAGGGTCCCAAACAGAATTATACCCAGACTTAAAAACACCAAGACACATCATATTTAGAATATAAGGGAATAAGGATGAAGAAAGGATCCTGAAGGCTGCAAGAGAAAAACAAAGAGTCACCTATAGCGGAAAACCCATAAGATTAGTAGCATACTTCTCCACACACACACTACAGGCCTAAATGAATGGCAAGATGTCAATGGAATGTTCAATGAGAAAGACATCCAACCAAGACCCCTGTATCTTGCTAGACTGTCATTTAGACTAGATGGAGGCATAAAGACCTTCTCAAACAAGTAACAGTTGAAAAAATCAACTGTCACCAAGCGTGCCCTGAAAGAAGTTCTGAAAGGTCTTCTATAAACAGTCAGACCACCAAAAATATGCCATATATCAGAAAACTCTAAAAATCCACAATAATGGCATTAAAATACCTTAAATATATGATATCAATAAATGTCAATGGCCTGGATTTACCTATTAAAAGGGAGAGAGTAAGCAGATTGATCAGAAAATACAACCTAACAATATGCTGTCTACAGGAAGCCCACCTAACTCAACAAGACAAACACAGACTCAAAGTGAAAGGATGGAAAACTATCATACAAGCCAATAGCTCACAGAAAAGGGCAAGAACAGCTCTCATATCTGACACGATAGAGTTTAAAATGAATACAATTAAAAGAGATAGGGATTGACATTACTTAAAGCTCAGAGGGTCAGTCAACCAAGAGGACTTAACAATTAACATTTATCCACCCAAATGAGAATATCTACTGAAAGAGCTGCAACAAAATATTAACAGTAACACAGCCATAGTAGGGGACTTCAACACCCCACTCTCTCAACTTGACAGATCATCCAGGCAGAAAATCAATAAAGAAATGAGGAGGGAGTCGGGCTGTAGCGCAGCGGGTTAAGCGCAGGTGGCACAAAGCACAAGGACCGGCATAAGGATCCCGGTTTGAACTCCGGCTCCCCACCTGCAGGGGAGTCGCTTCACAGGTGGTGAAGCAGGTCTGCAGGTGTCTTATCTTTCTCTCCTCCTCTCTGTCTTCCTCTCCTCTCTCCATTTCTCTCTGTCCTATCCAACAACGACAACAACAATAATAACTACAACAATAAAACAACAAGGGCAACAAAAGGGAATAAATAAATAAAATAAATATTTTTTAAAAAATGAGGAAGCTAAATGAGGAGACAGATAAACTAGAACTATTGGACATTTTCAGAGTCATTCACCCCAAGAAACTGGAATACATTCTACTCAAGTCCACATGGGTCATTCTCAAGGATAGACCACATGTTAGGCCACAAAGACAGCATCAGCCAATTCAAGAGCATTGAAATCATCCCAAGCATCTTCTCAGATCACAGTGGAATTAAACTAACACTTAACAATAAAGAAAAGATTAGTAATAGTCCTAAAATGTGGAAGCTCAACAGTACACTACTTAAAAACCATGGGCCAAAAAGGAAATAAAAGAAGAAATCAAAATATGTCGAGAGTTCAATGAAAATGAAGACACAAGCTATCAAAATATTTGGGACACAGCTAAGGTAGTACTGAGAGGGAAGTACACATTAGGAAACAAGAAAAAGCACAAATAAACAGTCTGGTTACACACCTTAAAGACCTAGAAAAAGAAGAACAAAGGGACCCTAAAGCAACCAGAAGGACAGAAATCACTAAAATTAGGGCAGAAATAAATAACATTGAAAATAAGAAAGCCATACAAAAGATCAATGAAAGTAAATTTTGGTTCTTTGAAAGAGTGAACAAAATCAACAAATCTTTAGCCAAACTCACAAAACAAAAACGGGAGAAGACCCAAATAAATTGGATTATAAACGAAAGAGAAGATATCACAACACACACCACAGGAATTCAATATATCATGCAAGACTTCTATGAATAACTATATGTGACCAAGCTAGAGAACCTGGAAGAAATGGATGATTTCCTAGATACCTACAAACTTCCAAAATTAAGTAAAGAGGAATTAGATAATATAAACAGGGCCATCACAGCTAATGAAATTGAAACAGTTATCAAAAACCTTCCCAAAATAAACGTCCGGGCCAGATGGTTTTACAAATGAATTCTACAAAACTTTCAAAGAAGAACTGATACCTCTACTTTTAAAAGTCTTCCAGAAGATTGAAGACACAGGGATCCTCCCTTCCAGCTTCTTATTAAACCAACATCACTTTGATACCAAAAACACATAGCGACACAACCAAAAAAGAAAAGTACAGACCAATATCTCTGATGAACATAGATGCGAAAATATTGAACAAAATTCTAGCCAACCGGATACAGCAGTATATCAAAAAGATTGTTCATCATGACCAAGTGGGATTTTTCTCAGGGATGCAAATTTGGTTTAATATACGTAAATCAGTCAATGTGATCCACCAAATCAATAAAGGCAAGACCAAAAACCACATGGTCATATAAACAGATGCAGAGAAAGCCTTTGACAAAATACAACATCCCTTTATGATCAAAACACTACAAAAAATGGGAATAGATGGAAAATTCCTGAAGATAGTGGAGTCTATATATAGCAAACCTACAGCCAACATCATACTCAATGGTGAAAAACTGGAAGCATTTCCACTCAGATCAGGTACTAGACAGGGCTGCCCACTATCACCATTATTATTCAACATAGTGTTGGAAGTTCTTGCCATAGCAATCAGGCAGGAGCAAGGAATTAAAGGCATACAGATTGGAAGAGAAGACGTCAAACTCTCCCTATTTGCAGATGACATGATAGTATACATGGAAAAACCTAAGGAATCCAACAAGAAGCTTTTGGATATCATCAGGCAATACAGTAAGGTGTCAGGATACAAAATTAACATTCAAAAGTCAGTGGCACTCCTCTATGTAAACACTAAGAAGAATATGAAATCCAGAAATCAATTCCTTTTATTAGAGCAACAATAATAATAAAATATCTAGGAATAACCCTAACCAAAGAAGTGAAAGATTTGTATACTGAAAATTATGAGTCACTACTCAAGGAAATTGAAAAAGACACAAAGAAGTGGAAAGATATTCCATGTATATGGGTTGGAATAATTAACACCATCAAGAATGAATATACTACCCAGAGTCAAACACAAAAGTAAATTCCAAGTGGATCAAGGACTTGAATGTTAGACCAGAAACGATTAGATACTTAGACGAAAACATTGGCAAAACTCTTTTCCGCATAAATTTTAAAGACATAGTTAATGAAACAAATCCAACTACAAAGAAGACTAAGGCAATTATAAACCTATGTGACTAAATCAAAGTAAAAAGCTTCTGTACAGCAAAAGAAACCAATACCCAAACCAAGAGACTCCTCACAGAATAGAAGATCTTTACATGCCATACATCAGACAAGAGTTTAATAACCGAAATATATAAAGAGCTTACCAAACTCAACAAAAGAAAACAAATGACTATATAAAAATGGAGAGAAGACTTGGACAGAATATTCACCACAGAAGAGATCCAAAAGGTTGAGAAACACATGAAAAAATGCTCCAAGTCTTATATTATCAGAGAAATGCAAATAAAGACAACATTGAGATACCTCTTCACTCCTTGAAAAATTCATGTTAAGTGAAATAAGTCAGAAACAGAAGGGTGAATATGGGATGATCTCACTGTCTGTCAAAGCTGAAAAACAAGACCAGAAGAGAAAACACTAAGCAGAATTTGGACTGGAGTTGGTGTATTGCACCAAAATAAAAGACTCTGGGGTAGGTGGATGGGGGTAAGAGTACAGGTCCAAAAAGTATGGCAGAGGACCTAGTGGGGGTTGTATTGTTATGCAGAAAATTGAGAAATGTTATGCATGTACAAACTATTGTATTTACTGTCAAATGTAAAACATTACTCCCTCAATAAAGAAATGAAAAAAAATAAAAGAAAAAAAAGGAGTGAGGGAGAGAAATATACCTGAAGACCTGCTTCACTACTTGTGAAGCATCCCCTTGCCAGTGGGGAATACGGGTGCAAACCTGGATCCTTGCATGTGTGGGTGTGCTTAGTACTATGGGTGCTTAACCAGGTACACCACTGCCTGCCCCCTCCCATAAGTTGAAGTTGTTCAGTATGGACTATGCATTATTGGATTGTATGGCCCAACACACATGCACATGTAAGACTGACATCAGGGTGGGTGGTGGTGAGATACTTTTTTCAAGCTCTCCTGATATGTAAATCTTCGCCCCTTCTTACAGTTTGGTTAGTTAACTTTTTTGTTTTGTTTTGTTTTTGGTTTTGCCTTAATGTTCTCTTTTCTACCTTATTAGAAGAAGCAAGAGCCCCAGCTCTGTGTAAGACACACAGTGTCTTAGGTCATCACAGGTGTGCTGGTCTGAGGTTTCTAGAATCTTCCTAACTTTAAACATCCTGTTTCTTTTCTGTTCCTTTTATAAAGTGAGACCACACAGTCTCATTCCATATTCAAAAAGCATCATCACCTCCCAGTTTTACCCACCCCTTTTATCAGGGTGAGTTAGTCAGCCTAGATGAGAGAGGAGACATGTTTTTTGCTCTGAGACTTCTCAGAGTTCTCAAAGACAACAGCTCCAAGGGCTCTGACCTTGCTGTTCAGAGCAGAGATAGAAAACACACTCGGGTGAGATACTGAAACCAAGACCAAACCCTCTGAAAAGCTGGGGGGGGGGGTTGTTTGTTTGTTTTGTTTTGTTTTTTGTTTTTTCCTGCCTGCTCTCCTGGTGACATTAACCTGGGGTGGAAAAAGCAGGGGTAGGCAACATTCTCACTAGAAAATGTCAGTTTCTCCAGCTGTGAACACCAAGTTCTCTAGGGGTCCTCACTAACGTGGCCTGGGTAGAGTCAGGTCAGCACAAGTTCAGAAGGGGCATTGTTTTCCACTCTTGATTCCATTAATGGCCTCCAAGTCTTCATCCTCCAGCCTCTACCAGCCACCCACCCACTCTGATCCAGGCTTCGTTTATATCTGGAGCTTTTGTAATCTGTACAGTGATGCTCTTAGAAAAAAAAAAAAAATCACCTTTCTAGCTCTGTGTATGTGCTCAGAACCTTGAGTGAATTTCTTTCCCCCACTTCTCAGATGAAGCTTGAGGGATGATTCTAATCCTGTGACTGGAGCCCAGAGCAAGTCTGCAGGGACCCACAATCAACACACCCTATTTTGGTGACGTTTGCCATCACTTCATATGTGCCTTTCACTAGGAACCATTCAGAGCGCATGCATTGATTTAGGCTATTGCAGGTGAGGGCAGAGGTATTATCTCATACTCGCTTTGGGAGTATTTGTGTAACTCAGGTTGGCAAAGAGAATATGAGAGAAGGTATACCCCTGTGCTTTTTTTTTTTCTTCTGTGTGGATAAGACTAATTTACGTCAGGATAATTATCCTAGGCCAGTGGTTTGAAATGATATTTTGTCCTTAAGAGTCTGTTGCTGGGGTGTTATGATTGACATCTAGTGGGGTAGGAGCTGGGGGAGTTAGTGAGCATCTAATACCACATAGGGACAGGCCCACCTCAAAAAAGGTACTTATCTAGTCCATCTGTCTGGGTTGAGATATCCTGTCCTATCAGAACTCGCTAGAGTCTTTTGTAATTAATTCAGTGAGCCCAGCTGGAGCTCTGACCGAATTATTGGATTTTCATTCACTAGAGACAGATCCTTTCATTTGTTCTAAAGGGGAGCTCATCACTTAGGACCATTTACACACTTTGGGTTTTCAAGAGCAGGCAAATCCCTTCCATTGAATTCTTGCCCAGATGAAAAGTGTTGGAGAGACCCCAGGTTAATTGCACATTCTAAGAATTCTTATTTGATTTTTTGACTCAAATGGCAGTGTGCCATTTCCCTAGTGGGCTAATCATAAGTCCTTCCTTAAATCCCTGAGCTCCCCGGGGTAGCAAGCAATATTCAGACTTATCTTTGTAACCCCCAGTGTCCTTGTGCAGAGAGGCTGCATAGACCACATCCTTTCCTTGAGCCAATTCTTAAATAGTCCATTTTCTTTCTCATAGACATGTGTCTGTGTGTATACATGCATACATGTGTGCTGTGGAAGCATGTGTGCATGTCTGTGCATATGTGTGTGTCTGAAGATAATTTTGTTAGTTTTTTTGTTGGATTTTTTTGTGTTCTGTTTTTTTTTTTTTTCTCTGATGGTATTTAAGTAGTCTTGGGTCATCACTGGTCTTCTGAGTTCTCATTTCCTTAGGGAAATCTAGTTATGCCTGTCACTGGGGATATCACAAAGGAATCCTGTGGGAGCGACATGCTTTATCAGGACTGAGCCAGTTGCAGCAAGACTGGAATTCAAAACTAAGCTTTCCTGGCCTATCCAACAACGAATTGCATCAACAAGGGCAATAATAATAATAATAACCACAATGAAGCTACAACAAGGGCAACAAAAGGGGGAAAAAAATGGCCTCCAGGAGCGGTGGATTCATGGTGCAGGCACCGAGCCCAGCAATAACCCTGGAGGAAAAAAAAAAAAAAAAAAAAAATATATATATATATATATATATATATATATATATATATATATATATATATAATTTGTGGTCCAGGAGGTGGCGCAGTGGCTAAGGCACTAGACTCTCAAGCATGAGGTCCTGAGTTCAATCCCTGGCAGCACATGTACCAGAGTGATGTCTGGTTCTTTCTCTCTCTCCCCTATCTTTCTCATAAATAAATAAAATCTTTAAAATAAATAAATAAATAAATTACAGAGGAAAAGGCAAATGATTACAAGGGATATTCATATGGTTATGCCCGACAAGAATTTTCATTGTGGGAGCTGGGTGGTGGTGTAGCAGGTTAAGCACACATGGCATGAAGCGCACAGACTGGTGTATGGATCCTGGTTCAAGCTGCCGGCTCCCCACCTGCAGGGGAGTCGCATCACAAGCGTTGAAGCAGGTCTGCAGGTGTCTGTCTTTCTCTCCCCCTCTCTGTCTGCCCCTCCTCTCTTGATTTCTCTCTGTCCTATACAACAACAATGACAGCAGTAACAACAACAATAACAATAGCAACCATGGTAAACAAGGGCAACAAAGGGGGAAAAATAAATAAATAAATAAATAAATAAATAAAAAGAATTTTCATGTAATTATAAATAGAGAAACATACAGCTTCAAAAGCCTGGACTTGAAGAATAAGGAGATATTGTCTCTGTCTTCCGTTGCAGGAAGGTTTCTCCACTGTTCATTGTCCATAGACTAGTCATGGTGATTTCCACAAAATACAGGGAGTTGAAAGTTAGGAAGAGCCATTAGTGTGAGACACAGGTGTGGCTTTGGCAGCTGAGAAAATTGGAAAACCTAAATGTCCGCTCCTTATTGAGAGGGATCATTTCTGACCCTAGAGAAGTGTTTGCTAAGAAGAAATAAGGAGACTAGAACAGCCTGGAAGGTAGATTCTGATTTAATAGAAAAAAACAAAAAAAGAGAAGACAAAGAATTCAAAATAGTGACATCAAGGATGGAAAACTGAGGGGTTTGGTTTGATATAAAAAGTATGAGATGGATGAAGAGGCAGGAAATTTCATCAAGCAGTTCTAATAGGAAAAAAAAAACATTTTTTTTTTTTTAGTTTCCAGGGTTAATACTGGGGCTCAGTGCATGCACTACAAATCCACTACTCCTGGTGGCTGTTTACTTTTCTTTGTGAGAGGACAGAGATGCAGAGAGAAGCCTTCATTATCTGTGCCATAGGCATCATATGCAACTCCCTCTTCTGCATCTTCTGCCTCCCTGTCCCAGCTGATGGGGTGGCCCGATAGTGACTATAGAGTCATCATTAAAGTATGCCAGTCTCTTGCCCTTATTCAGCTTTTGCAGTCCTTGCTTTGATAAATTTTTCTGTCCCCCTCTATATTTCCCCCTCCTCTCTCAGTTTCTCTCTGTCCTATACAACAACAACAGCAATAACAGTCAGCAACAACAATGAACAACAAAAAAGGCCTCCAGAAACAGTGGGTTCATAGTGGAGGCACCGAGCTCTAGCAATAACCCTGGAGGCTATGGCATCATGATTTCATTTCTACTGCATCTTCAGCCTTGTTTTCATTTGCTCCTTTTATTTTCAAGGTCAGAGAGAAAGGAAGAGAAGAGGTGTAGATAGAGAGGGAGCAAGAGAGTAACGCCTGCAGCACTGCTTCAGTGCTCTTGAAGCTTCCCCTGTAGGTGGAGCCCTAGGGCTTGAACCCTGGCCCTTGCACATGGTATAACATTTGTGTTCCTCAGGCTGCACCATCATCCTCCCCTTTCCATTTCATCTGCTTTTCAGTCACAACTCAGCCAGGTACTATTTTGGTGGCCTTGAACAACTCACTTAACTTCTGCTTAACCCTTTGGTTTCCTCTTCCGGAAAATGGGTTTGATGTTTGTTTCATTCACAGGGGAGGAATATTTTGCAGGGCTGATGAGCCAGGAGGTTTGGGTCAGAGTTCTGCCACTTTATTTTTTGTTGTTATTAGTCATTTAATATTGATTTACAAAATTACAAGATAACAGGGATACAACTCCCTTTCCCATTCCCACCACCAGAATTCTGAATCCCCAATCCCTCCATAGTAAGCTACAGCAGTTTTCCTAAGGTTGCAGATATGGACTATTATTTCCACAACCATAGACACATTTGTATATATTTGACCTCTTTATTTATTTATTTATTTATTTATTTATTTTTGGTCCCATCTTCTCTTCCTTTCCAAGTCACACATACACTTTTTTTTTTTTGCCTCCAGGGTTATCACTGGGGCTTTGTGCCTGCACTACAAATCCACTGCTCCTGGAGGTCATTTTTTACATTTTGTTGCTCTGGTTGTTACTGCTGTTGTTATTATTAGGACAGAGAGAAATGGAGAGAGAAGGGGAAGACAGAGAGGGGAAGAGAAAGATAGACACCTGCAGACCTGCTTCACAGTTTGTGAAGTGACCCCCCTGGAGATGGGGAGCCGGGGGCTCAAACCTGGATCCTTCTGCTGGTCCTTACACTTCACACTATGTGCACTTAGCCCGCTGTGCTACCTCCCGACCCCCACACGTACACCTATTATTACATCCAAATGTTCCTTTTTCTTTGTCTCTCTCCAGTTCCTGATAAAGTTAGAGTTCAAAGCCCTCTGTTCCTCTTCCCCTTATCTTTTCTCCCTGACTTGAAGTATGGATCAAAATAGTTTTGAGTGCAGAAGGTGGGAGTTCTGGCTTCTATAATAGCTTCTCTGCTGGACATGGGTGTTGGCAGGTCAATCCATACCCCCAGTCTGTTTCTAGCTTTCCCTAGTAGAGTAGGGCTCTGGGGAGGTGAAGTTCTGGGACACGTTGTTGAGGTCATCTGCCCAGGGAAGTCAGGATGGAATCATGGTATCATCTGCAACTTGGTGGCTCAAGGGTGTCTGCAACTTTCTTAGGCTCCTTGCAAGTCCTTTGAAATTACTGAATCACTGTGTCAGAGTTCCTTCATCTAATGTGAGGATTAAAAAAACAACAAAAAAACCTACCTCACTGGGACTTATGGAAACATAAGCAAAGTGTTGCTTTGAAGCTGGGCCCTGAGACAGAGAGGGTGACCCATTACTGACACTTCCCCCCCTATGCCAGCAGCGCTGGCTGCCAGAGATACAATTTAGCAATTGGTTCTGTCATGTGTTGCTCACTAATGCAGCATTTGCTCTTCTTGTCTCCACAACAAGATTTTCTTTCAACTTTATGAAGTCATGGATGCCGTTGCCTAGCGCCATGCCTAGCGCACAGTAATCAGGGAATAAACACAGCTCCCTGCCAAGTACCAGCACAGGGACACTCAGAGCTTAGTACTTACATTGATCCAGCCAATATTTGAAAAAATACTTTTTTAGTATTATTTATTATTATTTATTTAGTATTATTTATTATTATTGGAGAGAGGCAGAGAGAAACTGAGTGGGACAGGGGAGACAGAGAAGAAGAGAGACAGAGAGATAACTGCAGCCCTACTTCACCAATCCTGAAGCTTTCCCTCTACACAGGGGCTTGAACTTGGGTCCTTGCACACTATAATGTGAGTGCTTAACCAGGACAAACTTTCTCTAAACCAATTTTTGTTGTTGTTTTGACTTTTCAACTTTTAAATTTCTTTGCTTATTAATGAGAAAGAGGAGAAAGGGAAAGTCTGGCTCTTGTGATGCTAGGGATCAAACTCAGGACATCATACTTGAGAGTCTAATGCTTTAGCCACCATGCCACAACAGGGCCTATGTTTTCCTTTTTCTTTCTTTTTCTGAAAAATACAAATAAAATAACATACACACATACACATTTGCAAGCAGGGACCAGGGGCTTGAACCTGGGCCCTGGCACATGATTGGACCAATGTTTTATTATATAAGGTGTTCCCAGGATTACAGAGATTACAGATGTCTGTGACAGTACTACTAATAGTAACAATAGGAACTAGCCCTTATGGGATGTCCCCTCAGTACCAGATAATACATTTTATATCCGTGGCCTTCCTTAATCTTCATAACAACCAATGGAGTGATTTATTCCCATCCTACAGATAAGGAAACTGAATGAGGCTCAAGGAAGTTAGTCACCTGCTGAGCTTCACACGTCTGCTAAGTTGGAAAATAAGTCCCTAAAATAAGAGTATTGTGAGATAAGTGCTAGCCATTATTATTATTATTACTATAACTACTATTTTATTATTATCACCACCACTAGGGTTATTGCTGGGGCTCAGTGCTGGTACTATGCATCCAGTGGTCCCAGTGGCCATTTTTTCCTTTTTTTTTTTTTATTTTCCCTTTTGTTGCCCTTGTTGTTTTTTATTATTGTAGTTATTTTTGTTATTGTTGTTGTTGATAGGACAGAGAGAAATGGAGAGAGGAGGGGAAGACAGAAAGGAGGAGAGAAAGATGGACACCTGCAGACCTGCTTCATCGCCTGTGAAGTGACTCCCCTGCAGGTGGGGAGCCAGAGGCTCGAACCAGGATCCTTACACTGGTCCTTGTGCTTTGTGCCATGTACGCTTAACCCACTGCACTGCCGCCTGACTCCCATTTCCCCCCGCCCCTGTATTATTAGGACAGAGAGAACTTGAGAGGGGAGGGGAAGATAGGGAGAAAGAGAGATAAACACCTACAGACTTGCTTCACAGCTCATAAAGTGCCATCCCTACAGTGGGGAACTGAGGCTTGAACCTGGGTCCTTGAGCATGGTAATCTGTGTGACAACTGGGTGTGCCACCACCTGGCCTCTATTAATACTTTTTTAAACCAGAGCACTAGGAGGAGATGTGAGAAGAGGGGAACTGCATGTCCTCACCCAACCCTGAGGCACACCAGGATGTCAGCACCAGGGAAGCCTTCCTGGGTGAACTGCTTCTGATGGAGTCTCCAGGCAGGCAGAAAGGTCATGTGAAGATCTGGGAGCTAAACTTGCTATTCCTGCAGACCATGCCCCATCCTCCCCCCCCCCCCCCCCCGTGCCCTCTGTCCCAACAAGGAAACCCACAGCCTATGACCCACACAGACAGAAGCAAGCTCTGCCAAGTCCTCTGCTTTGTAATCTCTCCCTCTTTTTAAAGAAAAAAAAATAATATAAGCCTCTCATGAAGCTTGTTTGGGAAATCAACAGGCAGAGCTATTTTTGGGCAGCCATTGCCTGGAATCATTACAGCCTATCTTGGGTAGCTGGAACTAGCTCACCAAGGGATCTCAGCAAAGTGAGAAGGAGCATATCTGGAAAAGGAAGGGGCTAGAGACAGTGTGTTGGATAGTGTGTTGCTTTGCCATGTGCATACACAGAGTTTGAGCCCACCCACCACTACTTTTAAGAAAGCTTCAATGTTGTGGTCTCTTTAACTCTTTTTGTGTCTCTCTGCACTTCTCTATCCCATATCTGAAAAAAACAAAGAGAAGAAGAAGTAGAGGAGGAGAAGTTCAGGAAAGTGAGGGGGAGCCTTCTTTTGCCTCTTGCTAGTCCATCCACTTTACTCAGAAAAAAAAAAAAAATCAAAGACATAAGAGAGGCAGGAAATGGAGCTGGGTGATGGTGCACCTGGTTGAGCCCACATATTACAATGCATGAGCTCCCAAGTCCAAGGCCCCAGTCCTCACCTGCAGAGGGCAAGCTTCATGAGCAATGGAGCAGTGATGCAAGTGCTTCTCCTTCTCTCTCTCACCGAGAGAAAGAGAGAGAGAGAGAGAGAGAGAGAGAGAGGGAAGGAGAAAATGTCACTGGGAATGATGGAGTTACACAGGCACCAAGCCCCAGCAAGAACCTTAATAACAGAGAGAGAGATTTAAGTGGACCAATCGTCTTCTTTTCAAATTGGTGATCTCCCAAATTATAAAGATGAACTCATCAGATCCTCTGGGTTCAGCTTTGATATTATCATAGTTGCTGGGGGTAGTCATGGAAACCCATAGAGGTGTCAAATTTTAGCATTCAACTCAGCTTTGACAAGAGAATGTGAAGTTACTCTGAGGCAGACTTTTTAAAAATAGAAATTGTCTTGAACCTGGATGAGGGCTCCAAGTCTTTGCTTTGTCTAACAATATACCCCAAATGAGTGCTGGTATAGTCTACAAAATATAATATCAGATCTCTTTTCACTTGCCACAGGCAGAAACATCAGTCCATGTAGGTTAGGTAAGGAAAAAAAAAAAAAAACGTGAAGGAGATGTCATTAGCTCGCATGGGAAGGGGACCAAAAGGTTTTCTGAAAATATTCAGTCTGAAAGACAGCCTAAGAATTTTATCTGGGGGAGTCGGGCGGTAGCATAGCGGGTTAAGCGCATGTGGCGCAAAGCGTAAGGACCGGCCTAAGGATCCCAGTTCGAGTCCCTGGCTCCCCACCTGCAGGGATGTCGCTTCATAGGCAGTAAAGCAAGTCTGCAGGTGTCTATCTTTCTCTCCCCCTCTCTGTCTTCCCCTCCTCTCTCCATTTCTCTCTGTCCTATCCAACAACGATGACAACAATAATAACTACAACAATAAAAAAACAATAAGGGCAACAAAAGGGAATAAATAAATTAAATAAATATATATATTTAAAAAATTCTCTCTGGGAACCGGGTGCCAGAATAGCTCAGTTGGGAGAGTGTTAGACTGAAGAATTCTCTCTGGGAGCTGGGCTGTGGTATATTTGTTTGATCACAAATGTTAAGGTGCACAAGGACCCAGGTTCAAGACCCCACCTCCCACCTATGTGGCACGGGGTGAGGGGGGAGTTTCACAAGTGATAAAGCAGGTCTGTCTCTCTTTCTCCCTGTCTATACCTCTCTCCCCTTTCAGTTTCTCTCTGTCCTATCTAATAAAAAAAGAAAGAAATCTTTCTGGTTTGCATTTTCTCATTTGGTGTGGCTAGAACGAACACTCTGAAGCTCCTCCTTAGCAAGGAGTGCAACCACTAGCAGGCCTGACGTCCATTTTGTCTGTTTCACTTCACTGCAAGGGAGAGAGATGAGTTTCAGCATGAAAACATCTTGTTGGGTTCAATGTACTCGCCCATCTAGAAGTTACCTGCTCTGAGCTAACTGCCATGAGGAAAACGTAGGCCATGGGACCACTGCAATCCTGAGGCGAAGGAAGCACAAAGCCAGTTCAAAGGAGTAGGGAGGGGCTACTTAGAGTGCCCAAGGTTTGTCACCATCTGCATTCAAACTGCTCTCAGGAACCAAGGTCCTGCCTCTCTGGTAGGGTGTGTGCCTTGCATGTATGAGACCCTGGTTCAGTTCTGCATGTCAGGTGAGACCAACAAAGACAAAGAATAGAGCCTCATGGATGATGGAGCAGTGCTTTGGTCTCTCTATTTCTCTGTTTCTACTTCATTCTCTCACTTTAAAAATGCTCTCAGGAAAAACAAAGAGTCACCTACAAAGGAAAACCCATAAGATTAGCAGCAGACTTCTCCATACAAACACTACAGGCCAGAAGAGAATGGCAAGATATCTATCGAGTGCTCAATGAGAAAGGCTTTCAGCCAAGAATACTATATCCTGCTAGACTGTCATTCAGACTAGATGGAAGCATCAAAACCTTCTCAGACAAGCAACAGTTGAAGGAAGCAACCATCACCAAGCCTGCCTTGAAAGAAGTTCTGAAAGGTTTCCTATAAACAACAGACCACCACAAATAGAACATATATCAAAACACTCTAAAACTCTACAAGAATGGCGTTAAAATATCTTCAATCTTTGATATCAATAAATGTGAATGGCCTGAATTCACCTATTAAAAGACACAGGGTAGGAAGATGGATCAGAAAACACAACCCAACAATATGTTGTCTACAGGAAACTCACCTAACGCAACAAGACAAACACAGACTTAAAGTGAAAGGATGGAAAACTATCATTCAAGCCAATGGCCCACAAAAAAGGGCAGGAACAGCTATTCTCATATCTGACATGATAGACTTTAAAATAGATAAGATTAAAAAAGATAGGAATGGACACTACTTAATGCTCAGAGGATCAGTCAATCAAGAGGACTTAACAATTATTAATATCTATGCACCCAATGAGAAGCCATCTAAATACATCAAACTTCTACTGAAAGAGCTACAGCAATATATCAACAGTAACACAATCATAGTAGGGGACTTCAACACCCCACTATCTCAACTTGACAGATCATCCAGGCAGAATCAGTAAAGACATAAGGGAGCTAAATGAAGAGATAGATAACCTAGAACTATTGGACATTTTCAGAGTCATTCAGAGCAAGTTGTGGTATATATACACAATGGAATACTACTCAGCTGTAAAAAATGGTGACTTCACCATTTTCAGCCGATCTTGGATGGACCTTGAAAAAATCATGTTGAGTGAAATAAGTCAGAAACAGAAGGATGAATATGGGATGATCTCACTCTCAGGCTGAAGTTGAAAAACAAGATTAGAAAAGAAAACGCAAGTCGAACCTGAAATGGAATTGGAGTATTACACCAAAGTAAAAGACTCTGGGGTGGGTGGGTGGGTGGGGAGAATACAGGTCCATGAAAAATGATGAATGAAATAGTGGGGGTTTTATTGCTAAATGGGAATCTGGGGAATGTTATGCATGTAAAAAAAAAAAAAAGAAGTAGAAACGCAAAGCAAAAAAAAAAAAAAAAAAATGCTCTCAGGAAAAAATTTTTTTTAATATGCTCTCAGGTAGCTATATGTTATAAGTGACCTAAAAAATAAATTCTGGGGGCTGGGCAGTAGTGCATCTGGCTGAACATAGACATACAGTGCACAAGGACCTGGGTTCAAGGCCCCAATCCGCACCTGCGGGGTAGAAGCTTAAGGAATGGTGAAGCAGGGTAGGGGTAGATAACATAATGGTTATGCAAAGAGACTCTCCTGCCTGAGGCTCTGAAGTCCCAGGTTCAATCCTGCACACCACCATAAGCCAGAGATGGGCAGTGCATCTCTCTGAAATAAAATAAATAAAATTTTAAAAAAGAATTAAAGATAAATCTCTTGAGTGCAAGGAATGGTGAAGCAGATTTGCAGAGGTAGGGGTCTCTCTCTCTCTCTCCCCTCTTAATTCCTGTCTTCATCAAAATAAATAATAAATTTAAAAAATAAAATAAATTCTGTCCAAAGTGTGTGTACAAAAGGTAGCTAAATGCATGGTTCTCTTCTATGGGAGCACACTTATGGGTCCAAACAGGGGAGAGAAGTCATACAGTAATCCAAATAAGGAGTGTTTAATATAAAGAGCTTAATAACAAATAAAAATATTTTTTTAAGAGCTATTGAATGTATTGCACCAAAGAAAAAGACACTGCAGTGTGTGTGTGTGGGGGGGGGGATGGCAGGGTTCAGGTCCTGGAACATGATGGCAGAGGAGGACCTAGTGGGGGTTGAATTGTTATGTGGAAAACTGGGAAATGTTATGCATGTACAAACTATTGTGTTTTGCAGTCAAATGTAAACCATTAATCCCCCAATAAATAATTTTTTTAAAAAAGAGCTATTGGACAAGGGAGATAGCATAATAGTTATGTAAAAAGACTTCCATGGGGGGGGTCAGGCGGTGGCGCAGTGGGTTAAGCGCATGTGGTGCAAAGCACAAGGACCGGTGTAAGGATCCCAGTTCGAGCCCCTGGCTCCCCACCTGCAGGGGAGTTGCTTCACAGGCGGTGAAGCAGGTCTGCAGGTATCTATCTTTCTCTCCCCCCTCTGTCTTCCCCTCCTCTCTCCATTTCTCTCTGTCCTATCCAACAATGACAACATCAACAATGGCAGTGATGATGACCACAGTGAGGCTACAACAACAAGGGCAACAAAAAGGGGGGGAAATGGCCTCCAGGAGCGGTGGATTCATGGTGCAGGCACGGAGCCCAGCAATAACCCTAGAGGAAAAAAAAAAAAAACTTCCTTGGCTGAGGCTCCAAAATTACAAGTTCAATTCCCCTCACCCCCATAAGACAGAGATAAGCAGTGCTCTGGGGGAAAGAAAAAGTTGCAAAGCATGGCAAGGGATTATAGTAATGCAATATACTTGATTTTAGTATGTAAATTATTTTTAATTGTTTACATGTACCCAAGGAGTGAACTTAAGGGTTTGTGCATACTTGATACCACTGAGTGGCCTCCCAAACTCAATATTTTCATTAATTTTTCAGAGAAAGAGGGAGAGAGAGAACAAGAAGAGAGTAAGAGACAGCCACAAAAATAAGAGAGACAGCACAACACTGCTTCATGGAGGTGCCCTGGTGCTTGCTGTCTATGCTGATCTAACATGGTACCTGGGTTCAAACCCAGGGCCTCATGCATGACAGGACATACTCATTCCACTAGGTGGGTTATCTCTCATTCCTGCATCTACATTTTCATCCCCCCCTTTTTTATTTGTGAATTCACAAAAGGAAAGAGAGAGAGAGAGAAGCAAGACATCACTTGGGCATATGTGATGCCAGGGGTCAAACCCTGTACCTCATGCTTGAGGGCCCAGTGCTTTATCCACTGAGTCACCTCTCAGGCTGCATGTAACATCCTTCACCATCATTATGTAGCTTTGGATGACACTGAAGTGGTGCCTGAGAAGGGGAGAAGTGAGATGAGTTGTCATGGTGCTCACCGCAAAACCCCTTAATAACAGCTAACATCTATTGGGCATTGACACGAGCATAATTGCAGGCACTGCGTCATTTATTTTCATTGTAAGAGACAAATGGGTTTTTCAAAGACATCTGTAAAAGAGGAACTTGGGGGAGTCGGGCAGTAGTGCAGCGGGTTAAGCGCACATGACACAAAGCGCAAGGATGGGCGTAAAGATCCCGGTTCAAGCCCCTGGCTCCCCACCTGCAGGAAGTCGCTTCACAAGTGGTGAAGCAGGTCTGCAGGTGTCTATCTTTCTCTCCTCCTCTCTGTCTTCCCCTCCTCTCTCGATTTCTCTCTGTCCTATCCAACAACGACAGCAGTAACAATAATAACAACAACAATGATAAACAACAAAGGGCGACAAAAAGGAAAAAAATAGCCTCCAGGAGCAGTGGATTCCTAGTGCAGGCACAGAGACCCAGCAATAATCCTGGAGGAACTTGGGTTTCTACCCAAGGTCACACAACTGATGCAGGATAGAGCTGGCTAAGGCCCAATGATGACAAAGCCCGAGCTTCATGACATCATTATTACATTGCTGATTTGTCTTACTGAAATGCTCCCTCTGCAGGAGTAGGATTTTGATATATACAAGGCTGTCTTCCCCAAATCAATAAATAGAGTGCTTTTCCTGTATGTGGAACTCACTGAGTAGTGTTTAAACAGACAACTCTATGAATGCCAAATGAAGACAAGAAGTAAAGTCATCATAATATCCTCTTCCTCTTTACTATTATCCCCAGAACATCTAGTTATCTTATTATCTCTTCGAAGCTCCTCCTGTCCCTGAAGTCTGTGATTGTGTGTGTGCATACATCGACATCAGCATGTGTGTGTGTGTGTGTGTGTGTGTGTGCTGGCTGCCCTGACCAATGCCAAAAGTACCAGGATTAAGTAACATTATAACTGTCTATAGCTATCAGACTTAGGGAGGAAGGTAATAATTGAGTTGTCTGAAAAGTCATGATGGGGGTGGGGCAGGTGAGGGCACACCTTTTTGAGCATATATATGTTATGAGGCCCAAGGACCAAGATTCAAGGCCCCACCTGCAGGAGGAAAGCTTCACAAATGGTGAAGCAGTCTGTAGGTGTCTTTCTCCCCTTCTATATCACCCTTCCTCTTGATTTCTGGCTATCGCTATCAAATAAATAAAGATAAGAAAAGTCATGATGTATTGTTCTCTGTTTTTCTATGCAAAATTGTGTCATGATGGGAGTCGGGCGGTAGTGCAGAGGGTTAAGTGCACATGGCACGAAGCGCAAGTACCGGCAGAAGGATCCCGGTTTGAGCTACCCACAGGCAGTGAAGTAGGTCTGCAGGTGTCTCTCTTTCTCTTCCCTTCTGTCTTCCCCTCCTCTCTCCATTTCTCTCTGTCCTAACAACGATGACATCAACAACAACAATAAAAAAACAACAAGGACAACAAAAGGGGAAAATAAAATTTTAAAAAAATGTGTCATGACTTTTTCTGACAACCTAGTATTTTAGAAAGGTTACTAATTTTCCAATAGTGCTTTTTTTTTTTAAATCAGAGTTATCTCTGAGGTTTGGTGCCTGCACTACTCCACCATTCTGGCAGTTGGTTGTTTTTTAAATTATTTTTATAGAGGGTTAAAGAAGGGAAGGAGAGGGAGAGAGAGAAAAAAATGGAGAGACCTGCTGCACTGCGGAAGAGGGGCTTGAACCCTGGTCTTCAAGCATTGTAACATGTGCTCTCTACCTAATGAGCCACCATTTAGGTCCCTCCAATCGTGCTTTTTTGTTTGTTTGTTTGTTTTTAACATCTGTTTGAAGATGCTCCACATCTGCACAGAATAACTATTTTATTTCAGAAAGCCTTAACTAAGAGGAGGCAGTTTGTTTTGTTTTTTGAGATTGAACAATATTTTACTCTAGTTCTGAAGGCTATTCTCCCAGTGAAAGATAAGGAGCACAGAGCAAAGAACTGACACAGTTTGCCAGCAGGTTGCCTGGGGAAACTGACTTTGGTGGGGAATTCACGGTGCATGATGTTTACAAAGAATGCCTTTGAGATCAACCACTGTGTAGAACAGGACCAAGACAAGAAAAGCAAAGGGAAAAACTGAGCTGTGGCACAGACTTCAGGTCAACCTTGGCCAATGAACAAGAATCTCTGGGGCTAAATTGCATTTTAGAGTTGTCTAAGCTTGGGCTAAAATTGTCAGGTCTGCATATCCTACCTCTGACCCATCTTTGGGAGGGGTGTGGTCTTGGAAGGCAACTCTTTGTAGCTGAGGAAACTCCTGAAGCTGGCAAGCAGTATCCAGAAGAGTCCAGCCTACTCTCGGATCTCTTATTTGAAGAAAAATAATGTGGGTGTGCTTGCTTATTTAGGAAACAAAACTCACCAAAGCTGCCTTAAGTGACTATTCCCAAGGATCACAGTGGTCCCCTGGAAATGGAGTTTGATGGCCAAGCTACCTCATCAGAGTTGGCCCTCCCAGGAGCAGAGGAGCAAACCTTTCTCCCAAATTTGCTTTGCCAAATTTGAGTTCCCCCACTTTATAAAGTCAGCGTTTGGGTCCAGGTGGTGGTGCACTTGGTAGAACATACATTGTTACAGTGTACAAGAACCCAGGTTCAAGGCCCTGGTCCCTACCTATAGGAAAAATGCTTTGCAGCAGTGAAGCAGGTCTGCAGATGTTTATCTTTCTTTCTCCCTCTCTGTCTGCCCCCTTCTCTTTCCATTTCTCTCTGTCCTATCCAACAACAGCAATAGCAACAATAACAATAGCAACAACCAGGGCAACAAAAATGGGGAAAAAAGAAGAAGAAGAAGAAGAAGAAGAAGAAGAAGAAGAAGAAGAAGAAGAAGAAGAAGAAGAAGGAGAAGGAGAAGGAGAAGGAGAAGGAGAAGGAGAAGGAGAAAGGCCTCCAGGAGCAGTGGATTCGTAGTGCAGGCACTGAGCCTCAGAAAAAAAGAACAAGATTTTTGTCCTTAGAATCAAAATTAAAAATTTGGAGGCAGATAGATAGCAGAATGGTTATGCAAAGAGACTTTCATGCCTGAGGCTCCAAAGTTCCAGGTTCAATCCCCTGCTCCACCATAAGCCAGAGCTGAGCAGTGCTCTGGTAATAAAAATAAAAATTAAATTAAATTAAAATTTTTGCTTCTAACCAGTACATTGTTCCCCTCCCTACGTAGTCTCCATTAAATTTCTCCAAAGTAAAACTCCAGTTTTATAACATTACTATTGGGCTATGACTTAGAGCCTCTGAATGAAGTAAACTAGATTACTTTTTCTTTTTCTTTTCTTTTCTTTTATTTTATTTATTTATTCCCTTTTGCTGCCCTTGTTGTTTTATTGTTGTAGTTATTATTGTTGTCGTTGTTGGATAGGACGGAGAGAAATGGAGAGAGGAGGGGAAGACAGAGAGGAGGAGAGAAAGACAGACACCTGCAGACCTGCTTCACCACCTGTGAAGCGACTCCCCTGCAGGTGGGGAGCCGGGGTTCGAACCGGGATCCTTATGCCGGTCCTTGTGCCTTGCGCCACCTGCGCTTAACCCGCTGTGCTACAGCCCGACTCCCTACTAGATCACTTTTTCAATTAGAGGTTCTTACTTCGAAGGGAAATGAATTTCACTGGCTGAAAGGATCATAAACATTAACCTTTGCAATATCAGGGGTCATATGAATATCTGAGTTGAGTATATTGTGCGTGGCTTCAATCTATTCTGGCGGTACATTAGGTCCATATTAGCCTGTGAAGCGGTCAGCTCTCCATTAAGCTTGTTTCATGGGGAAAAGAGGAAGGTGAGAGACAGTGATCTTGCAAGAAAAAAATTAAATGAACCAAACAAACCAAAGCACTTCTTTTCTTTTTAATCAGAGCACTGCTCAGCTCTGGCTTATGGTTTTGTGGGGAATTGAACCTGGGACTTCGGAGCCTTACGCATGAGAGTCTCTTTGCATAACCATTATGCTATCAACCCCCACCCCCAAAGCACTTTCAAACAGGAGTGGAAGGAGAAAGCAAGAGAAATACGATATAGTCATGCCACAGAGTATGTGACCTCAAATATAGTCTGTGCTGGGGTAGAAGTGGTAGTAGGAGTGGTGGGTGGGGATGGGGGGAGCCTCAATAATCCAAGACCTTTAGATTCCATGTGCTTGAACCACACTTGCCTCTCAGTTCTACTTGCCAACCCAGCACACACACACACACACACACACACACACACACTTTGTTTTCAAGTTACACATAAGGTTTTTTAAAAAACAAATCTGGGAGTCGGGCAGTAGTGCAGCGGGTTAAGTGCAGGGGTAGCAAAGCAAGCACTGGCTTGAGGATCTCGGTTCCCCGGCCCTCCACTTGCAGGGGAGTCGCTTCACAAGTGGTGAAGCAAGTCTGTAGGTGTCTTTCTCTCCCTTTCTCTGTCTTCCCCTCCTCTCTCCATTTCTCTCTCTCTCTCCTATCCAACTACAATAACTACAATAAAACAACAAGGGCAACAAAAGGGAATAAATAAATAAATAATAATAAACTAAATAAATAAATCTATTGGGGTGGGGACAGGCAGTGGTGCACCAGATTAAGCACACTTTTTTTTTGAGTATTTTATTTATTTATTCCCTTTTGTTGCTCTTGTTTTATTGTTGTAGTTATTATTGTTGTTGTTGATGGCGTCGTTGTTGGATAGGACAGAGAGAAATGGAGAGAGGAGGGGAAGACAGAGAGGGGAGAGAAAGACACTTGCAGACCTGCTTCACCGCTTGTGAAGCGACTCCCCTGCAGGTGGGGTGGGGGGGCTTGAAGCGGGATCGTTATGCAGGTCCTTGCACCTGCGCTTAACCTGCTGTGCTACTGCCCGACTCCCAAGCACACATTTTTTAAAGTATTTTATTTATTTATTAATGAGATAGATAGGTGGAGAGAGAGAGAGAGAGAAGGGGCCTGGGGGTGACACAACGATTTAAGCGCACTTGACGGATACTGGCATCAGTATCCCAGTTCGAGCCCCCCGGCTCCCCACCTGCAGGGGGTGTCCTTTCACAAGCAGTGAAGCAGGTCTACAGGTGTATGTCTTCCCGTCTGTCTTTCCCTCCTCTCTTGATTTCTCTCTGTCCTATCCAACAACAATGACAGCAATAACAACAACAATGATAAGCAACAAGGGCAAGAAAGGGAGAAAAAAATTAAAAAATAATAAAATTTAAAGAGAGAGAGAGAACCAGACATCACTCTGATACATGTGCTGCTGGGGACTGAACTCATAACCCCATGGTTGAGAGTTCAATACTTTATCCATTGTGCCACTTCCCAGACCACAAGCATCCATATTACCATGCATAAGAACCCAGGTTGGAGGACCCACTCCCCACCTGCAGGGGGGATGCTTCATGAGCAGTGAAGGAGGTCTGTCTGCAAGTGTGTGTGTGTGTGTGTGTGTCCCTCTCTATCTACACCTCCCCTCTCAATTTCTATGAAGTGACCACCCTGCAGGTGGAGAGCCAGAGGCTCAAACCAGGATCCTTACACTGGTCCTTGCGCTTTGCACCATGTGCGCTTAACCCGCTGAGCTACCGCCTGGCCCCCGCCCCTCTCAATTTCTCTCTGTCCTATCAAATAAAAAAAAATGGAAGGAAGAAAAGAAAAGAAGAGAAGAGAAAAGAAAAGAAATCTATGCACCAATGCTAAGGACTCTGGAGAAAGAGAAAAGGGAGGATACAGATGGGGCTCTAGGGTCCTGGTACATGATGCAGGAAAAGGGCCTGACTTGGGGGTGAGAGTATTCTGCACACACCTATCATGGAGAGATGAGAAGTTGTTCCTATGTGTCAACAATTGGACTGTAAACCATTAGCCTACCTCTCATAAAATGATAAAAGAAAAGAAAATTTTATTTAAATTATTTTTATTTATTGGTGTGGTGAAGGGGATCAAAACCCAGGGTCTCTTGCATACAAAGCACATAATTTATCACTGAGTCACCTCCCCTGATCATGATTACATTTTTCTTTTCCTCAAAAGAAAAAAAAATTCTTTCACATGCCATCCCAGGTTCAATCCCCAGCTTTGCATATGCCAGAGATGAGCAGTGCCCTGCTCTCTCATAAAATAAATAAGTAAGTAAATAAGTTTAGTTGAAGTGGTACTGCCTTATAAAATTACATAAATTTATAGCATACATCACTAAAAGTCAACAAATATATCCCCTTTATACTGATAGAAGACTTCTACCCCAAATGGTAATTCTTCTTCCCTTGTGGTAAATGCTAGTTGGTCTTATTGTTTAAAATACTATTATTGTTTCCTTTCAAAAATATTTTATTTTAATGAGAAAGTCACAGAGACCCTGTGGAGACCAGTCTGGAGAACTCTCAGAAGGCTAGAAGTGGACCTACCCTATGACCCTACAATTCCTCTCCTGGGGATATATCCTAAGGAACCCAACACATCCATCCAAAAAGATCTGTGTACACCTATGTTCATAGCAGCACAATTTGTAATAGCCAAAACCTGGAAGCAACCCAGTGTCCAACAACAGATGAGTGGCTGAGCAAGTTGTGGTATATATACACAATGGAATACTACTCAGCTATTAAAAATGGCGATTTCACCATTTTCAGCCCATCTTGGTTGGAGCGTGTAGAAATCATGTTAAGTGAGATAAGTCAAAAAGAGAAGAATGAATATGGGATGATCTCACTCATGGGCAGAAGTTGAAAAATATGATCAGAAGGGAAAACACTAAACAGAACTTGGACTGGAGCTGGTGTATTGCACCAAAGTAAAGATTCTGGAGTGGGGGAGGGGGAGGATTCAGGTCCTGGAACATGATGGCAGAGGACCTAGTGAGGGTTGTATTGTTATGTGAAAAACTGGGAAATGTTATGCATGTAGAAACTATTGTATTTACTGTCAACTGTACAGCATTAATCCTCCAATAAAGAAATTAAAAGAGAAAGAGAAAAAGAGAAAATCACAGAGGAAAATACCGTAACACTGCTCAGCTCAGGCTTATGGTGGTGCTGGGGATTGAACTTGGAAGTTTGGAGCCTCAGGCATGAAAATATTTTACATAATAATTATGCTGTTATCTTATTTTATACTTATATATCTACTATATCATTCAGTGTTTGTCTTTCTCCATCTGGCTTAGTTCACTTAGTGTAATATCCTTGAAGTCCATCTGTATTTCAGTAAATGAGAGGACCCCATCTTTATATTTATAGTTGATCAGAGTTTCACGGCATGTATATGTTCCATATCTTTATTCACTGATCCCTCCATGTATAGAGTGAATCCAAGTCTTAAATTTAAATTTTGTAGAACTCTACTCTATAATCTTATAACCCTTTAACTCACTATTCATCACAAATTTTTAAAAAAATGTTATTATCTTTATTTATTTACTTATTGGATAGAGGCAGCCAGAAATCAAGAGGGAAGGGGGAGATAGAGAGGGAGAGAGAGAGAGAGAGAGACACCTGCAGCCCTGCTTCACCACTTATGAAGATTTCCCTCTGCAGGTGGGGACCAGGGGCTCGAACCTGGGACCTCATGCACTGTAACATGCACTCAACCAGGTGTGCCACCACCTGGCCCCTTTCATCACAAATTTCAAAAAAATCAGTGAAAACTAAAATCTTAAAGATGACCCTATCTCCTCCAGCCCTCTTCTCTGCCAGAAGATGATGTTAGTCGTTGGGGACTTTGATAACCAAAGTCATTGTTTCTTTGATACCAATATCATTGACTCACTGTGTGAGCTGGGAGTGAGGAGAAGGGGTGGATGTCCTGATGGTGGAGAGGAGAGGAGCTTCATACTCTGCTTGGCAGGAAGGTAGGTCTCTGGATGCTGACCAAGTTTGTCTTTTTGCCCCTCATTGGAAATTCTTATTGTCTATTCCAATATTTCTTTTCTTCCTCTTCATCCCTCCAGCATCAAGTGCATGAAGCCAGGCAGAAGCTGTCTGGCTACCAATCCTTTCCTACCTCTGAGGGTCGCTGTCAAGCCCTCACTGCCATAGTGTCATCCCTCCCAGGGCTCAGTCATAGCTCACTTCATCTCCAGAGAACAGCTGCAGCAGCCTGAGGAAAGATGGCATGCATGAAAATGGTTGGCCGGTAATTCCTCTGGCAACTTGTCAGACAATAACTTTTTTTTAATCCTTCTTTTTCTTTTTAAATTTTTTATTATCATTATTTATTTATTGGATAGAGATAGCCAGAAAGGGGCTTGGTGGTGGCACACCTGTTTGTGCTCACATGTTACAATGTACAAGGACCCGGGTTCTAGCCCCCCCTGTCCCCATCTGCAGGGGGGAAAGCTTTGCAAGTGGTGAAGAAGTACTGCAGGAGTCTCTGTCTCTCTTCCTCTCCATCTCCCCCTTCCTCTCAATTTCTGGCTCTCTCTATCCAATAAATAAATAAAGATAAGGAAAAAAAAACAGAGATAGCCAGAAATTGAGAGAAAGGGGGAGGTAGAGAGGAGAGGCAGAAAGGGACCTACAGCCCTGCTTCACTATTTGCAAAGTTTTTCCCCTGCAGGTAGGGACTGGGGATTTGAACCGGGGCCCTTGTGCATTGTAATATGTGTGCTCAACCAGGTGCACCTCGTTGTACTATCCAGCCCCCTGAAAATGACATGCTGGGGAGACAGCATAATTGTTATGCAAAATAGATATACATGACTGAGGCTCCAAGGTCCTAGGTTCCATCCCCAGCATCACCATAAGCCAGAGCTGAGCAGTGCCCTGGAAAAGTAAATAAATAAAAAGGAAAAAGAAAATTAAATGTGCTCTACTTCCTCATCATCTGTGAATTTTTTGGATAGAAAATTGCAGGAGGAAGACAAAAGACCCATCCCACAGTGTCTGACTCTCCATTGGTTTAATTGATTTGAAAAATACAGCAATGATGGTGCCTTTGGCACCCCCAGCTCTCAGCCCTTCATTCAAGGAAACTATGGCCTCTGGGCTCAGACTGGTGTCCCCGTAAAGCATTCTTCCTCAATAGTGAGAGCCAGAGAAGCAGAAAAACATCTGCGGCAATGCACCAGAAACTCCCTCCTCCCCTATAGGTGGGGACATGGGACATGACCCCAGCTTCTCACACAATAATAATATGTGCACTCAACCAGGTGAGCCACCACCCAGCCCCAAGCATTCGTCCTTGCAGGTGAGGCCACCACCAAAGTGTGAATGAGGCGTCCAGGAACTGAAGACTGCTAAGGTCTTTGAGGTTTCCCTCTTGTCTTTATGTAACCTTGTTAGAACACTTAACAGTTCTCTTAATGTTACCATAACATTTTGAAAAAGAACTGAAAAATCCTGTTCAAAAGATTAAGGGGACACTAAGGACCTGAATAGTTAGGAAAGGCAGGGCAGGTGGGTGCCAATACTAACTGTGCATGTGACTCTCGTAGCTAAGACAACCATGGCCAGTGAGATTACAAAGAGGATCCCAGGAGAACTGCTGCTGGGTATCTGGGGAGGGGAAGGCAGGCAATGGGAAAGGCTTGCTGCCTTTGTGGGCACAGCGAAGGCTTTTGCAGACATGTAAGAAGTTTATCTTTTCTAGGGACCAGGTGGTGGCACACCTAGTTGAGTTCACATGTTACAATGCACAAGGGCCCGGGGTTCAAGCCCCCAGTCCCCACCTGCAGGGGGAAAGTTTTGCAAGTGGTGAAGCAGGGCTTCAGGTCTCTCTCTGTCTCTCTCCCTCTCTATCTCCCACTTCCATCTCAATTTCTGGCTGTCTCTATCCAATAAATAAATAAATAAATATAATAAAAAATTAAAATAAAAATCTCTCTCTTTTTTTTACACCAGATGCTGTCTGCTTTTTTGTGGTTGTTTTTGTTTATTTTTCATTTTAATCTTTTTTCTCTTTCTTTCTTTCTTCCTTCCTTCCTCTCTCTCTCTCTCTCTCTCTCTCTCTCTTATTGCTGCCAGGGTTATTGCTGGTGCTTGATGCTGGCACTACACTACACTACACTGCCATTCCTGGTCACCATTTCTCTTTCTTCCTTTCTTTCTTTCTTTCTTTCTTTCTTTCTTTCTTTCTTTCTTCCTGTCTGTCTGTCTGTCTGTCTGTCTTTCTAATTTATTAGATGGGACAGACAGAAACTGAGAGAGGACAGGGTGATAGAGAGAGGCAGAGAAAGATAGACACCTGCAGACCTGCTTTAACCACTGGTTGAAGGTGGAAAGTGGGAGCTTGAACCCAGATCCTTATGCCTGGTAATATGTGTCCTTAACTAGGTGCACCACCTCACACCTACTCCCCCATCCCATCATTTTAATGTTTCTAGTCACACTTAACTTCTTTGAATTATTGACCCCTTAACAAGTATACCTTACTGGACTGAGGGGGTGTACATCCACACACTCATCAATATGCATGATTTCAACAAATTCTGTTTATTTTTGGACAGAGGAGGTAGAATAATAGTCATGGAAAAAGACTTTCATGTCTGAGGCTCCTAAGGCCCAGGTTCAATTCCTCTACCACCACCACCAGCCAAAAATTTAATTAATTAATTAATTAATTAATTAATTAATTAATGTGTTTTTCCTGGGCTGGTTTTGCCATGTGCATTATCCATGTGTAAGCCTAGCCCTTAATTCATTGAAGGAAGATTTAGTGCTGTGGTCTTTTCCACTCTCCAGTCTCTCCATCTTCTATCTAAAAACTAACAAATAATAGCAATATAAAATCCTGGTTTCTTTCATTGCTTTCTCCCTGTTATTTACTTCCTTCTCTTTTTCCACTGAAAAACCCATGATGTTTTAGAGAAGTGTAGGCAACCATAACATTTCTTATATTCTTGATGAGAATCTGCAGTGGCCAAGGAGTTCTTGGTACTTCCCAGGACACCCAGAAGCTGGCTAGCCGGAGCCTGGCACCTGTGCTACACAGGCAGTGGGCTCAGCGGGACCAGCCTTGTCTGCTTCCTGACCCTCCTCTTCCTGCCCTTTTGCTAATTTATCACTCTGTGCAGAAAGGAAGTGGCCAGATGGATTTTGGCCTCAGCTAATACTAATGCACTCCTGTTTGTGCATTTGTCACAGAAAATGGGGCTTGCTGTCCTAAGAGGTCAAAGAAGATCACAGCTCTTGGCAGGAGAAACTTGACTCACTGAGTGAAAACAAAAAAGCAGATGGGATAACAGTTGTGGTGAACAGCTGTGGTAATCACAGACTACAACTAGGGGTACACCTTCTAAAAAGTCACCTTATTTTTGTATGTGTGAGAGAAAGAAAGAGTCATTTAGTGCCCACTACTATAGTGAGGAAGCTTATATTTGGAATAAGAATTAAACTGAAGTAAAGAGTTAAAGCAGTGGCTGGGTTGTGGCTTACCTGGTTGAGCATTCATGTTACAATGCACAAGGACTCAGGTATGAGCCCCCAGTCCCCACCTGCAGGGGGAAAGCTTTGCAAGTGGACTGCAGGTGTCTGTCTCTCTCCCTTTTTGTCTCCCCATTCCCTCTCGATTTCTGGCTTTCTCTATTTAATAAGTAAAGATAAAAAAATAAAATAAAGCTTTTTTAAAAAAAAATTTATATTTATTTATTTTCCCTTTTGTTGCCCTTGTTGTTTTTCATTGTTGTTGTAGTTATTATTGTTGTTACTGATGTCATCATTGTTAGATAGGATACAGAGAAATGGAGAGAGGAGGGGAAGATAGAGAGAGGGAGAGAAAGAGAGACACCTGCAGACCTGCTTCACTGCCTGTGAAGCGACCCACCTGCAGGTGGGGATCCGGGGGCTCGAACTAGGATCCTTATGCAGGTCCTTGAGCTTTGCGCCACATGCACTTAACTTGCTGCGCTACTGCGGGACTCCCTCTTCAGTTATTATTTTTATGAAAGGACAAATAAAAACAGTTTATACTCGGGGGTCGGGCGGTGGCGCAGTGAGTTAAGCGCACGTGGAGCAAAGTGCAGGGACCGGTGTAAGGATAGCGGTTCGAGCCCCCGGCTCCCCACCTGCAGTGGAGTCGCTTCACGGGAGGTGAAGCAGGTATGCAGGTGTCTATCTTTCTCTCCCCCTCTCTCTCTGTCTTCCCCTCCTCTCTCCATTTCTCTCTGTCCTATCCAACAACAAAGCAACGTCAACAATGGCAATAATAACCGCAACGAGGCTGCAACAACTAGGGCAACAAAAGGGGGGAAAAATGGCCTCCAGGAGCAGTGGATTCATGGTGCAGGCACCGAGCCCAGCAATAACCCTGGAGGGAAAAAAAAAAAACAAACAGTTTATACTCCAGAGATTTAGAACACTTGAGTACAAAGATTTTCCAGCCGGTTCTGACCGTGTAGCTACACTGATCGTGTAGCTGTGCTGAGGGCCCATCTTATATTTACAGCTGGAGACATTGCAAATGCTGAAGAAACCCAGCAAGAGGAGAGCTGAACATTACCCACTATAATTCTCTTTGTCGAATCCCTGTGCTTCTTCACCCTGAGGAGCTCCCATCCCCCATCCCTGGCATCTGTACTAACTATCCTGTGGCACTGATACATTTAGCCAGCTTCAGCAAACAAAAACACAGGGTGCCCCATTCAATTCACATCTCAGATAAGCAACAAACAATGTTCTAGAATAAATAAGTCCCATTTATACTATGAAATTCAAGGCATCTTTCATTGTACCTGCCATATGCCAGGCACTGAGTGGCTGGCAAGGAAACCTTCTGACTTTCTGCAGGGATCTCCCAGAGCCCCTGGAATAAACACAGAGTGGCTCCCCACCATCTGCCTCAGATCTTATCATCTGCCTGTGCTTATAGATATGGAGGAACTGCACTTGCTATCTTTTCCATAAGTTATGCTCAGAGTACCAGTGAGGGAGAGTATGAAATCATAGGTAACAGAAGGGGAGAGGGGGCAGGGTATAGAGACAGCCCCAGGAGGACAGTGTTACAAGTCTTTCCATTTCTCATTTAGAAGTGGAAAATCTTTCATTAACTCTGCTGACCTTGATCTTAAGGACATCACCAAAACTTCCCAGATTCCAGTTTCACTTGCAATACGACAAATGAAATTAGATGTTGTCTACAGTGCTTCTTTATTCCATTTTTATTTTTTAAAAATATAGTTAATTTATCCAAGACCCTGCTCATCATCTTGAGCCCACATCCTTGCACACTGTACAATGTGTGCTCTGCTAGGTGCACTGCTGCCCACCCACCCCCACCACCAAAGGGTGTGATTTTATTTTATTTTTTATTCTTTTATATATATTTTTTGCCTCCAGGGTTATTGCTAGGGCTCGGTGTGATCACTATGAATCCATTGCTCTTGGAGGCTATTTTTCCCATTTTGTTGCCCTTGTTGTTGTGCTTGTTGTAGTTGTTACTGTTGTCATAGCTGCTATTGTTGTTGGATAAGACAGAGAGAAATGGAAAGAGGAGGGGAAGACAGAAAGGAGGAGAGAAAGATAGACACCTGCAGACCTGCTTCACCGCTTTCGAATCGACCTTCTGCAGGTGGGGAGCTGGGGACTCGAACCGGGATCCTTATGCCTGCCCTTGGCGCTTTAGTCCCGATCCCCACCTGCAGGGGCAGGGTGGGGGAACTTCACAGCAGTGGATACAGATATCTCCCTCATACTACCCCATATAAGGGGCACTTTATAAACGATATTCTTGCACATCAAATCTACAACAGAAATGTCATTTGAGTTGTGGGTCTTGGTGACTTTCAAGAGTCAGACTTTTCAGCTCTCCGTTCTGAAGCTCTGCTATTTGCGGTAATGATTCCTTCCTGTTCCCAGAACTGGATCTTGCTCTTTATGAACAGCTTCAAGTTCAGGTGACCTGCTTTGGCACAGATTTCCAAAGACTGGATTCCAAAGATGGATTGTTTTGGAGACTGAAAACTCTCCCAAGGGCCTGTGATCATCCAAACCGCTGTCCTCCCTCAGACTCAGGTTTCCAACAGTGCACCAGGCTGGGCAACACCAATCCCCCAGACTACTCAACTGTGACCAGCTTTGCTAGATGAGGAAATACACACCACAGCAGTGCTCTGATTAAAAAAAAAGGGGGGGAGGGGGAGAGAAAAGACAAGAAAAGAAATTTTAAAAAATTATGTAGACTAGGAAATTGAAGTCCTGAAAAGAAGCTGATCTTATTCTTCATTGAGATTCCAAAGTACAAAGTTCTTTTATTTTGAGATTCCTCTCCAGTGTTGACTAAATTCTAGTACTATGTCAATAATTTAGTTTTCTCAATTAAAGAAAATGGAAACAAGAAAAAATAAAAACAGATGCCTACACTCAGTCACTTTGGGGTCAATTCCTATCCAGGCCAGAAGCTTAGGCAAAGATTTCTTCTTTATTTAGTCTGTCTAGAACCTGCCAGCTCTCAATCTTGTGCTTGAGAAATAAGAACCATTTATGGGCTGCTGTCATTCCAATGAATAACGTGTACCTTCTCAGCTCCCTAAGTGCCTATCTCCTTCCTGACCTTTGAGCCAAGGCAATTAAGAGAAGCTATAAAATCACAAAAGCTCACTTTTGATCAATGAATTTCGGCCCCTCAGAGAACAGAGAGGGCTGTCCTGACTGAATGTCTATAATTAGATTGGGTTTAGCATATGGGCTTCTGCACTGAGTAGAGAAAGACATCTCAACATTTCAGAAAGAAGTGGGGCAGGGGATCCAAACTTTGTGAATAGGGTTAGAACTGAAATCAAGATAACCAGAACTAGTGACCTTCTCAGAGAACTTTTGCTGGGGCTCAGTGCCTGCACCATGTATCCATTGCTCCTGTAGGCCACTTTTCCCCCTTTTGTTGCCCTTGTTGTTGTAGCCTTGTTATGGTTATTACTGTTGTTGTTGTTGATGTCGTTTGTTGTTGGCTAGGACAGAGAGAAATGGAGAGAGGAGGGGAAGACAGAGAGGGGGAGAGAAAGACACCTGGAGACCTGCTTCACCACCTGTGAAGCGACTAGGACCCCTGCAGGTGGGGAGCCAGAGGCTAGAACAGGGATCCTTACCTGGGTCCTTATGCCACGTCCTTATGCCCGCTGCGCTACCACCCGACCCCCCTCAGACCACTTTCTAAGGATCTAGTTGAGTTGTTCGATCTTATGCAAATGAGGGCTGGGGCTTGAAAGTCATCTAACATTTTCTGAGTCTAGAACCAAGAGTGAAAGGGGATAGATATTCTGAAAGGCAGTTGGAGTTCCCTTAAGACTACAAATGGAGGGGCTGGGTGGTGATGGACATGTTACCTTGTGCAAAAGCTCCGGGGTGGGGTTGTCAACCCCCCAGGTCTGCACCTGCCAGGTAGGGGCAGTGAGGGGTGGGAGTGGGGGTGGGAGCGGAAGCTTCCCAAACATGAAGTAGTGCTATGGGTGTACTTTGTCTCTTTCTTTCTCTTTCCCCCTTTCCTCCATAATTCTCTGTTTATATTCAATAAATTTAACTTAAAAAGTAACTACAAGTGAAATTTATTGCTTGTTTATTTAGGGTGCCAGGGATCAAACCCAGGGCCTTATACATGTGAGATATTCACTCTACCACTGACTTCCAACTCCAGACTTTGAATTAATTTTTTAAATGAACAACTTTCTTGACAAGTAACTACATATATATTTTTTAAAATTTTGACGTATTTAATAACATATGTTGGCGATCTTTCACATGAAACATATAAATCTACCTCATTCTCTTTATTTTATTTATTTTTTTAAATTAATTTCATTATTGGGGAATTAATGTTTTACATTCAACAGTAAATACAATAGTTTGTACATGAGTAACATTCCCCAGTTTCCCATTTAACAATACACACCCCACTATGTCATTTATCATCCTTCATGGGCCTGTATTCTCCCCACCCAGCCACCCCAGAGTCTTTTACTTTGGTGCAACTCGCCAATTCCAGTTCAGGTTCTACTTGTGTTTTCTTTTCTGATCTTGTTTTTCAACTTCTGCCTGAGAGTGAGATCATCCCATATTCATCCTTCTGTTTCTGACTTATTTCACTCAACATGATCTTTTCAAGGTCCGTCCAAGATCGGCTGAAAACGGTGAAGTCACCATTTTTAACAGCTGAGTAGTATTCCATTGTGTATATAGACCACAACTTGCTCAGCCACTCATCTGTTGTTGGACACCTGGGTTGCTTCCATGTTTTGGCTATTACAAATTGTGCTGCCAAGAACATATGTGTACACAGATCTTTTTGGATGGATGTGTTGGGTTCCTTAGGATCTATCCCCAGGAGAGGAATTGCAGGGTCATAGGGTAGGTCCATTTCTAGCCTTCTGAGAGTTCTCCAGACTGTTCTCCACAGAGGTTGGACCAATTTGCATTCCCACCAGCAGTGCAGGAGGGTTTGTTTGACCCCACACCCTCTCCATCATTTGCTGCTGTTCCCTTTTCTGATGTATGACATTCTCACAGGAGTGAAGTGATATCTCATTGTTGTCTTGATTTGCATTTCTCTGACAATCAGAGACTTGGAGCATTTTTTCATGTGTTTCTCGGCCTTTTGGATCTCTTCTGTGGTGAATATTCTGTCCAAGTCCTCCCCCCATTTTTGGATGGGGTTATTTGTTGTCTTGTTGTTGAGTCTGGCAAGCTCTTTATATATGTTGGTTATTAAACTCTTATCTGATGTATGGCATGTAAAGATCTTCTCCCATTCTGTGAGGGGTCTCTTGGTTTGGGTAGTGGTTTCTTTTGCTGTGAAGAAGCTTTTTAATTTGATGTAGTCCCATAGGTTTATACTTGCCTTAGTCTTCTTTGTAATTGGATTCGTTTCATTGAAAATGTCTTTAAAATGTATGTGGAAAAGAGTTCTGCCAATATTTTCCTCTAAGTATCTGATAGTTTCTGGTCTAACATCCAAGTCCTTGATCCACTTGGAATTTACTTTTGTATTTGGTGAAATACAGTGATTCAATTTCATTCTTCTGCATGTTTCAACCCATTGTTTCCAACACCATTTGTTGAAGAGACTCTGCTTTCCCCATGCAATGGTCTGGGCCCCTTTGTCAAAGATTAGATGTCCATAGGTGTGGGGCCTCATTTCTGGGCTCTCAATTCTATTCCACTGGTCAGTGTGTCTATTCATGTTCCAGTACCAAGCAGTTTTGATGACAATGGCCCTATAATACAGTTTGAGATCTGGGAGTGTGATGCCTCCAGTTCTGTTCTTGTTTCTCAAGATTCTTTTGGCAATTCTAGGTCTTTTCTGGTTCCAGATAAACATTTGTAGCATTTGTTCTATTCTCCTAAAAATGTGCTTGGGATCTTGATGGGGATAGCATTAAATTTGTAGATGGCTCTGGGTTGTATATTCATTTTGATGATGTTAATTCTTCCAACCCATGAACATGGAATATCTTTCCACTTCTTTGTGTCTTTTTCAATTTCTTTGAGTAGTGACTCATAATTTTCAGTATACAAGTCTTTCACTTCCTTGGTTAGATTTACTCCTAGATATTTTATTGTTTTTGTTGCTATAGTAAAAGGAATTGATTTCTGGATTTCAGTTTCTTCTAACTTAGTGTTTGCATAGAGGAATGCCACTGACTTTTGAATGTTAATTTTATAGCCTGACACCTTACTGCATTGCCTAATGATTTCCAAAAGCTTCTTGTTGGATTCCTTAGGTTTTTCCATGTATACTATCAAGTCATCTGCAAATAAGAGAGTTTGACTTCTTCTCTTCCAATCTGTATGCCTTTAATTCCTTGCTCCTGCCTGATTGCTATGGCAAGAACTTCCAACACTATGTTGAATAGTCATGGTGATAGAGGGCAGCCCTGTCTAGTACCTGATCTGAGTGGAAATGCTTCCAGTTTTTCACCATTGAGTATGATGTTGGCTGTAGGTTTCCTATATATAGACTCCACTATCTTCAGGAATTTTCCATCTATTCCCATTTTTTGTAGTGTTTTGATCATAAAGGGATGTTGTATTTTGTCAAAGGCTTTCTCTGCATCTATTGATATGACCATGTGGTTTTTGGTCTTGCTTTTGTTGATGTGGTGGATCACATTGACTGATTTACGTATATTAAACCAACCTTGCATGCCTGGGATAAACCCCACTTGGTCATGATGAACAATCTTTTTGATATACTGCTGTATCCGGTTGGCTAGAATTTTGTACAATATTTTCGCATCTATGTTCATCAGAGATATTGGTCTGTAGTTTTCTTTTTTGGTTGTGTCCCTGTCTGCTTTTGGTATCAGGGTGATGTTGGCTTCATAGAAGCTGGCAGGGAGTATTCCAGTGTCTTCAAACTTCTGGAAGACTTTTAAAAGTAGAGGTATTAGTTCTTCTTTGAAGGTTTTGTAGAATTCATTTGTAAAACCTTCTGGACCAGGACTTTTATTTTTGGGGATATTTTTGATAACTGTTTCAATTTTATTAGCCGTGATGGGCCTGTACATGTTGTCCACTTCCTCTTTACTTAGTTTTGGAAGTTGGTAGGTATCTAGGAAATTGTCCATTTCTTCCAGGTTCTCTAGCTTGGTGGCATATAGTTGTTCATAGAAGCCTCACATGATATGTTGAATTTCTGCGGTGTCTGTTGTGATATCTCCTCTTTCATTTACTATCCGATTTATTTGGGTCTTCTCCCTTTTTTGTTTTGTGAGTCTGGCTAAAGGTTTGTCAATTTTGTTCACTCTTTCGAAAAACCAACATTTACTTTCGTTGATCTTTTGTATGGTTTTCTTATTCTCAATGTTATTTATTTCTGCCCTAACTTTAGTGATTTCTGACCTTCTCGTTGCTTTAGGGTTCTTTTGTTGTTCTTCTTCTAGGTCTTTAAGATGTGCAATAGGGAGTCGGGTGGTGGCGCAGTGGGTTAAGCGCACGCGGCGCAAAGCGCAGGGACCGGCGTAAGAATCCCGGTTCGAGCCCCCGGCTCCCCACCTGCAGGGGAGTCGCTTCACAGGCGGTGAAGCAGGTCTGCAGGTGTCTATCTTTCTCTCCCCTCTCTCTCTGTCTTCCCCTCCTCTCTCCATTTCTCTCTGTTCTATCCAACAACAAAGCAACGTCAACAATGACAATAATAACCGCAATGAGGCTGCAACAACTAGGGCAACAAAAAGGGGAAAAAAATGGCCTCCAGGAGTGGTGGATTCATGGTGCAGGCACTGAGCCCAGCAATAACCCTGGAGGAAAAAAAAAAAAAGATGTGCAATCAGGATGTTTATTTGTGCTTTTTCTTGTTTCCTCATGTGTGCTTGTATAGCTATGAACTTCCCTCTTAGTACTGCTTTAGCTGTGTCCCAAATATTTTGATAGCTTGTGTCTTCATTTTCATTGAACTCTCGAAACATTTTGATTTCTTCCTTGATTTCCTCTTTGACCCAGAAGTTGTTAAGAAGTATACTGTTGAGCTTCCACATTTTGGGACTATTACTAATCTTTTGTTGATTGTTAGGTGTTAGTTTAATTCCACTGTGGTCTGAGAAGATGCTTGGGATGATTTCAATGCTCTTGAATTGGCTGATGCTGTCTTTGTGGCCTAACATATGGTCTATCCTTGAGAATGACCCATGTGGATTTGGGTAAAATGTGTATTCCAGTTTCTTGGGATGAATGACTCTGAAAATGTCCAATAGTTCTAGTTTATCTATCTCTTCATTTAGCTCTCTTATGTCTTTATTGATTTTCTGCCTGGATGATCTGTCAAGCTGAGAAAGTGGGGTGTTGAAGTCCCCTACTATGACTATGTTACTGTTAATATATTGCTGTAGCTCTTTCAGTAGAAGTTTGATGTATTTAGATGGTTTCTGATTGGGTGCATAGATGTTAATAATTGTTAAGTCCTCTTGATTGACTGATCCTCTGAGCATTAAGTAGTGTCCATTCCTATCTTTTTTTATCTTATCTATTTTAAAGTCTATCATGTCAGATATGAGAATAGCTGTTCCTGCCCTTTTTTGTGGGCCATTGGCTTGTATGATAGTTTTCCATCCTTTCACTTTAAGTCTGTGTTTGTCTTGTTGAGTTAGGTGGGTTTCCTATAGACAGCATATTGTTGGGTTGTGTTTTCTGATCCATCTTCCTACTCTGTGTCTTTTAATAGGTGAATTCAGGCCATTGACATTTATTGATATCAAAGATTGAAGATATTTTAACGCCATTCTTGTAGAGTTTTAGAGTGTTTTGATATATGTCCTATTTGTGGTGGTCTGGTTGTTTATAGGAGACCTTTCAGAACTTCTTTCAGGGCAGGCTTGGTGATAGTTGATTCCTTCAACTGTTGCTTGTCTGAGAAGGTTTTGATGCCTCCATCTAGTCTGAATGACAGTCTAGCAGGATGTAGTATTCTTGGTTGAAAGCCTTTCTCATTGAGCACTCAATAGATATCTTGCCATTCTCTTCTGGCCTGTAGTGTTTGTATGGAGAAGTCTCCTGCTAATCTTATGGGTTTTCCTTTGTAGGTGACTCTTTGTTTTTCTCTTGCAGCCTTCAGGATCCTTTCTTTATCCTTATTCCTTTCCATTCTAAGTATGATATGTCTTGGTGTCTTTAGGTCTGGGTTAATTCTGTTTGGGACCCTCTGGGCTTCTTGAATCTTTATGTCTTTGATGTTGTCTAGACTAGAGAAGTTTTCAGCTATTATGGCCTGGAAAATGCTTTCTTCCTCTCCTTCTCTTTCTTCCTCTGGTATGCCAATACTGAGTATATTGTTTCTTTTGAAGTCATCCCATAGGACTCTGTTGTTGTTTTCAGTATCTCTTAATCTCTTTTTGAGATCTCTTACTTCTTTTTTAGTTGTCTCTAATTCATCCTCAATCTTGCTAATTCTGTCTTCAGCCTCATAGATTCTATTCTCTCTGATCTCTACTGTTTTCTGGAGTTCATCTATTTTGTTGCCCTGCTCTGATACTCTTTTAGCTTGTTCATCTAGTTGCCTTCTTATTTCAGCGATTTCAGCTTTCAGCTCTCTAATAACCATGAGATAATTAATATTTTCTTCCATATTCTCATTTGTTGTTCCTGTATTTCTGATTACAATTTTTTCAAGTTCTTTACTCACTCCTGTTATTATTTCCTTAGCTAATGTTTGGATGTTGAACTCGTTATTTTGTGCTTCACCCTCTGGAGGACTTTTAGCTGGACTCTTGTCCTGGTTCGATTCTCCAATATTTTTTCTTGTTGTTTTAACCATTTTATATATTATGTTATGAGTTCCCTTTATCAGTACTTTTCAAATTATTGATCACTATTGCCTGGATTGACTTGTGTCTAAGTAAGTTAATTAAAGGGTTCACAGTGGTGGAAGTTAACAGTTGTTTCAATCCCTGAGTTGGAGCTCAGTGGTTTAAAAGCCTCTTTTTTTTTTCTTCCCTGTAGGGTATGGGAGCCTGAGGGATTTTAAACTATCAACAGGCTTCTTAGCTTAATCACTGTCTCCTGACCAAGAGATAAAGCAGGGTGTGGCAGAGATAATCTAGTGGTTATGCAAAGAGACTTTCACAGCCCCTCAGCTATGCCACCGAGGTATAGGTCTTCTCCTGAGTTTCCTGGTTAGCTCTCTGTCCCCTGGTGTCCCTTCCTGTCGCTGCTCCAGATTTTGAGGGTAGTAGCAATGGAGACTCAGAGTTGTACTTGGTGAGTCTCTGAGGAGTCCTCTCCTCCCTTAAGCTGTCCCCTTGTTGGTGGAGCCGACTGGAGGTGGTGTCTCAACTGATAAACTGCTGAACTGTTAGCAGTCACTTAATCTCTCCTTAAGCTCCTCTCTCCTGTCACCAGCCACACGTGTTTGTACTCACGGGTGATTTACTGGGTTCCTGTCGTTATTCTAGTCCTGTCTTGTTTCAGTCCCGGGTGGTCTCCTTTGGTATTCCTAGTTGATCCAGGAGAGGAGAGGAGAGGAGAGGAGAGGAGAGGAGAGGAGAGGAGAGGAGAGGAGAGGAGAGGAGAGGAGAAGAGAGGAGAGGAGAGGAGAGAAAGCGATCCGACAAGTAACTACATATTAACTGCATCTATGTAAAGTGTTCAATCCCGTGTTCATGAAAGGTGTCTCTACCCATGAAATTATGGCTGCAATAAACATGTGACATGTCCATCAATTCTGTGGCCCTTGCCATCTTTTGCCTCTCAAGTAAATACCAATTTAGGTCCTGCCACTATGGATTCGTTTGCATTTTTAAAAAGTGTATATAAATGGAAACATATGTACTTTCTGGTTTCTGCCTTTTTTCATTCAGAATCATTTTGAGATTAAACCACATCACTGATGGGTTCATATTTCTCTTTTTATAAAAAAAAATCTTTCAGTGTAAATTCAGTGGCAACTTTTGAAATTGGGAACTTTATGTGCTCCAACTCTTTCTTTTTCAAGACTCTTTTGAAAATCATCTCTTCCATTTTTTGGCAAAAAGGAGAAACAGTTGGGATTTTGATAGGAATTGCACCTCACAATACTGACTTCCTATCCATAAGCACAGGACAATTTCCTTTTAGATGGTTTTAAATTTCTTTCATGATTGTCAGTGTGTTGATTTTGTACCTTGCATCGAATGTTAAGTATGTGTGTATGTTCTGTATTGTGGTGAATAGCAGCGGTGAAAGGAAGCATCCTGCTTTTTTCCCCTCCTTTACTCCACCATTGTGGTGGTAGACTGACTTGTCCTCCCCCGTCTTCCCATAGGACTTGCAGAATCAAGTGCTTCCTGGCTAAGAAGTAAAAGCAGAACCATCCTACTCCTCAGTAGCTTCAGATGAAAACTGGTAATAAGATCAAGTGCAACTCCAAGAGGAGACACTGGAGAAGAACACAGCTGGGTCTCTAAGGATTCCTCTAAGATGCGCACATTTTTGCTTTTGTTTTTTAATTTTTAAAATTGTCTTTATTTATTTATTGACTAAAGACAGAAATCAAGAAGAAGGGAGAGACAGAGAGGGAAAGAGACAGAAGGACACCTGCAGCACTGCTTCACCACTCATAAAACTTTTCCCCTACAGATGGGGACTATGGGCTTGAACCTGGGTCCTTGTGCATTATAACCTGTACACTTAACCAGGTGCACCACCACCCAGTTCCCTGTAAGATTCTTTATATAAGATATTGAAATGGCAAAAGCTTCTAGAAAATATCACTTTTAATTTCTTCTTTTTTATTTTTTATTTATAAAAAGGAAACATTGACTAAACCATAGGATAAGAGGGGTACAACTCCACACAATTCCCACCACCAGAACTCTGTATACCATCCCCTCCCCTGATAGCTTTCCTATTCTTTAACCCTCTGGGAGTATGGCTCCAAGGTCATTGTGGGGTGCAGAAGGTGGAAGGTCTGGCTTCTGTAATTGCTTCCCCACTGAACATGGGTGTTGACAGGTTAATCCATACTCCGAGCCTGTCTCTCTCTTTCCCTAGTGGGGAAGGGCTCTGGGGAAGCGGGGCTCCAGGACATATTGGTGGGGTTGTCTGTCTAGGGAAGTCTGGTCAGACGCGCACATTTTATGCTGGGATAGACCACTAGTATTTTGAGTGAAGCACTGTTGTCTTGCACACTTGATTAGGAACCCACTTGGCCTTGTATCTCTTCCTGTTTCCTGACAGTAAAAGTATGTGAGCTGTTTGGAAAAAAAAAAGGAAGGAAGGAAGGAAGGAAGGAAGGAAGGAAGGAAGGAAGGAAGAGAAAGAAAGAAAGAAAGAAAGAAAAAGAGAAGAAAGACAAAAGCAAGCAAACATCCTTGGGGTCAGGGCAGTGGTACACCCGGTAGAGCTTACATGTTACAATGTGCAAGGATCCAGGTTCAAGCCCCTGGTCCTCAACTGCAGGAGGACTGCATCATGAGTGGTGAAGCAGGTCTCTCTCTTTCTCTACTTTTATATCCCCATTTTCTCAGTTTCCCTCTGTCTCTATGCAAAAAAAAATGAATAAAAAAATTTTATTTTCAGTAAGTATTCTTGTCCTATTCTTGATCTTGGGGCAGGGGGAAACCACCATTATATTAGCTGTAATTTTTTTCATATCAAGGAACTTTTTATATTCCTATTTTATTGAGTATTTTTTATTTATTAATAATATGTTACAAAGTTTTAACATATTATTCCACACCACTCCCACCACAAAAGTTCTGTCTTCTCACCCTCCCACCTCCCAAAAATTAACCACCATTGTTCTCACAAAGTCTTAGAACAGTTTGCTGGCTTCTTTGTTTCAAGTTTGTACATGTCAGTTCTTTAGATGCCACATGTGAGTGATATCAAGTGCTAAGACCTCTAGTTTTCTTGACAATTTCATTTACTGTTTTCTAGATCACTTGCATCTCCACACATATTTTATTTTATTTTGGTATTAAATAGTCTTTGATATTGTACACAAATTACACTGAAATGCCTTTAATTCATGAGAGGCAACATTTTTAAGACATGGGATTTTAATTCAATTGGCATATTTGAGACCAAAGGGATAAAGTGGATACTGCCAACATATCTGCAGCCCTCCGTGTTTCTACCCAGCTAAAGAGCACAACTTGAAACAAAGGTCAATATTTCTTTGTTCTGAGACAGTGAAAGGATTTCCACAGTATTTAATTACATCAACCAGTTATATAAATTTAAACACAAAATCAATTTCCTGTAAGTTTTGAGATGGCATTCAGCATCTTTGAAAATTTGAGCACAAATCCAATTATATTTTTACAAAGAAAAGGGTGATCGCAGTTGCTGAACTGGAGTTATCAAAATCCAAAACGCTGATCATATTCATTTAATCAAAAGCTAATCTCATTTAAATAAGGATCGTCTGACAAAAGCATTCTATCTGCCATCCGTGATCTGAATTCTGGTGTATGAGACCAATTTAAATATGGTGCACATACAAAAAGTCAGAGACATTTCTATTCTGTAATAAATAAGTCAGTGCCACCTATAACTCATTAGTCACTTTTTTGAGACAAGCTATCAACTCTGCTCTTTCTGACTTCTTGATGCCAGTGAAGATCATTTTTGTTCCAGAGATGTACTTCTTGGGAATTCTCCAAGTACTCCATCAGTGTCTCCTCTCCCCAAGTGATGCCTTTGTTCTTTGTTCAAGAGAATCCAGCAGCCTGACCTGTCTTTCGTCCAAAGAGACCATGGAGATTTGGTCCAGTCTTGTGTTAGCCTCCCTTTTCCACGGTATGGCACTGGGCACATTTCTGGACAAAAATCTTGTTCTTCTCAACATCACCCATTTTTAAATCGCTCTTTCCTCGCGCGATAGCCAAACGCTACCCTTCGCCAGCTGGACATCCCACTCTTTAGGTCATATTTTATTATTCTTAAAATATATTTATTGTTGGGGCCCTAATCAGGAAGTCCTCAGATTTCCAAACAGACATGATGGGCCTAGATCTTAAATAAATCCCTCTCTCCATTGTTACCGGTCATTTCTATCAGGAACAACACAATAGACCCCTTTGTGGGCCCCCATAGGAACTTGCCCCCAACTTGGATCAACAATGGTAGAGAATGTTCCATCCTCCAAAGGGAAGCTGGACAATATACTCTTTGCTTCACCTGGGGAAGATGGGTCCTGAAATTGGGGCAGCTTGGAATGTTCCTACTTATGACCACAGAATGTGAGCTCAGATAGACAGGGATGCAGAGGTTATACAGGCCTCTGTGCTGAACATGGGCCCCAGATAACATCAAATCATGGGGTTTACAATAAACAGTATTTATACACCTTTCCCATATTTGGGAGCTACTCTCTTTCCTGATCCAGCTTTCTGGTCCTTCTGCCTGCCATAACATCATCTCCCCAGACAATAATTAAGATCCACCTGCAGGGAGTCAAGCAGTAGAGACAGGCAAGGAGCATGGATTTAAAAAAAAATTTTTTTTTTATTGATAAAAAGGAAACATTGACAAAACCATAGGATAAGAGGGGTACAGCTTCGCACAAGTCCCACCACCAGACCTCTGTATGCCAATCCCTCCCCTGATAGCTTTTTTTTTTTTAATATTTATTTATTTATTTATTTATTTTCCCCTTTTTTTGCCCTTGTTGGCTTTTCTACTCTTTAACCCTCTGGGAGTATGGAAGGTCTGGCTTCTGTAATTGCTTCCCCACTGAATATGGGCGTTGACAGGTCGATCCATACGCCCATCCTGTCTCTCTCTTTCTCTAGTGGGGAAGGACTCTGGGGAAGCGGAGCTCCAAGACACATTGGTGGGGTTGTCTGTCTAGGGAAGTCTGGTCACATCCTGTTAGCATCTGGAACCTGGTGGCTGAAAAAAGAGTTAATATACAAAGTCAAACAAACTGTTGGACAATTATGGACCTAAAGGCTGGAATAGTGCAGGTGAAGCATTGGGGGGGGGGGGGTCTTCCATTTTGTTGTTGTTGTTTGTTTTTTTTGCCTGAGCTTGAAATCTGATATGCAGATAAGTCCTAATTATTGTCTGGGGAGATGATATCATGGCTGGGAGGGGGTATGGATTAACCTGTCAATGCCCATGTTCAGCAGGGAAGCAATTACAGAAGCCAGACCTTCAACCTTCTGCACCCCACAGTGACCCTGGGTCCATACTCCCAGAGGGATAAAGAATAGGAAAGCTATCAGGGGAGGGGATGGGATACAGAGTTCTGGTGGTGGGAATTGTGTGGAGTTGTACCCCTCTTATCCTATGGTTTAGTCAATGTTTCCTTTTTATAAATAAAAAATTAAATATATATATATTTATTATTGCATAGAGACAGAGACGATTGAGAGGGATGGGGGAGATAGAGAGAGCAGCAGATAGACACTTGCAGCCCTGCTTCACCACTTGTGAAGCTTTCCCCCTGTGGGTGGAGACCAAGGGTGCTTGGGTGCTTGTGCACTGTGATGCGTGTGCTTAACTAGATGCACCACTGCTTGGCCCTCTCCATATATATTTTTAATCAACCTGTCAATTTCTAAAAATTGTTTCAATTTTTTTAAAAGCTCCCCCAACCCCAAAGACCTTTATTTTGGTGGAATACTGGAATTATTACAATTTTGTCATATCTATGGATCCATCTGGGGACTCATTATTAATATTATTAATATGCTAATACTATTGAATCTTCCAGTTTGTGAAAAGATTGCATCTCTTTTATTTGGGTGTTTTCCTTCAATTCTGCTTTACACATATTTTGTTAAATTTGTAAGCATATCACTGATACATTGATAGGTATTTTTTTAATGGGAGAGTTAACAGTTAACACATTTCATCTCACCATGATAGATAGGTGTCTGCAGAACTCTCACCCCACTCCACCCCCAGGCTAGGTCCTTTAGCACTGCCATGCTCCAAGACCCAACCACTTCAACCCCCCTCCTCTGAGTCCTTTGCTTTGGTGCAATATACCAAACCCAGCCCAAGATTTACTTTGTTTCCCCTTTCTGTTTTTATTTCTCAACTTCTGTCCTTGAATGAGATCACCCCATATTCATACTTCTCTTTCTGGCTTATCTCACTTAACATGATTCCTTCGATGCAATTCTAAGTGGAAATAAGGAAATTAATATTCATTTATTTATTCATGATTATTTTCCAATTGTTCACTGGTAGTATACATAAATATGATTTTTTTTTAAGATTACTGGGGAAATGTTGCTTTACAAGACTGTGGTTAAAGTTGTAGTTTCATCACTGCCCGTGATGAAGTGTCAGTGTATTATAACCCTACCATTAGTCATCTGCCTCCACCATTGCACACTGTGCCTCCAGCTCCATTTCAGCCCCCTTTCACTTTGAAAGTCCTTGTATCTGCTGCAACAGATTGTAGTTCAAGTTTCACCCTGTATCAGATACTATTTTTATGTTGACCTTGAATCTTTTACTACCCTAATAGTATTTTGTGTATTATTTAGAGCTTGATTGATCATGCTGTTGTATAAAGTACTCTTTCTTCCTAATTGTTATGGCATTTTTTTTTTTTTTAATGAGAGGACACTCAGTAAAGTATTGATAGAGAAGTAGTTGTAGTGGATATCCTTGCCTTATTGCTGACCACAGGAAGAACAGCACTGTTCAGGTTGAGAAAGTTCACCTTTGGTCCTGGTTGGCTAAGTTTTAGTCATGAGAGATGTTTGAAGTTTATTCACTTACCCATATGATCAAATTCTTTTTCCACTTGTAAAAATGTTGAATAACATTGATTTTATAAAATGGAGTTGTACCCCTCTTATCCTATGACTGTGTCAATGTTTCCTTTTTATAAATAAAAATTTTTTAAAGGTCAAACACTGTATTTCTGGGATAAACCCAAAATTGGTTATGATGTATTATCCTTTTAATGTATTATTAGATTGGATCTACCAATATTTATTAAGGACTTCTGTGTCTAAGCTTATTTGTGATAGTGGTCTGTAGTTATCTTTTTTTTTTGCTCCCAGGGTTATTGGTGGGCTCTACAAATCCACTGCTCCTGAAGGCCATTCCCCCCAGAAATTAAGAGAGGAGGGGAGGCAAACACCTGCAGACCTGCTTTACCACTTGTGAAGCCACCCCCGCCCCCTGCGGGTGGGGAGCCAGGGGCTCAAACCCGGATCTTTACGCCAGTCCTTGTGTTTTGCACCATGTGCGCTTAACCCGCTGAGCTACCGCCCGACCCCCAGTCTATAATCATCTTCACTGTCTTCTGATCAGATTTATATTAGTCTCATAAAGTGGGCTGGCAAGATAGCTCACCTGGATAGGTGTCTTCCTTGTCACAGGAGGAAGCTTCAGTCTATGGTTATCTTTCCCTTTCTCTCTCTCTCTTTTTTTTAAAAAAGCAACTCAGTGGTGACGCTCCAGTGACGAAAAAAGTACTGGCATTATACAGGAGATGGCCCAGTAGATAAAGCATTTGGACTCTCAAGTGTGAGGTCCTGAGTACAATCCATGGCAGCAAATGTATCAAAGTAAGGTCTGCTTCTCTCGCCTCCTATGTTATAAATAAATAATTTTAAAAAATGAACTGGCAAGTGTTTTCTTATTTCTGAAAGTGTCACATAGGGTGAACATTTTAATATCAGTGACACATCTAGATCTATAATTTTGTGTGTTTAAAAATGTTTTTATTATTTATTTTCCCTTTTGTTGCCCTTGTTCTATTGTTGCAGTAGTTATTATTGTTGTTGTTGATGTTGTCGTTGTTGGACAGGACAGAGAGAAATGGAGAAAGGAGGGGAAGACAGAGAGACACCTGCACACCTACTTCACCGCCTGAGAAGCGACTGCCCTGCAGGTGGGGAGCCTGGGCTCCAACGGGATCCTTACGCTGGTCTTTGCGTGTGCTGCGTGCGCCCAACCCACTGTCCTACCGCCGGACCCCTTTTGTGAGGTTTTTATTATGCTGTTTAGCCTTCCGATTTTGAAGAAGCGTGCTGCCAAGATGTTCTTTATTGCTAGAAAGTTCACCAGCTATTACTGTCACAAATGCTAACTAGAGGTGAGAATAATTACAGGAACTTTGGATGTGAGAAGAGAAAGACTCCTATTAAGTTACTGTGCAGGTGACCCAGGATTTAATTTATAATACAGTGCATGACACTTAGTAGAAAAGAATGCGCTTGGGGGTCGGGCGGTGGCGCAGTGGGTTAAGCGCACGTAGCGCAAAGCGCAGGGACCGGTGTAAGGATCCCAGTTCGAGCCCCCGGCTCCCCACCTGCAGGGGAGTCGCTTCACAGGCGGTGAAGCAGGTCTGCTGGTGTCTATCTTTCTCTCCCCGTCTCTCTCTGTCTTCCCCTCCTCTCTCCATTTCTCTCTGTCCTATCCAACAACAAAGCAATATCAACAATGGCAATAATAACCACAACGAGGCTGCAACAACTAGGGCAACAAAAAGGGGAAAAATGGCCTCCAGGAGCGGTGGATTCATGGTGCAGGCACCGAGCCCAGCAATAACCCTGGAGGAGGAAAAAAAAAAAAAAAAGAAAAGAAAAGAATGAGCTTGTTTCTACTCCTATGAGTAGCATAATCCTTGATTTTGTCATTTCTATTGCCCTCCACAATACCATTATCAGTTATTAATTTCTTTAAAACTTATTTTATTGGATACAGACTGATGGAAACTGAGAGGGGAGGGGCAGGGAATGCAGGAGAGACACTTACAGCACTGCTTCACTGTTCATGAAGTTTCCCACTCCTGCAGGTGGGGGACAGTGGCTTGAAATCAGTTCCTGGCACATGTGTGCGCAACCTTTCGCACCACCACTTGGTCCCAGTTATTAACTTCTTTAAGCCAGTACCATTTTTTGTTTCTAGAGACTCAGTGCCCAGCTAGGCATATTGCAGGGGTTCAAACATTTGTTGTAGGATTAGAAGTGATTCCTATAGGTTATGATACTTTTTTCTCTTGATACCCTAAATTCTGCAACCTTGCTAGAATGCCTTATAAAAATTTTAAAGTCACCGTAACTTGTACAAAGTTAACATACAAGGCTTAATAAATGTTTATCTTTTGAAGCTGTTAAACAGGCAGATGGGACTAGAATGTGTCATAAGCCCTATACCCAATCTTAAATATTTCTGAGACTGGAGTCAACATGATAGTATAATGAAGCTGGGAATTGCGAAATCTGGACTTGAGGGATGTGTTTAGTAATCAAATGAATAAATTTGGAAAATAATATATATGCCATAACAAAGTATGTCAGGGTGAATTAATGTTAACTGACACAAATCCAGTGCTACTTTAGAGTGGGAGTAAATGCCACAAAGCAACTTTAGCAAATCAGATTAATAATTCAAGATTTTTGTTGTTGTTGTTCCAAGTGAAATAAGGAAGTTGAACTGGGTGGCTACACTTAGGTAAGGAATATAAATAACCAAAATAAACATTAAAAAAAATGAGTAAATAGTGTTGCTCCCCTCAACAAAGTGGAAAATAAACAGACGAACAAAACTTGACTCTTGGATTCCATGAAAACTATGGTGGAAACAGTGAAGGGGAAAGGTTAGAGGGGTCTCTTTGGTGTTAACGCCCTAGAATTTTGGTGGTGCTATGGGAAGTCTCCTATATACATATCTAGGTATGAAACAATACTGTTATAAACTCTTAATTGTAAATCAATGTTAAATCAATTTAAAAAAATATGCTAAAAGAAAGCTAGCTTCCATGCACCAGATTGACTGGTTCTACTTGACAGAATTGAATTTAAAAAATGTATTTACGTGTGACCCAGGAGGTGACACAGTGATAAAGCTTTGGACTCTCAAGCATGAGGTCCCGAGTTCGATCCCCAGCAACACATGTGCCAGAGTGATGTCTGGTTCTTGCTCTCTCCTCCTATCTTTCTCATAAAGAAATTTAAAAAAATTCAAAAAAATGTATTTGCCCTTCTCCTCTTTGATTTCCCTATTCCTATTCCCTCTCCGCCCCTGCAGCCCTCACCCTGGGTCCTCCTGCCATTTCTGTAATGCCAACATCTCTGTCCTTTCAAAAATAAGGCTGGTTTTAATTTTTTAAAATTTTAAAAATTATCTTTATTTGCTTATTGGATAGAGACAGCCACAAACTGAGAGGGTGGGGGAGACAGAGAGAGAGAGAGAGAGAGAGAGAGAGACAGACACCTGCAGCACTGCTTCATGAAGCTTTCCCTATGCAGGTGGGGGCCAGAGGCTCGAACCCAGGTCCTGTTACACTATAACATGTATGTTCAACCAGGTGTGCTAACCACCTGGCCCCTGGTTTTAAATTTCTAACTCTCTGCTTAAAGTGTACATTCAGAGCTTAATAAAGTTCCCAGAGGATTATTATTACTATTTTTTTTACCAGAGTACTGCTCAGCTCTGGCTTATGGTGATATGGGGAATTGAACCTAAGACTTTGAAGCCTCAGGAATGAGAGTCTGTTTGCATAACCATTCTGCTATCATCGTGTCAGAACAGAGAAGTGTCTTAGAAAAGAGGGGGTCCTTTAAAATGAGGGAAGAAAGCTAGCAAACTCCCCAAAATATCTGGCCATTGTGATGCGAGAGCAACTTCTGAGATTGTTTTGCTTTCATTTGAAATACAATTTTTTTTAAGGAGCCAAGTGTTCAAATAAACTCTGTGAGACACTTTGTTGTTGTTGTAGATTTTAAACCATATGCTGATCTGTTAGCTTCAAATACAGTTCTTCAGGGAAATTACATACAAATTGTATTTTCACATAACAGAAAAGGTTCCATTATAATAAAATGGGATGATTTTTATTAATACGTAAAATAACAATTCTTTGATCACCAGAAGGAATTACTCCGATTCATACAATAAATGACTAGTGGATTTTTTTTAAAGTTGCCCTAAATCTCCTAGTTCAGCTTTCATGCCTATTTTAAGAGTCAAGACATCAATATACTCTTAAGTATATCCCACTCTCCCTGGGAAGTGGTAAAATGCACAAGATTTTTTTTTTTTTTTTTTAGACTCAACCAGGACTTCTGAGTACCAAAAGTGTTATATCAATTATTTCATTTTAATGCTAACGTTCCCCAGGAATCCTTCAATGTTAGAAGTGGTGGCCTTTAGGCAAATATATATGATACTACAGATGTTCAAGGTTTTGACAGAAGCCTAAAAAAGGTGAAGAGGAGGGATATTTTAAGCCTTCTTGACATAAAGCCAAGAGAAATCAGTATCATCAGATTTTGCTAACTAGAATTCATGAGGGTAAAACAGAAGAGGTTTGCCTTTGATGGGGGGGTGCCCTCCCCCCATAGCTTGTGAATATGTTTTATAGAACCACATAAGATAGATAGTACTGTCAACACTGTACATTATTTTACATACAATTTGAATACAAATTCTTAAAATTTATAATGGAACATTAAAATAATCTTCTAATAAAATCAGCCTTAAGTATAAGGAATCTAAATTTCATTATCTTGTATGCTTCTAAATAAATATCTCTGATCTATACTTTTTGAAATATCAGTTTGCAATGACATGATAGAGACACATCTAACAGTATAAGTGAAAAATAAAACATTAATTTAAAAATAGGCCTGATAACACATTGAACTGAAATTACAGAAAATTCAATCAATCACTAAGTACATACTAATTAAACACCTAATATTGGGCTAACCAAATGCATGCTCAGCAAATACTTTTCAACTCATATAAAAAGCCCTTTTAGGATCATGTGATCTAATAAATAAGCAGGAACACAAAGGGAAGTACTGGACCAGCCAGCAGGAACTAGAAAGTAATTTTTCTCCCTTATTTCTTTAAATGATTGTGGAAAAGATTACATGAAATAATTACCACTTGCTAAAAAAAAAAAAAACCATAACTTATGTGTTTTTAAAAATGCAGTGTATGATATTTTTTAAAAAGTTAACCCACTGTGTCTTAGAAAAGGAAATGCAACCTGACAGATTTAAATAAAAATCAGTTATTTACCCACTGAAGATCTGACTGAATGTTTGCTTACTCTAAGTCAAGCTCATGATATGAAGTTACTCAAACATCTGAACTCATGATCTGTTAAAACAGAATTGTAAGGAGTGATTTTATTTAATTTGCTAAAATTTTATTTTACATAAGACCAGAACTAAAACACCTGAAGCAGAATATTTTATCTTTGTATTCTGATTCTTAGATTTTTCAGAACACAAGCTCAGTATGCTCTTACTGAGTTCAGTCCAGAATTCATCATATTCCGGGAAGTCGTGAATCCATGATGAATCTGGTCAGCTGAGGTTCAAAGTTTTATAACTTTACTTCTAGAGCTGTGATTAATTAAGATCTCATTAATCAAGTTAATCATCATTGATCTGTTACACCATCTCATTTCAGGGTTGATATTTCTATAATTGATCTGTTCCACAGTTAAGCACTCTTCTGAGTGTTGTGCCTGCACATCTATAGTCAAGTTAAAAGAATAAAGATAATCTCTGTTGTTCTATGGTGGGTGTTTGCTTATCCTGTTATCATAACTGAAACACATAAGCAAGTACACACACACACACAAAAGCATTTCACAAATGGAGGACACAATCTGGAAATAATGCACAAAGCTTAAATTATAAAGCCCACACAGTTAACTAAAAAAAAAACAAAAAAGTCAAAACTGTTAAGTTCTTCTGATTATAAAAACCAATGTATTGCATGATCGCTGGAAGCAATGTCTTTGGACCAACAAGTGTAAACCAAATGATCCTGTAACTGTGACCATGATAAGGAAGGTGGTTGAAAAATGGTGTGGCTCCCAGCACTGCCCTTTTTAATTCTGCTCAGTGTAGGCTCACTACAATAGGAAACCATGAGAAGATGGTCATGCTCTCCAAAGATCATCCACCTTATTCAGATGAATATTTGCCTCACTCAGGGGAGTGAGTCTTAGAGTGCCTCTGGGTTTCCATTTAAAGTTGCTGTTTCTGGTGTCCGTGGTTTTTCAGTGTGGGGGAGGGATAGGTTTATAGAACTCCTGAAATAAAAGCTGTTGGAAAGTTTCACTCTTTGATTCTCATTGCATGCATGCCATGTCACTCTTGAATGCTGCTAGGAGAGGTAGATCCAGTGTTTAAGTTCTGCCATTCCCTGCAGTAACTTAGTGTAGTAGAAGTCCACATTGGCTGCAAAGTCCGTACAAACTGGTGACTCCATGTCCCCAAATGTGCAGTATAATGCAGTCCCTCCAACACTAAGGAAAACCGTTATTATACACAGCAAGACCAGCAATATACAGGATCCACCTCCAATTTCATCTGTAAACATGAGAACAGAGTAAGGTTAAATTGACTCAAAATGGAAACCCTAGAAACTGTTCTCTTCTTACTGGGGGAGATAGCTAGACCTTTCTAATGATGGAAGTCACTGACAGAAAGCTAAAGTGCCTACTGACTATACAGACCTACACATTAGATACCACAGAGATGCCTTGTGAATGCTAAAACAAAAGTAGCTCATTGGGGCCAGGTGGTGGCGAACCTGGTTGAGCGCTCCTGTTGCAATGCGCAAGGACCCAGGTTTAAGCCCCCGGTCCCCACCCGCAGGGGGAAAGCTTTGTGAGTGGTGAAGCAGGACTGCCGGTGTCTTTCTCTCTTTCCCTCTCTGACTCTCCCTTCCGCTTAATTTTTTTTTAAGTATTTATTTATTATTTATCCCCTTTTGTTGCCCTTGTTGTTTTATTGTTGTAGTTATGATTGATGTCGTTGTTGTTGGATAGGACAGAGAGAAATGGAGAGAGGAGGGGAAGACAGAGGAGGAGAGAAAGACAGACACCTGCAGACCTGCTTCACCGCTTGTGAAGCGACTCCCCTGCAGGTGGGGAGTCGGGGGCTCAAACCAGGATCCTTAGGCCGGGTCCTTGCACTCCGCTTGATTTCTAATGGTCTCTATCCAATAAATAAATAAACAAATAAATAAATAGCTTATTAAAATAAAAAAGCTTATTCAATGATTGCCTGCCTTTTTAAAAAAGGACAGTAATTCTGTGATGTGCTTGTAGTGTTAAGAGCACACATTATAAACTTACTATCACAGTGTTTCTGAAGTTCATATCACAGAGCTATGTTAAGGACCTTGGACCCAATTTGATAGTAAGCAGTAATAAAAATTACTTGTATATAATCACTCTTGCACCTCAGTACTTAGTTTTATTCTTATCTAATTGGAATAGCAGAGTTCTACCTAGTACAATGATTTCTTTTGTTTTGCTTTATAACTTTGGCAAGTTTACTTTTTTTTAACCAAAGCACTGCTCAGCTCTGGTTTATAGTGGTGGTGGTGTTGGGAAGCTTGAGGGGCAGGGATTAAATCTGGGACCTTGAAGCCTCAGGTACAACTGTCTGTTTGTAGAACCATTACACTATTTATCCCAGCCATTTGTCATTCTTGCAAGTATGAGGTGCAAATTTTTCTTTAAAAAATTTTATCATCTTTATTTATTTGATAGAGATAGCCAGAAGTTGAGATTAGGAAGAGAGATAGAGAGGGAGAGAGTCAGAAAGACACCTATAGACCTGCTTCACCACTCACAAAGCTTTCCACCATGCAGGTGGGGACTGGGGGCTCAAACCTGGGTCCTTGGGCACTGTAACATGTGCGCTCAACTAGATGCTCCACTGCCTGGCCCTGAAGTGCAAATTTTGATCCCCTGCACTGAATGTGCCAGGGTGCTGCTTTGGCTCTCCTCTATTGTGTGGAAAAAATTTTTTTTAATTTAAATTTTATTTTATTTTATTTTACCAGAACACTGTTCAGCTCTAGATTATGGTGGTGTGAGGGATTGAATCTGGGACTCTAGAGCCTCAGGCATGAGAGTCTATTTGCATAGCCATTATGCTATCTACGCTCCACCCTAAAAAAAAATTTAATGTTAACATCAGTCTTTCCACATAAAAGAAAATAATTCTTCAGCTGAAAGTCTTAGCAGTCATTCATAATTAAAGAAAAAAATGTTTGGAAAAAGAAAAAGGTTTATAATCAGCATACAAGTTATATCAAAACCTTCTCTGAAGGTAGTCTGGCAGAATCTGTGAAATATTAAAATTAATTAACCTTCCACACTGGGTCACTTGAGAGTGAAAGAGACTGTCTGAATAATACTGAACATCAAATATCCTCACATCAACTGGGATATGTGGGTCCCTATTACTTAGCCCAACAAATTCACTTTTAGAAGCTAGCCCATTGGGCTTGGGGAGATAGTATAATGGTTATGCAAAATAACTTTAATGCCTGAGGTACCAAAGGCCCCTGCTTCCATACCAGGCACCACCAGCAAGAGCTGAGCAGTGTTCTGTTAAAAAAGAAATACAAATACAAATTTACAGAACTTTATTATAATACATATCATGTTTACGAGGATTTTACTGAAATAAAGTTTGTTTAACGGAAATGTACGATAACATAATTATTAGTTAGAATTTAATTTAGTTCATAGAATATATAATACACGTTTATCAGAATAAAATTACTTTAACACATTTTCTCAGAGACACATTTTCTCAGACTACTGTCTGAGAGTGACAGTAGTACATAAAGAGTTTGTATTAAAAAATGCATGTGTGTTGGTGTATGTCCAAATATATACAAGTATAGAAAGTGTCTTGAAAGAATAAGGAACTCAGTGAAGGGGCCGGGGGGTGGCGCACCATGTCAAACACACACGTACACATGTTACAGTGTGCAAGGACCTGGTAAGGCCCAGTCCCCACTTGCACAGAGAAATCTTCACAAACAGCAAAGCAATGCTGCAGTTGCCTCTCATTCTTTCTCCCTGTCTCCCCCATGCCTCTCAATTTCTCTGTCTCTATCCAATTAATTAATTAATTAATTAAACAAACAAACAAAAAAAGAAACTCAATGAATACTTGGGGGAAAAGGGAGGAAAGAGCTGAGGGATTTTTTTTTTTGGTTTTGTTTTTTACATTATAATCTGAGTTTAATTTTTACAACTTGCTCACTTACTTGAGCACACAGAGTACTTAGAAATAGTTTAAAAAACATTGTTGATACTTTGACTCATTGTGGTTCCTTTCAAAAGTCCACATGTTCCTTTACGAATTCTGCTTCTGAACATCTTATCATACATCCTTTCAGCAAACACACCGCCCACTCTGCTCTCGACATAATCCTAAGCACTTTACCTTGATCTAAATTATCATCAATTTCTTGGAACCTCACTCTTCGCTTCGATGGTTTCTGTTGCATCTGGGCAGGCTGATCACCTACAGTATCATTCCTCTTCTTCAAGATAGAGACCAGTCCTTCAGCAGGAGCAACCTGGCAGGAAGTATAAGAGCCCTTCGTTATGCTTATGGTGGAATATGGCAATAATATATTACATCTAATAAGAAAAGGCTAAATGAAATAGTTATCTGAACTTTTATAGGTTTATCTACATCCTACAAAAATGCATCACAATTATCAAAATGTAAAAAAAAAACCCAAACTTACTTCTGTGAAGAAGACTGATATACAAGTTCAAATTCTAGTGCTTTTTTAAAATTAATTAGGCACTGCTCAGTTCTGGTCTCTACAATGGTGCTGGGACTGAACCTAGGAACTTGAACCCTCAAGCATGTTCTTTGCATAACCATTATGTTATCTCCCCAGTCTTTTTCTTTTATATTTATTTCCTTTTGTTGCCCTTTTTGTTGTTGTAGTTATTATTGTTGTTGTTGATGTCATTGTTGGATAGGACAGAGAGAAATGGAGAGAGGAAGGGAAGACAGAGAGGGGGAGAGAGAAAGACACTCACCTGTACACCTGCTTCACTGCCTGTGAAGCAACTCCCCTGCAGGTGGGGAGCCGGGGGCTCGAACCGGGATCCTTACGCCGGTCCTTGCGTTTTGCGCCACCTGCGCTTAACCTGCTGCACTACGGCCTGACTCCCCTCCCCAGCCTCTTAAATGATTTATTAATGCAAGATAGGGAGAGAGGGGGAGACGGAGAGAGAAAACAGAGCATTATTCTGGCATATGCCAGGGATCAAACCTGGCTTCACATTTCCAAGTTCAGTGTCCTGCTCACTGTACCACCTCCAGAGTTCATAATTCTAATGCTTTTCTAAAGCCCTGGATTGGCTACAGGGTCAGGTAGTGAGACACAGTGTGCAGTGTACTGGACATCAGGCCTTTTTTTTTGCAACCTTGCTTTGTAGCCCCACTTCCCTGTGAAATCCTCTCTGCTTAGTTATTAGTGCTTGGTTTGCATTTATTTTATTTTTTATTGCCACCAGGGTAACCTCTGGGGCTGTATCTACAATGATGAATCCACTATTCCTGCTGGCCATTTACCCTTCCCACGTTCACCTCCTTATTTATTTGATAGAATAGAGAGAAATTGAGAGGGGAAGGAGAGACAGAGAGACACCTGCAGTGCTTGCTTCATTGCTCACCCTGCAGGTAGGGAGCAGGGACTGAACCCAGGTCTTTGTGCATGGCAACCTGTGCACTTACCATGGTACGCCACCACCCGGCCTGTCTACATTTATAACAGAGACTAATAACTCATCACCACTTTCACCATTCTTCAGTAATTCCCTTTTTTATGCCAAATCTGTCTTTTTTTTTTTTTTAACAAATATAAAAGTAATTGTAAACTTAGGCAACAGTCATGGTATATATGAATACAGAAAGAGTACCGACTTGCTTTTGTGTAGCTCCTGTTAACCTCATTACAGGCCAGAGTTATTAAGATTTCCTGTTGGTATGCTTCTAAAAACCCCTTGTTTCATAGTTTAATCCCCCCTGCTTAACACTATTCTATTTACATAACCACTTCATTCTATTTACATAACTGCTGTTAACAAGCACCACCCTCCCTCCAGGGCATTGGTGGTTCAGTGGTAGAATTCTTGCCTGCTTCGCTCCCTCTCCTTGTCATACCCTGATTTTCACCAGTCACTTTTCTCTCCACCCTCTCTGCATCGCATCCTGTTCCCACCCTACTGGGCTAGTATATTTATAAGGACAAGATTGTTTGTAGTTTTTAGTTTAGCTTAGCTCGGCTTACAATGTGCTGCGTCCAGCATGAATAAAGAGATACTGCCTATAGCTCAACCACGAGTCCCTGGTCGTCTGTTACCAGCCCGTGAAGCCAGCCCGGTGAAAACAACAATTTCCAATTATTTAAAAAAAAAAAAACAACTTTTTTTTTTTTTGCCTTCAGGGTTGTCACTGGGGCTCAGTGCTGGCACCACAAATCCATGGCTCCTAGTGGCCATTTTCAGCATCTTATTGGGTAGGACAGAGAAATTGAGTGGGATGGGGAAGATAGGGAGTTGGGGGTGGGGGGAGACAGACACCTGCATAACTGCTTCATGCTTCTGAGATGTCCCCTCTGCAGGTGGGGAACTATGGGCTCGAACCAGGATACTTGTGCTGGTCTTTGTGCTTAGTAATATGTGCACTTAACTAGGTGTGCTATACCACCTGGCCACCCCCTAATTATCAGAACATTTAAAGAAATAAAACCAGATGCAAAATATAACTCATGCAAACTTTTTTTTAATGGGGGAGAATTAATAACAAATATAGTTGTAGATACCTGGGTAAAATTTTTCATTTTTCTGTCGAACACTCTCACCCTCAGGCCAGGTTCTCTTCCACCATCACGCTGCTGGACCTGAGATAACCCCCAACCACACAGATACACCCTCAGCCAATCCTCTGCTTTGGTGTGATATACCTGGTGCCAACTTTTGAGCATCAAAATGAGTGTTTAACTCAGCTCTGAAACTGCATATTCACTAAATTATGCTCTACTGCTCAAAATACTTTAAGAGCATTCCTTCTAAAAGATCTCGCCAAAATATGACTTTATAGTATGCAGAGGCCAGTAAACTATGCCTAGAAGGCCAAAGGTCTATCCACTGCTTATTTTTGAAAATAAGGTTTAATTGAAAAAAAGAGAAAAGAAAGTAAAGTTTAACTGGAAAGGTAGCCACACTCATTCACCAACTCACAAGTATGGCTGCTTAGGGATAGAATGGAAGAATTTAGATTATAGGGTTTAAAATGTTTACTGTTTGGACCTTCATAGAAAAATAACCTGGGGGTGGTAGCGCAGTGTGTTAAGTGCACTTGGTACAAAGTGCAAGGACCAGCTCAGGATCCCGGTTTGAGCCCCCAGCTCACCACTTCAGGGTAGTCGCTTCACAGGCGGTGAAGCAGGTCTGCAGGTGTCTGTCTCTCCCCCTCTCTGTCTTCCCCTCCTCTCTCCATTTCTGTCTGTCCTATCCAACAACGAACGACATCAACAACAACAATAATAACAACAACAAGGCTACAACAACAAGGGCAACAAAAGGGGGAAAAATGTCCTCCAGGAGCCGTGGATTCATGGTGCAGGCACTGAGCCCCAGCAATAACCCTGGAGCCAAAAAAAAAAAAAAAAGAAAGGAAGGAAGGAAGAAAGGAAGAAAGAGAGAGAGAGAAAGAAAGAAAAATAACCTGGGGGGATAGCATAATGGTTATGCAGAGACTCTCATGCCTGAGACTCCATAGTCCCAGGTTCAATCCCTGTGCACCACCAGAAACTAGAGTTGAGCAGTGCCTTGGTGAAGAACAAGCAAACAAAGAAAAATATAATGGCTATGCAAAAGACTCTCACACCTGAGGCTCTGAGGTCCCAGGTTCTATTCCAGGCCCTACCAGGTAAGCTAAAACTGAATGTGTTCTGATTTAAAAAAAAAAAAAAAAACACAAATTAATTCAGGTCCTGGAACACAATGGCAGAGGACCTGGTGGGGGTTGAACTGCTTTGTGGAAAACTGGGAAATGTTATGCAAGTACAAACTATTGTTATTTACTGTTGACTGTAAAACAGTAATCCCCCAATAAAGAAATTTTAAAAAGTAGATTAAAAGGGGGGCCAGGTAGTGGCACACTTGGTTGAGTGCACCTGTAACAATATGCAAGGAAGGACCCAGGTTCAAGCCCCTGGTCCCCACCTGCAGGGAGGAAGCTCCCCAGGTGGTGAAGTAGTACTGCAGGTGCCTCTTTTTCTCTCTCTCCCTAGCTCCCCTTTCCTTCTCAATTTCTGTCTCTATACAATAAATAATAAATAAATAACTGGGGTCAGCAAATTTCTGTCTCTGTACAATAAACAATGAATAAATAAATAAATAAATATCAGGGGTCAGCAAATTTCTGTCTCTATAGAATAAACAATGAATAAATAATAAATAAATAAATATCTAGGGTTAGCAAAATAGCTCACTTGGAGAGTGTGCTGCTTTGCCATGTGCATGAGTCAGGGTTGAGCCTGGTCCCCAATGCATTAAAGGAATTTTGGTACTACAATCTCTTACTCTCTGCCCCTATTAAACAAACAAAAGAAAAAGAAAAAAAAAGAATCTATTGCCTAATATCTCTTTAGTCACTCAGCTTTTACTCCTTTCTCTACTGTCTATTGGCTTTTACTTAGCTACCTCTCTTCTGCCTTTTTCATCCCTTGAGGAAGAAAGACAAAAACAAGAACTCTTGCCATCTAGGAGTTTAAGAGGAGATCAGTTGGTAGAGCCCAGCTGGAAAGCAGGCCTTAATAAATACCCTCTAAGCAGTCAGGTGATTTGCAGAGTTTAATTTGCGAGTTGCCTGCTTGCAGTAAGCTGTAGATGATGACATTATGGGTCTAACACTGTAGATGCCAGTGACTTGCTGGTATCAAATCACTGAGTGCTGAGGATTGTCTGTAATGTCACTTATCTGATCAATGGGGAAAAACTACTTAATATGATTTCCAGTTCCAGCTAATGTGCTATGTAAAAGACAGTAGACTCTACAAGCTCTTTTTACAGCTCAAAGCTTTTAGGGCCAAATATATTGCTCCAGAGACTTACTGACACAGGTCTATAGAAGCCATTATCTCAAAAAGGAAATCAGTAAGTTAGCAATTTATCCTTTTTATAAGAAATATGTATTTCTGATGATGTCCTTTGAGAAAACTAAAGCACTTTAGAGATAGTAAGTATAAATATGCAAAGGAACAGCCTTTCAATTTTTTCTTTAAAAAGTAACATTACAGTTCTTTCATACAACAAAGAAAAGTGATTTTATAGGCACCTGGCTGAAACAGAGAGGGAAAGAGAGGAGGCCGGGCAGGGGTGCAGTGGTTTAAGTGCACATGGCGCGAAGTGCAGGGACTGGTGCAAGGATCCCGGTTCAAGTCCCCGGCTCCCCACCTACAAGGGGGTCGCTTTACAAGCAGTGGAGCAGGTCTGCAGGTGTCTGTCTTTCTCTCTCCCCTCTGTCTTCCCCTGCTCTCTTGATTTCTCTCCGTCCTACCCAACAATAATGATAGCAATGACAAAAATAATAATAATGGTAACTACAATAAACAACAAGGGCAACAAAAGGAAAAAATAGCCTCCAGTAGCAGTGGATTTGTGCAAGCACTGAGCCCCAGCAGTGGCCCTGGAGGCAAAAAAAAGAAAAATGAGTAAAATAGAGGGAAAATGAAATTTTAATTTTAATAAATCTATTACTATTAAAAAATGTATCATTGACTGGGTGGGGTAGATAGCATAATGGTTATGCAAAGAGACTCTCATGTCTGAAGCTCTACAGTCCCAGGTTCAATACCCAACACTACCAGAAGCCAGAGCTGATTAGTGTTCTGATTTAAAAAAAAAAAAAAATACAGGAATTTTAATTTTAGTAACTATAAGAGGAGGGGTTCACAGAACCACCCACTCACTACCTACTTTTAAATATTTTTATTTATTTATTGGAGACAGAGAGAAATTGAGAGGGAAGGGGGAAATAGAGAGAAAGAGACAGAGAGACACCTGTAGCCCTGCTTCTACACCTGAGAATCTTTCCTCTGTAGGTGGGATCCGGGGGCTTGAACCCAGATCCTTGTGCACTATAATGTGTGTGCGTGTGTGCTGAGTCATTACCTCACCTCCTCACCACCCATTTTCTCTCTAATTTTTTTAATTGTTTTTATTTATTTTATTTCTTTATTGGGGACTAATCTTTTATATTCGACAGTAAATACAATAGTTTGTACATAACATTTCTCAGTATTCCACATAACAATACAGCCCCCACTATGACCTCTGTCATCCTTATTGGACCTATACTCTCCCCCCACCCAATTGTTTTTATTTATTTATTGGATAGAGATAGCCAGAAATCAAGAGGGAAGGGGGTGATAGAAAAGAGACAGAAGCGTGAGAGAAAAACCACAGCCGTGCTCCACAACCTGTGGAATTTTTTTCTACTTCCTGCTGAAGCTGGGACTTGCATGGTAATAGTAAGATAGGTGCTCTCCTGGTTGAACTACCTCCCAGTTTCAAAACTGGTAGATTTTGAACATGTTTGGCTCCCAACTAACTTGAGAATTATCATTCACAAATCATATTAGAATATTACAAATAGCTTAAATGCTAGTGATCTCACTGTAGAATGTATGCTAAATTTATCACTATTATTTCTTCACTGAAGGGACAAAAGGTGTTTTCTGCACTTCTAGATTTCTTCCCCCCCCCCTTTTTTCTTAAATCATTGGGGCTCAGTGCCTGCACCACAAATCCACTGCCACCGGAGGTCATTTTTCCCATTTTGTTGCCCTTGTTGCTGTTATTGTTGTCGCTGTTGGATAAGACAGAAATTGAGAGAGATGGGGAAGACAGAGAGGGGGAGAGAAAGACACAGATACCTGCAGACCTGCTTCACGGCTTGTGAAGCGACCCTCTGCAGGTGGGGAGCTGGGGCTTGAACCAGGATCCTTACATATCTCCTCATGCTTCATATCATGTGCACTTGACCTGCTGAGCTACTACTGCCCAGTCCCCCATTTTTTCCATTTTATTGGATAGGACAGAGAGAAATTGAGAGGGGAGGTGGGGGGGGGGAAGATACCTGCTCACTGGCTTCGCCATGTGTGAAGCCACCTTCCCCCTTAAGCTGAGGAGCCAGGGGCTCGAACCAGAATCCTTGAGCTTTGTACTATGTGCAGTTAACCTGGTGGACCACCGGCCAGCCACCTGCATTTCTAGATTTGAATTTCAAATAAAAACTATCATTTACTGAGTCTATATATGCTATGTAGATACATTTAACTGATACATCATTTTTATTCTTTACAAACCATCATACAAGCATCATCAGTTCCATCTTACAAATGAAGTAGGCAAGCTTGGCCTAAATAGCTTAAGTACCAGTCACTAGCAGAATGTTAATATAAATGAAAGATAAAACCTTTTGTCATTTCCCTAATGCAAAAAGATCTTATTTTGTATGACTATTAAAATTTTCCTTAGTGGGGCGTGGTGGTGGCACACCTAGTAGACCACACATGCTATAATCCACAAAGACCCTGAATTAAGCCCCCTGTTCCCATCTGCAGGGGGGACGCTTCATGAGTGGTGAGGCAGTGTTATTGGTATTTTCTCTCCCTCCTCTCTTGATCTTTATCTCTACCCAATAAATAAAATAAATAAATAAATAACAAAATTAAGTTTTCCTTAGTGTCACGTTATAGTACATATTACAATTAGACTGAGATGAACATAACTTCACCAACAATGTAACACACTTTTATTTATTTTTTGGCTTCCTAAAGTAGATTATATTTCTGGCAATAAATCCCAATCTTACACCTCAATTAAGAGATACTTAAGCTAATGGCTAAATCAATCACTTTAGACACTTGGGGTAGAGGTGGTTGGATAAAGAAATCTTTTATATCATTCAGTTAACGTAGACGTAGATTAATGTCATGGGTGCCACTGCAGCAAATTAATATAGCAAGTCTCAGCTATAGCACAAAAAGCCAGCCATAAATAAAGAAAAGCTATGGTGGTGGTGGTGACTTCTGATCCCATAAAACAAAAACAGTGAGGAAGGAAAGAGAAACAAACTGTGATGAAATATATCAGAGTTGAATTTTTTAGAGATTAAAGGGAAAATATTGCTTAAGATAGAAATGAGTTTTTTTAAATGATTTATTTTCCCTTTTGTTACCCTTGTTTTTTATTGTTGTTGTTGATATCGTTGTTGGATAGGACAGACAGAAATGGAGAGAGGAGGGGAAGACAGGGGGGAGAGAAAGACAGACACCTGCAGGCCTGCTTCACCGCCTGTGAAGCGACTCCCCTGCAGGTGGGGACGGGGGCTCAAACCAGGATAATTATGCCGGTCCTTGCGCTTTGCGCCATGTGCGCTTAACCTGCTGCACTACAGCCTGACCCCCAGAAATGAGTTTTATAATGTATCTTATACCTCTAGACTAGGAACTACCTCATATTTTTGTAATTCATTTCTAAATTCTTTGCTTAAAGGCACAATTTAGTAAGTTTAAAATAGGAAAAGAAATGGTGGGGGTATCAAGATAGTCTTCTAACTCTGAATAAATTTTTTAAATAGGTATATCTGAAAACATAAGTCTAAATTTCTTTTCCTTTCAAAGCTATCTACCATCATCACCCCATCTCATATTGAATCTATTAGCAAGTACTGCCAAACTTCTCCAAAAACACATTTTGACACATCCACTGCTACTGCCTGAATCCTATTGCATTATTTCTCTGAAGGAATGCAACTGATTACTCTTCCCTCTTCGGGCCCTGTCTCTTTACATTAGAGTCTGCACAGAGAGGCCACCAAGCAAAACAGCAAATTAGAATCATGGCTTTCCATCTCCATTATTTACTTACTTATTTTTTAAAAAACTGACCATTTTCTTTTAAAAATATCTAATTTATTATATTTATATATTTACATTATATTTATCATATTGGATAGAGACAGAGAGAAGCTGCGATGAGAGACAGAAAGGTAGTAAGACAACTGCAGCACTGCTTCACTATTCATGAAGCTTCCTCCCAATAGGTGGGGACCCAGGGCTTGAACCCAGGTTCCTGTGCATGGCAGCAGGTGTGCTCAACCAGGCACATCACTACCTGGCCCCTATATTTAATTAATTTTCTTTCTCCCTCATTCCCCTCTCTCCTCCTCCCCCTTTCTTTCAGACAGAGACAGAGAAAGAAGGAGCATGAACGAGAGACCACAGCACTGAAGTTTCCTTCAGAGAAGTCCAGGTTGGACTCAAACCTGAATCATGCACATGGGAAAGCAGTATACTACCCAAGTGAGAACAGAAATGCTTCAGCTGCCAGGCTATCACGTTACTTAGCAAAATTATTTCCGGATTTGAGAAAGCAAAGCTACAAAGGTTCTCCCTATGCATGTCGTTATACTAATGAATTAAAGTAATCAGATATTCTTAGTTCTCAATGGAATTTTATACAAATCATTTCATTTTATATGATGAATCGAATTATTGAAGAAAAGACTATATATGTTCTTAGTGGGCCAGCAATAGTGATCAAAGTCACATCTCACTGAAGCCAAAGTTGAGCGATACAGAAGTGACAAGACAATAAAGTTACAGAGAGAAGCAAAAAGGGAACAATGGATTGTGGAATTGGTAGGGTGAGTGACAAGCAGCAGGGAAAAATCTATGAGGGATACTCACTAATGAGAGAAATGGCAGATTTGGGAAACAAAACGGAAGATTTGTTAGTACTGCACAGTGATATGGAAAAAAGCTGTCAGTCTCAGAGGTTTCTGAGGGCACGAGATATTGTTTATGAGTACTATTTAGTGATTAAGAAATTATTTTGGGGGGGCGGGGGGCGGCACACCTGGCTGAGTGCACGTTACAATGCGCAAGGACCCAGGTTCAAGCTCTCCGTCCCCAACTGCAGAGGGAAAGCTTTGCGCGTGGTGAAGCAGGGCTGCAGCTGTCTGTCTCTCTCCCTCTCCCGTCCCTCTCGATTTCTTTTAATTTACTTTTTAATATTTATTTATTTTCCCTTTTTGTTGCCCTTACTGCTTTTTTTATTGTTGTTGTAGTTATTATTGCTGATGTCATTGTTGGGTAGGACAGAGAGAAATGGAGAGAGGAGGGGAAGATAGAGGAGGGGAGAGAAAGATAGACACCTGCAGACCTGCTTCACCACTTGTGAAGCAACCTACCTGCAGGTGGGAAGTTGGGGCTTCAAACCGGGATCCAAAGGCCAGTCCTTGCGCTTTGTGCCATGTGCGCTTAAGTCGCTGCGCTACCACCCAACTCCCTCCCTCTCGATTTCTGACTGTCTCTATCCAATCAATAAATAAAGATAATAGAAAATGTTAAGAAATTATATTCTGTATCCTCAATATACAACCTGTGAAAAATATTTCAAGAATAACTAGTAAAATTAATGAAGTCTAACAGCAGAGAGAAAGAACTTTGTATTATCCTCACCTTACCCTTTACTAAATAACAAATCTTATAAACACATTTTATTTACTTATTTACAATAGAGACAGAAAACTTGAGGAGAGGTAGAGAGGGAGAAAGAGAGGCACCTGCATCACTGTTGCACTGCTCCCTGCAAGTGGGGACTGGGGGCTTGAACCTGGGTCTTTGTGCACTGTACTATGCACTTTACCAAGTGTGCCCCCTACCTTGCCTCCCTCACATCCTTTCTTCTTTTTATTATTATTATTATTTTTTTTGCCTCCACGGTTATCGCTGGGGCTAGTAGGTACCTGCAAATCCACAAATCCACTACTCCTGGAAGCCATTTTCCCCATTTTTGTTGCCCTTGTTGTCGTTATTGTTATTTTTGTCATTGCTGTTTTTGTTATTGTATAGGACAGAGAAAAATTGAGAGAGATGGGGAAGACAGATTTGGGGAGATAAAGAGAGACACCTGCAGACCTGCTTCACTGCTTGTGAAGAGACGCCCCTGCAGATGGGGTGATGGGATCAAATCAGGATCCTTACGCCCGTCCTTGTGCTTCACATCATGTGTGCTTAACCCAATGTGCTACTGCCCGGCCCCCTCACCTTATCCTTAAAGCCTGACACATAGAAGTTCATTATTATTATTTTACTGAAAGCACAAAATCACGCTTTGACTTTCTTTTTAAAAAACTTACACTTACAAATCTATTATTTTTATTATTATTAGTGATTTACAAAATTACAAGATAACGGGTACAATTCCATACTGTTCCCAACATCAGAGTTCTGTGTCCCTACCCCCTCCACTGAAAACTATAGTGGTTCCCACAGTCACAAATAAGGTTTGATTATTATTTCTATAATTATCTGTCTTTATATTTTTAGCCCATTTTTAATATGGTCCTGCCTTCTCTTCCTTTTTACATCTCTTCCTCTTTCCTACTACTGCTTTCAAATGTCTTTCTTTTTTTCCTCTTCTCTCTCTGGGTCCTGATGGAATTGGGTTTCAGTTTCTCTAAGTCATCTTCCCTTGATATTTCTCCCTCTCTGAGTGTATGGATCAAAATACAGCAAATTCATTCTTATCAGGACATTTTACTTATCAGTCAAAAATATCATATTTAAGGTTTTAAAGCATGAATAACTTAAGCATTTATGGTGCTTAGTTTTGAAATTTTAATTAGTCTGGTTCTTGATAAAGTTATGCAGATTTCATAAAAGTATATTTCTCAGAATGGAGAGGAAAGTATTCAGAAATAATCTTCGCAGGCTTCCTCCCCTGTATGTGGGGACCTAGGACTTGAACACTGGTCCTTATGCATGACAATGTGTTATGCTCTACTGAATGTGCCACCACCTGGTCCCTTGCCTTATATTTACTTTTAATTTTTTTTTAGTAATTATTTTCCCTTTTGTTGCTCTTCTTGTTTTTTATTGCTGTTGTAGTTATTATTGCTATTGTTATTGATGTCGTCGTCATTGTTAGATAGGACAGAAAGAAATGGAGAGAGGAGGGGAAGACAGAGAGGGGTTGAGAAAGACAGACTCCTGCAGACCTGTTCCACCACCTGTGAAGCGACTCCCCTGGAGGTGGGGAACTGGGGGACTTGAACCGGGATCCTTACGCAGGTCCTTACACTTCATGCCACGTGCGCTTAACCCGCTGCACCACTGCCTGACTCCGCCTTATATTTCCTTTAGCCTTGCTTTTGTTTCATTCTGTCTGGATAGTTTTTCTTTTAAAGATTAGATTTCTTGGGAGTCGGGCGGTGGCGCAGTGGGTTAAGCGCACGTGGCGCAAAGCTCAGGGACCGGCTAAGGATCCCGGTTCGAGCTCCCGGCTCCCCACCTGCAGGGGAGTCGCTTCACGGGCGGTGAAGCAGGTATGCAGGTGTCTATCTTTCTCTCCCCTCTCTCTCTGTCTTCCCCTCCTCTCTCCATTTCTCTCTGTCCTATCCAACAACAAAGCAACGTCAACAATGGCACTAATAACCGCAACGAGGCTGCAACAACGAGGGCAACAAAAAGGGGAAAAAATGGCCTCCAGGAGCGGTGGATTCATGGTGCAGGCACCGAGCCCAGCAATAACCCTGGAGGAAAAAAAAAAAAAAAGATTAGATTTCTTTTCTTTTTTTTTTTTTTAAAGAATAGATTTCTAAAAGATTTTGCTAAATACAGTATATAAGACAAAGAAAGAAAGGGAAAAATTATTCAGCACATTATAAAAAGTAAATTGATAGGGACTGGGAGGTGGCACACCCAGTTCATTGCACAAGTAAGCCTGCAGAAGAACCCGGGTTCCAGCACCTGGTCCCCAGACACAGGGGAAGGCTTCCTGAGTGTGGAGCAGAGCTCCAAGTGTCTCTTTCTCCCTCCCTATCTCCCCTTTCCTCTGGCTTTCTGTCTCTATCCAAATAAATAGATTTTAAGTTAAAAGAAGTAAATTAACTTTGCTAGTCATGTAAAGCTTGGGTTTTTAAGAAAAATACATTATTAACCAAGAGAATTTTAGGGGACAGCCCGTCATCACATATCAAAACTAACATCACAGAAAGATAAAATATAAGTACATGTCATTTCCACTACTACTAGGTGTGGTCCAATAGGAAAAACTGACATCATGTTATAGTTTGAGGAAGGAATATTCCATTTAGTTGTGGTACATTATTAATTCAACGTACTTTCCCATCATAAAGTGTTCTTTAAGGTAGAAAACTAAACAGTAGCACTGCCATCATTTTTGATAATTTATATTAAAATAGACAATCTTTTAAAATATAAATATTAAAGTCAATTTGTTCCTAACATGAAAAGGAACTTTTATATATTACAGTTAGATTTTTTTTTTTTAATTTTTTTAACCAGAGCACTGATCAGCTGTGGCTAATGGTGGTTCGGGGGACTGAACCTGGGACTTTGGAGCCTCAGGGATGATAGCCTCTCTACATAACCATTATGCTATCTACCCCCTCCCTTTACAGCTAGATTTGAATATGGGTGTGATCTCTGTTTTGACAACTAGAGGTTTGTGAAAATAAATAAGAGATAAAATGCTGAGTACAATGCTGTACAATGTATTAACTCTATTTAAGCTTTTCTTACTATTAAAAACATTGTGGTAATACAGATAGCATTAAAGTAGCACCTTAACCATTTCTAAACAGTTCAGTGCATTAACTCTATTTGCAGTGTTGTACAGCCACCACTAATATCTATTTCTTTTTCTTTTCTTTTTTATCAATATCTATTTCTAAAACATTCATCATCCAAACAGAAACTCTGTACCCATTAAGTATTACTTTTTTTTTTTTAAAGTAAGAGTTGATTATAAAGGGAAGAGGTGTGGCAAAAAGAACGACAAAAGAATGAATACTGAGTCACGTGCATACCTCTTCAAATCTTGTCAAGAAATTATGAGGCAAAATCATACATAGTTCATGAAGAATTGACTGGAAATAACAATAAAGGAAACTAATAGTAAAACAGTTACAGTTATCCTAGAAAAATATTTATGGGCTTCTATTTTCACTTATTATGTTGATTACTTTTCCATTCCTCCCAACCCCAAATTAATTTTTTTAATGATAAAGCAGAGTTAGGGGGGGAAAAAAAGTGTAAGTAGGACTTAAAAGTTAACCTGAAAAAATAAGGTGAGGAAGGTTTCTATTATCCTGATTTCAAAGGAGGGACTAGAGACATAGGCTAATAGTACTTTGTAAGGAAAGTAAGTAACTGGTGTAGTATTTGAAATACGGCTCTCAGACTCTGCTCTTATCTTCCTCTTAAACTTTAAAAAAAACACATCAAACACCCCTCTTGTCCCACAATCTTGTCAGTCATTATTAAATCACTTCTTCTTCTAGCGTTTGCCAATTAAATCACTAATAAAAAATATCAAAGAGATGGTTATCTTGATCTTTTTCTCCATTACAGCTCAAGGAAACTAAAAGTTTGGATAATGCATAGTATTTGACTTAGTCAAGTAGTAAATATGAAATCTGTTCAAATTTTATAAATGATCACTGTATGAAAGAGAAGACTCACAGTATGAAAATTACCAACTTAATGGATCATCCCGAATTTCCTAATCTTATTGCATTTTAAGATGTTTCTTTCATTTTGCTATATTAGTTTAAATAATTTAAAATATAATATTGATAAGAGAAAGCACCAGTGAATAGTTATTATATTTTACCTTCTGGGTGTCTATACAGAAAAAGGTTGCAGTACAAGAATGTGACTAATTTTGCCCCATCATAATTTTTGGGACTTCCAAATTAAATGTTAAAGGGATGGTAAAAATGGTGCCCTAATGCTTACCTAGAGGCAAGCAATAAATTTCATAAAGTAGAAGTGTTGTGACTAAATCATTTTACATAACACATGTAAATAAATAACAACTAATAATTAAAAGTTCACATTACTAAATTTTCCTCTCACATTTGAAACCAGGAAAAGTACATAAAAACAAAGCAATATTTAGTACTGGGTTGTTGGAAAATTCATGATGCATTCTGCACAGAAAACAGAAAAATATGTCAGGGATTTCCTGACAACCCAATATATATTTGCTTATAAAATTTCATTTTACTCTTCATCGTACGTAAGTCAAATCTCAAATTTTACCTCTGCAATCTCTATTCTTTTTGCAAGATCATCAAGTGAAAGACAATTCTCATCTGCAGGTAGATTCTCTTGTAGACTATAGGATGCTTCTTCAGGAGAAAGATCTTGAAGGAGATCAGAGTCTTCCTCTTGGTTGTCGTCATATGAAAGGGAATCTTCAGCATCCTTTAGGCATCCTTCTAAAAAGTTGTGCAAATAGTCTTCTGCTTCTTTACTGATTAGGTCATCGTGATCTCCCTTTTCCTCTGGGGCCATATACACCTCTGGAAGCACTGTGCTTAAGTCAGATGTTTTACCATTCTCACAAAATACAGTCTGAGAGCCCTCTGAGTCAGTCTGCTCTGGTGGTAATTTTCCATCGCTATCTGTGAGATCAGATTGCTGCAGCTCATTTAATTCATTGTTCTCAAGTTGGTCTGTAGACAATGCCTCTGAAGCAACCTGAAGTGGCAGTCGGAGTTCCTTTCTTTGACTGTGTGAATATTTGTCCTCAGAAATCAATGCAAGAGGTATATGGTCAGAGCCTGGCAAAATCACTGACTCACTAGAAATCAGCACCTTAGGGTCTTCAGTAGTGTCTTCTACTTTCCTCACATCTTCACAGTCCTGGGTTTGAGCCAGCAGCAAACGGTTGTCGTCCTCACAATCATTCTCGGAAGATTGCTGTCCAGACCTGTTCCACACTGTCTCTGAGGGCTGGGCGTGGAGCTCCAGTGTGCTTTCAGCTCGGCAGGGCGGCTCCTCCGTGTGGTCTTTCCCTGCAGTGACTGGAAGACTCTGGGAATCTGCCTGCCTGTCCATCTTAATATCACAGTGGCCACCCTCCAGGGTTTTTTCTTTATGTTGGCCTTTACTTGGTTCCATGCCCAGACAAATTTTGCTCTCTACAGAGGAAGAAAAACAAGTTTCAAAACAGCATTTTGGATAGGAGATAACAAAGGTTATTCCAAAAGATGTTAAGAATATCTTAATAATTTAGCCTTTATTATTGTTAAAAAGTCACTTCTCAAAGGCTTAAAAGATATTCTTCTGAATATTGTCTTTAAAATATTTGTTAATTTATTTAATGAGAGAGATAAGAGAATATATGTGAGAAAGAAACCAGCATAACACTCAGCTCTGGTTCAGGCAGTCCTGGACAGCAAACCTAGGACTTGAGGCCTGCAAATCCTGACTCCCTACCAATGAGTTATCTCCCTGGTGCCAGCCTTCTATATTTAAACCAATTATTTAAAGTCTAGAAAAATTTTTTTTTAATTTTCCCTTTTGTTGCCCTTGTTGTTTAACATTGTTGTGGTTGTTGGATAGGACAGAGAGAAATGGAGAGAGGAGAGGAAGACAGAGAGGGGGAGAGAAAGACAGACACCTGCAGACCTGCTTCATTACTTGTGAAGCGACTCCCCTGCAGGTGGGGAGCCCGGGGCTGGAACCGGGATCCTTATGCCGGTCCTTGGGCTTTGCGCCACCTGTGCTTAACCCGCTGTGCCACCGCCCGACTCCCCCCAAAAAATTGTTCTTGAGATACTTAAGACATTAATATTAAGTAAATATTTTCCACGATGAACCTTAGTAATATATTTAAGTAAAAGAAAATGAAATGTCAAAGTATTTGTTCTGATCCATGAAGATTCAACTATGGAGCACAAGTCTGTTCTGCTCATATTTACTTCAGTGTAATACCCTTACTGATAACATTCTTGGAATTCACCTGGATAGTGCACCTGTTTTGTTATGCACGTGAACCAGGGAAAACTTGCAAACCCCTCCACCCCTACCTCCACACCTTGCAATGGAGCATAGTTCCATGCTGTGGTCTTTCCCTCTCTCTGTCCATTCTACTTTATCTGAAAAAAGTTGGCTGAAAGCAGTGAAGCCCCAGTGATGACTAAATAAATAAATAAAATTAAAAATTGTAGTTTCAGCCTCTCCCAGGTATGCAGTCTGAAACCAGTCAATCTGGAATTATCTTTAGTAAACTCATCTGCTTGATAGTCCCTTCAGTTCACCAAAGGAAGGTGTCCTGCTAGTATGGAGATGTCTAAAAAATGATGAGATTAACATTAATACAGGAAATGTCTAAAAAGAGACTAGATCATATACACACGCAGCACACTTGACTGCTTAGTAAACAGGATTTACAATCACCCACACTATACCTGACACCTGGAATTTGGGGGGGTTGGAGACAATTCCAATCAATTCATGGGGAGTCATAAATGCAACTGAGTCTGCACTTCAAAGAAGATACTATCTGTAGAGGTAAGCAGGTGTTCTTTCTTCTGTTCCCCCACTCCTTAAAAGGATATTGTTTACCTGCAGGTAAATAGCTTCAACCTATACAAGCTCTGTATTCCCCCCTCTACCCCCACCTCACTGGTGCACTTAGTGGCTTTATCTGAGTATTGTTTCCAGACTGCAGTCTCCTAAAGAACACCAAATAAAAGCTTTGTTTTCACTTGCCAATTAAGCTCTGGCTCACTGTTGAATCACAGGTTTTTTTTTGTTGTTGTTGTTGTTTTTGCCTCCAGGGTTATTGCTGGGGCTCAGTGCCTGCACCATGAATCCACTGCTCCTGGAGGCCATTTTTCCCCCTTTTGTTACCCTTGTTGTAGCCTTGTTGTAGTTATTATTGCTGTTGTCATTCGTTGTTGGATAGGACAGAGAGAAATGGAGAGAGGAGGGGAAGACAGAGAAGGGGAGAGAAAGATAGACACCTGCAGACCTGCTTCACCGCTTATGAAGCGACTCCCCTGCAGGTTGGGAGCCAGGGGCTCGAACTGGGATCCTTATGTGGGTCCTTACACTTTGCGCCACGTGTGATTAACCTGCTGCGCTACCGCCCGACCCCCTGAATTACAGTTTTACACTCTAAGTCTTTTATTCTGTATAGCCACTTCAAGAGTTCCTTATCACCTGCTAAATGAGCTGCCAAATTCATGAATTGCTGAGTAAAATCAGTAAGATCTTTATTATTCACATAGTTCAATTTTTTTGTTTGTTTTGTTTTATTTTTGATAGAAACAGAGGAGGCAGAAAGGTGGAGAGAATGAAAAAGACCGAAATACCAAAGCTTCCTTCAATGCCAACATACCGAAATACCAAAGCTTCCATTAATGCTGGCCTGCCTTTAACCTCTCCATTAATACATGGGAGATTATAGAACAGGTTCATGCTAAGAAGGTAACATAGTGGTTATGCAAAAGACTTTTTTTTCTCTCTCAGGTTATTGCTGGGGCTCAGTGCCAGCACTAAGAATCTATTGCTCCTGGCAGCTTTTTCTTTTTTTTTTTTTTTTTAGTAGGACAGGGAGAAACTGAAAGAGAAGGGGGAAATTGAGAGGGAGAATGATAGACACCTGCAGACCCACTTCGCCACTCTTGAAGCTACTCCCTGCATGTGGGGAGCCAGGGGCTCAAAGCCAAAACCTTGCGCAGGTCCTTGCGCTTCATACTATGTGCACATAACTGGGCGCACCACCGCCGCCCCCCCTTGCAAAAAATTTTTCATGCCAAAGGCACCAAAGGTCCCAAATTCAGTTCTTAGTCCACCATAAACCAGAATTGAGCCATACTCTGGGGGTGGGGGGGGATCCTCAAGACATATCCACATGATCTGGAGAGTAAATTCAATTGAGGACAGCATTATGGTGAAAGCACAAAGTACATGACAGACAGGCTCATATGTACATGTACAAATAAGTGCAGGTACTTCAGGTCAGAAATTTATGATTTAGCTTCAAGTTTTAATTAGTTTTGTCCTGAATCTGTTAGCTTCCTGAGTCCCCTGGAAATGATTCAGCCTAACTCTTATTGTGTATTATAAGGAGGTAATTTAAAAATACAATGAACTATGGGGGTCAGGCGGTAGCGCAGTGGGTTAAACGCACATGGTGCAAAGTGCAAGGACCAGAGTAAGAATCCTGGTTTGAGCCCCCTGGATCCCCATCTGTAGGGGAGTCGCTTCACAGGTGGTGAAGCAGGTCTACAGGTGTCTTTCTTTCTCTCTCTGTCTTCCCCTCCTCTCTCCAATTCTCTCTGTCATATCCAACAACGATGACATCATCAACAACAATAATAACTACAACAATAAAAAAACAAGGGCAACAAAAGGGAAAATAAATAAATTATATATATATATACATATATATATATATATATTGCTATGTAAAATCATACTACTATGTGGAGATTTTAATATGCAGAGAATACTTGGGAAAATGGGAAGAATAGTACCACACAGAAACCTCTGACAGAACACTAGCGGTAGGGACTAGTGATAACCTCAAGGAGGAAAAGTAACTAGGAGCAGTATACATATATTGAGTTCCTGTCATCTGCCATTTTTTGCTCTAAAGTTTTAGCATGAAATGACTAATTTAGCCCTCATAAGATCCTATGAGCTAAGAATTTCTGACACTCTCAATTTGGAGCTGAGGAAAGAGAGACACAGAGAAACTAACCAAGTTGCTTTCAGTTACAGAGCTTTACGTGACGGGGGGTGGGGGGGGGACAGGATTCAAACCTGACAGAACAAATTCCTGAAACAGTCCACTCAACAACTGTTGGTTTTTAAGCAGAAAAGGATACCTGAATATGCTAAAACTATTTCTAGTTTAGAACACTTTTGATATGATCATTTATTGAAAAGCACAGAAATAATTTTTAGTTTTTTACGTTAAGTGTATTAGACACTTAAGAATAGAGTTACACAGTATTAAGAAAAATCTTGCTTTGCTATTTTTCTAGGCACAGTATACACAACAAAACCCCTCTAGCAAATTTCAGATGCACCATTTGTAAAATCTTAAGCAGCAGGCATCTCTTAATGTTCCTACATAACTTAATTTAAAAACATACCCGACTCTTTGGCTGTGGCTCCTCTTTCCTTTGGATCTTCAGACACTACTAATTGCGTAAAACATTTCCTTCTAAGGGACTTTTCTACAGCTGCTATCTGAAGAGTTGGGGAAAAAAATGGGTGAGAAGTAAACTATTGCAGTATATTAGAAAACTGAAAGTCATTTGAGAAAGTGTTCATTATTTTCTAAAACAGTCCATATAACAGAAATATGACATCATCATTTTCCCAACAAATACATATTTTCAAAAATCTCTTACCTTATGTTTGGGTAAAAGAGGACTGTAGAAAGAAAAAAAAAAAAGGTTTGTTTTAAATTGCAGCAGCAAAATGCTTACAAACGGCTATGAAAAAATACAGCTTCCTTGGATTCTAATATTAGCACAGAACATGTCCACTGCTGAAATATTACCACTCTCCACACAGTTCAAAGGGCAGTTATATCATATGTTAATCTCCCCAGAAGACCAGTTACTACTGAAAAACCTTTAAGGAAGCTACAAATGGGAAAAAATACATTCATTTTTTTCTTGCTAGTAATGTATATATAAGGGTATTTTACACGCATGTATTGAGTGGCTAGAAAGTCATGACACATTTTTTGCACAGAGACAGAAAAATCCATCATGATTTTTCCCACAACCAGGTATTATTAATTTTTTTTAATTCTGGCTTTTGTCACCATAGCACAATATAGACTGTGGTGGAAGATAATTTTATTGTCATTGTAAGTGGAAAGAGATAATACAAAAGTAACTTAAGAAATATTACTTCCGGGAGATGGGCGGTAGTGCAGTGGTTAAGCGCAGGTGGCGCAAAGCTCAAGGACCAGCATAACAGCATAAGGATCCCAGTTCGAGCCCCAGGCTCCCCAACTGCAGGGGAGTCGCTTCACAGGTGGTGAAGCAAGTCTGCAGGTGTCTATCTTTCTCTCCCCCACTCTATCTTCCCCCTTTCTCCATTTCTCTCTGTCCTATCCAACAACGACGACGACATCTATAACAACAACAATAATAACTACAACAATAAAACAACAAGGGCAACAAAAAGGAAAATGAATAAATAAATATTAAAATTTTTTTTTAAAATATTACTTCCTAGGTGCCACTGAGACAACAGAATACATAGGTCACCTCCTTGGTGACTATTCTCTTTTTTTTTTCCTCCAGGGTTATTGCTGGGCTCGGTGCCTGCACCATGAATCCACCGCTCCTGGAGGCCATTTTTCCCCCTTTTTGTTGCCCTCGTTGTTGCAGCCTCGTTGCGGTTATTATTGCCATTGTTGACGTTGCTTTGTTGTTGGATAGGACAGAGAGAAATGGAGAGAGGAGGGGAAGACAGAGAGAGAGGGGAGAGAAAGATAGACACCTGCAGACCTGCTTCACCGCCCGTGAAGCGACTCCCCTGCAGGTGGGGAGCCGGGGGCTCGAACCGGGTCCCTGAGCTTTGCGCCACGTGCGCTTAACCCACTGCGCCACCGCCCGACTCCCTTTTAAAATTTTTTTAACTTTATTTTTTCCTTTTGTTGCCCTTGTTGTTTATTATCAGTTGTTGTTATTGTTGTTGTTGGATAGGACAGAGAGAAATGGAACGAGCAGGGGAAGATAGGAGGAGAGAACCCCCTGCAGATGGGGAGCTGGGAGCTTGAACCGGGATCCTGATGCGGGTCTGTGCACTTTCTGCCATGTGTGCTTAACCCACTGCACCACCACCCTGCTCCCCTTGGTGACTATTCCTAACATGCTCCAGCTGGTTGAATTTCTCCTTCAATTTGCCCATTCCATGACTCACTTGACAAAATTCCAATAGATTTACTTTTCTTTCTTCGGAAATATGTTTTATATCCCAGTCAGTTTATTACTAACATTAGATGTTGTGAAACACTTAAAGGTCTGTTGATAATAAAACACACAAATAGCTACAGCAGACATACAATAACTCCTACCGGAATAAAACAGAGCAAACCATCACTAACTGCAGTGACATGCAACACTAACATAATGATGGACAAAAGAAGTTACATACAGAGCCAGCAAAATAGTTCACTTGGATAGTGATAATCTGGTTCTCTGTCTCTCTCTCTTATCTCTCTAATAAATATATTTTTAAAAAAGGTTAACAGAATATATTAAAAACTTATTAGTTCCATAAAAAAAGTATATATAACAAGTACTTTAAAGTTACAAAGTCATTTCCTTTACCTCATTTTAAAAAAATGTATTCAGTCCATATGAAGTAGAGAGCTTCACATAAGAGAGGGCGGGAAGGAAGGAAGGAATGAAGGAAGAAAGGAGGGCTGGCTAGATGGCATATGTATCACCAGGATCAAACAGGGAACCCAGACATACAAGTTCTATACTCCAAGGTGAGCGATCTCTCCAGCCCCTTTATTTTTTATCACATCATCTATTACCAACTAGTACTCTTTTCTCTCTAACTAATAAGGTAGATTTAAAAAATAAAAATAAAAAGATAGATTTTTTAAAATAAGTATTTTTAAAAGTGATTTCATTTTTAAACTGTGAAGTTCAAAGTTAACCTATTTCACACACTAAGAAATTGGGTTATACTTTGGAATCCCTTAAAATACATTTTCAAAGGTTCAAATTGGCCTAAGAAAACTTAATCACAAAAGGTAAGCATCGGGGGCAGGGGTAGATAGCATAATGGTTATGTAAACAGACTCTCAAGCCTGAGGCTCTGTCAAGTCCCAGGTTCAATTCCCTATACCACCATAAGCCAGAGCTGAGCAGTGTTCTGGTGAGGAAAAAAAAAAAGGTGAGCATCACTGCAGAATCTACTTTTTAGGTCTGTATTTTTTTTTTAAAGAATTTGTTTATTTATTCATGAGAAAGATAGGCAGAGAGAGAAAGACCCTGACACCACTCTGGCACATGTGCTGCTGGGGATTAAACTCAGGACTTCATGGTTAAGAGTCCAATGCTTTATCCACTGCGCCACCTCCCAGACCAAAAGCAATTCTGTTTCTGCTGTATGAACTAAGCAACCACCATTTGACTCTGTTTAACTGTAAACAAAGTTTTATGTTTATTCTTTGTGATTCTGAGGGAAGGAGAAAATTTATTTTATAAAAAAAGGAGTCTTTCAGACTTCATAATAAGAATTCATGCTCTATACAGATATCTCCCCATATTCTCTGAATTTTGAGCCTTCAAGCAATGAAGTTAAGCATATTTAAATGCTTTATTATAATTATAGTTTGATTTAAAAAAACTTGTTACAGTTGCGGGGATATAGCACAACGGTGATACAAAAGCTTGAGGCTCAAAGGTCCCAGGTTCATTCCCCCCTTACCCCCAATCAAGGCAGAGCTGAGCAGTGCTCTGATTAAAAAAAAAAAAGGGGGGTGTGTGGTGGTGGTGGTAGTTCAGGGGCTGGTAGGAGATATGGCTTACCCAGTAGAGTGCACACTTTTTTTTTTTAAGCTTTATGAGTGGTGGATTGGTGCTATGGTATCTCTCTTCTGGCTCTCCCACTCTTTCTAGCCCTTTTAAATGGAGGAAGAAGAGGGAAAAGAGTCCACTAGGAGTGGTGGAATCATGTAAGCATAAAGTCCAGTGATAACCCTGGTTGTAATAAGTAAATATTTTTTGTTTGCTTTAAACTATACCATACCAATGGCAGACAACTATAACCCTAATACATAAATTTAGCTATTGGAATCACTAAATCTATTAACCAAAAAAAATTGAGATTAAAAGCATTTAAAAATCTTTAATTTGGGGGCCAGGTGATGACATACCTAGTTAAGTGCTACATTATAGTATGCAAGGACCAGGGTTCAAGTCCCTGGTCCCCACCTACAGTGGGAAACCTTCATGGGTGGTGAAGCAGGGCTGCGGGTATCTCTGTCTCTTTCCCTCTCTACCCCCTCCTCTCCTCTCAATTTCTCTGTCTTTATTCAATAATAAATACAATTTTTAAAAAATTTATTAATATAAAGTAAATAAAATTTAAAAATTAGAATATATTTATCATGCAAGTATAAATTTGATATGAAAAATTGATGTTCAGGGCGGGAGCAGACAGCATTATGGTTATGCAAAGAGATTCTCATGCCTAAGGCTTTAAAGTCAAAGGTTCAATCCCCTGCACCACCATAAGTCAGAGCTGAGTAGTGCACTGATTAAAAAAAAAAAATGTTTGCTGAGTTTAGTATAAGAAAGAAAAAAAAGTTAAGAAAGGGACCTATTCCATCTAATTTAACCTTTCCAGTTAAAAACATTATTAAAACAAAAAGAACTTATATCTGAAATATCCAATGCTATCACATTTCTTTAGTATACTACTGCAATTGATTCTAACCAGATAATGCTGATGTGTACTTACTCTTGATGTGTTGTACAAAATTTAGTAAGCCGTTCAAAATCTTCACCATTAAATCCTTTTTCTGAATTTCTTAGTGATGTAACTGTATGTGGTTGCACAGTTTTCCATTTTGTTTCTAAATGTAAAATATGTGTTAGTTCCTAGCTATTTACAAAGGATATTTGGGAGGGAAAAAACAGCTAACTGGGACCAGGGGATAGCACACTGGGTTAAGTGTACATAGTCAGAATAGCTAACTGGCCTCAATGAGAAAGATGGTCATGTAAAAGTATCTTCTCAAACAACCCAAAGTTGACAGAAAAGAACTAGGTGATTACTTTTCCTTATAAGCAGGGGGCTGGGCGGTGGTGCAGAGCATTAAGCGCACATGGCTCGAAGCTCAAGGACCAGTGTAAGGATCCTGGTTTGAGGCCTTGGCTCCCTACCTACAGGGTGGTCGCTTCACAGGCAGTGAAGCAGGTCTGCAGGTGTCTATCTTTCTCTCCCCCTCTCTGTCTCTCTCTCTGTCCTATAAGTAAACATTGTCCCAGAGGTTAAATGGGTCAGTAAGGCACACAAAGGGATCAGAAAAAACATACATAGTTTTAAGTGTTCTTTCTTTGTTGATATGAAGAACAAAATACAGATAATTTCTTTTTTTTTTTCTCACAATGATATAAACTTTTGGTGAAAATGTCACTTTCTTTGCAATATTAACTGTAGAAACATCTATTTCCTGACACAGAAAACCAGGTCAAACATGCTACCTTTCTAGACAGCAACTTGTTAGATTCTTGATAATTCCACGTTTGTTCAGTCTGTACTCACCCCACTGTTCTTGAATGGCAGAAAGATTTGCAAGCAATTGCTCGTGATACAATCGTTCAAGCTGTATAAATTTCATTGCTTTCTCATCTGGATAGAAAATTTGAGGAAAACAGAAATCCAGACTATTTTCTCTTAGCAAGACTATCCCATATAAGTTGAGAAATGTGAAAATTCACAGACAAGAAGATAATCCATTATAATTATTCCTTTATTATTTATTCATTTTTACCAGAACATTGTTCAGCTCTGGCTTGATGGGTAAGGGGCTCAAAACTGAGAACTAAAAGCCTCAGGCATGACAGTCTTTTTGCATAACTATTATGCTCCTCTATCTTCCTCGCTCTCTTCATTATTTTTAAACTTAAATATATTAGGTTGATGAAACAGCGCCATTGATAGTATACCAAACCTGAATACCTGAGGCACCAGAAGACTCAAATTTAATCTCTAGTACCACCGCACACCAATACTGAGTAGTACTCTGGTCTCTGTCTTTCTCTCTCTCATTATAAGTAAATCTTTTTATTATTTTTTTAATTTTATTTATTCATGAGAAAGATAGGAGAGAGAGAAAGAACCAGACATCACTCTGGTACATGTGCTGCCGGGGATCGAACTCAGGACCTCATGCTTGAGAGTCTAATGCTTTAGTCACTGAGCCACCTCCTGGACCACTATAAGTAAATCTTTAAACAAACAGATAAACATCTTAAGTAAGTTCTCTTGATTTAGAAATAAGTGTAAATTGTTTTGTTTTTTTTAATTCAGTGCCATGGAATGAGCACAGGACCTCAAATACTACAGAGTAGCCTCTCCAGTCTAATTTTTTTATTCTTTAATCTTTGGAGGTGGGGAGGAGACTACAGTAAGGGAAAGAAAGAGACTGAGACGAAAGCACTGCTCCATTGTCCTAAGAGTTCCTGATGTTGTCCTTGGTACTCCCATGTGGTACCAAGGATTAAACCATGGTTCTTATGCATAGTGAGCTCTATAGTTTATCCTCTGGGCTATCTCCCAGTCCTAAAAGTAGATAAAGTTTAGTGTAGAATATCATGTAGCTGCGGCTTATATTCCATTCTGTAGCAAATGGTAGAAACAGGTATTACTGTTCAAAGGAAGCTTGCTTAGTAATATATTTCTAGCAGTCAAGTGGATGTAATTTAACTGGGGAAAAAAGGACCATGTGAAATCCTAGAATTTAAGTGTTTCCCATTTGTTCTCCTTAAATTCCTCTCTGCCAAGCATCTGTTCCCTTCTAAGGTCAACAGTTTTTTTTTCAGCTCACCTAGATCTTTATTTCTCACTGAATTTTTTTAATCACAATACTAAAGGACTACAGTCTTTAAAAAAAAAAAAAAAAAAGGACACAGCAAGACATGTGATTCTTTTGTAAAAATTTAATTAACTTTCCATGGTGATTTTCATTAATTATCCCTCATTTATGTGGCTTTTTCTCAAAGGATTCAGCCTACTCATCTGCATCTCATACTTAGCATCACTCGGGGTCATGGTAAGTCATCCAACTGTTCATCTTCCTTTGGGCAATGATCTCAGTGTTGACCCAGAAAACAGTAACTGTAGCTCTTTGTCCTTCTCTTGATCACTCAGCAGGTTAGTTCTTGCTCTTATCTGTAGTCTTAAAGATAGGTCAGGGATCATAAAATAGATCAGGGAGAAGCAAAGACTATTCTATTTGCTTCTTCCCATGACTTAAAGTTTATACCAATGTTTCTCAAATTTTATTAAACACTATCATTATATGGAAAACTTGCTAAAATCCAGGCTCTTGGGTCTGAGCCCTATAAATGTTGATCCTGAAGGCTATGAATCTGCTTCACTTTCTTTCTCTCTTTCTTTTTGAATTTGAAAGAAAGTGTGTATATACAGACAGAAAGGGAAGGAATACCCCAGAACATCATTACAGTAATGTGTGATGCTGGGGATTAAACTTATGCCTTCATGTTTGAGGGTCCAATGCTTTATCCACTGTGCCACCTCCCAGGCACTGAATTTGCATTTCTAACAAACTCCATATTCACCATCTGGTCCTAGTTTCCTTGTTATTGAAATTAATTTCCTACACATTTAACATTAAGTTGCTATTGTCTAAAGTTTTCCACTTGATACGATTCAAGGTAGGAACTGCTTATCCCTCACTCAATCTGTTGAGAGGTGTGGTAAAATTTCAACAGTGTTAGAGGGAAAGAAATCATATTCATGGGAAAAAGAAGACACTTACGACACAATCTTCAGATATATATTGGGTCACCCCTAGAACAGAAAAGCAACATAGGGTCAAGGAGATAGTTCAGAGGGTGAGCACAGGACTTGCAATCCTGCAGTCCAAGAGGTGCCAGAGTAAATCCTCGCACCACCAAATGCCGGTTTCTCTCATACAAATTAATTAATTTTTAGGAAAAAAAAAAAGAAAACTACAGAAACTGAGGGAAAAATCTTTTCATGGATTCATTCAAAAGCATTTATTGTATATCCCTAGTACATAAACCAGTCTTCTTAATACCATATCCTTTGGGGGAAACTGGATGGAACTGGAAGTGATAATGCTTAGGGAAATAAGTAAACAGGTGAAATTCAACTACTGCTGGATGGTTTTGATAATATGTGGAATAGAGCTAATTAAAACATATAAACTTGCAAAAAAGAAAAAATAACCCAGCTCTTTAGGAGGGAGGGTGACACGGCTTTGTGGGTAGGTGTAGTAAGAAACTACATCCCTCAAATCTTAAAACTGTGAGCCATTACTAAATTACTAATAATATATATGATTATGATTCAGTTTTCCTCTATAGATATATAGGTATAAAAAGACATTCATGGAATGTACTATGTGTAACTTACCTAGCAAGCTCTACCATATGAATATTACTAGCGGTGTACGTCTGTTTAATTCAAGAGAAAGAAAATTAGGGTCTGGGTGGTGGTATGCTTGGTTAAGTGCACATGTCACTGTGAGCAAGGGCATCGCTTCAAGCCCCTGCTCCCCACCAGCAGGATGGAAGCTTCATGAATGGTAAAGCAGTACTGGAGGTGTTCCTCTGTCTTTCTCCTTTTCTTTCTCCCTCCTCTCAATTTCTCCCTGCCTTATGAAACATACAAAAAAGAAAAGAAAAGAAAAAAAAAATCAATGGAAATTTTTATTGTATTTTTCAAAAAGATGTTTCCCACACTTAAACATCTATGGGGCCAGGTTATAGTGCACCTGGTTGAACGCACATGTTACAATGCGCAAGGACCTGGGTTCGAGCCCCTGGTTCTCAACTGAAGGGGGAGAGCTTTGCAAGTTATGAAGCAGTGTTGCAGGTGTCTCTCTCCCTCTTTATCTCCCCCTTCCCTATTGATTTCTGGCTGTCTATGTCTCTACCCAATAAATAAATAAAGGTAATTTAAAAAATTTTTAAAAATATATAGATTTTGGTAAGAATTAAACTTATCTATGGAAGAACTAATTTGGGACATTCTAGAAACTTGTCTGGAATGACAGAAATTCCCTACAGCTTGCTTTTACAGATATTTATGCAGAAGAGGACAATTATTAAGACTCACTAAAATTATCTCATATTTTACTGTATACAAAGTATATCTCTTCCTTCCTTCCTTCCTTCCTTTCTTTTTAAAGATGTTATTTATTTATCAAAAAGACAGGAGGAGAGAGAGAGAACCAGACCTCACTCTGGCACATGTGCTGCCGGGAGTTGAACATGCTTGAGAATCTAATATTAGTTTGAGAATCTTGAGAATCTAATGCTTTATCTACTGCACCACCTCTTGGACCACTCCATTTTTTCTGTTTTAAGTTAGTGATTTAAGAATACCTCTGGGAGTCGGGGGTAGCACAGCGGGTTAAACCACATGGTACAAAGTGCAAGGACCGGCTTAAGGATCCTGGTTCGAGACCCCAGCTCCCCACCTGCAGGGGAGTTGCTTCACAAGCGGTGAAGCAGGTCTGCAGGTGTCTATCTTTCTCTCCCTCTCTCTGTCTTCCCCTCCTCTTCCCATTTCTCTCCATCCTATCCAACAATGGCTACAGCAATAAAAAACAAGAAGGGCAACAAAAGGGAATAAATAAATAAATAAATATTTTTTAAAAAAGAAGACCCCTATGAAATTCTTCCTTTAAGTATGAAAAGGATACAGTCTTCCTCCTGGAAATACGATTCAGCTATCTGTAATTGAAAATAAACAAAAAGAGGAAATTAACATTTGGATTAAAGGACAAAAGACAAATTAAAAAGAAATTAAAGCAAATTGAGAAGTAAAGCACTGACACCATAAAAGTCTTTGATATTAAACTAAGAAAACTTTTATTTACCTACATTCATTAGTTCAGAAGAAATCTGACAGTAGTCAAACGACACACTTCAGAAATCTGTTCATCTTAATGTAGGACCTTTTCAATGAAAACTATAAGGCACTGTTAAAAGAAATAGAAGATGACACAAAGAAATGGAAGAACATCCCTGTTCATGGATTGGAAGAATAAATATCATTAAAATGATAATCCTACCAAAAGCATTAAAATGCCAGTGACATAGTTCAAGGAAATTGAACAACTTATCCAAAAACTCCTGTGGATCTATTAAAAAAAAAAAAAAAGAATTCCTGACTTTAGTTTATACTTCAAAGCAACAGTAGTTAAAACCGGTTGTATTGTGGGGGAGGAGAGATGGACATATAGACCACTGGGATTGGACAGAGAGCCCAGAACTAAATCCACACATGTATAGGCACATTATATATGATAAAAGGGGCCAGAACTGCCCAATAGGGAAAAGCAAAGTCTTTTTAACAAGTGGTGTTGGGTTAATTGGACAAATACATGTAGAAAAATGAAACAGACCACCAATTAACACCATACACCAAAATTAACTCAAAATGGGTCAAAGATATAGACATTAGCCCTGAAACTATTAAATACATAGACTACACTGGTAAAACATTTCAAGACCTTAACATTAAAGATGTATTTGTATTTGGAGACTTTACCCTATGAACAAATGGAAGTTGAAAAGCTTCTACACATCAAAAGAAAATTCCATAAAGATAAACAGGAAACCCCCAAAATGGGAAAAGATATTTGCACACTACACTTCAGACTAGCAGTTGATATCAAATATTTATAAAGAATTCATACAGTTCAACAAAAAAGAAAAAGAACAACCCAGTTAGAAAGTGGGCAGAAGATATGAATAGATGGTTCTCTAAAGAAGAGATACACATGGTCACAAACATATAAGGAAATGCTCCAATTCATTCATCATTAGAGAAATGCAAATTAAAACCACATTGAGATTCCACTCCACACCTGTTAGAATGTCCTTCATCAACAAAACAGAAGAGCATAAGTGTTGGAAGGGATGGGGAGAGAGATGAACTCTACTACACTGCTGGTAGAAGTGTAAACTGGTGAAACCACTATGGACAACAGTATGGAGAATCCTTAAAAAATGCAAATGGAAATACCTTATGGATCCAGCAATTACACTCCTAGGCATTTACCCAAAGATACAACACTGATTCAAAGGGGGTATATGTACTCCTATGTTCATAGCAGCTCTATTCACAATAGCAAACACTTGGAAATAAGCAAAAATCCCTTTAAGAAATAACTGGATAAAAAAGTTACGGGGCATATACTGAGTGGAATATTACTCAGCAATAAAAAGGTGATATTGTGTCTTTTGGATAAAGTAGATGAAATTGGAGAAGATTATGTTTAGTGAAGCAAGTAAGGAGGTAAAGGACAACTACAGAATGGTTTCCACTCATATGCAGAACATAGAGAAATGAATAGGGAGATCAGGCAGTGATGCACCCAGTTAAGTGCACATAGTGCTAAGTGCAAAGACCTGTGCAAGGATCCAGCTTTGAGCCCTTGGATCTCCACCTGTAGGGGCTCTGCTTCATGAGTGTTGAAGCAGGTCTGCAGGTGTTTATCATTCTCCTTCTTTATCTCCTCCTCCTCTCTCAATTTCTCTTTATCCTATGCAATAAAATGGAAAAAAATGGCCATGAGGAGTGGTGGATTCATAATGCTGGCACCAAGCCCCTAGTAATAACCCTGAAGGAGAGGGAGTTGAACACATGAATGTGAAAAAAAAAAGTGAACCTATATCTAAGACTGAGGGAAAAGTATAGAGGTTATCTAATGGGGTGGGGATGGAGACTGGGAATGGTGATTAAAAAAATTTAAAAAGAGATATAGTGATATTACATTATTATAGAAGAAGATTATAATCCACAATATTCTTCAGTATTAATTGTATTTTAGCAGTGCTTTTTTACACATAAGAACAATAAGTAAAAGATACAGTTAAAATAAAAAATATTAAAAATAAAACACTTAATAGTAATAAGACTCCTGTAATGATTGTGGAAGAAATGTTATCTACACAATGCCTAGCACATAACTGTAAGCACTCAAAATGACTTTGAGTCTAAGTCTAAAGCAGAAATGCAGGATGCAAGGTGGAATCATGTGAAAAAGTAACCCAAAAAGGCTTGGTGGCCAGGTGGTGGCGCACCAGGTTAAGCACACATATTATAAAAGACTAAAGAATCTTGACAACCAAATGCAATACATGAACTTTGATTAAGAAAACCTAGTTGGGGAGTTGGGCAGTAGCGCAGCAGGTTAAGAGCACGTGTTGCAAAGCGCAAGGACCGGTGTAAGGATCCTGGCTCGAGCCACCGGCTCTCCACCTGCGAGGGAGTCACTTCACAGGTGGTGAAGCAGGTCTGCAGGCATCTCTCTTTCCACCTCTCTGTCTTCCCCTCCTCTCTCCATCTCTTTCTGTCCTATCCAACAACGACGACATCAATAACAACAATAATAACTACAACAATGAAACAACAAGGGCAACAAAAGGAAAAATACATAAATATTTCCAAAAGAAAACCTAGTTATAGAAAACCTTTCTGGAAGAACCTACGGGAAAATATAAAACATGGCTGAGTATAAAATAATGGTATCAAATATCTAATTTTCATGTAGTTGGTGATCGCATTCTAACTTAAGTAGAAGAGTAACTTTTTAAAAAAACCTCTTTTTTATCTTCATTTATTTATTGGATAGACACAGCCAGAAATTGAGGGAAGGGGGCTATAGAGAGGGAGAGGGACAGAGAGACACCTGCAGTCCTGCTTTCCCCCTGCAGGTGGGGACCGGGGACTCAAACCTGGGTCCCTGTGCACTGTAACCTGTGCACTACCACCCGGCCCCTAGAAGAGTAACTTTGCTCTTGGGAAATCTATGTGCAGTGTTTAAGGGGTGATATGATATACTTAAAAAAATCACTGTAAAAGTGACTCTGGAAAATGTGTGTGCAGCAGAGGAGCAAAAATTTGGCAAACTATCAACAACTGGAGAATCCCAGGTAAAGGCACAGAGAGAGGTGCTGAGAACGAATGAAATGCAGTATCAATTAATCTCCCTTTGGTTTTTTGGTCTCTCTTTAGAGGCAAAAGGATATTTGTGTTCTTGGGCTAAGCCCCGGTGTTCCAGCTTACTGGAGATTTCAGTATTTCTTTGCTAGTCTTCAGGTCTAACAAGCAATTTTTTTAGTTATGATGGTGACGACATAATTATAATATTTGATATCTAGGTTCCTTTAGCAAGAGAGAAGAAACTGCTGAGGTGTTTACGATGTATGACTTACTGGACTCACTCAGCAAATTGCTATGTCCCTAGAGGATGGTAGTGGACCATCATCGAAATGTAATAAGATGGAAAAATCTTCAGACCTGATCAGCACTACTGCCATCTTCCCATTTCAAAATGTAATTGTCCACTACATCTGTTTTGGTGGTATACTACCAAAACAGTGGGAAAGAGCATCCTTTTGTTTGTTTGTTTGTTTGTTTCCACCAGGGTTATCACTAGGGCTCAGTGCCAGCACTACGAATCCATGGCTCCTGGTGGCCATTTTTCCTTTTTTTTCCTTATTTGACAGGACAGAGAAAATTTAGAGGGGAGATAAAGAAGAGAGAAGAGAGGCAGAGGGTAGATATCATAATGGTTATGCAAACAGACTCTCATGCCTGAGGCTCCAAAGTCCCAAGTTCAGCCCCCTGCACCACTATAAGCCAGAGCTCAACAGTGCTCTGGTTAAAAAAAAAAGAGGAAAGACAGACACCCTGCAGGTGGGGAGCAGAGCTCAAACCCAGATCTTTGCACATGGTGATATGTGCACATAACTAAGTGTGCCATTGCCTATTCTCCCATTTATTTAGTTATTTGTTTGTTTGTTTTTATTGCCACCAGGGTATTGCTGGGGCCCAATGGCCATTTTTCCTCCCCTGCCCTTCTTTTTTCTTTTTTTACTTGATAGGACAGAGACAAATTGAGAGAGGAAAAGGTGGTATTTGGAGAAAGAGAGACATGCAAACCTGCTTTACCACTCGTGAAATTTGATCCTGCAGGTGGGGTGCAGGGGCTTCAATCTGGGTTCTTGTGCACATTAATGTTTACAATGAACCCAGAGCACCATCACCCAACTCCCATCTTTATTTTGGACCAGAGCTCAGTAATTCTAACTCCTTGAAAAGGCTTGACTATAATTGCTATTTTTTTTTTTTTAGTTTTTTTCTTATTAGGGGATATATAATTGCTATTTTCAGTTTTGTTTATGTATTTACTCTTTAATGAATTTTTAAATTTTTATTTATATTTATTTATTTTGGATAGAGACAGATAAACTGAGAAGGGTAGGGGAGATAGAGAGGGGAAAGAGGCAGAGAGACACCTGGATCACTTGTGAAACTTTTCCCCTGCAGGTGGGGACCAAGGGCTTGAAACTGTGTCCTTGCGCCCTATAATGTGTGCACTTAACCACGTGCGCCATCACTTGGCCCTTTAATTTTATTTATTTCAAATGGCTTTCTCTCCAACTTTTTATTGAAATCCTACCAGGAAAGTTTAGACAAAATTAAAATCAACAGCCAACTATCTTTCACTCAGATTTCTAACAGACCACAGTTTGCCAAATTGGTTTCTCAAAAAAAATTTTTTTTCTTATTTTATGAGAGAGAGAGAGACCAGAGCACAGTTCCATCACAAGTATTATAGGATCTCATGTATGCAAGAATGTGCCCTATACACTAAGCTACCTCCCTGGTCACCAAAATTTGTTTTCTATTTTCTTTCACTCACATATTTTGCCCACTGAGATATTTTTACTAAACTGGAGGCATTATGTTACTTCACTCCTAAACACTTGGGTATATTACATATTATATTCAAGAACTAGAATATCCACCTACATAACCTATAATTTTATTATCAAACATGGAGGAATAATATTAGTATAATTATTATTTAGTATATAACTTTTGAACAAATTTCTTCAAAGTTGTTCCAAAAACAGACACACTGAATGAAATCAATAAATCCTAGCCACACAATTATAAGGAACTTGCTTTGTAAAGTTTTTTTTTTTAAAGGATTTTTTATATCTTTATTATTGGATAGAGACAGAGAGAAATTGAGAGGGGAGAGAGAGTGGGATAGAGACAGAGAGACACTTGCAGCCCTGCTTCACCACTCGTGAAGCTTTCCCTCTGCAGGTGGGGACCAGAGGCTTGAACCTAGGTCCCTGTGCACTGTAATGTGTGCACTTTACCAGGTACATCACTGCCTGGTCCCTGCTTTGTGAAGTTTTACCTCTCTCAGTTGTCAGAAGACAAAATAATAATAAATGTGAGTATCTTTTGAAATTCACTTCAGTGTCTAAATTTAAGGAAGGCTGAGAGATTAGAAAGCCTTCTTGGTGGGTGTTTTCATTTATGGTAAGAATACTTCCTTCTTTAAAAAAAAAGTTTTGGGAGTCGGGCGGTAGCGCAGCGGGTTAAGCGCAGGTGGCGCAAAGCACAAGGACCAGCAGAAGGATCCCGGTTCCAGCCCCCGGCTCCCCACCTGCAGGGGAGTCGCTTCACAGGTGGTGAAGCAAGTCTGCAGGTGTCTATCTTTCTCTCCCCCTCTCTGTCTCTCCCTCCTCTCTCCATTTCTCTCTGTCCTACCCAACAACAATGACATCATTAACAACAACAACAACTATAACAATAAAACAACAAGGGCAACAAAAGGGAATAAATAAATAAACATTTTTAAAAAGTTTACTTATTTTGCACAGAGACATATTGAGAGGAAAATGGGAGATAGAGGAAAGAGAGAGACAACTGTAGCACTGCTTCACTGCTTGTGAAGCTTCCCTACTGCAAGTAGGTACTGGGGAGATTCAACCCAGGTCCTCATGCACTGTAGTCATCATTTCTTCATTTCTTTCCAGATAGAGCTTTTGTATAAAAATACTTCCTCATCACTGTACTAAAGACTTTCAAGTTTCCAGGACCTCCACTAATTCATCCTCCTCCTCATCCCAAGTGTTATTATTATTATTACTGAAGTTCAGCTTTGATTTTGGCACTTCTATAATGAATTCTCAGGCCCTAGAAGTAAGGCATTAATGTCACAAACTATGCAATCTCTATTTCTGTCTCTTTTCAATTTTAATTTCCAACAATAACCCAGTTGAGCCATTGCACAGATTGATCTTTTTATATCTGATTTGGGTAGTCCAGTGAGAACCTACATGTCCTGCTAAACCTAGTTCAAAAGTCACCTGCTTTGTCCCTAATGCAAACACAAATTCGTACGCTTTTCTTGAACCTTAAGCATAAGTCCACTCCAACATGTCATACAGAGTTCTTTAATTAATTACTCACATAATTGTTTCTTCTAGTTCACTGTGGCTCTCTTAAGGACATACCCTGATTGGTTTCCCCAATGTCCAGCACAATTTTGCATACCTACTTGGTGGTTACTACATTTTCCTTATTTGTATACTAGTTATTTACTAAATTAAAGATGTAAACCACTGTGTGAATCTCAGGTTGATTAGTCAAGGCCAGTGTGTGGCCAACAGCCAATAATAAGTTCAGTTTCCCAGCAGCGGTTAATTCAGGGTCATGGTCCTCCCCCTCCCAGGCTCACCAATGGAGTTTTGATCAGTTACTGAGAGCTGCATTTTCTTTCTTTATTTTTTTGAGAATTGCATTCAATTTTTAATTTTCATTTATTTATTACTGGATATGAACAGAGAGAAATTGAGAGGGGAGGAAGGGAGACACAGAAGGAAAGAGACAGACTTCTGTAGCCTTGCTTCACCATTTGTGAAGCTCTCTCCTTGCAGGTGGGGACCAGGGGCTTGAACCTGGGTCCTTGCATATTGCAGCATGTGCACTCAACCAGGTGCGCCACGACCTGGCCTCAGGAATTGCATTCTAGATGACAAACACCAGTATTAGAATTTCAGTGAGACTACAAGTGAAGACTTTAATGTAGTACCTGATGAAGGCAAAGGGGCAGTGCTCTTGAATCCAGCTGTTCAACTTCACCTCGTATAAGTGAGAAGAGAGCTTGCAGAACTAGGCTTGAGGCTTCATCATTGCTTGGCTGCTCATTAGCATCTACTTTAGCAGACTCTTCAGTAACAGTCCCGGTGGCTTCACTTGGCACGTGTTCTCGTATTACAGTTGTGGCATCTCCTGAAGAAAATCCTTCAAAAAGTTTTTTTTTTTTTTGGGGGGGAGAACCTAGGTTATGATAAGTTCCGATCATGATATAACATCTTAAAAGAATTTTGTGTGAACCATAGTGTTTTCAATTAAAACTAATCATATTGAAAAAAAAAAAAACACATGCCAAGAACCATAAATCACTTTCATTAAGATGTCTGTTGATATCTGACTACCTCAATTAGCACACATACAAATCAAATTGTTCGAGTCATAAATCAGTAATAATAAAAAGCTAAAGAAATGCATATAGCTTAAAATAAAAAGAAAACCTAATCAGAACTTGATTGTTCCAAAGGAAAAACAGATTAGCTATGACCTGAAGTTCTTGCTTGCCCAAAACAAAAACAGAAGTGAATAAGAAGGCAATTGCATTGCCTTCTTATATCTATACTATACAATAGCCAAAGAAGTTGAACCTTTCTCTTTAACCTCTGGTCTGAAAGTATCAGAACTACTTGTAGATCTTAGGAAAGAAACAAAAATTCAAGTGCTAGAGCTGATGATCATAGAAATGCTTTAATTCAGGAGTCGGGCAGTAGTGCAGTGGTGTAAAGAGGAAGGACCGGGAGTAAGGATCCCGGTTCGAGCCCAGGCTCCCCACCTGCAGAGGAGTCGCTTCACAAGCAGTGAAGCAGGTCTGCAGGTATCTATCTTTCTCTCCCCCTCTCTGTTATCCCCTCCTCTCTCCATTTCTCTCTGTCCTATCCAACAATGATGACATCAATAACAACAACAATAAAACAACAAGGGCAACGAAAGGGAATATTTTAAAAAGAAATGCTTTCTTACTAAAATAAAGTTAACACATATGTATAAAAAAATTATTAATCTCTAGTCCCCACCTGCAGGGGGAAAGCTTCACCAGTGGTAAAGCAGGGCTGCAGGTGTCTCTCTCTCTCCCCTCCCAATTCCTCTGTCTCTATCCAATAGTAAATAATTATAAAAAAATCATTAACAAATGCTTGTCTCACAGTTCCTGAAAGAATGCACCAACTATTGGGGGGAAGAAAACAGTAATTATACACTATAACTTCACCATTCATGGAAATCTTGGGTATCAGCTCTAATTTTCATACACTGAATAGAAGGTCTGCATTTGTAATACCTCCAACTAGTCTTAGGATCATTCTCAGTAATTTAATGTATATGCACAACCTAGAGTACCCTTACCAGGACTCCAGGCTGTGCACAGAACCCTGTCTTTGACTGCCCTTGATAAATCCCCTCCCCTCACCAGACTCGTCAATTCTTTGTTTAGGAGTTTAATGATCTAGAGTAAATGCAGTTGTTGATACACATGTAAAAGTTCTCAATTTTCTGCAAGACACTCTCACCCCCAGCCAAGGTCCTTCACCATCATACATCAGAACCTGAGCTACCACCAGGCCCCCAGTCTTTTACTCTGGTGCAATACACCAAACTCAGTCCAAGTTCTACTTCGTGCCCCTCCCTTTCTGTTCTTATTTCTCAATTATTTTCATGAGTGTAACCATTCCATATTCATCCTTCTCTTTCTGGCTTATCTCAATTAACATGACTCCTTCAAGCTCCATCCAAGATGAAGTAAAGGATAATTCATTATTCTTAATAGCTGAGTAGTATTCCACAGCTTTCTTTTTTCTTTTTTTTTTTAATTATCTTTATTTATTGGATAGAGACAGCCAGAAACTGAGAGGGAAGGGGGAGATAGAGAGGGAGTGAGACAGAGAGACACCTGCAGCCCTGCTTCACCACTTTCGAAGCTTTCTCCCTGCAGGTGGGGACCGGGGGCTCAAACCCAGGTCCTTGTGCACTGTAACCAGTGCACTCAACCAGGTGCACCACCACCCGATCCCTCCACAGCTTTCTTAGTCTGTTATAGAACATCTAGGTTGCTTCCAGGTTTTGGCTATTACAAATTGTGCTGCTATGAACATAGGGTATACACAGATATTTTTGGATGAGTGTGCCTAACTCCTTAGGATACATCCCCAGGAAAGGAATTGCCAGGTCACAGGGTAGGTACATTTCTAGCCTTCTGAGATTTCTCCAGACTGTTCTCCATAGGGGTTGGAAGACTGGTCAATTCTTATCTTCCAAGTAAAATACTCTGTGCCTTTTCTCAGTTTTCATCACTATGGTAGTAGTGCCAACGTAGGAAAAAAAATATTCCAAGAACAACAAAAACACTAAGCAAACTACTAGCTTGAAATAAATTAATGAATGTTTTTATTTACTGTTGGGTTATAATATTATGTAAGTTGAGAATTACTGTCTTCTTTCCCTGTCTCCCAGTTACTCAATTGTGCCCAAGACATTTGATTTTGAAAAGAATTGGGTACTGCCTGTGTTCTAAATTCTTTTTTTTTTTTTTAATTAAAGTCTTCCCATACAGTTATCAAATATCAAACCTGGTTTTCAAATTGTTGAAATTATGTAAAGTTCATTTTCAGTAAAAGGGAGTTTAATGAAACCCTTGAAAACTTATTACCGAAGGAGATCCTCAAAGATAAGGAAAAAGGACAGAAATTATGACACCTTTATCTAAAAAGGAAGCTTTAATAAAAAGTAAGCTGAATCATGGACATGGACACACGTGTTGCAATTACTTCGATTATTTGGTCAGTGTACATTTGAAACCTCCATTTTCTAAGCTATTTTAATAATTTTTTTATATTTATCTTCCCTTTTGTTGCCCTTGTTTTATTGTTATAGTTGTTGTTGTTATTGATGTCATTGTTGTTGGATAGGACAGAGAGAAATGGAGAGAGGAGGGGAAGACAGAGAGGGGGAGAGAAAGATAGACACCTGCAGACCTGCTTCACTGCTTGTGAAGCAACTCCCCTGCAGGTGGGGAGCCAGGGGCTCGAACCAGGGTCCTTACACTAATCCTTGCGCTTTGCACCATGTGCACTTAACCCGCTCAACTAATGCCTGACTCCCTCTATTTTAATAATTAACCCTATGACTGTATACAAAATATAAACAGGCAAAGCATTAGTCAGTGAAATTACCTATGCCATCATATATGCATATTTAGACATATGTATGTATCTCATCAAAATGTGTCAACAGAAAGCAGGGCTTTGAGGAATGAACAGTGGGTCTCATGCATAGTAACCTGTTATGCTTTACCTCTGTGACACTTCTTAGCTCCCCCCCCACCTCCAATATGTTTATTAACTACTGGCTGTATTTTGCATAACCTGTGGGCTGCACAGTGGCATACTTGAGGTTCAGGCAAGAAGAGCACTACATGGTGATTCCACCATGCAGCTGGAATTCTGCAGCATTCCACACCAAAGAGCATGTTTCTGCTTTCCAGTGCTGTCAAGACTTTAGGAAAATAATTGTGTCATGGTTTATATAAACTTATAAATTGTTTTTTATTTTATTTTTTTTAATTTGTTATTGGATAGACAGAGACATTGAGAGAGAAGGGGGAGATAGAGAGTAAGAGAGACAGAGAGACACCTGCAGACCTGCTTTACCGCCTGTGAAGCAACTCCCCTGCAGGTGGGGAGCCGGGGCTCGAACCGGGATCCTTAAGCTGGTCCTTGCACTTTGTGCTACGTGCGCTTAATCCGCTGCGCTACTGCCCGACTCCCAGCTTATAAGTTGTTAATGTGTGTTATTTCTTTATCTTAGACACAACTAAAATTCAACAAGAAAACATCATTTAGTCATATTCTAGCTACATGGACTTGTAAATTACTCAAGATGTGATGTGATTAATGTTAAGCTATAAGCATACAGAATTCATTTGAGAAAACCATCTAATGCCAAAGAGTTAGATGAAAAAGCACACAGAAGTCAGGGTTGCCCTTAGTTTCCACCTGGGTTCCACTATTTACCAGCTGCCTCTGTGGCAGGTTAGTGGTGTGCTAATGCCCCCGCTTTCTTCATTTATAACATGGGGGCTGTACATCAGTCTTTTAAGATTATCACAAACATTAAACAAGGCAGTGCTTGCAAAATGCAGTCTGTGCTCCCAAACCTTAGCTCAAAATAAAACAGATCACTGGAGCTGTCAGGTGGTGATGCACATCATCTTGTCCAAGGAGCTGGGTTCAAGCCTCTGGTCCCATCTGCAGAGGACAGAAACTTCACGAATGGTGAAGCAGTGATACAAGTATCTCTCTCTATCCCATTCTATCTTCCCCTTTCTTCTCAGTTTCAGTCTCTATTTTAAAAAAGGGAGACGTGCACAGGAGTGGTAGGCCAAGCCTCAGTGATAATCCTGGTGGCAATAAAAAAGAAATGAACAGACTTGATGGGCCTAGAACTCGAATAAATGCCTCCATTGTTACTGGACATTTCTATCAAGAACAACAAAATAGACCCCTTTGTGGGCCCCCATAGGACCTTGCCCTCAATTTGGATCAACAATGGTAGAGAATGTTCCATCCTCCGAAGGGAGGACGGACAACATACTCTATGCTACACCTGAGGAAGATGGGTTGATACTGGGGCAGCATGGAATGTTCCTACTCATGACCACAGAATGTGAGCTCAGATCTAGAGGGATGCAGAGGTCACACAGGCTCCTAAGCTAATTACGGGCCCCAGATCACATCAAATCGATGGGGTTTACAGTCAACAATATTTATACCCTTTTCCCATATTAGGGAGATACTCTCTTCCCTGATCCAGCTTTCTGGTCCTTTTCCCAGCCATGACATCATCTCCCCAGACAATAATTAGGATCCACCTGCATATCAGATTTCAGGCTCAGGCAAAAAAAAAAAAAAAAAGAAAGAAAGAAAGAAAAGAAAAGAAAAACACTAGTATAGCCACAGTCCCATTGGAATATAACTAAAATATGCCTACTAGCTATCTACAAAATGGAGGGCCCCCCCCCCCAACATTTCATCTGCACTATTCCAGCCTTTAGGTTCATGATTGGTCAACAATTTGTTTGGCTTTGTATGCTAACTCTCTTTTCAGCCACCAGGTTCCCAGAAGCTAGCAGGATGCGACCAGACTTCCCTGGACAGACAACCCCACCAATGTGCCTTGGAGCTCCGCTTCCCCAGAGCCCATGCCCACTAGAGAGAGACAGGCTGGGAGTATGGATTGACCTGTCAACGCCTATGTTCAGCGGAGAAACAATTACAGAAGCCAGACCTTCAACCTTCTGCATCCCATAATCTTGGGTCCATACTCCCAGAGAGTTAAAGAATAGGAAAGCTATCAGGGGAGGGGATGGGATACGGAGGTCTGGTGGTAGGAATTGTGCCAAGTTGTACCCCTCTTATCATATGGTTTTGTCAATGTTTCCTTTTTATAAATAAAACATTTAAAAAAAAAAGAAAAAGTAAGAAAGGAAGGGGGAGAGGAAGGGATGAAATGAGAAAGAGATTACTGAAATCATAAAGCATGCACACATACACACACATAATAGAATATATATATATATATATATATATATATATATAATTTTTTTGAAGACACACATTCAGAAGGCAAAATAAAAATAAGGTCATCTGGGAGGTGGCACAGTGGATAAGGCATTGAACTTTCCAGTCTGAGGTTCCAAGTTCAATCCCAGCAGCATATGTAACAGAATGATGTCTGGTTCCTTCTCTCTCTCTCCTTCTATCTTTCTCATTAATAATAAAAAAATGTAAAAAAAAAAAAAGAGAACATATTCCTAATATCACAGTGAATATAGGAATTATACAGGAACTCTGGTTAGAGTATTTAATATCTTAGTTATTATTCACCAAATTAGAGGTTTAAGCATGATTGATCTTTTTAATTTATTCATTATTTTTAGGTAGAAAGAGAGGCAGGCAGACACCATAGCACCAAAATTTCCTTCATTTTAGTTGGGGGCAGTTGAACTTATTATTTAATAAAGTTAATAATAAAGAAAATATGAAAAGAGGGGCAGGGGTAGATAGCATAATGGTTATGGAAAGAGACTCTCATGCCTCTCATGGACTTTCATGGTTCCAAAGTCCCAGGTTCAATCCCCTGCACCACCATAAGCCAGAGCTGAGCAGTGCTCTGGTTAAAAAAAAAAAAGGAAAAAAGAAAGAAAGAAAATATGGGGCTGGGGAAATAGCTTAGCTGGTAGAGCATAAGAGTTTGCATGTTCCAAATTGGTATTCTGGCTTCTCTAGCTTATGAATTAAAATAAAACTCCCCCACTACAGTACTGCTCCACTCTGAATTATTATGGTGGTGGTGGGGATTGAACCTGGGACCTTTGGTGACTCAGGTATAAAGGTCTTATTTGTATAACCATTATGCTACCTCCCCTGCTCAAATCTTTCTGATTTTTCTCAAAAGCTTCAAAGAAAAGGAACACTAGTTTAACTGCTTAAGTAACTAATTTGTATTTCATGGACTAATACATTATAATGTACTAAAGCATTTTTGAAAGATAAAGCATTATATAACAGAAATTTCAACACATCTCTTTAAAACATCATGCTTCAAACATTTTGTTTGAAAATTTAAAACTATCAAAATTTAAAACTATCACCGGACTGGTGAAATGGCTCAGTTGGATAATGTTCTACTTTGTCATGTAAAAGACCCAGAGTTGGGTGGTGACACACTTAGCCAAGCACACGTTACAATGGGCAAGGGCCTGGGTTCAAGTCCATAATCCCACCTGCAGGGGAGACACTTCCTGAGTAGTTAAGCAGTGCTGCAGGTGTCTCCTCCTTTCTCCCTTCCTCTCTAGGTAACCCTTTCAGTCTCAATTACTCTCTGTCCTATCAAATAAAATAAACAAATATTTTATTTTATTTTAAATTTTTATTTATAAAATGGAAATATTGACAAGACCATAGGATAAGAGGGGTACAATTCCACACAGTTCCTACCACCAGAACTCCATATCCCATCCCATCCCTTGAAAGTTTTCCTATTCTTTATCCCTCTGGGATTATGGACCCAGGATCATTATGGGGTGCAGAAGGTGTAAGAGCTGTCTTTTGTAATTGCTTCTCCACTGAACAAAATACATATTTTTCTTTCTTTATTTATTTCCTTTTGTTGCCCTTGTTGTTTTATTGTAGTTATTATTGTTGTTATTGATGTCATTGTTGTTGGATAGGACAGAGAGAAATGGAGAGAGGAAGGGAAGACAGAGAAGAGGAGAGAAAGACACCCGCAGACCTGCTTCACTGCTTGTGAAGCAACTCCCCTGAAGGTGGGGAGCAGGGGGCTCGAACCAGGATTCTTACGCAGGCCCTTGCCCTTTGCGCCACCTTCACTAACCTGCTGCACTACCGCACAACTGCCACAAAATAAATATTTTTAAAAGTCATGTGGGGGTGGGGGAGATAGCATAATGGTTATGCAAACAGATTCTCATGCCTGAGGCTCTAAAGTCCCAGGTTCAATCCCTCGTACCACCATAAGCCAGAGCTGAGCAGTGCTCTGGTATTTCACTCTGTGTGTCTCTCTCTGCATCTCTCTCAAAAAAAAAAAAAAAAGAAAGAAAGAAAGAAATATTTTTAAAAATCACGTTAGTTTTTACATAGATAGTAATAATCATTCATAGGCCCTAATTTAACACTTGTCACTTCATCTCCCTGTCATTTCTCAATTTCTCTCTGTCCTATCTAATAAAAATTAAAAGAAAATAAAAAAGGAAGAAATGGCTGCCAGGAATGGTGGCACCGAGCCCCAGCAATAAACATGATAGTAATAATAATAATAAGAGAGAGAGATACAGACAAAGAAAAACCACAGAACTAATTAACTTTGGCTTTTGGTGGTGCTGGGGATTAAACCTGGGCTCTCTGAGGAGAGCCTCCAGCATGAAATCTGTTGCATAATCATTTTGCTGTACCCCAGTCCTACAGTTGTTTAATTTTTTAGTATTTACTTATTTTGGATAGAGAGAAATAAAAAGGGAAGGAGGAGACAGAGGAGAGAGAAAGAGAGACATTTGCATCACTGCTTCACTTCTTGTAAAGTCTCCCTCCCAGGAATGAAACTGGGTTCTGAGTCAGGGTCTTTGCACAATATAAAATGTACACTTTATTAGACGTGCCACCACCCCAGTCCTATGAAGAATTTGTGTGTGTGTGTGTGTGTGTGTGTGTGTGTGTGTGTGTGTGTGGTGGTGGGGGGGGGATACAATATTGGGAAATGGAGCCTCGGTCTCAAGCATCATGCTGTGGTGCTTCCCTATACTACTGAGCCACCATAGTATTCTGAGGTGAGGTGGAGAGAAACACCATAGCTCTGATGCACCATCCATGTAGTTTCCTCAGTGTTGTGCATGGTGCATCTGTGTGGTGCTGGAGTTGAACCCAGGGCCTTATGCACAGAAAGGCAAGTGCTCTCTACCAGGTGAATTATCTTCCACTCCCTGTAATTAAAAGATATATATATATATATATATATATATATATATATATATATATATATGAACACACACACACACACACACACAATTTGGAGCTAGGGATTATATAAATCATCTTGACTGAGAGATTTCATTTGTCATACTACCTGAATTTAATGTGACTTCTGACATAAAATTGTTTTACTATTCAACTTAGAACATCTCTGACAGTAGCTTAAAGGTGTTTATGGGAGAACAAAATAGAATTCTTTTCCTTAAAACATTAAGAATGTACTATTTTATTCTCCTTAAGTAACTTAGTATTGGGTCAGTCATATATTAATATAACCAAGAAGTATGTATTACTGCCTGTGTACTATATGGAGAACAGTGCAGCTCAATAATTAATGACTATATAGGTTACTGAATTAAAAAATTATGCAAGAAAAAAAAATATCTACAATTTTGTGGCTTCAGGCTTTGATCCTTGGATACACTACATAACAGAATTCTTCAAACCACATCAGCCATTCATGTTGCCCCATATTCTGGCCACACTTTCTTAGACAGTGGATCAGGGGGGATCTCAGTAGCTAGTAGCTCATGTAGCTCCAGAGCCAGACTCTGCTCTGCTTATTTTTGTTTGGTTTCTTTCCACATTTCCTCACTCAAAAGTTTTAATGTCATGAAAATCAAGAGGAGGGTTGTAACAATACACACACACACACACTTATTTTTTAACTGCTCAGTTCTGGCTTATGGTGGTGTGGTGGACTGAACCTGGGGCTTTGGAGGTATTCACCATTTAAATGTGACGTGATGATTCTACAAAAGACTTTCTTGCCTGACACTCTGAAGTCCCAGCTTCAATCCTCTTGACTACCATAAATCAGAGCTGAGCAAAGCTTTGGGGAAAAAACAAAAAAACAAAACTCCTAAAACATACATAGTGTTAAAAAAAAAAATCACAAAAAATAAAGAAAAGGAAGGAAGGGAGGAAGAAAAGAGACATGAAGACATGTAAGTGATAAAAAGGAATTATTTCCTTTCCTCAACACTAGACACCAGTATTCCAAGTGAGGTAAAATTGAAAATGGGGCAATTTCGTTCTGACCTAATCTGGGGTCAAAGGGATTCATGATGGCATAACTAACTACCTTTAGATCCACGAGGCAGTCTTCTTCTGTGCCCTCTGACTATATGGCCTGACTTCACAGAGAGCTGCATTGACACAGGAGACTAGTCTAGTCAAGATGCTTGTGATTTAAGGAAAGTGACTTGATTCCTGTCTACCTGGATTCTTTTTTTTTTTTAAGATTTTATTTATTTCTGAGAAAGATAGGAGGAGGAGAGACAAAAAAAAAAAAACCAGACATCACTCTGGCACATGTGCTGCCTGGAATCGAACTTGGGACCTCATGCTTTAGAGTCCAAAAGCTTTATCACTGCGCCACCTCTCGGACCACAATTCCTGTCTACCTGGATCCTCAATAAATTAATGGCCAAACATCAGTGACATGCAAAACTTGATAAATTGGTACTCAGTATGGTTACACTGATCTCTTAGAGCTGGGATATATGATCTCACTGTCAACATAAATGATGGACAGAAAGAGACAAAAATAAAAAGACTGGGGCTGGGGAGACAGCATAATGGTTACACAAAAGACGTTCATGCCTACGGCTCTGAGGTTCCAGGTTCAATCCCTAGTCATAAGCCAGAGTTGAGCAGGACTGTGGTCTGTCTCTCTCATTAAAGTAAATAAAACACTTTTTAATAAGTAAATAAATCACTGGGTTGTATTTTCTGTGGCATCTTTTTTTTTTCTTTATTATGGGATTAGTGTCTTAGAAATGTTACCACTTTACTTAGGGCATACAGATTTACAGGATTATTGTTCCACAGGGATATAGTTCCACTTCTCTCCACAAAACGTGTCTGCCTACCGCATTCTTCGCTAAGCCATCGCGATGTTTTTCTCCACCATATATCTGTTTATAAACTTTTTTTGCATGGGATGAAACAAGTCCTTGTGCCTGCCTCTTACCAATGAATAGTCTCTCCAGCTGAACTATTTATATCAAATGCTTAGATACCACAGTGGCTGAAGTAAATGAGTGTGTTGTTATGACAACTATCTTTTACTTAGCATCATTTTTTTTTAATTCACCCATGCTGTAACCAGTACCAGTATTTTATTTCTTCTTATGGTCAAGTTGTAGTCCACTGTGTCGGTCTAACACCTTTCATTTATCTCCCAGAAATTGGGCAGTTTCTACATTTTGGCTTTTATGAGTAATACTCCTATGAACATTTGCATGCAATCAAACACATGTTTTTTATTTTTGTTTATTTTTTTCTCAGAGTAGAATTCCTGGATCCTAAAGTAACTTTTTTTTTTTTTGGACTCCAGGGTTATTGTTGGGGCTCAGTGCTGCACAAATCCACTGCTCCTGGAGGCTATTTTTTCCCCTTTTGTGGTCTGAAGGTATCTATCTTTCTCTCCCCCTCTGTCTTCCCCTTCTCTCTCCATTTCTCTCTGTCCTATTCAACACAACAACATCAATAACAACAATAATAATTACAACAATAAGACAATAAGGGCAACAGAAGGGAATATATATTTTTTAATCTTGAAAAGAATAAAAATAATAATAAAAGAAATAATTTCAGGATTTTTTTTTAAACTTTTTTTTAATATTTATTTTATTTATTTTTTCCCTTTTGTTGCCCTTGTTGTTTTATTGTTGTAGTTATTATTGTTGTTGTTGTTGTTGGATAGGACAGAGAGAAATGGAGAGAGGGAGGGGAAGACAGAGAGGAGGAGAGAAAGATAGACACCTGCAGACCTGCTTCACCGCCTGTGAAGCAACTCCCCTGCAGGTGGGGAGCTGGGGTTCGAACCGGGATCCTTATGCCAGTCTTTGTGCTTTGCGCCACCTGCGCTTAGCCCGCTGTACTACAGCCCGACTCCCAATTTCAGGATTTATTAAGGTGAAAATATTCAGGGCCAAGACAGGAGCAGGGGAAGCATGCCCACTTTGTAAGTATGAAGCCCTTGGTTCTGCTCTTGCACCATAAGAGAGCAATACACTTTGACTTTCTTGCTCTCATGTGGTGCCAGGGCCAAAAACAAAGCCTGCATACAGTGGTGCACATGATATGGGCTGGAGAGAATTTTTTTTTTTTTAACCAAAGCATGGCTCAGCTCTAGCTTCTGGTGGTGCCAGTGATTAAACCTGGGAACTTAGAGCCTCAAACATGAAGAGCTTTTGCATAGCCATTAAGCTATTTCCCTAGCCTCTCTGAGCTGGTTTGTTTCTAAAGACAAGTATAAATAATATAAATAATTACATACATATATATCCTCCAGGGTTATTGCTGGGGCTTGGTGCCTGCACTACAAATCCACTGCTCCTAGAGGCCATTTTTCCCATTTTGTTGCCCTTGTTACCCTTATTATTGTGGTTATTATTATTATTATTGTCATTACTGGATAGGACAGAGAGAAATCGAGAGAGGAGGGGAGACAGAGAGGAGGAGAGAAAGATAGACACCTACAGGCCTGCTTCACTGCCCCAGAAGTGACCCCTGCAGGTTGGGAACTGGGGCTCGAATGTGGATCCTTATGCCAGTCTTTGTTCCTTGCGCCAGTCCTTGCTCCTTGCGCTTTGTGCCATGTGCATTTAGCCCACTGTGCTACCGCCCAACCCCCAATAATATTAAAAATATATATACCTTGTGGCATCTTCTTAGTCGTGCCTCTTTTGCTTCTTGAAATTCTTTTTCCGGATATTTTTTTGTCCTTTCCCAAGGTCTGTCCATCTCTGAAATCTTCACAAGGAATACTCTCGGAGTTTCCACTTGTAGCCACTTCACAGCTTGGCATGCAGTTTTCATTATTGTTGAGACTGTCCTGCTCAAACACTTCAGGTCTGCCCATTGCACTGTCACTGCTGGTCAGATGCCCATGACTGTCCCCATCAAGCTGATTTTCATTTTCATCTGATGCAGAAGGCAAGCGTGTTACTATGCTGTCCAGACTCTCATCAGGATGACACCCATCTTGTGGTTCTATCTGCAGATTATTTGTAGGAGTTTCACAATCATCCATTAGAGCATCTTCTGCTGAACCATTTAAGTTTCATTAAAGTCCTTCTATGTCTACAACGACAAAAAAAGAAGAAAAGCGACTTGATTTTTTAAACTCTAGATTCTCAGTGACCTTTTTGCATTTCCTCTTTTCTTAGGTTATTTTACTGTAGGTAGTGAAACGATCACATCCCTACTGCCTTTCCCCTCCACTCTGCCCCACACAACCTCACCTGATTCTTGTCTGCACACAATGGTTCCCAATCCTAACTGTGTATTTATTACCTGTGAAGCTTGCTCAATTGCTAACCTAGATATATTAAATCCAAATCAAGACAGATTAAGCTGGGGTACTAATACGTTTTACAAGTTCTCTAGGTGATTAAAGTGCATCACATGAAGGATCACTGCCTTAACGAAAGAAAACACTGGTTAAATTTACTATTTTGTTTTGGTTTGGTTTTTTTAGTTGCTAAAATCAACCACTCATATTATTCCTGTGTCCTTAGAAAGCAAATGAAAATTAACTGTATAAATTTTGGTCTGGTTAAGCATCACCAATATCTGCAAATAAAAAAAAAATTTAACAATTTAAAAAATGTGTTTGTTTGTTTTTGAAAGAGAGAAAAGCCAAAGTGCTGCTCAGCTCTGGCTCACACAGATGCGGTGGATTAAATCTGTGGCCTTTGAAGCCTCAAGCAAATCTTGCACTTTAACATGTTAGGTCATCTCCTCAGTCCCAAAGATCTTTTTTCTTTTTTCTTTTCTTTCTTTATTTATTTTATTTATTCCCTTTGTTGCCCTTGTTGTTTTATTGTTGTAGTTATTATTGTTGTTGTCGTTGTTGGATAGGACAGAGAGAAATGGAGAGAGGAGGGGAAGACAGAGAGGAGGAGAGAAAGACAGACACCTGCAGACCTGCTTCACCACCTGTGAAGGGACTCTCCTGCAGGTGGGGAGCCGGGGTTCGAACCGGGATCCTTATGCCGGTCCTTGTGCTTTGCGCCACCTGCGCTTAACCCGCTGTGCTACAGCCCGAATCCCTTCTTTTTTCTTTTGTTTAAATTGATAAAAGCTATAAAAAAAATTCAGGCGGGGAGTCGGGCAGTAATGCAGCGGGTTAAGCGCACGTGGGGCAAAGCGCAAGGACCAGAGTAACAATCCCGGTTCCTGAAACTTTGGAGTCTCAGATATGAAAGTCTTTTGCATAACTATTATGCTACCTCCCCCACCCATTCCTGCTAGCATTTAAAACATACACACACCAGGAGCCAGGGAGACAGTCGAATGGGTATAGCACAGGCTGTTCATGCAGGAGACTCTGGGTCTCATCCCCAGCACTACAAAAAAGTCTACTAAATAGATTACAAGCTCTATATCAATCACGTTGAAAAAAAGAAAGAAGGGAGTCGGGTGGTAGCGTAGCGGGTTAAGCGCTGGTGGCGCAAAGCGAAAGGACCAGCATTAGGATCCTGGTTTGAGCCCCCAGCTCCCCACCTGCAGGGGAGTCGCTTCACAAGCAGTGAAGCAGGTCTGCAGGTGTCTATCTTTCTCTCCCCCTCTTTGTCTTCCCCTCCTCTCTCCATTTCTCTCTGTCCTATACAACAATGACATCAATAACAACAATAATAATAACTACAATAATGCAACAAAAGGGAATAAATTTAAAATTAAAAAAAGAAAAAAGAGCTTATCAAATTTAAACATGCTTATACATCCTACACAGTATTATAGTTCTGAATCAAATATACCAGTATTTTGGGACCAAGTGGTATCACACCTGGTTAAGCACATACATTACAGTCCACAAAGACTCAGGTTCAAGCCCCAGGTCCCCAATTGCAGAGGGAAAGCTTCATGAGTGGCGAAGTAGGGCTGCAAGTGTCTCTCTCTTTCCCTCTCTATTCCCCCCTCCCCTCTCAGTCACTATACAATAATATATATATATATATATATATATATATATATATATACACATATATATATCAAAGATTTTATTTATTTATGAGAAAGGCGAGAGAGAAAGAACCAGACATCACTCTGGCACATGTGCTGCCAGGGATCGAACTTGGGACCTCATGCTTGAGAGTCCAAAGCTTTATCACTGCACCACCTCCTGGACAACAAATAAAAATATTTTTTAAAAGGTGTGTATACTAAAAAAAAAAAAACAGTATTTTTTGTCTATAAAGGTTTCTCTGGGGCTTCACACCTGCATAATTCTACCACTCTTGGTAGACTCTTCTTTTTCTCATGTAGAGGGTGAGAAGCAGACACACACACATACACACAGAGAGAGAAGCTTCCCCTTTGTACAGTGCTCCCATGTGGTGGTTGTCAGGTCCCAAAGACACTGTTAGATAAGTGTTCAGTCTATCAGGTGAGCTATTTCTCAGTCCTCTCCAGTAATTCTAAAATAAGACATTTTTCTTCAAATTAACAAAAGGGATGTTTACTTTTTAGAAAAAGGGATGATTTTACTTAAAAAATAGTTATTATTTTAGTAAAGTTTCTTGAGGGCCAAGTGGTGAAACAGCCAGTGAAATGCTTGCTCACATTACCATGCTCAAGGGTTTGAGCCCCTGCTCCCCACCTGCAGAGGGGGAGCTTTACAAGTGGTGAAGAAGAGCCGAAAGGATCTCTCTCTCTTTCTCTCTCTCTCTCTCTCTCTCTTCCCATCTTCATTCTCAATTTCTTACTGTGATATCAAATGATAAAAAAATTCAAGATTTATTTAAAAATAAAGTTTTGGGGACCAAGTGGTAACACAGTGGATTAAGCGCACATGGAGCAAAGTACAAGCAGCAGTGTAAGGATCATGGTTCGAGCCCTGGCTCCCCACCTGCAGGACGGTCACTTCACAATTGGTGAAGCCGGTTTGCAGGTGTCTATCTTTCTCTCCCCCCTCTCGATTTCTCTCTGTCCTATCTAACAACAACAACAACAACATAATTGGCACAATAATTACACAGCAACAAGGGCAACAAAATGGGGGAAAATGGCCACCAGGAGCAGTGGATTCGTAGTGCAGGTACTGAGCCCTCCGATAATCCTGGAGGCAAAAAAAAAAAAAAAAAAAAAAGTGAAAATAACCCAAATATTCATTTATGGACCAAAAACCAAAATGTGCACCAGGGAAAGATAGAAACAAACTTGGGGTATGGGTCAATCTGCCAACACCCATGTCCAGAAGCCAGACCCACCTTCTACAATCCATAAAGAATTTTGGTCTATACTCACAGAGGGGGAAACATTAGGGGAAGATGACTGGAGGGCTCTGAAATCTAATTCCATCAGGACCCAGAGAGAAAAGAGTATGTGTGTGTGTGGGGGGGGGGGGGGAGAAGGATGCTCAGAAGTAGGAGTGTTGGATGTGAGGGTGATATGGCTGCGACATCTGTCACCCCATTGATCACCAGGGTTGATTCGGCTGATCTGGCTGGCTAGGTGGGTGTCCCCTTCCTCCCTCACCTCTCCATGTGCGTCCCTACTGGAGCTGCGCACTTGGTGGAAGAAGACGGCCTTCCCCAAACAGAGCCTTCCCCAAACAGAGACTGACCCGGTCTTCGTCAAGTGTATACGAGTAGCTGCGCTCCCCTGCTAGAACCTCCAAGCAAGCTCTCAAGGTCCAGAAGTAGTAGGTGTGACTTAGAAAGGAAAAGGCAGAACTTTAGGAAAATGGATATATATATGTTTGTGTGTGTGTGTATATATATATATATATATATATAATGTTACATTTATAGAAATAATAGCCAACCCATATGTATGATCTTAGGAGAACTAATGCAGTTTCCGATGGAGGGGATGGGAACACAGAAATCTAGTGGTAGGAAAGGTGTGGAATTATACCCTTGTTATTTTATAATGTTGCAAATCAATATTAAATCACTAGTAATTTTAAATGTGGTATGTTCACACAGTGGAATATTACTCAACTCTAAAAGGAATGAAGCTCTGATTTGTTGTTTTCGCTGGGCTGGCTTCACGGGCGGGTAACAGACGACCAGGGACTCATGGTTGAGCTGTACGCAGTATCTCTTTATTCATGCAGGACACAGCGCAATCTATACCAAGCTAAGCTAAACTAAACTACAAACAATCTTGTCCTTATAAATATACTAGCCCAGTAGGGTGGGAACAGGATTCAACACAGAGAGGGTGGAGAGAAAAGTGACTGGTGAAAATCAGCGTATGACAAGGAGAAGGGGCGGAGCAAGCAAGAATTCTATCACTGAACCACCAATGTCCTGGAAGGAGGGTGGTGCTTGTTAACAGTGGTTATGTAAATAGAATGAAGTGGTTATGTAAATAGAATAGTGTTAAGCAGGGGGGATTAAACTAATGAAACAGAAGGGGTTTTTAGAAGCATACCAACAATTCCCCCTTTCCTTTTAACTAATGGCCATAGTATCAGGATTGTGGGGTGAACAGAAACCTATATCGTACAGGCGTTTTCAAAAGAACTGGCATAAGACATGGAAAACAAAATAGGCGAACAGCAATAACCAGTATGATGCCAAGGGGAACGTTTCTTGGCTCAAAGGGCAAGGCCGAGCAGGCAAAAGGGCATTTCTTGCCTCTAGGAGCGCTTCATGGCTCTGGGGGCATATCTTGCCTCAAAGGGCGTTTCCTGCCTCTGTGGCCATAACCTAATAAGGAGGGAGAGTTTTCTGTCTCTGGGAACAGAGCCTGCAGGCGAGGGGCCATGGTCTATAAAGTCTCAAGGCAATTGGCTGAAGTTAGTCTTTGAGAAACACAGCAGCGAGTACCAGTAAGTCTGATGGAAGTGTCAGTCCAAAGTAGATGACCATGGAAGAAAATGCCAGGGGATGAAAAGCTGCACGTCTGTCTCGATGGGGAATGTCGGCCACCAGAATTCTGCTTTTCTGTAGAGAGTGAGCTTTGGAGTCTGTGAATCTGTTTCTTCAGGTCGTGCCAGGTCACATCATTGGTTTCCAGGGGTGTGTTGTAGTCATTCCATCTTGTGGGCGATGTCAGAGAACAGGATCCAAATGGATTTCCAGGAAATCCATTTGAGTAGATGCTTTTTCATGTGAAGACTTGACAGCTGAAATTCACTTACTTGTCAAACAAAACTTGTAGCAGATTAGAAGTTTACTATAATTGATAACTCCATTATAATTGGAAGTACTTTCTAGTATCATTTCAAGGTTGTTAAAACAGTTTAAACTCAATAAAATGTGGAAAGGTAAACAGAAGAACCACGGTAGAAGCCTCAGGCATGAGGATAATTAACATAATGATGGCACTATCTGCCCCGCCCATAACTCATACCGTTTCAGGATTAAACGGTTCAGATTTATGCCAAGACGTAAAAAAAATAAATCAAAGGAGGAAAAAACAATTTTTTGGATTGTTTCTGGATGTCTCTAGAAATCATGGCTGAGTCCAGCATTTTTTATTTTAAGTCAATGTCAAGCAAAAATTCAGTCATTCAAATCACTCTCTTCTTCTTCTTCTTCTTCTTCTTCTTCTTCTTCTTCTTCTTCTTCTTCTTTTTCTTCCTCTTCTTCTTCTTCTTCTAGCGTTTGCCCTTCTTCCGTAGCCAGTCAACAGCATCAGGTTGAGCCTGATGTAAAGTTTCGAGACCTCCTTTGAATCTGGAGAGGTGGCAGTCGTTGACTATGTGGGTCTTAGTCTGTCTGTAGCCTCAGGGGCAGTTCGGGTCGTCTCTGGCTCCCCAGTGATGGAACATAACTGCGCACCGGCCATAGCCTGTTCGATAGCCATTGAGGAGGGCCCAATCATAACGTGCTAGGTCAAAGCCGAGTTGACGCCTGCAGGGGTCTATGATGAGGTGTTTGTTCTTTACCTCAGCTGACTGCCAACTCTGTTTCCAAGAGATTGGAACAGAGAAGTTCAGTGTAGGTGTAGGAGACCAGATTGGGTGACGAGACGTCAAGCGTTGGACAGGGTGGGCAAAGATCTCCGCGTAGATTGGCAGGTCCGGTCGAGCGTAGACGTGGGAAATGAACTTAGATGATGCCGCATCCCGACGAATATCTGGCGGGGCGATGTTGCTAAGAACTGGCAGCCATGGAACCGGGGTGGAACGGATGGTTCCAGAAATTATCCTCATGGAGGAATATAATTTGGAATCAACCAAGTGGACATGGGGGCTACGGAACCATACTGGAGCACAGTATTCTGCAGTGGAATAGCATAATGCCAGAGATGATGATCGTAGTGTGGAAGTGCTCGCGCCCCATGAGGAGCTGGCCAGTCTTGCAATGATGTTATTCCTCATGCCCACCTTTGCTGCAGTTTTTATGAGATGTTTGTGAAATAACAGAGTGCGATCGAGAGTAATGCCAAGATAGACTGGCTGGGCTTCATGCCGGATTCTCGTATCGCCAAGCTGCACATTAAGCTCACGTGAGGCCGAGGCATGGTGTAGATGGAAAACAGATGATACCGTTTTTGCAGTGCTAGGAATTAGTCGCCATTTTTTACAGTAATCAGATATCAGAGACATGTCTTTCGTGAGTGTTATCGGCGTAGATGAACTTCCTTGAAGAAGTTTCTGGGAGGTCATTGATGTAAATATTAAATAGTGTAGGAGCCAGAACAGAGCCCTGGGGGAGGCCACTTGAGACAAGTCTCCATCTGCTAGACTTGTCACCCAGATGCACCCGGAATCTTCTGTTTTGGAGAAGAAACAATATAGTGTTGGCCACCCATGGAGGCAGGCATCTTGAGATCTTGACTACGAGACCACTGTGCCAGACCGTGTCATAGGCTGCTGTGAGATCAACAAAGACAGCACCCATCTTTAAATTCTTCTGGAAACTATTTTCAATGTAAGTTGAGAGGGCCAGGGCTTGTTCGCAGGTAGATCTTCCTGGGCGGAAACCAGCTTGGGCGGGTGATAGGAATTTCTCTGTAAGATGAGAAATATGTGACAGAAGCAGCCTCTCAAGGAGTTTGTAACACACGGAGAGGAGAGAAATTAATTGGTCTATAGCTGGCGGCCAGTGTTGGGTCTTTCTTTGGTTTCAAAACCGCTATTATCTTCGCACGACGCCAAACTTTGGGCATAGACTCAGATTCCAAGATGTGGGACAGGAATGAAGCGAGCCACTTCTTTGCCACGGGACCCAGGTTAAGAATGAGTTCTGGGGTGATGTTATCATAGCCAGCAGCTGTTCCCGGTTTAACCCTCTTCAAAGCGTCTTCCAGTTCAGACAGTGTAAAGGGAGAGAGTTTTGGAGATGGACAAGATAACCAGAAGTGGGATGACCACTCATGGGAAATTTCTCTTTTCCAGACTAGGTCGATCTTAGCATGTCCAACTTGAGTTAGGTGACTGGCCACTGAGTTTGGAGATACGGGAGGATGGGAGACGGGAGGGGGTTGGCTACCGGGACCCAGTCTGTGAAGAAGCTTCCAGGCCTTCCTACTTGAGTGGGTGAAGTTCAGACTTTCCGTGAGTTGTTGCCAGCGGGCTTGGCATGCTGCATCCAGGGAGGCAATGAGATGGTCAGCCTGACTCATCATACTGCTTTAGTAGTTGCTCGCATTCAGCATCAAGACAAGGTATAGTTAGCATGTCTCCCACGAGGAATGGCTTGGGAAGCTGCTTTGAAGATGGCTTGGCAGAAGCGCCTGTAGGAATTTTCAGAGGGGATAGAATTAATTGGAATTGCAGGAATAGATTTGTTGGTAAGATCACTGAACAGACGCCAGTTTGCTTTCCGAAAGTTCCATCTTAGTTTCTCCGAGCACGGAATCAGTGGGAGCTGGAGACCAATGTGGATGATAGCTGGGCGGTGATGACTGTGCGGGAAGTCCTTGAGAACTTGTCTTGTAGCGGGAAAGGCTTGGCCATTGACTGTGCTAATCCAGCACATGTCGGGTGACGAGTCTTTATTCCATCTAGCACTGTGAAAAGAGCCTGGCTGTTTGGGATCGTATAATAGGGAGAGGTCATTCGCTGAAGCCCAGTTGGCTAAGATAGAGCCGTCAGAACGAGTGGAGGAATATCCCCAGTCTTGGTGATGACTATTAAAGTCTCCAACGTAAACGGCTGAGTGATTCGGGCTGGGCAGGACCTCATGATCCCATGAGGCACTGGGAGGCTTATATATGTTGACGAGCTGAATAGTTCCAATAGTAATGGAGTCGTAGAAGGTCGAAGAGGCCGTATGGTAAACGTCCGCAAGATACGATTTGGCGTAGATGGCCAATCACTCTCTTATGAAACAGATCTCACCATGTAGCATCAAGAGTCCCCGGAGGGCGTCCTAGTCCAAAAAGCTCTTCAAAATTCCATTTAGGGTGCTTCTGACTGTTCCTGCTGTATTGCTTCCAGGACAAATAGATAACCATTTTCCTTCCAATAAATTGATAGCTTCTTTACCTCTTCTGCCTCTACTAGCACCTAAACTTTTCTCTCGAGATCCCATTCCTTCTGCTCCTACAGTCTTTACTGATGGTGGAAAAAAGGGAGCTGCTGCCCTTATATATTACTCAGACAAACAATCTCCTAAACCTCTCTTTACTGAGCTTTCTGAGAATTCCCCTCAGTACAAAGAACTTTATGCTGTTTTCCTTGCATTAAAAGCTGTACCAGAATCCTTCAACCTTTTTTCTGACAGTGTGTATACTGTTAACTTACTTCCATGGCTTGCTTGTTCCTATGTGAAAACTGATGACAACCCACTTTCCCCTCTCTTGATTCAAATCGCCTCTATGCTCTGTTCTCGAATCCAACCACTGTATATTCAACACCTTCGCTCCCACAGCCCTCTTCCTGGTGCCCTGTCTGAAGGGAATGCTGCAGCTGACCGCCTTGCCTCCACAGGAGCTCTCCTAGTCTCTGTCTCTGATCCTGCTGACTTTCATTCCCTAACCCATGTTAATCTTAAAGGCCTTCGAGCTCAATTTCCTGATGTTCCATTACCACAATTAAAACATATCCTAGCTACATGCTCTTCCTGTGCAAGTCTCATAAAAACACCTGCTATTCAGACTCTTGGTGTTAACCCCCGAGGCTTAAAAGCTAATGCTATTTGGCAAATTGATGTCACCCACATACCAAACTTTGGCAAACAAAAACATGTGTTTGTCTCAATTGATACCTTTTCTAAATTTATGTGGGCAACAGCTCAGACAGGAGAAAGCTCTAAAAAGCTTATAAGCCATATGCTCTCCTGTTTTGCTGTGATGGGCTTACTCTTCAACTGAAAACTGACAATGGACCTGTGTTTACCAGCAAACAATTTAAAGATTTTTTTTCCCTCTGGAACATTACTCATGCCACAGGCATTCTCTATAATCCACAGGGACAAGGCATTGTCGAGAGGGCCCATAAAACCCTTAAGGCTCAATTAAATAAAGATAAAGGAGGAATGTACCCCCCCCAAATCCAGCTAGCAAAAGCCTTAACTATGTTAAATCTCTTTAATATTTACAATAACTCGGACTTACCTCCTATTATCTTCACTAGATGGCAAACACCATCTACTCTCCCATCTATTAAGGTCAAATGGAAAGATCCACTTGATAAAATTTGGAAAGGGCCTGACCCTCTATTGACCATGGGAAGAGGTTTTGCATGCATTTTCCCTCATAATTACTCTAAACCTGTCTGGGTTCCTGCCTGCCATGTCTGACAATACCCTCATGATGGCACTGTTATCCCTGAAGAACTAGAAATAATACAAGAGAACTAGCCGCAGGATACATCCCAGGATCCATAATATGACATGGCAGAAGTTACAAAAGTTGGCTCACAGAGCCCTCTCTCCTACACCTTCTCTGAATGTCTTATGTTATGAATGGCCAGTTGTGTTTTGTGAATGAGTGTGTTGAATGACCAAAAATTTTTGTATGACCCATCTGCTCAGAGTACTCTAAATGTTCAAACCATTGACACTAACATGCATTAACTCTCTAAGTAACCTGAGTCTGCTTATAGTCCAAAGTCAATTATAGTAAACCTCTAACTTGTTACAAGTTTTATTATTTTTTTCTTCACAAGTAAGTGAGTACAGCTATCAAGCCTTCATATGAAGAATCATCTGTTCATATGGTAAGGTATTAAACTGTAAGAAGTTCCTCCATATCCAACCTATGTGAATTAACAACATTCACATATTCTTGTAAACTTAACTGGGGTAGCTTGTCTTGCCACCATAAGGCATGCCTTTGTCAGCCAACAATTTAAAGATGTTTCTCTTTATAACATCACCCATGCCACAGACATCCTTTACTACCCCCAAAGACAAATGGCTGTTCCCCTAGACATCACATCCACTGACTGCTTCCCTTAGACTTGAGATATGATCCCACCTCTTCATACAATAGATACATTCCCCCTTCCTTACCTGTCTACCCTTACTTGTGGGACCCTAGCTTGTTTTACTTCTTCTGCTCACAATAGGTCCTATAATTCTTTTTTTTCAACATTTTAATTTATTTATTAATGAGAAAGAGAGGAGGAAAGAGAAAGAACCAGATATCTTTCTGGTACATGTGCTGCCAGGGATTGAACTTGGGACCTCACGCTTGAGAGTCTAACGCCTTATCCACTGCGACACCTCCCAGACCACAGTCCTATAATTCTTAACAAACTCCTGGCCTTTTGTGGCAAAAGATTGATGCCATAAAGATGCAACCTATACAAACTCACTATCATAGGCTGGACATGGCAGAATATTGAGTTGCTGTGGAGGATTTGGCCCCCTCCATCAGAACGTCCACCATGTAGAGGGCTGGCTAGCCAATGATGGGTAAGAGGAAACTAGCGCTATCCAGTCAACCTAAGACAGGGGACCTGGTACTACTGGGCAAAAATGACCAGGTGTTCCAATGACGGGTAAGACGGAAGGCTGATCCCCAACCTAAAACAGGCACAGTCCACACTGCCACAAAACAAAGTCCACCAAACATCATGTGGGGAGCCACATGTGCCCTCAAGGTTGCTATTGGCATGGCCATAGAGTTTATGTTAAAAGATAGTTCCTGGGAATCGGGCGGTGACGCAGGAGGTTTAGCAGAGGTGGCGCTAAGTGCAAGAACTGGCTTGAGGATCCCAGTTTGAGCCCCAGGCTCCTCACCTGCAGGGGAATCACTTCACGGGCGGTGAAGCAGGTCTACAGGTGTCTTTCTCTCCCCCTCTCTGTCTTTCCCTCCTCTCTCCATTTCTCTCTGTTCTATCCAACGACCACAATATCAGTAATAACAACAATATAATTACATACAATAAAACAACTAGGGCAACAAAGGCAAGATACAAAAAAAAAGGGGGGGGGGAGAAGATAGTTCCCGCTTCCCTACACCTTAGAGTCTTTGTTAAAAGATAAGTTCTTTTTCCCCATGAATCACCCGGGACCTTCCAGATAACAGCTAACTACCATGACAAATAATATAAAATATAATCATAAATGAATAGGAAAGATATAGCCCCCAATACTCAGTTGGTCAAGGCACCAAACCTCTTTTTCTATAAAGCATTCAAATCAGATGCCCTGCTAACCACGAGAAGCAGATTGTTTGTGTTTCTTCCACAGGAATCCCGGAAAAAACATCTGGACCCCTGCACACCCTGACATCACCCACTAGATGGCACGACTATAGTGGCACACCCCCCGAAACCCTAGATGTCACCTGACGTGATCTGAAGAACCTGATTCACAGACTCCAAGGACAGAACCTTTTTACTGCCTGTCTGCCTTTCCTGCTTCTGCTTTGACCTGTCACGTTTTGGCGGTTCCAGCTCACTTTCTACAGAAAAGCAGAATTCCAGAGGCTGACCGTCCTCATGCACCATTTCATCTCCTGCCATTTCTCCCCCTAGTCGCCTACTTTGGACTGAGACTTTTATCGGACTTGCTGGTATACCCTTTGGACACTTTAGACAATTTTACAGCAGCTTTCTTCCCTTCACGTTGCTGGTTTTTCATAGACTGACCCTGAATAGTTCACAGACTTTACACACTGTTGCCCTGGGCATTAGATAAAAGGAAAGGGGGAGATGCTGGGAAATTGTGCAGATGCATTCACATCTACCATGTTTTCCCCTCAGGCTACTAGTTCCTGTGAGAGTTGGGACATTCTGGGAGTGCCTGTTCCGCCATGTTATGCCCTCAGGACATTGTCTATATCCCCGCGATATTTGGAGTGCTTTGGTTACTCCTCCCCCCTCCCATTCTCATGAGAGTTATCATCCTATCCTGGAGTGCTATGGTTACTCCTCCCCCTTCCCATTCTCGTGAAAGCTACTTCTATAAAAACCCTTCGTTTTCCGCACCTCGCTCTCTTGCCAGCACTTCACTCCGGTGTTCAGACGCAGAAAAGGTTACTGAGTGAGGTGGCCATTTTCGCTACCTCCACGTGGCCCAACCTGCCTCTCTAACACCCAACTCTGAGGTGCCAGCGCAAATAAAGATTTGTGTTTCCTCTTTGCTCCGGACCCCCTCTCTCTCTTCTCCGCGGCCCGCGCTTAACAACATCTGGCTCAACAACACTGATTTAAACAATATAAATGAACCCTGAAAAATAAATTGTGCTCTAAGTGAAGTAAGCCAGGCATGAAAGGGTATACATTGCATGACCCTTCCCTTAATTGCATTATCTAAAAGGGAAATTCATAGGCAGAGCCAGTACAATGATTATATATTACCAGGGATTGTAGGAAGGGGAATGAAAGTATAGCTGGGGAGCCACACAGGGGTGTACCTGTTTTAATGCACATGTTACCATGCATAAGGACCTAGGTTCAACTCCCAGTCCCCATCTGTAGGGGGAAAGCTTCATAAGCAGTGAAACAGTGCTACAGTTGTCTCTTGATTTTCCTGTCTCTAGCCAATAAAAAATGAAATTAATAAATAAAATACTAAAAGAAAAGAAAGGAGTGTTATTGCTTGATGGACACTGATTTTTGTCTAAGATGATAAAATATATATGAAACAACCTTGGGAAAACTAAGGCAGGGGGATAAGAGCATAGAACTCTGGTGCTAGGAATGATGTGGAATGATACCTCTACTATCTTATATCTTTGTAAATCACTAATAAAAAATAATAAAAGAAAATACATGAAAAAAACAACAGTGGTTACCTAACAGTATTAACATAATTAACCTCATTATATTCTTTAAATGCCTGTTTTATCTTACCTAGACTTATCACAATAAAAACAGTGAACAGAAATTCATGTGGTAACGTAAAAACAAATGCCAATCTTATAAATATCAATCTTTAAAACAAGTAAACTGTCTCCAGTTGTTTTCATTCCAACTCACATTCTGACACGTATTTGCAGTTGAAAGAATAGCAGTTTTATGGGGCCGGGTGGTGGCAACCTGGTTTAGCACATGTTACAATGCGCAGGGACCCGGGTTTGAGCCCCTGGTCCCCACCTGCAGGGGGAAAGCTTTACGAGTGGTGAAGCAGGACTGCAGGTGTCTTTCTCCCTATAACCCCCCCTCCCTCTTGATTTCTGGCTGTCTCCAATAAGTAAAAAAATAATAAATAAATAAATAAAATAGCAGTTTTATTTCTACCTATAAGAGACACTAAAGTCACATGCCAAAGGGGATAGTGGGAAGCAGAAAATAATCTAGAGACTTTAAAACAATAACAACCACCCTTTTTTGAGTCTCTGCTATGCACTAGCAAAGGGGTCAAACATATTACTTGCCTTATTTCTAATTTTCCTAACAAAACAACAGGAGAGGACATTCATATAGTATTTTAGAAGAGAACCTGAGGCTTAGAGAAGCAAAAATAACTTTCTCAGGGTTTTTTTTTTCCTCTAGGGTTAATGCTGGGACTCGGTGCCTACACTAGGAATCCACTGCTCCTGGAGGCTATTTTTTCCCTTTTGTTGCCCTTATTGTTTTATCATTGCTGTTGTTATTACTATTGTTGTTATTGCTGTCCTTGTTGGATAGGGCAGAGAGAAATCGAGAAAGGACCAGAAGACAGAGAGAGGGAGAGAAAGATAGACACCTGCAGACCTGCTTCACCGCCTGTGAAGTGACCCCCCCTGCAGGTGGGGAGCTGGGGCTTGAACTGGGATCCTTACGCTGGTCTTTGTGCTTGGTGCCATGAAGGCTTAACCCACTGCGCTACCACCTGGCCCCCACTTTTTCCATTTGTGAAAAGTGGGGCATGTAACACCCACCTTGATGAGCCATTTAGAGGGCTTAGAAAGCATTGCAGGTAATTAACAATGTGGTAAGTCAACAAAGATACTCAATGAAAGCCATTATGATTCCCCATAGGACACTCACAGGTTCGCAAGAAACATAGGTAGACATCACTCAAAAGAGTCCGTAGCCTTATGGCAAGTGAAGAAACAGTTTTCCCAGGTCTTCCTAAATGATTAGGTTCTTGATGATAGACTAATGTTAACAAACATCATTTGAGAATGCCAAAGTATTAATTTATGATGTAGACAACTCATTCAGTTCTGGTAAATGCATAATACTTGTTCTGTGTACATAGTTTCTCATGATTAAGATATCTAGAAATTAACGATGAGGATTCCCTGGTGAGTATATAATTACATATTACATTCATAGCTTTGTTGATTGTCATGTAGCAAGTCCTCAGTGAGACTATCTTCACAGACCGATAACTTTAGTACTATAAAACTAATGAAGAAACCAAGTCTCATATCTTGTCAAGCGTCACTGAACTAGTAAGTTTAGAAATGGAGTTTGCTATAGGCTTGAGGCCATACTCTTTATCATTATGCTCGATGGGTGGGAAGAAAGTAACTGAAAGAATATTTCACTTCAGCTTTGTTATACACAAATGAGGAATCTCAACCATGCCACAGAGGATACATTTTTCTTTTTCTTTTTTAAGAAAAAGTTTCATTTACTTTCTTTTAATTTTTTTTTTTTCTTCCTGCTTCACCGCCTGTGAAGCGACTCCCCTGCAGGTGGGGAGCCGGGGTTCGAACCGGGATCCTTAGGCCGGTCCTTGTGCTTTGCGCCACCTGCGCTTAGCCCGCTGCGCTACAGCCCGGCTCCCTTGTTTTAATTATTTTCATTATCCTTATTTATTGAAGAGACAGCCAGTAATCAAGAGGGTAGAGGGAGAGAGAGAGGAAGAAAGAAAGACACCTGCAGCACTGCCTCACCACTTGCAAGAAAATGGGGACCAAGGGCTTGAACCCCAGTCCTTACACACTGCAACATGTGTGTTCAACCAGGTACACTACCACCTGGTTCCTGAAGGATGTATTTCTTTTTTTTTAATGCTCCTTTAACAATTTTTTGATTATCTTTATTTTATTTTATTTATTGGATAGAGACAGTCAGAAATCAAGAGGGAAGGGGATAGAGAGGGAGAGACAGAGAAACACCTGCAATACTGCTTCACCACTTGCAAAGCATTCTCCCTGCAGGTGGGGATTGGGGGCTCAAACCTGGGTCCTTGTGCATTGCAATGTGCACTTAATCTGGTGTGCCACCACCCAGCCCCAGGATACATTTCTGACAGCCAAAAGTAACAGTTTCTGAAAGTTTTTTTCTCTTTCCCCAAGAGGAGCTAGATTCACATAAAATATCACTTCCCACTATCACAATTACTATTGAACACTTCAAAAAAAGTAACATGCTATTTAAATTAAACAAGTAAAAAAAAAAAAGGATTCTTTCTTTTGAGGTTCAAAGCATTTTATTTCCTATTACTTTATGATGACATAGTTTGAAGCTCCAAAACTTCATAAGCTACTTTCTAGCATTAATTCTTAGGATCTTTTCCAAGTGTAAATGGTCTGAAATTACTTTCACTTACCTATTAATCTTTAAGCCCTATTCCAGAAGATAGTTCCCTATTCCAAAAGATACATACAAAATGTACTAGTATAGAGTACTTCCTAAATGTGATATATATAGTGTGTGCCCTATTAGACTTGAGCTATTTAAATACAACACAGTCACTAAGTAAGGCCCCAAACTAGTCAATACATTCAGTAGTAACGAAGGTTCTCTTTGTACATGAAGTTCTATCTACACCCCTGCCCCTCTTCTGAAAGCCAGAGGGGAACTATTACACAATATTTGACTTTTGTCTGCATTCTTAATGCATTTCAATTGGAATACTTCAGGAAACAGGTTAGCTCTCTTTCATCTTATCTTTCAAATTTATTTATTTTTTATTCTGGTGCAAGGGATTAAACCTGAAATCGCAGAGCATCAGGCATAGGAGTCTTTTTGCATAACCCCATCTCCTCCTCCCTATACCAAACATTTTAAAAAGTTGCTCTTCGGGGTTCGGGCGGTGGCAGAGGGTTAAGCGCACGTGGCGCAAAGCGCAAGGACGGCGTAAGGATCCCGGTTCGAGCCCCCAGCTCCCCACCTGCAGGGAAGTCGCTTCACAGGCGGTGAAGCAGGTCTGCAGGTGTCTTTCTCTCCCCCTCTCTGTCTTCCCCGCCTCTCTCCATTTCTCTCTGTCCTATCCAACAGCGAACAACATCAACAATGGTAGTAATAATAACCACAGCGAGGCTACAACAAGGGCAACAAAAGGGGGAAAAGATGACCTCCAGGAGTGGTGGATTCATGGTGCAGGCACCGAGCTCAGCAATAACCCTGGAGGAAAAAAAAAAAAGGTTGCTCTTCTGTTATCCTTATATCCCACAATACAAAAGCACCTGTGCAAGAGAAATTCACATAGAGAAAGAGAATGAACTTAAAATACTTTCAATATATACTAATACTATTTAGAGCCTGGAGGTGAGTGAGTAGTGCAGTTGAAATGGCATTCAAAGTAAGTTCTTGTATTTAAACTGCATGTTGGGGGGGGCAGGTGTGCACACAGTACAATGCACAGGGACACAGGTTCAAGCCCCTGGTCCCCACCTGCAGAAGAAAAGCTTCACAAGTGGTAAAGCAGGGCTGCAGGTGTATCTCTGTTTCTTTCTCTATCTCCCTGTGCTCTCTCAATTTATCATTGTCTCTATCCAATAATAAATAAATTAAATTTTAAAAAATAACCTGCAGGGGAGCTGGGCGGTGGCACAATGGGTTAAACGCACATGGCACGAAGCGCAAGGACCCGTGTAAGGATCCTGGTTCGAGCCCCTGGCTCCCCACCTGCAGGGAAGTTGCTTCACAGGTGGTGAAGCAGGTCTGCAGGTGTCTATCTTTCTCTCCCCCCCTCTGTCTTCCCTTCCTCTCTCGATTTCTCTCTGTTCTATCCAACAACAATGACAGCAATAACAACAACAACAACAATAAATAACAAGGGCAACAAAAGGAAAAAAATAAAGTTTCTTTAATAAAAAAAAATCTGCATGTCAGTTCTGAAAGAGTTATGTCTACACCAACTTTCACAGAAGCAATAAGGACACACTGCATTCACTGCAAAGCACTGATTCTGGCATAGTTTGCCTTTTAAAAATATGGTAGTGAGGGTGTGGGTATAGCATAATAGTTATGCAAAAAGACTTTCATGCCTGAGGCTCTCAAGTAACCAGGTTCCACCCCCAACACTGCCATAAGCCAGTGCTGAGCAGTGCTCTGGTAAAAAAAAAAAACATGGTAGTGAGCACTGCCCAAGTTTCCAGCATCTGTGGCAAAATAGCATTCCAAATATGTACACAGTATAAAAGTTATTTGACATGCTGACTCTGTGTAGCTGAAGGATTTCAAGCAAACATACTGAAGTGATATTTATACAAGAGTCGGAAAAAAACCACAAAAAGTGTTGAATAAACAAGTAGTTTGGAGTAACAGACTGACAAAAATAAATCTCAATTATTTTTTTTCAGGCCCAGGACTGATCTGACTTTATTTCTGATACATCTAAATGGTTGTGTGATTTAAGTCTTACCAGGTGCTATTAAAATTAACTCATCTGAGAATGTACCTGGCTTTGCCATGCCTGTGACTCAGGTTCAAGTCAAAGGGACCCTGTAGCACTGGGGGAAGCTTAGATGGTATGGTGTCTCTCCCTCTTTACTCCTTCTTCTTCTCCTTCTTCCTCTTCTTCCTCCTCCTCCTCTTCTTCTTCTTTTGCCTCCAAAGTTATGGCTGGGGCTCGGTGCCTATACTACAAAGCTACTGCTCCTGGCGGTCATTTTTTCCATTTTATTGGGCAAGATAGAGAGAGATAGTGAGGAGGGGAATATCGTGAGGAAGACAGAAAGACAGACACCTGCAGACCTGCTTCACCAACCCCCCTGCAGGTGAGGAGTGGCGGTGAATACAAATCCTTGTGCTTTACACTATGTGTGTTCAAGCCGGTGTGCCACCATCCAACTCTTTCCTTCTTTATTTCTAGTTCTCTCCCTTTCCATCTGAAAAAGATCAGCTCAGAATAGTGAAGTCCCAACAATGACAAAAAGAAAGTTAACTGTGGGACTGGGGTAGCTCACCTTGTAAAGAACATGCCTCACCTTGCCTAAGACCCTAGGTTAGAGCAGGTCCTATGAGGGACAAGTAGAGACAACTCTAGATGAAGGGTGTGTGTGTGGGGGGGGGGGGTGTTGTGGTGTCTCTTCTCATCTCTCTAAATTAAAAAAAATAGAAATAAGCCAAGAACCTTAAGAATCAAATGCAAAGCCAGCAAAATAGCTCACTTGGATAGTATGATACTTTGCCATGTGAGAGACCCAGGTTCAAGTCCACCCCCACCCTGCACTGAAGGAAGTTTCCATGCTATAATCTCTCATTTTCCCTCTCTGCCTCTGTGTCTATATGTTAACAAAAAAATTAATTTTGACAACTTAGGGACTAAAAGACAGCTCACTCCACAAGGCATGTCCTTTGCCATGTGCACAGCAACAGAGAAAGTACCAATGCTAAGGTGTCTCTCACACTGTGTCTGTCTATCTTTATCTGAAAGAAAAGTAGCTAAAACCTTGGCCTGGGAGTGGTCAGATATACATGGGTGAGTCCCCAGTGCCAATAAATTAATTAATTAGCTAACTAAGTTGATAACTTACAGTCAAACCAAAATTTAGAAGACATTTACCTAACCAATCAGGAACTGATTCTATTAAGCTCTAGTTAAAACTGACTTCTCACAGTCAAACTTAGAATTGAGGAACAAAGTCACTTATATACACATTATTATTGTGTTTATTATGGTATTTACATACCATTTTACATTTTAATCCCATGACATGTCCCCAACATCAACAGCAAATCATTACTCAATTCATAGTTTTCTGTGACGGTCACTTTGTTTAGACATAAATCTGTAAGTAGTATTTTGAATACCAGTTGTCAAAACTATGCCTCAGAGAAATGGCCCGCAAAGAATTTGTGACCCAGGGCTAGGGAAATAGCATAATAGTTCTACAAAAAGACTTCCATGCCTGAAGCTCTGAGGTTCCAGGTTCAATCTCCAGCACCATCATAAGCCAGAGCTGAGCAGTACTCTCTTTTTCCCAATACTGTTGTCATTAAAATAGTTTTTTGGGCGGTTTGGGCGGTGGCGCAGTGGGTTAAGCCCATGTGGCGCAAAGCGCAGGGAAGGGCGTTAAGGATCCCAGTTCAAGTCCCCAGCTCCCCACCTGCAGGAGAGTCGCTTCACAGGTGGTGAAGCAGGTCTGCAGGTGTCTATCTTTCTCTCCCCCTCTCTGTCTTCCCCTCCTCTCTCCATTTTTCTCTGTTCTATCCAACAACGAACAACATCAACAATGGCAATAATAATTACCACCACGAGGCTACAACAAGGGCAACAAAAGGGGGAGCGGTGGATTCATGGTGCAGGCACCGAGCCCAGCAATAACCCTGGAGGGAAAAAATATATATATATTTTTTAATTTTGTGACTCATGGGCATAGGATACAGTTCAGTGACAGAACATAAATACATACTTAAATGCTACACTGGGCCCCAGGTGGTAGAGTAGTACAGGATAAAGCTTTAGAGCCTCAAGCATGGGGGCCACAGTTCGATCCTCAGCATCACTTATGCTTTGCTTCTTTTTTTCCCTCTTGCTCTCTACCTCTCATTGATAAATAATAAAAGTAAATCCAGGTGGAAGGTAGATAGCATAATGGTTATGCAAAAAGACACTCATGCCTGAGACTCCAGAGTCCCGGGTTCAATTCCCCACACCACCATAAGGCAGAGCTGAACAGTGCTCTGGTAATAAATAAATAAATAAATAAATAAATAAATAAATAAATATCCTGCATAAAAATACCTCCCATAGTTTCAATACAATAATTCTGGTTAACTGGGTTAGGTTTATTTAAACGTGTTTAAAAAAAAACTATACAGGGAGTCGGGCGGTAGCGCAGCAGGTTAAGCGTAGGCGGCACAAGGACCAGCGCAAGGATCCGGGTTCGAGCCCCCGGCTCCTCACCTGCAGGGAAGTCGCTTCACAGGTGGTGAAGCAGGTCTGCAGGTGTCTGTCTTTCTCTCCCCCTCTCTGTCTTCCCCTCCTCTCTCCATTTCTCTCTGTCCTATCCAACAACAACTACATTAATAACAACAATAATTACTACAACAATAAAACAAGAGCAACAAAAGGGAATAAATAAATATATTTTTTAATTATATAGCTCACATTATACTTAACAATTATTTATTTTATTTATTGGATAGAAACAGAGAGAAATGGGGAGTCGGGCGGGCTGTAGCGCAGCGGGTTAAGCGCAGGTGGCACAAAGCACAAGGACCGGAATAAGGATCCCGGTTTGAACCCCGGCTCCCCACCTGCAGGGGAGTCGCTTCACAAGCGGTGAAGTAGGTCTGCAGGTGTCTAGCTTTCTCTCTCCTCCTCTCTGTCTTCCCCTCCTCTCTCCATTTCTCTCTGTCCTATCCAACAACGACAACAACAATAATAACTACAACAATAAAAACAACAAGGGCAACAAAAGGGAATAAATAAAAAAAATTAAAAAAAAAAAAGAAACAGAGAGAAATGGAGAGGAAAAGGGGAAACAGAGGTGAGGAGGGGAAAGAGAGACACCTACAGCACTGCTTCACTGCTTGTAAAGTGTTTCCCCTGCAGGTTGGTGTTGGGACTATGTGTAAGCCTGATAGAGCTTAGGGAGAACCACCCCCGTCCTTGGATGGAGGTCTGAGAAGATAATCTCTTGGTAAGTCTCTCTCAACCGAGGTGAGCAAAAGGGGGGAGACTCAGACTTAGTTCTTTCCTTCTCGACTCTCAGGCCCACAGAAACCCCAATACTTCCCTCCATTAACTGCAGGCCACATCGCCGCAGATTCACTTATTCAAAGTCACCTTCTGATCACAGGAGATCACACACTTCATCACACACCTCAGACCCCAGACAAGAGAAATTCCAAACTATGTGCCTTTTTGATATCCATCTTCTCTCTGTCTCACTCTTCTGGTTTAACCCCTATGCTTCTCTCAAATACCTTTGGATAATTAAGTTGCTTGTGTCATGGAGAATAACTGTCTAGTATCTCATCAATTCCTGTCATACCAGCCCCCTACCATAGGGGCAAGCCGACCTTTAAGAAACCTGTAATTTCTGACATATTTCAGTAATAATTCCCTTTGTTTGTTTTTCTATTTAACTCATGTCCACCTTGCTAATAAATGAGTTCTGAACACGCTGAAGAGCTCCCCAGTGTCTTTTACTTCATGTCACCCCTGTCGTGAGCGAGAAAGAACCGGTCTGTTACCTTTTCCCTGGAGATCATCCCTCCAGAGACCCGAAAGGTTTGGACCAGGGGCTTGAACCTGGAACCTTGGAAAAGATAACTTATCTGGGGCGAGGGTAGATAGCATAATGGTTATGCAAAGAGACTCATGCCTGAAGCTCCAAAGTCCCAGATTCAATCCCTCATACCACCATAAACCAGAGCTGAACAGTGCCCTGGGAAAAAATATACATACATACATACACACACATATATACTAAAATGTAAAAATTAAAAAAAAAAGACAACCTGTTCTAGTGAGGTCACCACCACCTGCCATGCCCATGTTATATATTTTTAAAGATATTATTGACTGATACTGAGATGGTGAGGAGCAGGAGAGAGAAATAGAGACAGGGAGGATAGGAAGAAGGAGAGAATGAGCATGAACCAATCTGGCACACCAAGCACCAATCTGGCACACGCAATGTCAGAGACCAAACTTATTAGGATGCCATGCTTGAGGGCTCAGCATTTTACCCATTATGCCACCTCCCAGGTCACTCATATTACATTTTTTTTTTGTTTAAACATTTTTATTAAAGTAACTGATGATTTATTTTGATTCAGTTCAGAAATACAGTTTGTTGAAACCAGAACTATTTTTTTTTTTTTTTGCCTCCAGGTTTATCCCTGGGGCTCAGTGCCAGCACTACGAATCCACTGCTCCTGGATCATATTACATTTTTATTGTATAACATCACTCTCTAGGATGCTGCCCTGAGAGTGTATCAGCAGTCAGAGTCACTCCATCCTGGTTCTGTTTTCACTAATCCAAAGTATGTTGGAGGCATTTTCTGTATATATTATTACAACTACAGCTAAATTAGGTAAATACTCGTCAAAGGACATAGTTGGATGTTACACACAATTGTAAGTATCCTGTATATTTATTTTTAGGATCTAAAACCCCAGGATTCTATCATCCTATATTTTGGGTTCTGGGGTTAGAATACTGCTTACCCATTAGAGAAAGCACCTTACTTTTATATAGGGCCAAGGGTTTGAGCCCGTGGCACCACATAGGAATAACAAAGGAGGTGCTGTGATGTGTTCTCTCTCTAAAAAAAATAATAATAAGTAACAATAGTAATAATAGGAGAGGCTGGGAAAATTAAAAAATAAATAAATAAAGGGCCTGAGATATGGTTCAGCAGGCTAAGTGCTTGTCTTAATAATGAATGAGGCCTTGGGTTAGATCCCCGGCACCACATGGAAGTACTGGTGACACCTGGTGTGTGTGTGTGTGTGTGTGTGTGATTCCATGAATGGTAAAGCCCCTCAGGTGTTTTATATATATATATATATATATATATATATATATATATGGTCCTAGGTTCGTTCTGCAGTACTGCATTTTGAAAAAAGAATTAAAAATAATTCCACAGTAACTAGTTAGTTTTTAATAATAGGAAAAAAGAGGTCATCAACCAGGAAACATGGCATAAGTAAGGAGAATGAAAATGTATACACAATGAATATAAAAATATAAAAGGAAAAATAATAAGACATTCACAATCAGTTATGGGACAATACAACAAAGATGGGTTTTTACTTAGGCAGATAAAACCCTATTAATATATGAGAGATTAACTAAAGTTTTATGACATAAATCTAAAACAACCTGGGGGCAGAAAAGTTGAAGGAGAGGAAGCATAATTTGCTTCATTTCCTGGGTCCTCCCAGTCATAAAGTGCCTGAGTGCAAAACAGTTTATACACAAAGGGCTGGGAACATAACAGCAGCAGCAAATGCTGGAGAGGCTGTGGGGACAAAGGAACCCTTTTGCACTGCTGGTGGGAATGAGAATTGGTCCAATCTCTGTGGAGAGCAGTCTGGAGAACTCTCACAAGGCTAGATGTGAACCTTCCATATGACCCAGTAATTCCTCTCCTGGGGATATACCCCAAGGACTCCATAACACCCACCAATAGGATAGGTGTACACCTATGTTCATAGCAGCACAATTCGTAATAGCTAAAACCTGGAAGCAACCCAGGTGCCCAACAACAGATGAATGGCTGAGAAAGGTGTGGTATTTATACACAATGGTATACTACACAGCTATTAAGAACAATGAACCCACCTTCTCTTGACTAATCTTGGATGGAGCTAGAAGGAATTATGTTACGTGAGCTAAGTCAGAAAGACAAAGATGAGTATGGTATGATTCCACTCATAAAAGGAAGCTGAGAAAGAAGGAAAAGGGAAACTCAAAGCAAGATTTGACTGAGTTTGGAGTAGGGCACCAAAGTAAAAATTTCTGGGTCGAGGGTTGAGGGTGAGGGTGGATGTTTGGCTTCACTGGGGAGGGGGGGGGGAGGATGTGATGGGACACAGTCTTTTGGTGGTGGGAATGGTATTTCTGTACACTCCTATTAACTTGTAGTCATATAAATCACTATTTAAATAATATAAGAGGGGAAAAATTGAATGTCTCAAACTTTTTAATGCACAGACCATAGGCCAAGTCTTTGAAATGTTGACTCTTAAAAGCTTAGACCAGGGAAAACAGAAGCAACTGGTGGCATTACTCTGTAAGACACAGCTATATACAAATAATGTCAAAGGACACAAATTATGGTGATGTTGTGTATGATACAGGAAATCCTAACAAAGGGATTTTCAAAGTTAACGCAACTGCCAGATAATTTGATTAAAGCAATACCTTTCTATTGCCTTCTTAAACCCTAAGACAGCAGGAACCTCCCGCTTCCTCTATAGAGCCTATATTTACCCCAGTCCTGGAACCTCTAGGGTGGGGCTCACTTTCCTGCATGCTTCTCTCAATTCATATCAAATGATATTGTATATGCTGAACCCAACCTAATCAACACAACGAATATTACCTCAGCAAGCTTCACTTCAGACTGTGTTTAGAGACATAAGGCGTGGAATGTCAGCCCTTCAGCCTCATAACACAAGATTTTCATGCCTGAGGCATCAGAAATTCCAGGTTTAACCCTGGTACCACCATAAGCCACAGCTGAAAGGGGCTCTGGTAAAAACAAAAAGAAAATGGGGGTTGGGGGCTGAGCAAATGCCTAGGTACCAAAAGTCCCAAGTTTTTTGTTTTAATATTTTATTATTTATTTATTTATTTTCCCTTTTGTTGCCCCTGTTGTTTTATTGTTGTAGTTATTATTGTTGTTGTTGTTAATGATGTTGTCGTTGCTAGATAAGACAGAAAGAAATGGAGAGAGGAGGGGAAGACAGAGAGAAGGAGAGGAAGACACCTGCAGACCTGCTTCACCACCTGTGAAGCGACTCCCTCCCAGGTGGGGATCTAGGGGCTGGAACCGGAATTCTTAGGCTGGTCCTTGGGCTTTGTGCCACATGCACTTAACCCACTGTGCTACCATCCGACTCCCAAGTCCCAAGTTTAATCCCCAGTATTACCATAAACTAGAGCTGAGCAGTGTTCTGGCAGGAAAAGAAAAAAGAAATATATATATGGCATTTAATAAAGCCTAAGGAAAATAGCTTACAGATCCACACAGTCACTGAATTTAACTCCATTACTTAGGTCAATATGACAGGTCAAAAACCTTATTACAGAATTATGGGTATAGCCAAACAGGGGAAAGATATAAAACCACTGCTCACCTTTTTCCCTTCGTTTTTATACATGAAGATAGTTTTTCACTTGTACTGTTGTTTTTTATCCTGCACAGTTCAGCCCTTCTTCAAATAGTTTCTTTTTTCTTTTTTTTCTTTTAAACCATAGCACTCCTCTGGTTTATGACGGTGCTGGGGACTGAACCTGGGATTTTGGAGCCACTGGCATGTAGTACTTTTTTTTGTATAACCATTATGCTATCTCCATCACCTTCATATGTTTTCATGTAAACTGAATATCGTTAGTAATGTCCTTGCTGTAGCTTATTTAATTTAAAGAAAATAAATTCCTAAAATCAAGATGAAAGGGACAGTGAAATCGACACACCCACTGCTTGTGACGGTTCCCCCTTATAGATGGGTCCCTCAGGCATGAATCCAAGTTCTTGCATGGGGCACTGTGTGTACTCTACAGAGTATGCCCCGACTAGTCCCAATGCCTTATTTTAATCAGTCATTTAAGTCTCATTAAAATTCGATGTTTTGCAAAGTCCACAGACATGCAGTAAAATAGATTGTCTCTTTTATTTGTCTGCTTATTTATTTAACTTGTTGAGTGAGGGTGGGGCTAGTGAATGCCTCACTGCTCTGGGCCAACCTTTTCTTTTGGCTAAGCTTCCCTCACTATTTTCATCTGTAAGTGAGGACTCAAAACTGGGTTTTAGGTAAGACAAAGCAGGCACCCCCCCCCCCCAGATGAGCTCTCTTTCTAGCTTCTTACTTTCTTTTTAAATTTCATCTTATTCTCTTTCTTCTCTTTAATAATTTAGATTCTTTCTGACACTAATCTGAGGCGAAATTCATGTTACTCTCTAACTCATGTCACACACTCTAAAGTGTGTGAATCAGAAAACTTGAGTTTTGATGCCATGTCATTTCCTGGGATCTAGGTATCTTCTAACATAAACATTCACAGATTCTAAGTATCCCTGTCCAAGTTCTGTTACTTGTCTTTACTGCTTCAGATCTAAAACAAATACCATGTTCTTGTTCATTTTCTGTGAACTGCAATCACTTGTTATCTACTTTGAAATGACAGCTACTGGCAAATTCACACCTCATCTGCCACCTCAAGCTTGTACCTTTCTTTATCTTTAAAAAAGATATAAAGTTGCTCTTTGAATGGAAATTTGATGCTTCCGTCCCACATCCAGAAGAATAATAGTTTTGAACCATTTATGCAATGCAGAAGGTAATCCTTTGTTTTTTACTAGAGCTCTTTGGAGCCCAAAGCACACATTTGGCAGCATTAAAGGATTACTGTGAGCATGTGAGCTAAAGCAAATGTTAAATTCTCACCCAGAGACTGAATTTTAACCTCAGAAGCGGAGTATTTTAACTGAGTTACCCTGGTGTTGTTACATATAAGATAAACTCACTGGGTACAGTGGGGGAAGAGAGATGAGTTACAACATGCTCAAGACAGCCTGGACTCTAAAAGGAAATAGTTACAAACTCTGCTCTACCGTCTCCAAAAATCCTTTGCTACAGAGAAGAATGTGATAAATCACAAGCAAGCTTTTTTTTTTTGGTGAGAATTCTGAAGAAAGTCACATATAAAGAGAGTGTAATGTCTGAGTATTTCAAAATATCTAATTCTACATTATAAAAATTCAACAAATAGGATAAGAGTGAAAACTAAGAAGAATTCAAGCAGCTTGGCATGTTAAATATAGAAAAAATGAACAGATTAAATATGTATTAATATATTGTGTTGTCGGAAAAAATCATGATATATTTTTCCTGTTTTTTTTTATGCAGAGTCACATGACTTTTTCTGACAACCCAAACAGAAAGGAATGAAACCTACCCACAGTCATCAAATATTCATCAAAACATAGAGGAGACAAATATTCATGAAAATATTGATCCTCGTGCATTTTTAGTTAAGCTAGCCCACCCACTGGTGACAGCCATTCTAGATCTGTACATTTTGTCCAAGATAACAGATGAAACGCATAGCTGTTTATCACACTAACTAGCAGACAACAGAACTGGTCAGTTGTTCTTGTCCCTGCATTTCTTGGAAAGGGCAAAAAGCACTGGCCCTGAGTAACTTCAGTTTGTTGAGTTGCCTTGCTCCATTTCAACTCTGGTCCACACCATCAGACAGTAGGGCTGATGATAACCGAAGACAAGACATATAGATATGATATAAGCTGACTCAGAGGCTGTGGTTTTCCACTACAGTTGCACCCCTGGGGCCCATCCTAATTGTGTGCTGAGGCAATTAATTCAAAGAGGAAAAGCAAAGGAGCAAAATTTTAAAAAGTGAGGCAGAGGATTTGCACACTTTTTTTGAAAAAAAAAATTATTATCTCTATTTATTTCTTGGATAAAGACAGCCAGAAATCGAGAGGGAGGGAATGATAGAAAAGGGAGAGACAGAGAGACACCTGCAACACTGCTTTACTACTCACAAAGCTTTCCCCCTGCAGGTGGGGACTGAGGGCTCGAACCCAGGTGCTTGCACATTATAACGTGTGCTCAACTAGGTGTGCCATGACTACCTGGTTCCAGGATTTGCACATTTAATGCCCCATAGGTCACAAGTGAAGTAAAGTAAATTAGTCATTAAAAAAAAAAAAACCCGAAAGGTTGGAAGGTGGAGCAATGGATAAAGCACTGGACTCTCTCAAGCATGAGGTCCTGAGGTCAATCCTTGACAGTACATGATACTATGACCCTCTTTCTCTCTTCTCCTATCTCTCTCATTAATCAATTAAAAAATATTTTAAAATATTGAAAGGTGATCAAATACAACATATGCTTTAAGAATAGCAAATGATTAAACTCTGGTGACACAGGATGAAAACAATGAAGAGACTGATGAAGTTGGGGCAGTATGCTTCTTATACTACCTGCTGTGGAAGATTTTTTTTTTTTTAATTTTTATTTATAAAAAGGAAACACTGACAAAAACCATAGGATAAGAGGGGTACAACTCCACACAATTCCCACCAGAATTCTGTATCCCATCCCCTCCCCTGATAGCTCTCCTATTCTTTACCCCTCTGGAGTACAGACCCAGGGTCATTATGGGGTGCAGAAGGTGGAAGGTTTGGCTTCTGTAATTGCTTCCCTGCTGAACATGGGTGTTGCCAGGTGGATCCATACTCCCAGCCTGTCTCTCTCTTTTCCTAGTGGGGCAGGGCTCTGGGGAAGCAAGCTCCAGGACACATCGGTGGGGTCGTCTGCCCAGGGAAGTCTGGTTGGCATCCTGTTAGCATCTGGAACCTGGTGGCTAAAAAAGAGTTAACATATAAAGCCAAAAAAAATTGTTGACTGGCGGCCATTTTTTTTTTTTTTTGGAAGGGACAGAGAGAAATTGAGAGGAAGGGGAAATAGAGAGGGGGAGAGAAAGATAACCACAGACTTTTGCCGCTAATCAAGCGGACCCCCGGCAGGTGGAGAGCAGAGGTTCGAACCAGGATCCTTGCGAGTCCTTGCACTATGTACTATGTGCACTTAACCAGGTGTGCCACCTCCCCCATTTTCTCATCATTAATTCACAAGTTGATTACCAGCAACAAATAAACAAATGGGGAGGGGAACAAAACATAAGTCCAGTTTCTAAAAATTATTATATTCGGGGGGGGGGCAGGCAGTGGCATACCAGGTTAAGCACAAGGACCTAGGTTCTAAGCCCTTGGCCCCCATCTGCATGGGGAAAGCTTCATGAATGCTGAAGCAGGGCTGCAGGTGTCTCTGTGTCTCTTTACCTCTCTCTATTTCCCCTCCCCCTCTCAATTTCTCTCTGTCTCTATCCAATGTTAATAATAGTAATAATAGCTCACTTGAGTAGTGTGCTGTAAAAAAATTATATTCAATTGAATTTTACTCTGTTAAAATGCCCAGGAAGCTTCAGAATAGTCTTGATTTCTGTAATGACTTCACTATGGATAGGTAATAAAAGATCTGCAGGACTACCACTGGCTCAAAGATCATCACTGAGTATCATTGATTTAAACTGTGTATGGGCGGGACTGAGAAGCCTTATTAAAGACTACCGAATTAGGGGCCAGCGTATCAGAACTGTGCTTTACTCAGACTAATCTGATGGTAATCTGCATACTAGACCAGTTCAGAAATGGGTCAGAAAGATGAGATGACCAATGTTCAGTGGGAATAGAAACCAGAAGGATTATGTATGTATCCATGGAACTTACAGTCTTCAAACCCAGGTTTCATGCTTTGAAATTCTACCCTACAGCATTTCAAAAGGGAAGTGTACAGGGACAGTAATATTATAGACGGTTAGATGTTCTGATTAAAATGAAAATTTCATATATATATATACATATATATATGTATATATATGTATATATATATATGAAAACTGCCGCATGCAGCACCTCATTTGGATGTGTCTGGAGATTTGGAAGCTTGACTATTCTATGTTCTCCTAAAAATGGACCTTGAGAGCTTGTTTGGAGGTTCTAGCAGGGGAGCACAGCTATTCATATACCGTCAACTGAAGACCGGTCCGTCTCTCTTTGGGGAAGGCCGTCTTCGACCGAGCACGCAGCCTTGGTAGGGTCACACATGGAGCGGTGAGGGAGGAAGGGGACACCCGCCTAGCCAGCCCAATCAGCAAAATCAACCCTGGCAATCAATGGGGTGACAGATGTCGCAGCCAGATCACCCTCACATCCTAAAATGAAAATTTCTTATCAATCAAGCAAAGCAGTAAATAACTCCCTACTATATTGATAATGATAGAACTGCTTTGGCTGAAAAATAAAGAAACACTAATTTGTATTTATGAATAGTTTTGATTTGTATCTAAGAATAGAGTAAAAAATTAGAAATAATTTTGATCCATGCCCTTAAAACCATCTGTGCTATTACTCATCTGACAAGCTCAATGAATACATTTTCACTCATGATAGTTTCAATTTGCATCAAGAGATTGCTCAACTATGGTGAGAGAAGTGGCATACTGGTGCAGGGCAGGACTTGTAGGCATTTAGGGCCCCACATGCCAGAGTGATGTTCTGATTCTTTCTCTCAGGAGTAAATAAATAGGTCTGTAAAGGACAGGAAAAAAAGCGCACTGGCAACATAGCACACTTGGATAGTGTGCTGCTTTGCCATGTGTGTGACCTAGGTTGAAGTCCGGCCTCCACCACACTGAAAGAAATTTAGGTGCTGTGGTTTCTTTAATTTGCTCTGTCTTTCTCTACCTAAAAGATAAAGAGAAAAAGATAGAGAAAGTGAAGGAAAAGAAGGAAGGAAATGAAAAAAATTAAAAGATCACTCTTAGCTGTTGGGCTTAGGCAGAAATTAGTAAAGTCAAGGCCCCTTGGCATATACCTAAAATAGAGCTTTTTCCAAAATGGAGACCCCAAATCTTATCTACTATATTCTTACCTTTAAGTTCCTGATTATTAAACAATTTGTTCTGCTTTATATCTCAATGTTTTTTCAGCCACCAAGTTGCAAATGACACCAACCTGACTTCCCTGGAGAGGTGACCCAGGAACCCCAACTCTGCAGAGCCCTGCCCTACTATGGAAATAGTCTGGAAGTATGGATCGACTTGCCAATGTCCATGTCCAGCAGAAGCCAGACCTCCCACTTTCTGCATCCCATAATGATGCTGAGTCCATGCTTTCAGAGGATAAAGAACAGAAAAGCTTCCAATGGAGGGGATGCGTTACAGAACTCTAGTGGTGGGAATTGTGTGGAATTCACTCAACTATTAATAGTCTAGAAAATTGAAGTCTACATAGTAGACAATAACCATTCATAAGTTATCTTATAGTGTGACTTTCATTGTCTTCAAGACACAATTAAAATATGTAGTTAAAAAAAATCTCCATATTGGGGAAGCAGCAGCTAGAAGAATTCTTGAGTTTTTCAACTTCTGGTTAGAGTATGAGTGAGAGAGTCGGGTGATAGAGAAGTGGGTTAACCGCACACGTGGCACAAAGCACAAGGACCAGCATAAGGATCCTGGTTCAAGCCCCCAGCTCCCCACCTGCTGGGGAGTTGTTTCACAAGCAGTGAAGCAGGTCTGCAGGTGTCTTTCTCTCCCCGTCTTTCCCCTCCTCTCTCCATTTCTCTCTGTCCTAACAATGACAACATCAATAACAATAACTACAACAACAATACAAAAAACAAGGGCAACATAATGGAAAATAAATAAATGAATGAAAAAAAGAAGTATGAGTGAGAGGTCTGGGGAAAGAGCATAATGGTTATGCAAAATGCCTTTCATGTCTGAGGCATCAAAGGTGCCAGGTTCAATCCCCAGCACTGCCATAACCCAGAGCTGAGTAGTGCCGGGGAGGGGGTGGGTAGGGAGTACGAGTGACAACTCATGGTTTTAAAGAGAGACGAATAAATGTAGAAATATATATACACACACATATGCACATCACACACACATTTCCTAACTATGGATGCTGAGGAAATCTAGAAGAAATGCCTCAACTGAGTTTATGGTGCCTGCCATCCAGAACAGGTTCCTAAAAAACATTAAAAAATAAAATTAATTGGTCCGGGAGGTGGTGCAGTAGTTAAGGAACTAGACTCTCAACCATGAGGTCCTGAGTTCAATCCCCAGCCGCACATGTACTAGAGTGATGTCCGGCTCATTCTCTCTCTCCTCCTATATTTGTCATTAATAAAATAAATAAAATCTTACAAAGAAATTAAAATTGGAAGTCAGGCAGCAGCACAGCGGGTTAAGCGCATGTGGCGCAAAGCACAAGGACTGGAGTTAAGAATCTCGGTTCGAGCCCCTGGCTCCCCACCTGCAGGGGAGTCGCTTCACAGGCGGTGAAGCAGGTCTGCAGGTGTCTTTCTCTCCCCCTCTCTCATCCCCTCCTCTCTCCATTTCTCTATGTCCTATCCAACAACTAGGAAGGGCAACAAAAGGGGAAAAAATGGCCTCCAGGAGCAGTGGATTCTTAGTGCAGGCACCAAGCCCCAGCAATAAGCCTGGAGGCAAAAAAAAAAAAAAAAAGATAACTCTGAATTTTCTATTTGAATATGGGCTACAGCATAGACATTATTACATAAATATCCTCCCTGACTTCATAAGTACATTTGGTCATGTAAGAGAATGATCTTATTCTGAGGAAATGTAACTTCTTATACATTTACAAGTAAAAGACATGTCTAAACTGTAACCTTAAATAACACACCAGGAGGTGGTACAGTGGATAAAACACTGCATTCTCAAGTGTGAGGTCCTGAGTTCAATCCCCAGCAGGTCATGTACCAGTGTGATGTCTGGTTCTTTCTCTCTCTCTCTCTCTCTCTCTCTAACCTCCCCTCCTATCTTCTTCATGAATAAATAAATAAAATCTTAAAAAAAAAAAAGTTCTGTCAGGCGGTAGCACAGGGTTAAGCGCAGGCAGCAAAAAAGAAAAGTTCTTATTACCATTTTGTTTACAAGCTTGAAGCCTTTTTTTTTTTTATTTACAAAATTATAAGATAACAGGGTACAACTCTACACGGTTCCCACCACCAGAGTTCTAGATCCCCAGTCCCTCCATTGTAAGCCACAGCAGTTCTCCCAAGGTTGCAGATATGAGTCAACTATTATTTCTACATCTGTCTATACTTGTATATATTTGGTCTTTATTATTTTTTTAAAATATATATTTCCTTTCTGTTGCCCTTATCTTTTTTTTTATTGTTGTTGTAGTTATTACTGTTGTTGATGTCGTCGTTGTTGGATAGGACAGAGAGAAATGGACAGAGGAGGGAAAGACAGAGAGGAGGAGAGAAAGATAGACACCTGCAGATGAGGAGCCGGGGGCTCCAATCAGGATCCTTATGCGGGTCCTTGCACTTTGTGCCACTTGTACTTAACCCGCTGCACTACCGCCTGACTACCGGTCTTAATTTTTTTAATATAGGTACCATTTTCTCTTCCTTTCCAAGTCTTACATACACTCATTACTACATCCAAATGCCCCTCCCTCTTTCTTACTCTCTCTCAAGTTCCTGATGGAGTTGGAGTTCAGAGCCACCTGGTCATCTTCCCTCTATCGTTTCTTCCCCACAGGAAGTCTGGATCAAAATTGGTTTTGGGATGCAGAAGGTGGGAGTTTTGGTTTCTGTAATTGCTTCTCTGCTGGACATAGGTACTGGCAGGTCTATCCATACCCCCAGTCTGTGAAGCCATTTATTTTTTTTTGTAAATTCTCCCCACAATTTATATTTATTTTCATGGCAATCTTTTAAAAAAAATTATTTATTTTCCCTTTTGTTGCCCTTGCTTTTTATTGTCATTGTAGTTATTATTGTTGTTGTTATTGATGTCGTTGTTGTTGGATAGGACAGAGAGAAATGGAGAGAGGAGGGGAAGACAGAGAGGGGGAGAGAAAGCTAGACACCTGCAGACTTGCTTCACAGCTTTTGAAACGACTCCCCTGCATGTGGGAGCCGGGGGCTCCAACCGAGATTCTTAAGCTGGTCCTTGCGCTTTGCGCCGTGTGCGCTTAACCCGCTGCGTTACTGCCGGACTCCCAGCTTTAAAAACAAAATTAACACCATAAGGTTTTAACTATCTAGCAAACACTCTTAAGTGTACTTGTTCTTTTCATGTATGTATATTACTTCCTAGCAGGAATTCACTCCCTGAATGAAGCAAGAGAGCTTGTTATTTCTTTTTCAACTCTTGTTTTATTTATTTTATCTATTTTTTTTTACCAGAGCACAGCTCAGCTCTGGCTTATGGTGGTGCAGGGGATTGAACCTGGGTCTTTGGAGCCTCAGGCATGAGACTCTTTGCATAACCACTATGCTATCTACCCCTGCCCCTTTTTCAACTCTTAACACACAACAACATGCACATAATAGATATTTAATAAATGATTGTTCAACTGAACTAAAATACTATAATATCTCTTTTTACTACATCTTATCCCAGGAAAGTTAGTGAGCAAAAAATGTTACTTAAGATGATATTTAAAAATGCATCAAAATAACCAAACAAAACCAACAAATATTATCTAGTAGGAAACAGAAATAGTGGGGAAACACCACAACAGGAACAGTAAATGTTTTTGTCATTGAAAGATTAGATATAAAGACAAGTCAGCAAACTCCAAAACGAGGTAGTTAAAACAAAAATACGGGCGGTAGCGCGGAGGTTAAGTTAAGCACACATGGCACGCAAGGACTGGAGTAAGGATCCCGCTTCAAGCCCCAGCTCCCCACCTGCAGGGGAGTCGCTTCACAAGCAGTGAAGCAGGTCTGCAGGTGTCTGTCTTTCTCTCCCCCTCTCTGTCTTCCCTTTCTCTCTCCTTTTCTATCTGTCCTATCCAACAACAACGACAACAATAATAACTACAACAATAAAACAACAAGGGCAACAAAAGGGAATAAATAAAATATTTTTTTAAAAAAACAGCAGCTTGGGAAGTGTCATTCATAGTGGTGAAAGTGCTGGACTTACAAGCAAGAGGTCCTGGCTTTGACCCGCAGCATCACACATGGCAGAGTTAGGCTCTGGTTCTCGTCTCCCAACTTTGAGAATTTTTTTTTTTTTTAAGCAAAGGAATGAAACTAAATAGGCCAACTCTACTTTCTTTTTTTTTTTTAATTCTTTTAATTATCTTTATTTATTTATTGGATAGAGACAGCCAGAAATCAAGAAAGAAAGGGGGTGACAGAGAGGAAGAGAGACAAAGAGACACCTGCAACACTGCTTCACCACTCACAAAGCTCTCCCCCTGCAGGTAGGGATCGGGGATTTGAACCTAGGTCCTTCAGCCTTGTAATATGTGCGCTCAACCAGGTGCACTACCATCTGGCCCTTAACTCTACTTTCTAACCAAGAAAAATTTTGAGTCTATAATTTCAAGTTCTTGCGTTTCAATGCTATGCAAATTAAGGGCAAAAGTTAAATATTCAAAGAAAATGTAGTACTATTACAAGTGCTTAAAATAAAACAGATGTATTGCACCAAAGCAAACGTTTCTGGGGTGGGTGGAAGAGGACTCTGGGGTGGGGCGGAGGGTTCAGGTCCTAGAACAGGATGGCAGAGGGCCTAGTGGGGGTTGTATTGTTATGTGGAAAACTGAGAAATGTTATGCATGTACAAACTATTGTATTTACTGTCAACTGTAAAACATTAATCCTCCAATAAAGAAAAAAGCAAGAGTAAAAAAGATTAGTAAAGGGAAGACAGAGAGAGAGACTTTGCACTGGGACAGAATTCTATGTTAGCTATTTTCTTTGTTTTTTTTTTTCATAATCTCAAGGCAATTTTTCAAAACTTTAAACAATTTTAATGTCAAAAAAAAAAGAAAAGAAAAGAAAGAAAACAGAGGCCAGAAAGATAGTATAAAGGTTATGTGAAAAAGGCTTTCACACCTGAGGCTCCAAGGTCCCAGATTCAATCCCAGTGCTACTTTTAAGTCAAAGTTGAGCAGTTGTCTGATAAAAAAAAAGGGGGTGGGGTGGGGCAGGGGAAGGAAGTGTGGCTGAAAGAGTGCAAGTTATAATGCATAGAAACATGCTGCGAAGCAGGTCTGCAGAATCGTCCTCCCCCTTCTCTCTCAACTTCTCTCTGTCATATCAAATAAAATAAAAAATTATGGCTGCCAGGATCAGTGGATTCACAGTGCCAGCACCAAGCCACATTGATAACCCTGGAGACAGAAAAATAAAAATAGGTATTGGGGGGTTGCACACCAGGTAGAGTGCATGTGCTGCTCTGCACAAGGACCCGTCCCCCCCTGCAGGGAAGAAGCTTCATGAGTGTGAGTGTGTGTGGGGGGGGGGCGGCGCTGTACTGCAAATGCCTCTCATTTCTCCCCCTTCCTTCTCAATTTTTCTCTCTCTCAATTTTATGTTTAATTTAAGGAAAGTTTTAGATACTGATTTTCAGGCCTGTCCCCCACCCCATCAGGGTTTTCACTGGGGCTTGGTGCCAGTGAGATTCCATACACCGGCAGCCATTTTTCCTTTCTTTTTTTTTTTTTAATTTTGATTTAAGTATTTTATTTTATTTGATATAACAGAAATTGAGAGGGGTGTGAGAGAGAGAGAATGAGATCCCTGCAGTACTTGCAGGTGGGGAGCAGGGTTTAGAACCTGAGGTCTTGAAGATGGTAATGAGTTCTCACAACTGTTGTGCCACCACCGAAACTCCCCTTTTCAAAATATTCTATTTTATTTTATTTATTTTTGCCTCCAGGGTTATCGCTGGGACTTGGTACCTACACTATGAATTCACTGTTCCTGAAGGCCATTTTTTCTGTTTTAGAGAATGGGGTAGAAAGAAATGGAGGGGGAAGAGGAAGATAGAGAGGGAGAGTAGAAGGACAGACATGCTTCACCTCTCATGAGGCAACCTTTGCTGCAGGTGGGGAGCCAGGGACTCGAACCTGATCTTTGCGCTTCATACTATGTGCACTTAACCTGGTGCAGTATTGCCCGGCCTCCTCCCAAATGACTCTTTATAGTTTTCCTCTCTACCTTTATCTTCTTACTCTGATTTTCTTTGTTGACTCTAATTATTAACTGTCTGTTTTTTAATTAAACTGAAAGCTAAAGTGCCACAGACATGGTAGTATTGACGACATCCTTTACTTCAGCTACAGCTTTCTCTCCATTATTCAAATTCTCAAAAGTATTTCTTTACTTGCCCTTGGACCTCAGAGGTTGCTGTTATTTTAGTGTTTGACTTTTAAAGTTTTAGGAGTTCTGCTAGTAAAATAATCCATTTTCTTTTTTCAGTAAAGGTGGCATAATTCTTACTGGGGCCATTTTTATTCCATTTGTTTTACAGGTCTTCATTTTGCCTAACTTTAAATGAACATGGGATTTTATGTTTTCCTATAGTAGAAATTTAATCTAGACTGTGAGGCGATTTAAAAAAAAAAAAAGGAAAGGAAGGTGAACCTTCTAAGAGATAATTTATGGGAAAAAATAAGTGAAAATAAATTTGACCTTGGTCTGATTCCATATGTCTCATCTCTCTCTCTTTTTTAATTAACTAACTAATCAATTAATTAATTAGGTTATTTACTTACTTTGTCTTGGATAGAGACAGAGAAATTGAGAGAGACACCTGCAACACTGCTTTACCACTCCCTGCAAGGTGGGAAGCTAGGGGTTTGAACCAGGATCCTTGCGCTGGTCCTTCTGCTTCATACTATGTGCCCTTAACTAGATGCACTACCGCCCAGCCCCCTGTTTTAAAAAGTAAACACTGTTCGTTCCTTTACTTGTCCATGTTATAACAAGATTTGCAAATATTTCCATTCTGGCACTTGCATGAATTTTGGAGGCCAAGTTTCCACGAAACCCTAAAGGCAAAAATCAATGGTCTTTAGTAATATTTCTTTAGTGTCTGATGAGTACATATCTGCAGGCTTAATGCAGTGTATGTCTGGGATTGGAGGTGGGATGGGAATAGGACAAAAAGTATAGGGTGGGGCAAATAGCATACAGGTTATGCAAACAGACTCTCATTCCTGAGGCTCCCAGGTCCTACGTTCAATTCCCCCACCCAACCTCAAGCCAGAGTTGAGCAGTGCTCTGGAAAATATATAAATAAATAAAATTTTATCTGTGCCTGTAAGTACTCTATTTGAAGAGACAGAGGAAACATGCAAGAAACAACAGTTAAAGGCAAACTGAGTAAAGATGAAAAGAAAAATAGAAGAGAGCCGAGTGGTAGCCCACCTGGTTGAGCTCACATGTTACAATGGTACATTGTACACCTGGTTGAGCTCACATGTTACAATGGTACATTGTACACCTGGTTGAGCTCACATGTACATGGTACACTGTACACCTGGTTGAGCTCACATGTTACAATGGTACATTGTACACCTGGTTGAACTCACATGTACATGGTACACTGTACACCTGGTTGAGCTCATATGTTACAATGGTACATTGTACACCTGGTTGAGCTCACATGTATATGGTACATTGTACACCTGGTTGAGGTCACATGTACATGGTACAACTCAGGTTTAAGGCCCTGGTCCCCATCTGCAGGGGGAAACTTTGGGAGTGGGGAAGCAGTGGTGCAAGTGTCTCTTGGTCTCTCTTCCTCTCTCTCACACCCTTCCCTCTCGACTTCTGGCTGTCTCTACCCAATATATAAATAAAGATAATAAAAAAATTTAAAAGAAGAATATGATAAAGTATAAATAAGCATTAGGCACAAATACTGAAATCTACATTCTGATTCAAGCTCCATTAACAATATTTTTTTTTAAACTTGGACATCTAGACACTCTTCTGAGCCATACTTTCTTTAGCCATAAAATCATGGGGTTAGGTAAAACAATTCTATTCTACTTATGCCAATATTTATTTCACACACCTCAATCAGTACAAAGTTTTTATTTGTAGTCTCATTTAAAGATATCAAAACAGAATGTATGTGCTTATAATCCTAATGCAACCATTGAACCCAATTTTTAAGATTACATGTAATAAAAACACCAATTAAAACAATGATTTAATATGACTTATGATATAGCTCTATAAAAAATTGATTTTCTGCTTATAGCTTACATGTGGGTTGTAATGAGACAGCTTCTTTCTACGGATTACAAGAATTTGAGGACTGAATTCTCCCACCACGTCTCTCTCTTTTTTTTTTCTCTTACAGCTTGCGGTGGTACTTAATTTTATTATTTTTACTCTCATAATTATAAAAAGAAGTGCAAATCTGGGCACTGAAATTTCTATAGGAATGTTTGGGAATTAGCAGGTGTTTCACCCTCTAAAGCACACACATTACTATGTGCTTCACCTTGCAGAAGGACATGTGTTCAAGCCCAGGGCCCACAACCACACCTGTACCTGCAGGGGAGAAACTTTACCAATGGCAAAGCTATGCTCCAGTGCCTCTCTTATTTCTCTCTTCCTAGCTCTATTTCTCACCCTATTATCTATAGGGCAGGAAAAAAAGAAGAAAAAACTACCCAGTGCAGTGGAATCATGCAGGCACAGATTTCCATTGATAACATGGGTGGGGGGAAAATGTTACTCTAAGGTTCTGCCTATGATCATCTGAACATACACTGAAATAAAAGCCAAGAATTTTTTTATATTTATTTATTTATTCCATTTTTGTTGCCCTTGTTGTTTTGCTAATAATTTTTAAGCATTCTAATTACATTTTAAAATTTTTTTATATTTATTTATCCCCTTTTGTTGCCCTTGTTTTATTGTTGTAGTTATTATTATTGTTCTCATTGTTGTTGGATAGGACAGAGATAAATGGAGAGAGAGAGCGGAAGACAGAGAGGGGGAGAGAAAGATAGACACCTGCAGACCTGCTTCACCCCCTGTGAAGCGACTCCCCTGCAGATGGGGAGCCGGGGCTCGAACTGGAATCCTTACACCGGTCCTTGCGCTTTGTGCCACCTGTGCTTAACCCACTGAGCTACAGCCCGACTCTCTAATTACATTTTCCCTCTTTTTTCTTTTTTGCATTTCTCTGTTTTTTATAAACATGTATTTTTCCAACTGAGGTTTTATAAATGATAACTTTGCTGAGATATAATGCACATACCACGCAATTTACACATTGAAGATGTATAATCCAACAGTTCTAAGTATAGTGACAAAATTGCCACAACCAATTTTAGAACATGCTATCACTCCAAGAGCCTCCTTATTCCTCTAACCCCACTTAGGCGCACTGTCACTTTCCATTCTCTCAGCCCTTCTTCCTCCCCACCACCCAAGCCCTAGGCAACCACTATGCCACTAGTCTTATTTTCTGCCTGTTTGGACATGCCTATTCTGGATATTTCATAGAAGTGGACTCATACAGTATGTGCTTCTGATAATTAGCATAATGGTTTCAAGGTACATCTATCTTGAAAAATGTCAAAATTTTGTTTTACTGCCAAACAGTAGTTTATTGTATAGGTCTACCATATCTTATTTATCCATTTGTTATTAGCTGATGGACATTTGAGCATCTGCTTTTTAGCCATTATAAATAATGCTACTGCAAACACTCCTGTAGGAGTTGTTCTTACACACCTGTTTATAGTTCTTTTCAGTATATACCTAGATGTAGAGCATGCTAGCTTAATGTTTAACTTATGGAAAACCCACCATACCCTTATAACTATTACATTCTCACCAGCAAAAGCTCTAATTTCCGTGCCTCAAGGAAGGAAGTAGAATCTCATTATGGTTTTGATCTGCACCATAACCAAACTTCCACAGAAAGCACTGTGGAAACTAGTCACTTTAACATATTATTTCATGTAATTATACATTTTTCTCCCTTTTGGAAAGAGCGCTTAGCTGTCATTTTCCATTATTCCAGTGGGTACTCTTTGCCTTAGAATCCTATTTTGGGGGAGTTAGGCGGTAGCGCAGTGGGTTAAGCACACGTGGTGCAAAGCACAAGGACCTGCCTAAGGATCCCGGTTTGAGCCCCTGGCTCCTCACCTGCAGGGGAGTCGCTTCACAGGCAGTGAAGCAGGTCTGCAGGTGTCTATCTTTCTCTCCCCCTCTGTCTTCCCCTCCTCTCTCCATTTCACTCTGTCCTATCCAACAACAACAACAATAACAACAACAAGGGCAACAAAAGGGAATAAATAAATATTTTTTAAAAAAGAATCCTATTTTGGGGGGCTGGATGGTGGTGCAACTGGTTGAGTGCACAAGTTACAGTGCAGGAGGACCCAGGTTCCAAGTACCTCAGTCCCCACCTGCAGGGGGAAAGCCTCACGAGTGATGAAGCAGTGCTGCAGGCATCTCCCCCCCCACTCTCTTCCTCTTCTGTCTCCATTTCTGGCTACCTATCCAATAAATAAATCAAGATAATAATAAAAAAAAAATCTGTTTTTGAGGATCATTGAGTGTCCTGACATATTTGTCAATCGCACACAGAAGCAAGAGTTTCTACAAAGCCACAAAGGCATTAAGTAGAAATGACTAGAGAGGAAATCTACAACTCTTAGAAATAAGCTCATCTGGGTGGGGGAGATAGCATAATGGTTATGCAAACAGACTCTCATGCCTGAGGCTCCAAAGTTCCAGGTTCAGTCCCCCACACCACCATAAGCCAGAGCTGAGCAGTGCTCCGGTGTTTCTCTGTGTGTGTGTCTCTCTCTCTGCATCTCTCTCAAAAATAAAATAAATATTTTTAAAAAAGAAATAAACTCATCTGAATGACATCAGAAAATTTCCCATACACTTCCTAAACACTAAATTAGTAGTGTGTCACCGTGATATTCTGGTCCTCTCTTCTCTTTATTAGTAAATAAATCTTTTTTTTTTCTTTTTGGCCTCCAGGGTTATCTCTGGAGCTCATGGCTACACTATGAATCCCCTGTTACTGGTGGCCAGTTTTGTCCGTATTATTGGACAAGGCAGAGAGAAATTGAGAGGGAAGGGGAAGATAGGGGGAGAGAAAAATAGACACTTACAGACCTTCACTGCTTGTGAAGCGACTTTATTTAAAAAAAAAAAAAAATTGCAGGGGCCAGGTGTTAGCACAGCAGGTTCGGTGCACATGGCACTAAGGGCAAGGACCTGCCAAGGATCCTGATTTGAGGCCCCAGCACCTCACCTGTGTGTGTGTGTGTGGGGGGGGGGGTTTGCCTCACCCATGGTGAAGCAGGTCTGTGCAGCTATCTATCTTTCTCTCCAACCCCCCTTTCCCTCCTCTCTTGACTTCTCTCTGTCCTATCCAACAACAGCAGCAGCAATGGCAACAGTAACAATGGCAACAAGGGCAACAAAATGGGAAAAATGGCCTCAAGGAGCAATGGATTTGTAGTGCAGGCATCGAGCCCCAGCAGTAACTCTGGAGGCAAAAAAAAAAAAAAAAAAAAGCCTGGCAAAATAGCTCACTTGGATAATGCACTGCTTTGCCAAGTGTACGACCCGGCTTCAATCATCATCTCCACTTCATTGAAGGAAGCTTCAGTCTCTTTTACTCTCTGTTTCCCTGTCTCTATCTTATTAAAAAAAAAAAAATCCATCAGGAACAGTGGAATCATACAAATCACAGCAATAAGCCATAACCCCCCAAATATATATTTGGATAAATGTGTATAATTACGTATATGTCTCAGTCTACTTACACATGTACTTTAAGAATGGATGTTCATATTGATTAACAAACAAAGTTGTATCACGAATTTAACTAGAATAAAGAACATTATTATTTAATATGGTACCACACAATGTTAACACTGGCTTGTTTGCTTTTTCTTTATCTGATAAGAAAGAAATTGAGAGGGAAAGAGACAGAGAGGGAGTCTGGCGGTAGCGCAGCGGGTTAAGCGCATGTGGCGCAAAGAGCAAGAACCGTTGGAAGGATCCCAGTTCGAGCCCCCGGCTCCCCACCTGCAGTGGAGTCGCTTCACAGACAGTGAAGTAGGTCTGCAGGTGTCTATCTTTCTCTCTCCCCTTCTCTGTCTTCCCCTCCTCTCTCCATTTCTCTCTGTCCTATCCAACAACAATAATAACTACAACAATAAAACAAGGGCAACAAAAGGGAGTAAATAAATAGCAAAAAAAAAAATTAAAAAAAAAAAAGAGACAGAGAGACACCTGCAGTACCTGCTTCACCACTCGTGAAGCTTCCCACACACAGGTGGGGAGTGGGAGGCTCGAATCCAGGTAATTTCTGCGCTTAACTATGTGTGCCTTTGCCCAGCCCCAACACTATTCCAAATTTTAAACCCAAGTCAGGAACTCTATCCTGTCCTAACAAGGAATGGAGTCTCCTTAATTCTATCATTTCATAAATTATGAGATGTTAAAATGAATTTAGGCCAATGTTTGCTTTTAATTAAGGCTCTCATTGTCTCATGGAGCCTGTTCAATCATCCTGTTTACTAAAGGCAGATGACTCTTCAGTAAACACTGAAACACATATGTAATTATACACATTTATCCATATATATATATATATATATATATATGTGTGTGTGTGTGTGTGTATGTATATATAGGGCATGGCTTATTGCTGGGGCTTTGTATGACTTCACTGTTCCTTTTGTGTTTCACATAAGAAAAACAGTGAATTTCTACATATGAAATAAATACTTCGGGGTTTTTAGCATATATTTCCATTACCTTATGAGATAACTTTATTTTTATTATTTTTCTTATTTATTTTAGTATTAATATTGGCTTTTATTATTTATTAATAATGTTATTTAACTTTAATTTCTTACTTATTTTTATTTATTTATTTTATCTTATGAAATAACTTTAGTATATTTATTTGCGTTATCTTATGAGATAACTCCTCCTCTTTGGTTCTAACACACTAAAAAAAAAAAAATTGAGGCTCCTGCTATATTTTTCAATGGCTGATCAACTAAACCACATTCTCTGCTCTTATACCCAAGACACATGTATCTGCTATTAAAGAAACCATGACTACAGAAATTGGTGAACTATAAAAGCCGTAGCGATCCAACCTCAGTAGTCTCAAGGTTGAGCAGATGTGACTCCTCACAGATCTCCCAGGACTACATCCTACAAAACTATAATTAACAATCACAAGGGAGCCTCCAGTCGTCTTCCTATCCTTAGCTCAGCAGTCTCACCTGGACCACAAGTCTAGGTTACCAGATGTTTTCTCATCATCAGGGGCACGTCTACCACCTAAACAGTCTAGTATAGTGAAAGTTTTCTTGCATTTGGAGTTTCTTTCTGGCAGATTCATCAGACATCAAGAATAGGAAGAAAGAGATCAATGGCTTCTGATGGCTAAACCTAAGTTCCTGTTCAACTTTCACTACAGAGAAAAGAAAACAAAACCACCAGGGTCTGAGGCAGAGCATAATGGTGTATAAAATTGCCTACAGAATGAGACCTCAAGGTCCCAGGTTGAATCTCCAGCACCACTATGAGCCACAGCTGAGCAGCCCTCTGGTAAGAGAAATGAATAAATAAATAATAATCAAGAAAGGAAAAAGGAAAAGAAAAAAACAACAACCAATTTTCAAATAACCATGTTTTCCCCAAGTTAAAATTAGTTTAGTGATAAAAAAGAGAAAAAGAATACTATTTGTATGACTTTTTTTTTTTTTTACTAGAGCACTATTCACCTCTGGTTTTTGGTGGGGGGTGAGATTGAACCTGGGACTTTGGAGCTTCAGGCATGAGAGTCTCTTTGCATAACCATTATGCTGTCTACCCTACCCAAAGAATACTATTTATACTCCTAGCGCCACTTCAAGTTTATGAGAAAACCATATCCAATTCTGATTTTGGAGTTTTCCCTAGGAGACAGAAGAGGAACTCTCTCTCTCTCTCTCTTTCTCTCTCACTATCATACATCAGGAGAGGGAAGGCAGAATGCCTCCTGAATATCTTTTTACACACTGTGAAGGGTTAGAGCAAAATGGCTATGACAAAATACGGAAGTGCATGGACACTTCAATAATAAGTCAAACATTCTTAGAGTACCTGTTTTCTTAGCCTGGATAAGTGTTCCTAGAACTAGCTTCCAAGTTTTTTTTTTTTTATGCACACAGATAAGCTTTGTAGGGCTGTCAGGGAATGTGCAACTACACAAAGGTCAAAGTCCTATTGGGGTTCACTGGGAGGTTTCTAAGTTTCCTCCAGGAATACAGCTGAGAAGGAAAAAAGCTTCCATAATCCATATATCATAGTTATTATTTATTTGAGATAGGACAGAGAGATATTGAGAAGGGAAGGGAGATAGGAAAAAAAAAAGGCACAAATCATAATTAACTAGGAACTACTACTTGGTATAATAAACATCGATTTTCTGAACTATTTTTTTATTCTGGTTTAGGCTAATATGAAATAAATCTCTGGCTAGTCAACATATGGACCTTGGTGGACATAACAACCATTAAATCAATTTAAAAACTACAGTTCAAATGTACCAACAAGACAAACGCTCTCCTTTAAATATAGTCACAAGTACTCACTACATGATTAAAACAAGGAAGTCAAATGACAGTCCTTCTAATTTTGGCTCTTCACCATGCTTACCCTTGGCTATTGGAATACTTTGAATTGCATGACAAAAATCCATTAACAACGTTTTCAAAAGTTATTGAGGAAAAGAACTAGTGATACCTCTCAATTATCAAAGAAAATAAAACTTGATTTTTTTTTTTCTTCCCACCAATATTATTGCTGGGGGTTTGGTACCTGCACAGAATCCACTGCTTCTGGCAGCCATTTTGTCTTTTCTATTCTTTTTTCTTCTTTCTTTTCATGTGATGGGAAAGAAATTGAGAAGAGAGGAAGTCAGGAGGTAGCGCAGCAGATTGAGCGTGCCCAGCACAGGGACCAGCATAAGGATCCCGGTTCGAGCCCCCAGCTCCCCACCTGCAGAGGAGTCGCTTCACAGGCGGTGAAGCATGTCTGCAGGTGTCTGTCTTTCTCTCTGTCTTCCCCCCCCTTTCTCCATTTCTCTCTGTCCTATCCAACAATAATGACATCAATAATAATAATAATCACAACAACGATAAACAACTAGGGCAACAAAAGGGAAAAAATGGCCTCCAGGAGCAGTGGATTCGTAGTGCAGGCACCGAGCCCCAGCAATAACCCTGGAGGAAAAAAAAGAAAAAGAAGAAATTGAGAGGGGAAAGGGAGATACAGAAGGAAAGAGAACTACTAGCTTTATCTACAAAACAGAGACACTTCCCCCCCAACTCTTCATCTGCACTATTCCAGCCTTTAGGACCATGATTGGTCAACAATTTGTTTGGCTTTGATAACTCTCTTTTCAGCTACCAAGTTCTAGATGCTAGCAGGATGCCAACCAGACTTCCCTGGACAGACAACCCCACCAATGTGTCCCGGAGCTCTACTTCCCCAGAGCCCTTCCCCAACAGGAAAAGAGAAAGACAGGCTAGGAGTATGAATCTACCTGTCAAGGCCCATGTTCAGCAGGAAATCAATTACAGAAGCCAGACCTTCCACCTTCTGCATCCCACAATGATCTTGGGTCCATATTCCCAAAGGGTTAAAGAATAGGAAAGCTATGGGGGGTTGGGGGGTGGCATACAGAGTTCTGGTGGTGGGGATTGTGTGAAGTTGTACCCCCCCCCCTTTTTTTTTTTAACCAGAGCACTGCTCAGCTCTGGCTTATGGTGGTGTGGTGACTGAACCTGGGACTTGAGAGCCTCAGGCACGAAAGCCTCTTTGCATAACCATTATGCTATACCCCCACCAAGTTGTACCCTCTTATCCTATCGTTTAGTCAGTGTTTCCTTTTTATAAATAAAAAATTAAAAAACAAAAAAAAGGAAAGAGAAAGAGACTTCTGCAGCCCTGCTTCACTATTCTTGAAGCTCCCCCCTCCCCCCGCAGGTGGGGACTGGGGGCTTGAACCCCGGGCCCTTATGCATGGTAGGTAACATGTGTGCTCAACTGGGTGTGCCACCACCCAACCTCACTGGATTAAGGAGTCTTAAGCATGTGTAATAAAGCCTTCTTTCAGAAAATCAAGTTTAATAATTTCCTACAAATGTCTGTTTTCTAAAAGATGCATATGTTTGCTTACAGTGAGATTGGAGCAGCACTGCAGTAGAGGCCATGCCATGGACTGAGCCAGGGACCTTGGGTTTCAAAGCACATAGTCTACCCACTGAGCCCCCTGCCCGGATGCTCTACAGATTTCAAATCCTTTTTTCAGTTCAGGTGGATCAAATCTGAGGGGAAAAATCCGTCAGTTGTTTGTTATGAATCCTTGTTATGCCTTATTTCAGTAACCACAAGTGGCAAAACAACCTAGTCTACTTTAGGGGATTTCATAAGAAGAAAAAGGGAAAAAAAAGTTTTAATAAAAGTAAATAAATTTCTACAAAATTAAATCTCCACTGAAAAATCCATAGCAGCATTTTCCAGCTCATCTAAAATTCTTTTTAAGATGTAGCTGTTGAGTGGTAATCACAAATAAGAAAAATGACAGTGCCTGAATAAAATGAAAATATAGCAGTATAGTCATATATACAGAAATAGCCAATTTTGGTCAGAGAGTTTTCACTTCTTCTTCCTCTTCTTTTCTTTTCTTTTTTTTTTTTTTTTTTAAGACAGGCAGCAAGGCAGAGAGAGTGAAAGAGATCATAGCACCAAAACCTCGTTTGGACACATGGCAAAGCAGCACATTATCCAAACAAATTATTTGACTCACCCAAGTATTGATGTTTTAAGAATATTCATTTCAAAGTCTACAAAAAGGTATAGATTACAAAGTGTTTTACAGTTTTAGTGTCCCTTTGATTAAGTTGAAAACTTTACCTTAGAGTAAAATCTTACTAGGGTTCAAGCCCCAGTTCCCCACCTGCAGGGGGGATGTTTCACAAGTGTTGAAACAGGGCTACAGGTCTTGATTCCTCTCACCCTCTGCATTTCTCTCAGTTCTGGTTAAAAACAATATATATATAATATATGTTATATATATGTATGTATGAAAATTGTGCCTATTTACTGGGTTTTCAAAATGCAACTTAACAAAGTGTTTTCAGTTGCGTAGTAGTTTTCCAAAAACAACAAGTATTCTCATAAGAGAATTTCACAGATATACCAGCTGTAAAATACTGTTACTTCTTGAAATTTTCTAATTACTGTCTATAAGTGTGACTACATTTGTCAATTACTGCTTCAGAAGTCTTCCTATACACAAAAGAGGGGAAAAAATCAAGACTTGTCAGTATTTCAACAAACACACTAGCTATATGGCTTAATGATGATGAAAAAAAGAAAGTTCTGTGGTCCAAGAAGTGGCGCAGTGAATAAAGCACTGGACTCTCAAGCATGAGGTCCCGAGTACAATCCCCCACAGCACATGTACCAGAGTGGTGCCTGGTTCTGTTTCTCCTCCTATCTTTCTCATTAATAAATAAATAAATTCTTTTTTAAAAAAAGCCCAGAAATTTATAACAGATAGCAGGGAGTTGCGGTATAAAAATACCCAAATATATTATAAAACAGAATCTCAAAACAACTAAATATTTAAATCTCAAGCGATTTTATTTACTACTTTCTAAAAGATGTATTTCTTTACAGTATATCACAAATGCTTATAAAACAAAAAGTATTCCCTGGTTGAAAGAAAATATAATTACCCCCTAAGGAATGACTTCTAAATAAAAAAAAACACATGTGATTCTTTAGTGTCCTAATCTGGTGAAATACTCTTTGCTAACAGTATAAAGACAGACAAGTAGGTATCAAATTTCTCAATAAAAATATAACCCCTAAGAGGCCATCATATTTTCTTTTCATCAAGAATTGTCAGATGAATAAGCTGTTCTTCTAAAATTACTAAAAAAAAAAAAAAAAAAAAAGACTAATTTGTAGAAACAAATCAATTAATTTTCTTTCTGATCCAGTCAGATGGGTTATCCAAAAAAACAATGTATTTTTTTTCTTATCCAACTAAAGTGATGTCATATAGGTTTAGAGAAAAATAACAGCTTGTGTTTTCCTATATGCTATGCAAGTATCTCTCAAGAAACAAGCAGTAGCCAGTAACTACTTCAATAGCCCATTTCTGCCTTTGTTCCTTTGCTGCCAGTATGTGCTAGGTTTAAAGTGACCAGACCTTACAGAGGGATTCTGTTTCCTGACCAGGTAAATTGTGATTTCTTTATGCTGTAAAAGAACATTTACCAGGTAAATTGTGATTTCTTTATGCTGTACTAAGAAAGTAGCTGTAAAGAGATCTTAGAGAGGGGCTGGGGAGATAGCATAAGAGTTACTTATGCAAGAAGACTTTAATGCCTGACATGCAGCTTCCAAATTTAATCCCCAGAACTACCATAAAGCAGAGCTCTGGTAAAAATAAACAAGTACGTATTTTTAGAAATGAAGTTATACTTAATTAGGCATTTAGCCAGATTCTGATAGTGAATTTTGACATTAAATGTGGGTGCAACATGCATAAAAGCTCAAGTAGTATTAAAAGAAGTGTATTAGTGTGCAGGAGGCACTAAGAACAAGGATGGACCTTACTGCTTCCCACTGAGATCAGTTAGCTGCAGGACTAACTTCCCAAGAGTTACCTTAAGCAAAACAGTACTGAAGAATAAAGCAAAGGTTCCATGCAAATTATCACTCCCATTACAAAAACAACTTACATAATATGCCTAGGCAGTAATATAGTGCTTTTCTATGAAAACTGCCATGTTTCCTTTTAATTTTACCTAAACCAATCTACACATGTTTGTCCTTTGCTTCTAAGACTCAGTATTTTACAGCCAAGAATTTCTTTCTTTCTAAATTTTGTCTAGGAAATTTTTTTTTTTTTTACTTTTCCTTTAATAAGAAACATCAACATCTATTGTAGAAAAGCAAACTTATAAAACTTTAATTACACCTAAAACTGATTCAAAAAATAATTCAACAATAGGCTACTCTACCTGCTCACAAGTCAAGTTCAACCTTCTTCTGGAAGGTTCTCAAGTTCTTCGTATTTAGTGTCAGTGGTTGCAGTAGTTGAAGACTCAAACAATGCTTTGACAACCTGTTGACATGCCGATGTGATTAAAGTAACAATGACACCCCAGGAAATGACTGGGCACTCTATTCACCTCATGATTCTCACTAAACAAGCTCTGAGCACTTGTTTGTTCTCCTCATTATTAACACAGTCAACACTAAGAGGAAAAGAAATTTTTGGAACATACTTTCTGCATATAGCTTCATATTTTGAATATCCCCAAACTTTAGGCAAAGGATTTTAAATTTTGCTCTAGGGAATTTAACCCTAGATAGTCAGAGCAGGATAACATCTTAAGAAGCACTCTTAAATGAGCACTCTCACTGCTCATTTAAAATGCAGCTAGTTTTAATTCAGGTATATCCTACACCCCATTTCACATATTTAATATAAAACAATGTGCAATGTCTCATTAATTACTTTTCAAGTTGATTATACCTTGAAAGGACATATCTAGGACTGAATTGCATTATTAAACTTATTATTTTACCAAAGTACTGCTCAGCTCTGGCTTATGGAGGTCCATGGGGAATTGAACCTGGGACTCTGGAGCCTCAGTCATGAGAATCTCTTTGCATAACCATTATGCTATCCATCCCCACACGAAATTAATTTTACTTGCCTTTGTTGTTACTTTATTAATGTCTAGAAAACTTTAAGTTGCTTAATGCCTTGCATTGTATTTCTATTTGTGCTGCAACACATCTTAGTTCTGCAGGCAAACAAGGACTAACATTTGGCAATTCCAATTACAACTGTGATTTAAAATGCAGAGAAACAAGTATTTGCTCTTCTCTACAACTGAGATGTTTTGACAATAAAAGTAACTTTAGGGGGGGGGAGTAACTTTAAAAGGATGGAAAAATAATCAACAGACTCACTTTGCCCTGGCAAAGCAAACAGCATAGGATATATATATATATATATATATACCTCTGAAGAAAATAAGTTTCCCTAAAAGAATGGTCTAAATGTTAGGAAGACAATGAAAGAAGACTGTATACACCCAGGTGTTGGACACTGCACAGTGTTACATAGGAAAAGACACAGATTGACACACACCTGCAGTCAGGACCTCTGGAAAACCCGTTCTACCACTTGAGAAAACCATGATGTTCTGCAGGCATCCAGAGACCACCCACCCACCCACCCTTTTCAGTGCCAGGCAAGCCAAGTAAGGAGGAGAGCCAAAGACCCACATGCTATCTGACCAATTAAAAGTGATGAGAGGGTGGAACACTTAAAAACTTAAAGGTGTATGACCTCCAGCCCTTTTGTGCTCCTTTTCAGAAATAGCCCTTTTGGGAGAAAGGTGAGAGAGGCTGCACTATTTCCTAAATAAGCTTACTTACTGTTTCCTAATAAATTTCTTTAGCACATTAATGGTTCCTGTACTCACTGATCCTTTTGGAGTTTGGTTAAATCCTTCCTACCCTGAGTAAGGCCCTGGGTCCGTCCACAGGGATTTATGAATTAGCCTGTTCATTATAAGGTTCACCCTTAAAGTGAAATGGACATTTTCTTTGACATCCACATAAAATGTACAAGATTCTGTCTCTATAATTCAAGCACCACCGTCAGCCACAAACAAGCCATTAACCCTATAAAAGGAAATAATTACCATAACCTAAAAGAAAATAGCACCAAAGCAAAATAAATTTTAAAAATCATATTTTCCTACGGCTGAGTAGGCTACCTTCAGTTCCACAAATGTTATGAAATAAGCATTTTTTAAATCAATTTTATTGATATGTCACAACTTTTAAAGTGACAACTAGGGGGCCAGGAGGTGGCACACCTGGTTTAAGTGCTCACATCACAGTGTGCAAGGACCCAGGTTCAAGCCCCTGGTCCACGCCTGCAGGGGGAAAGCTTCACAAGTGGTGAAGCAGGGCTACAAGTGTCTCTCTGTCTCTCATCCTCTCTATCTTCACTCCCCTCTCAATTTCTTTCTGTCTCTATCTAGTAATAAATAAATAAAAATATATTTTTTAATTTTTTAAATAAAATATGCTTTTTAGGCTCCCCACCTGCAGGGGAGTCGCTTCACAGATGGTGAGGCAGGTCTGCAGGTGTCTGTCTTTCTCTCCCCCTCTCTGTCTTCCCCTCCTCTCTCCATTTCTCTCTGTCCTATCCAACAACGACAACTTCAATAACAACAATAAAACAAGGGCAACAAAAGGGAATAAATATTATATATATATATATATATATATATTTAAAAAATGTATATGTAAGAGAGTAGGGGACGGTTCAGTAAAAAAAATGGAAGAAAAGCGTTCTTAGGAATTCAAGAGGATTCAGAAGTCCCTTATAGGAAATTGTCAATAGGTGGCCATGTGGTGGCGCACCTGGTTAAGCGCACATATTACAGTGTGGAAGGACTGGAGTTCAAGGCCCTGGTCCTCCAAGTGATGAAGCAGGGCTGCAGGTGTCTCTGACTCTTTTCCTTTCTCTCTCCTACTCCCATCTCAATTTCTGTCTCTATCCAATAATAAATAAATAAATAAATAAATAAATACATGGTGTTTTTTTTTTAAAGAAAACTGTCAAGAGGGAAACTACATATAAAATAAGGGGAGTCGGGCGGTAGCGCAGCGGGTTAAGCACACAACAACATCAATAACAATATCAATAGGGAAACTACATATAAAATAATTTAAGGGGAGTCGGGCAGCGCAGCGGGTTAAGCGCCAACAACATCAATAACAACTACAGCAGCAATAAAAAGACAACAATGGCAACAAAAGGGAAAATAAATAAAAAATTTTTAAATCTTCTAAAAAAATAATTTAAGTAAGGTTAGCGTTTTCAGGACTTCCACAATATTTGGTTAAATATTTTGTATGTTATCCCAACAAGTTTATAATCCAAAACAGGGCACACTTGGCTATCAAGTCTTTCTCCATTTGAGATTCATCATCTGAGTAAGTCTTTAGGCTTCTATTTGCTAGGTGATACATTCCTTAGAAATTTTTTCCTTGTGTATTTAAATGTCAAGCTCAATTATATGTCCAGTAGAGTAAGCAGAAAGGACTCTTCATATTTTAAAATAAAAGTTGACTGGCTGCAGTTTCCTTCCTTGGTGGAAAGGATAGTGGTTAAAGCTCCGAGTATAATCCTTAAAACACTGAAGAGTTCACTCTCACAGAACCGAGCCTTCTAATATTGCCCAATTCGTAAGGAGACTGCCAAAATTTCCATTAAAGCATCCTATTTTTAGTCTTTGGGGTTAGTCTTTTTTTTTTTTTGTTAAGCGCATTCCCCAGTATAATGTGTTCAACTAAGTTTATACAATGAAGGGGAAAAGCACCCTAGGATCTTTAATCTTTTAAAGATTAGAATGAGAAGCTATTAAATCTGAATTTTAAAAAATCTAAGTTTAAACCTTTTAATACGGTTAAGGTAAACACTGGGCCAGAGGAAAGGATGGAAGGGAGACAACTAGGCGGTTCCAGACAAGCAAAGCGGCGAGGGGGCAAGACAGGTAGAAGGCGGGTGGGTACACGCCCTGCGCCAGGACGGAGAGCCGGGCCGTGGGCGCCAGCACCCAGGGGCGCGGGGCGCGGGGCGCGGGGCGCGGGGCGCGGGGCGCGGGGCGCGGGATCCCGGCAGCCGAGCGAGGACCGACTTCTGGCGCGGCTCCCCGAGGGAGGGCGGAATTGGCGCGATGCGCAGGAACCAGCCCCAAAGGCTGGAGAAAGGAAAACAGCAGCCGGGAGGGAGGTGCGGGACCCGGCTCCACCTTGCGCGGCCGGCAGAGGCGGCGCTGCCCGCGGGGGGCAGTGCCGGGGGAGGAGCGAGGGGGGGATCCGAAAGGCTGTCCGCCCCCGCCGCAAGCCCGCGGGCCTCCTGCACCTCGCTCTGCTTCTCCTCACCTGGGAATCGGGGGCGAACAGAAGACTACCGCTGGGCGCCCCGCCGGTTTCCAGCCCCACTCGCTGACATGGCGGCCGACGAGCTGTCACAGAGCTGGCTCGGGTCTTCCGCGGCACCGGCGGAGGAGACACCTCTTGCCTTCCCGCCCCGCCTCCCTCTGCGCACCCCTCCCGACTGGCCGGCGGGCTGTCCCCTACCGCGGAGCATAGAGTGCAAACTGCTAGAGAGGAAGCGCAGAGTGCAGATGACCATAGAGTACGAGTCCAGACGCAACCCGGAAGGTCCTTCTCTCTGCTCCTCTGTGTAGGGCGGCTGAGTCTGAACGGAAGTGGAAGTGAGGGTGTAGGAGCAGTCGTTCGCATGCGCAGTTCATAGTGTGTACTTCCGCCTTTCCTAGCAGAGAGTTACGGAGATGTCACACGTGGGGTGACCTGCAACTGTATAGCAGAAGAAGCGACCCTGGATTAAATCTGAGTCGAACTTTAAGAAAGATGTGGGTCGCTGTCGGGGCACTTTCTCCGCGGCTTACTCTGTCAGCCTGGACAGGCGCGAGCCGCTTCTGTCTCCTGCGATGCGGAAAGACAAAGAGGAAGGACTTGCCTTTGAGGAACTGCCTTGGAGTGTCAGACTTCAGGCAGTCTTTGTGGTCCGGTGTAGGTTTCGAAGACCAGATAGGCAAAAACCGCTTCGACCCCAGGCGTTACATAACCTGTCCGGAATTGGCAAAGAATATGGCGCGTGTAATTGAGAAACACATAAAACCTAGCCCTGTGGTCCTGGAGTGCAGTCCAGGTAAGGTTGTCGTGAATTCTATTCTCTCTTCTGAAGACTTTTATGAAACCCTTTGGGTCCCGTCTAAGATATGTCCCTTTCCTTCAAATAGTAAGATTTGTATGAAACATGACACCCCACAAACAACGTTGCTGTCAGTTAATGATTTGCGCAGTGCTCTTGTCAAGCATGCGCTTAGATTTAACCGTTTCCCCACATTTTTATCATTATTAGCAGAGCATTGCTAATGGTGGTGCTGGGGGATGAACCTGGAAACTCGGAGCTTAAAGGCATGACAGTTCTTTGCATAATCTTTATGCCGTCTTCCCTGCGCTCTCCCAAACAGTGGTAAATCCATAACCAAGCACTTGCTATCTTTGCTATCTCATATCTATAGCAGGATGTCGAAAACACAAGTTATATAGACATGGAAAAGCGCTTTCAAGTAATACGGATATTCGAATATAATTTTGAAATATTTACCTGTTTATAATGTGCCAGGAATTGAGGGGAAAGTGGCAGCCATGCACATCGGTGCTTTCTTGAGTAGAATTAAGTCTCTCCAGACACAGACCACTTTTCTTGTATGTTTGTTTTTCTTTAGAGATAATGAAATTTGAGGGGTAGAGGAGATAGCATAATAGTTATGCAAAAACACTTTCATGCCTGAGGCGCTAAAGTCCCAGGTTCAGTCTCCAGCACCACCATAAACTAGAGCTGAACAATGCTCTGTTAAAATATATATATATATATATAGAGAGAGAGAGAGAGAGAATGAATGAATGAATGAAATTTGTGATTTAAGAGAGTGCAGGTTTTATGTGGTCCGGGAGGTGGCGCAGTGTTAAAGCTTTGGACTCGCAAGCATGAGATCCTGAGTTCGATCCCCGGCAGCACATGTGCCAGATTGATGTCTGGTTCTTTCTCTCTCCTATCTTTCTCATTAATAAATAAATAAAATCTTTAAAAAAAGAGAGAGAGAGAGAGAGTGCAGGTTTTGCAGTTCCTCGTAGAATAGATTCAAAACAAGCCGCAGCAGTTATTGCCATGTTAGTGTCAAATTCCTATGTAATCCCCAGTTTCTTTTTTTTAATTATTATTTTTCCTTTATTGGGGGGTTAATGTTTTACATTTGACAGTGAATACAATAGTTTGTACATTCATAACATTTCTCAGTTTTCCACATAACAATACAACCCCCCTAGGTCCTCTGTCATCCTTTTCCAGGACCTGCACTCTTTCCCCCACCCACCCCAGAGTCTTTTTATTTTATATTTATTTACTTTCCCTTTTGTTGCCCTTGTTGTTTAACATTGTTGTGGTTATTGATGTCGTTGTTGTTGGATAGGACAGAGTGAAATGGAGAGAGTAGGGGAGACAGAGAGGGATAGAAAGATAGACACCTGCAGGTGGGGAGCTCCGGTCCTTGCGCTTTGCACTACGTGCACTTAACCTGTTGCGCCACTGCCCTACTCCCTATTTATTTATTTATTTATTTATTTTAAAGAGGGGGGAGAGAAAGACACCTGCAGACCTGCTTCACTACCCATGAAGCAACCCTCTTGCAGGTGGGGAGTCAGGGCCTCAAACCAGGAGCCTAATTCTGGTCCTTGTGCTTGGCACCATTTGCGCTTAACCCACTGTGCTACTGTGCTACCGCCCGACCTCCCACCCCAGAGTCTTTTACTTTGGTGCAATATACCAACTCCAGTTCGGGTTCTACTTGTGTTTTCTCTTCTGATCTTGTTTTTTCTACTTCTGCCTGTGAGTGAGATCATCCCATATTCATCTTTGTGTTTCTGACTTATTTCACTTAACATGATTTCTTCAAGTTCCACCCAAAATGGGCTGAAAATGGTGAAATCACTATAATCCTCAGTTTCTTTATGGGTGACTGAGTAGAACTATATCTATTTTGAATGATATGCAAGTTAAATGTATAAATAGCAGCCTAGAAAGTAGTGCCGCAGTTAAAACATTGAACTTTCAAATAAGGTGCCAAGTTCCATCCACAGCACCGTATTTGCCAGAGTGATGTTCTTGTTCTCTCATTAGTAAGTAGATATATCTAAGAAATCAAGAAAGGGGGCGTCGTGCTGTAGTGCAGCAGGTTAAGTGCACTGGCACAAAAAGCGCAAGGACCGGCACAAGGATCCCGGTTTGAGCCCTCCGGCCCCCCTACCTGTAGGGAAGTCGCTTCACAAGCGGTGAAGCAGGTCTGCAGGTGTCTTTCTCTCCCCCTCTCTATCTTCCCCTCCTCTCTCCATTTCTCTCTGTCCTATCTAATAATGACATCAGTAACAACAACTACAACAATAAAAAATAAATAAATAAGAAAGGGTGGAAAGTGCTTATGCAAAAATACAGAAACAATTCTAAATAGGACAGTATATTAAACCATTATAAAAATGTATTCAAAGAAAAAAATTGAATACACTTTTCATTCTATTACTATTCTAGGTCCTGGAATCTTGACTCAAGAATTAGTTGGACTTAGCAGTAAAGTGATTGCCCTTGAAAGTGACAATACTTTTATTCCACAATTGAAGGTATGTGTTGAGTTAGCTATCTTTGAGAAATTTAGAGAAAGAAAATTAAGCACACAATTTATTCTTATAGGCTCAGCCTTTAGGGACCATGCCTTAAGTATCCTGTTAACTGTCCCCAGTGACTAAAACACAGTAAGTCCCAGTGCTTGTTGAATGATGAAATATTGGGGGGTCAACAAGGGCAACAAAAGGAAATAAATAAAATTTTTTTTTTAAGATTTTAAACATTATATATATTAAAAAAAGAAATATTGGGGGTTCTGGTCTTAATGCTAGACTAGTTTGGTAGCGTTGAGCAAAATGTATATATGGCATCTAGACTTGTTTCTTCGACTCAGAAATAGACTCTGATGTGCTCTTTGTGAGTCTAGCATCTCCAGTTAAGAGCACTAAGATTAAACTGTGGAATTAGAGTTACATAGTCAAGAACAGTTTTAGTTTTCTTTTTGTTTTGTTTTTTTTTTACTATATTTGATAGAGACAGCCAAAAATTGAGAGGAAAGGGGGAGATACAGAGAGACACCGACAACACTGCTTCATCACTTGCAAAGCTTTTTCCCTGCAGACAGAGACGAGGGGCTTGAACCTGGGTCTATGCATATTGTAACATGTGCGTTCAACCAGATGTGCTACCACCAGGCCCCCAAGAACAGTTTAGGCAGCTACAAATGCATGGGATTAAAGTGTTATCCAAATGGATTTTTCAGTGACTTCTGCATCTTATATACCAAATGAGTTATCAATACAATGGAAAGTCCTTGCATCACTGGTTAGTTGGTTTTTTTGTTTGTTTTTTTTCCCATTTTTTATAAATCTCTAGATTCATTTTAAGAAACATCTAAGGTAGCGGCACACCAGGTTGAATGCACATGTTATCATATACAAGGCCCTTGGTCCCCACCTATGGAGGAAAGCTTCACAAGTGGTGAAGCTGTGCTGCACGTGTCTTTCTCTCACTTTGTCTCTTCCTGTCTTGATTTCTCTGTCTCTATTCAATTAGTAATTTTTTTTTTTTTTGACAAAAAGAAAGGATCTTAAGAAATATCCAGCTGGGAGTCAGCCGGTAGTGGAGCGGGCTAAAGTGTAGGTGGTACAAAGTGCAAGGACCGGCATAAGGATCCTGGTTCGAGCCCCCGGCTCCCCACCTGCAGGGGAAGTCGCTTCACAGGCGGTGAAGCAGGTCTGCAGGTGTCTATCTTTCTCTCCCCCTCTCTGTCTTCCCCTCCTCTCTCCATTTCTCTCTGTCCTATCCAACAACGATGACATCAATAGCAACAATAATAACTACAACAATGAAAACAAGGGCAACAAAAGGAAATAAATAAATAATTTATATATATATATATATATATATATATATATATATATATATATAGCTTCCTAAGCCATGCCAAAAAAAATGCTACCTAAAAATACAGAATGACAACAAATAATTGTGAAAATGTCTACCAAATCCAGGTATTTTGGGGTTTTTTTAATAGAAATGAACTCTAGAGATTGTTTTTCTATTTAAAAAAAAACCACACATTTATTTATTCCCTTTTGTTGCCCTTGTTTTTTTATTGTAGTTATTGTTGTTGTTGATGTCATCAAGCTTTCTCCCTGCAGGTGGACACCAGTGGCTTGAACCCGGGTCCTTGGGCACTGTAGTGCACTTAACCAAGTGTGCTACCGCCTGGCCCCTCTCTCCTTTCTATCTCAGAAAACAGTAAAATTGGGCTGGAAAGCAGCTCAAAGATATCAGTCATGTTTATTTAATGCCTGGGGTTAATTCCCTTGCACCACATAAAACACACACACACACACACACACACACACACCCCTCTCCCCCACCCCCACCCCGTCAGCTGATTCAGTGAAAAAGGGAGAGCCAGCCAGTAACATACCCTGGGACTATAACCTAGAATTTTGTATACATTATTTCTCACTAGAATATCAGTCATGCAATGTTTTTGAATAGCCCAGGAAGGTGATAGGATTAGGGGAGCAGTGGATTCATAAAGCCAGCACTGAGCCCTAGCGATAACCCTGGTGACAATAAATAATAGACAAAGTTAATTAAATTAGGAAGGCAAGTAAGAACTATAATGAACTATACCTGTAGATGAAGTCATTCCACAGTCTAATGACAAAAAACTCAACCCCCCAAAAGAAAACCTGCAATGTGAGCTTATGGGGGGGGTAGTTTCTCACAAAATAAGATTCCTTAAAAACTGATTATCGGGGTGGAAAGGGGGGGGAAACTGATTATCAGGGTTAAGTGAGAAGAGCTTGTCTGCTTTATTGTTCTCATGACCCAGGTTCAAACCTGGAGGAAGCTGGTGCTGTGGTATCTTTCTCTCTATCCATCTGTCTTTCCCTATCTGAAATAAGTCATCTGGGGGGTGGGGGGCCTATGGCACTGGTGCACCCAGTTAAGCGCGCAGAGCACTATTCACTAGGACCCAAGTTTGAGCCCCCATTCCCCACCTGCAGTGGGGATTCGGCACAAGCTGAAAAACTAAAAATAATAACATTTCCTATGCATGAGAACCTCAACAGCACAAGAAAACACTGTCCTCTTCAAGTTGATTTTTTTTTTTTCTAACATCCAATTAGGTTTATGGAATCTGTACTGAGTTCTCTAGCACTGCTGCAAGGTGAAACTTATGGCAGTGAAGTGAATGGGATATATAAGCCCTCTTTCAACAGAAAGAATCTTCTATTAGGGACTAGGTGATGATGGACCTGATAGGATGCACATATTGCCATGTATGAGAACCTGGGTTCAAGCCCACAATCCCCACCTATGGTGGGGAAGCTTCTGAGTCCTGGGGTAGTACTGCAGGCACCTCTCCTGTGGCATGCAATATCGCCTCTCTCTCTCTCTCTCTCTCTCACCTTCTATTAAAGGAAAAGACCAAAAAAAAACCACCAAGAGCAAGAACCAAGCCTCAGTAATAACCCTGGTGGGTGGATAGAAAAAGAAAAGAAAGAAAAAAAATCTTCTGTTATCGTCTCTGATATATCTTAATAAGCTATGGCCAATACAATAAGAGCTAAGGTCATTTGGTGAAAGACTAAACTCTTGGAGTCAAAGGGCAATATTCTCTTGATTATATCTGCCTTCTACTCTAATATTTTTAGTGCTTTTCTCTGCTATGAAGCACCTTCTCATGACTATCAAAATGGGTTGCAATTCTTTGCCCAGATGTGGTCTCAAAAATCTGCTCACTGCTACTGAGTTCTTAGAGATGAACAAGAAGCTTTTTGAACAACTGAAGCACTGAGATAAAGTAAAGCAAAAGGATAAATCAAGCTTTATTGTATCTGCCTACAAAGGTGTGTGTATGGTTCCATGTCTTTGGATAAATGAGAAATATGGAATTGGAGAAATCTTAGGCCAGCTTGCTCCCTGCAGGCTAAAGATCCACCTTTCCACAAAAGCATGTGGCATTTAGTGTATCTCAGTCTTCCCAGTAGGATTTCAGAGATCAAGGGCAAAGAAAAAGATGGTTTCAAAGAGAAGCTTAGTAATAAGACATAGAAGTTGTCTAAATGAAGTCTACAGTAGGCAACTATCAGGTCTTCAATATGACATGTTTTTTCACCTCCCCACATTAAAGAAGAAAGAATCTGAAGGATTTGTGATCTTTATAAACTGTTTAGATTTGAGGTATCTTTCTGGAGGTAATAGTTGTTTATGTAGGAATAACTCTTTGGGGCCAGCGAGATAGCATAATGGTTCTGCAAAAAGTCTTTTATTTATTTTTTATTATCTCTTTATTGGACAGAGACAGGAATTAAGAAGGAAGGGAGAGATAGAAACGAAGTGAGACAGAGACACCTGCAGTACTGCATCACCACTTGCAAAACTTTCCCCCTGCAGGATCTCTTTTTTGCCCTTTCTCCCTCTTAATTTTTGTCTATCAAATTTTTAAAAATATTTATTATTTATTCCCTTTTGTTGCCCTTGTTTTATTGTTGTAGTTATGATTGATGTCGTTGTTGTTGGATAGGACAGAAATAAATGGAGAGAGGAGGGAAAGACAGAGGGGGAGAGAAAGACACCTGCCAACCTTCTTCACCGCCTGTGAAGCGACTCCCCTGCAGGTGGGGAGCCGGGGCTCGAACAGGGATCCTTACTCCGGTCGTTGCGCTTCGTGCCGCGTGTGCTTAACCCACTGTACTACCGCTAACTCCCTATCAAATTTTAATAAAATTACTTTGTAATTACTTTAAAAAGATTCGTAAGTATATATATTTAAAATAATTATTCTGGGGCGGGGTGGTGGTGCACCTGCTTGAGCACACATGCTACAATGCACTAGGGCTCAGGTTCGAGCCCCCAAGTGGGGACCTACAGAGGGAAAGCTTTGCAAATGGTGAAGCAGTGTTGCAGGTGTCTCTCTGTCTCACACTCTCCCTTTCTCACCCTTCCCTCTCGATTTCTGTCTCTATCCAATAAATAAAATAATAGTAAAATAATAACTTTCAATTGTTACAAGCTTTTGCAGCACTGAAGTCTCTTAACATATTGCTTCTTGTCTCTCTTTAGTCCCTACAAAAAAAACTGGATGGACAACTACAGGTGGTCTACTGTGACTTTTTTAAACTGGATCCTGCCAGTGGTGGAACAGTAAGACCTCCCATTATGTATACAGACACACTTTTTGAAAACTTGGGAATAAGACCAACTTCTTGGACAGCAGGTAATTTTATCATTCAGTAAAGCAAATAGAAGCCTAATAACTTGCCAGCTTTCTCTTAACAGTACATGTGTTCTGGTGAAAAGATTCATGTGTAATTTATATTATACAGTTTCCGGGTAGATGTTCTTAAGTTGAATTTGACTCTCTCTGGCTTAAACACAGGTAATTAGAGCATTTCTATAGATGCTGATTCAAACAGGGAAAGATGCTGAAGCTTCCTTTTTATTAAAACAAACAAACTAGGAATTAATACAGTTTGACTTAAAAGGTAAACGGGGGTGGGGGGGGAGGTAGATAGCATAATGGTTATGTAAAGAGATTCTCATGCCTGAGGCTCCAAAGTCCCAGGTTCAATCCCCTGCACCACCATAAGCCACAATAGAGCAGTACTCTGGTTTAAAAAAAAAGGGGGGGGGGGTTTGCTGGGCAGTAGCACAGCGGGTTAAGTGCATATGGTGCAAAGCGCAAGGGCCAGAGTAAGGATCCCAGTTTGAGCCCCCCAGCTCCCCACCTGCAGGGGTTTGCTTCACAAGCAGTGAAGCAGGTCTGAAGGTGTCTTTCTCTCCTCTCTGTCTTCCCCTCCTCTCTCCACTTCTCACTGTCCTATCCAACAACGACAGCTGTGACAATAATAACAGTTACAACAAGGACAACAAAATGGGAGAAATGGCCTCCAGGAGCAGTGGATTCATAGTGCTGGCACTGAGTCCCAGCAATAACTCTAGAGGCAAAAAAAAAAAAAAAAGAAGAAAGAAAGAAAAACACTTAAAATTTTACTCAAAAATTCTTGCTTGTGTTCATAACAGATGTCCCTATGAAAGTAATTGGACTCTTACCTGTTAAAAATGAGAAGAAGGTACTTTGGAAACTTTTACATGACATATATTCCTGTACATCTATATTTCAATATGGACGAGTAGAACTGAATCTGTTTATTGGTGAACAAGAATACCAGGTAAGTTATTGACAGTACTTACTTTGGTGGGAGGCTTTGGAGGAGGGGGTTGGTTATGGGAGCAGTAGAGTTGGCTGTCAGATGTTGCTTGTTTTCTGGACAAGGGAAAGGACTTTTGAAGTGGAGGCATTTGCATAGTGGATCTGGCTGGAGGAAAAGGTAAAAGTCAGGAGGAGAGCATAAAAGCTGTGCAAATGACTCTTATGCCTGCGGCTCTGAAGTTGCAGGTTCAATTCCCCCTGCACCCCATAAGCCATAGCTACTATGGAAATGTTCTAATGTTTTTCTTTCCCCCATGAATCTTTTCACATAAGATCTTTCTTTTTTTAATTTTAATTTTTATTTATTTCCTTTTGTTGCCCTTGTTATTTTACATATGATCTTTCTTTCTAATACTTCACCAAAGTGACTATTCATCTTTCCAGTGTCAAGCTGTAAAATTCAGTAACCCAATTATAATATATATTTCTTTTTTTTTAAATTTATTTTATTTATTTATTCCCTTTTGTTGCCCTTGTTGTTTTATTGTTGTAGTTATTATTGTTGTTGTCGTTGTTGGATAGGACAGAGAGAAATGGAGAGAAGGAGGGGAAGACAGAGAGGAGGAGAAAAAGATAGACACCTGCAGACCTGCTTCACCGCCTGTGAAGCGACTCCCCTGCAGGTGGGGAGCCGGGGTTCGAACCTAGATCCTTATGCCGGTCCTTGTGCTTTGCGCCACCTGCGCTTAGCCCGCTGCACTACAGCCCGACTCCCCTATAATATATATTTCTAACATACTTGCCCTCCAATAATTAAACTGATTTTTTTTTTTTTTACTTTAATGAGGTTTTTGACATATTGGGTAATATGATTAGAAGTCTATCTCAAGCATATTTTGTTTTGAATTTATTTATTTTTGCTTCCAGGGTTATTGCTGGGGCTAGTGCCTGCACTGCAAATCCACTGCTCCTGGAGGCCATTTTTTTTTTTAATTTGATAGGACAGAGAGAAATTGAGAGAGGGGAGGAGAAAGATAGATACCTGCAGGCCTGCTTCACCACTTGTAAAGCAACCCCATGCGGGTGGGGTGCCTGGGCTTCAAACCGGTATCATTGTGCTGGTCCTTGCACTTCATACTTTGTGTGCTTAACCCGGTGTGCTGCTGCCCTGCCCCCTTGTTTTGAATTAATATGTTATAAATATTTTATTTATGTATTTTGGATAGAGACGGAAATTGAGAGGGAAGGGGGAAACAGAGACCTAGAGTACTACTTCAGCACTCCTAAAGCTTCCATTCTGCATGTGGAGTCCAGGAACTTGAATCTGGCACCTTGGTGATGTGTTGACCCCTTGAAGAACATTCTTATTTGAAACAGTTAAGATCAAGATTTTACAGGGCCGGGTGGTGGTAGAGCAGCAAGTTCAGCACACATGGTGCAAAGCACAAAGACCTGTGTAAGGATCCCGGTTCAAGCCCCCTGCAGGGGGTCACTTCACAGGTGGTGAAGCAGGTCTGCAGGTGTCTGTCTTTCTCTCCCCTTCTGTCTTGTTTTTTATTGTTGTAGTTATTATTGTTGTTGATGTCATGATTGGATAGGACAGAAAGGGGGAGAGAAAGATAGACACCTGCAGACCTTCTTCACTGCCTATGAAGGGACTCGCAGGTAGGTAGCCAGGAGCTTGAACTAGGTTCTTTTTTTTTTCTTTTTTTAAAGATTTTTTTTAATATTTATTTTATTGTATTTATTCCCTTTTATTGCCCTTGCTGTTTTATTGTTGTAGTTATTATTTTTGTTGTCATTGTTGGATAGGACAGAGAGAAATGGAGAGAGGAGGGGAAGACAGAGAGGAGGAGAGAAAGATAGACACCTGCAGACCTGCTTCACCGCCTGTGAAGCGACTCCCCTGCAGGTGGGGAGCCAGGGTTCAAACCAGGATCCTTATGCTGGTCCTTGTGCTTTGCGCCATCTGCGCTTAACCCGCTGCGCTACAGCCCGACTCCCTGAACTAGGTTCTTATGCAAGTCCTTGCCACAGGCGCTTAACCCACTGTGCTACCACCCGACCTCCATTTTCTTTAATTTCTAGATAGTATTAAAATATCTCTAGGAAGATAAAGCATTTTGTTTTGATTGACTATAGTTGTGTACATGTGATTTTATTTTCCTTTTACTAGATATTAGTGGCAAATCCTAAATCTCCTCGCATGTATCAGTCATCAAGTGTGCTGTGGCAAATAGCTTGTGATATTAAGCTTCTGCATACGGTGAGTAAAATCCTTTTAAATTTCAACAGAGAACTTGTTTGCAGAGTCTATGTTTCTGTAAGCCTTAAATTGGGGGGTTGGGGTGAACCTATTTTAAATAGGCATCAAGTATCTGGTCTTTTCCATAAATCAAAGTTGCTATTTAATATAAAATCAGCAAATGAATATGGTAGGAACATCACAGAATAATTTTATACTAGAGGAAGATTTGTCAAGGGTAACCAGTTTATTCCACAAATATCTTCTCTTGAAAAGTAGGCCTATTTAATTTTAAGGCCCCCAGATTTCAATTAGTTCACTTTTTTTTTTTTTTGCCTCCAAGGTTATTGCTGGGGCTCAGAGCCTGCACCATGAATCCACTGCTCCTGGAGGCTATTTTTTTCCCTTTTGTTGTGGTTATTATTATTGTTATTGATGTCATTGTTCATCATAGGACAGAGGAGAGGAAGATAGACACCTGCAGACCTGCTTCACTGCTTTTGAGGTAACCCCCCTGCAGGTGGGGAGCTGGGGGCTTGAACCAGGATCCTTATTTTGGTCCTTTCGATGCACACCATGTGCGCTTAACCCGTTGTGCTACCACCCGACCCCCAAAATCATTCATTTTTATACATCTATTTTGTTGTAAGTCCGTTGTCTTGCAACGAGAACCTTACATGTGCACAACTTCATTGCTTCCAACAAGAAACCACAGCACTAGACCTTCCCCTGGTGCCATGGCACCTCTTACGAGATCTGGGCCTTCTGACTAGGCCACATACATGGCACGGCATAGGCCCAGTGTGAAGTGATTATCTCAGTGAGCTATCTCTCTGGCCTATGAATCATCTTTTTGAAAAGAAGGAAAAGGAGCTGAATGGTGCCGCAGCGGGTTAAGTGCACATGGCAGAAAGCGCAGGGACTGGCATCAGGATCCCGTTTCTAGCCCCTGCCTTCCCACCTGCAGGGGGTTCACTTCACAGTCGGTGAGGCAGGTCTGCAGGTATCTTTCTCTCCCCCTTTGTTTCCCCCTCCTGTCTCGATTTCTCTCTGTCCTATCCAACAACAGCAGCAGCAATAACAACAACAATAAACAACAAGGGCAACAAAAGGGGGAAGAAAAGAAGGAGGATGGTCGATCTGTTAACCCCTAGACTGATTGTGACTATACAGGAAATGCTGCCTGTTAAAAATTAGGGCTTAATGACCTGGGATAAAGCATACGACAGGCCCTAGTTGTTTTGTTTTCCCCTAAGAAAGAGAGTGAGATTGAAAAACAAGATCAGAAAAGAAAACACAAGTCGAACCTGAAATGGAATTGGTGTATCGCACCAAAGTAAAAGACTCTGGGGTGGGTGGGTGGGGAGAATACAGGTCCAAGAAGGATGATAGATGACATAGTGGGGGTTGTATTGTTCAATGGGAAACTGGGGAATGTTATGCATGTACAAACTATTGTATTTACTGTTGAATGTAAAACATTAATTCCCCAATAAAGAAATAAATTAAAAAAAAAGAAAGAAAGAGAGTGAGAGTCCACAGAGTAATGGAGGCTAGGCTCAAACTTGGTTTGTTTGCCAATCTGAGGGGCCAAGTTATATCTCTAGCATCATGTGTGCCCGACTGAGAGCTCAGGTTTTCTCTCTCCTCCATCTCACTCTTATTAATAGATGAATTACTTTGTTTTTCTAGCAGAGTCATTGAGGCTTGGTGCCTGAACAATTCCCCCCCAGTGGCCATTCTTTTATTTATGGTAGAGAGAACAAGGGAGACAAAGAAGAAAAGACAGAGCACTGCAGCACTGCTCCACCACTTGTGAATCTTCCCCCTATTAATGGGGTTGTTGGGGGAGGCATTTAGCCCAAGTCCTTGCACCTGGTAACACATGGTGGTATATCTGACTTCATGAGTAAATTTTTTTTTTAATTAAAACCTAAAAACCTACTCGTGGGTGAGAGAGACAGCATACTGGTTATGCAAAAGACTTTCATGCCTGAGACTCTGACATCCCAGGTTCAGTCCCTCTACCCCACACCACCACAGGCAGAGCTAAGCATTGCTCTCTCTTGTTTTATTTTAAGATAAATGTTAGGAGTTGGTTGGTGGCACACCTAGTTGCACGCACACATTTCCATGTGCAAGGACAGGGTTTTAAGCCCCTGGTCCCCACCTGCAAGGAGTAAGCTTCACAGGTGATGATACAGTGCTGCAGATGTCTCTCTAGATCTCCCCTTCCTCTCCCACTTTCTCTCTGTCCTATCAAATGAAATTTTTTTTAAAAATTGGGGGATTGGGCGGTAGTGCAGCGGGTTTAGTGCAGGTAGTGGAAGGACCAGCAGCGTAAGGATCCCAGTTCAAGCCCCCCGGCTCCCCACCGGCAGGGGGAATCCCTTCACAAGCGGTGAAGCAGGTCTGCAGGTGTCTGTCTCTCTCCCCTCTCTGTCCTATCCAACAGCAATAACTACAACAATAAAAAAAAACAAGGGCAACAAAAGGGAATAAATAAATATTAAAAATAAATAAATATATTGTTGAACTGGGAGATAGCATAATGGTTATGCAAAAAGACTTTAATGCTTGTGGCCCCAGGGTCCAAAGTTCAATGCCTAAAATACCATAAACCATTGTTCAGTTCTTTGGTTAAAAAAAAAAAAACACTTGTCAGACTGAGCAAATAACTTAGAGCATAGTGCTTGCATGCTTATTAAGACCCAGAGGTCCAAACACAAGTCAAACCTGAAATGGAATTGGAGTATTACACCAAAGTAAAAGACTTTGGGGTGGGTGGGTGGGGAGAATACAGGTCCATGAAAATGATGAATGAAATAGTGGGGGTTGTATTGTTAAATGGGAATCTGGGGAATGTTATGCATGTACAAACTTTTGTATTTACTGTTGAATGTAAAGCATTAATTCCCCAATAAAGAAATAAAAAAAATAAAAAAAAAAGACCCAGAGGTCCTGGGAACAGGCGGTGGATGGTAACACCTGGTTAAGTGCACACTTTACAATGTAAAAGGATCCGGGATCAAGGCCCTGGTCCCCACTGGCAGGGGGAAAGCATCACAAGTGATGAAGCAGTGCTGCAGGTGTCTCTGTCTCTTTCCCTCCCTTTCTCCTCCCCTCTCAACTTCTCTATCTCTGCCTAATTATAAATTTAAAATATTAAAGGAGGCTGAGCAGTAGTGCAGCAAGTTAAGCGCACATGGCAAGAAGCGCAAGGATTGGCTTAAGGATCCCTGTTCGAGCCCCCAGCTCTCCACCTGCAATGGGGTCGCTTCACAGGAGGTGAAGCAGGTCTGCAGGTGTCTAGCTTTCTCTCTCCCTCTCTGTCTTTCCCTCTCTCAGTTTCTCTCTGTCCTATCCAACAACAACAAGGACAACAAAAATGGAAAAAAATGGCCTCCAGGAGCAGTGAGTTAATAGTGCAGGCACCAAGCCTCAGTGATAACCCTAGAGAAAAAAAAAGAACCAGAGGTCTTAGGTTCAGTCTTTGTCATCACCATATAGACCTGAGCTCAATTTTTCTGTCTCTATCAAAGACAAAAAAAAAAAAAGGAAAAAAATGGATGCCTAGATGGGGTAGATTTGGCATGCTGGCTCTGAACCCCAGCACTAACCCTGGTGGCAAAAGAAAAAAAAAGGAGAACATCGGGCCGTAGCGCAGCGGGTTAAGCGTATGTGGCGCGAAGCACAAAGACCGGCATAAGGATCCTAGTTCAAGCCCCCGGCTCCCCACCTACAGAGGAGTCGCTTCACAGGTGGTAAAGCAGGTCTGCAGATGTCTATCTTTCTCTCCCCCTCTCTTTCCCTCCTCTCTCTTTTTTTTTTTTTAATTTATTTCTTTATTGGGGAATTAATGTTTTACATTCAACAGTAAATACAATAGTTTGTACATGCGTAACATTCTCCAGTTTCCCATTTAACAATACAACCCCCACTATGTCATTTATCATCCTTCATGGACCTGTATTCTCCCCACCCACCCACTCCAGTGTCTTTTACTTTGGTGCGATACGCCAATTCCATTTCAGGTTCTACTTGTGTTTTCTTTTCTGATCTTATTTTTCAACTTCGGCCTGAGAGTGAGATCATCCCATATTCAGCCTTCTGTTTCTGACTTATTTCACTCAACATGATTTTTTCAAGGTCCATCCAAGATCGGCTGAAAACGGTGAAGTCACCATTTTTTACAGCTGAGTAGTATTCCATTGTGTATATAGACCACAACTTGCTCATCCACACATCTGTTGTTGGACACCTGGGTTGCTTCCAGGTTTTGGCTATTACAAATTGTGCTGCCAAGAACATATGTGTACACAGATCTTTTTGGATGGATGTGTTGGGTTCCTTAGGATATATCCCCAGGAGAGGAATTGCAGGGTCATAGGGTAGGTCCATTTCTAGCCTTCTGAGAGTTCTCCAAACTGTTCTCCACATAGGTTGGACCAATTGACATTCCCACCAGCAGTGCAGGAGGATCCCCTTGACCCCACACCCTCTCCAGCATTTGTTGCTGTTACCTTTTCTGATGTATGACATTCTCACAGGAGTGAAATGATATCTCATTGTTGTCTTTTATTTGCATTTCTCTGACAATCAGAGATTTGGAGCATTTTTTCATGTGTTTCTCAGCCTTTTGGATCTCTTCTGTGGTGAATACTCTGTCCAAGTCCTCCCCCCATTTTTGAATGGGGTTATTTGTTGTCTTGTTGTTGAGTCTGGCAAGCTCTTTATATATGTTGGTTATTAAACTCTTATCTGATGTATGGCATGTAAAGATCTTCTCCCATTCTGTGAGGGGTCTCTTGGTTTGGGTAGTGGTTTCTTTTGCTGTGAAGAAGCTTTTTAATTTGATGTAGTTCCATAGGTTTATACTTGCCTTAGTCTTCTTTGTAATTGGATTCGTTTCATTGAAAATGTCTTTAAAATGTATGCGGAAAAGAGTTCTGCCAATATTTTCCTCTAAGTATTTGATAGTTTGTGGTCTAACATCCAAGTCATTGATCCACTTGGAATTTACTTTTGTATTTGGTGAAATACAGTGATTCAGTTTCATTCTTCTGCATATTTCAACCCATTGTTTCCAACACCATTTGTTGAAGAGACTCTGCTTTCCCCCTGTAATAATCTTTGTCAAAGATTAGATGTCTATAGGTGTGGGGCCTCATTTCTGGGCTCTCAATTCTATTCCACTGGTCAGTGTGTCTATTCATGTTCCAGTACCAAGCAGTTTTGATGACAATGGCCCTATAATACAGTTTGAGATCTGGGAGTGTGATGCCTCTAATTCTGTTCTTTTTTCTCAAGATTGTTTTGGCAATTCTAGGTCTCTTCTGTTTCCAGATAAACATTTGTAGCATTTGTTCTATTCTCCTAAAAAGTGTGCTTGGTATCTTGATGGGGGTGGATAGCATTAAATTTGTAGATGGCTCTGGGTAATATATTCATTTTGATTATGTTAATTCTTCCAACCCATGAACATGGAATCTCTTTCCACTTCTTTGTGTCTTTTTCAATTTCTTTGAGTAGTGACTCATAATTTTCAGTATACAAGTCTTTCACTTCTTTGGTTAGGTTTACTCCTAGATATTTTATTGTTTTTGTTGCTATAGTAAAAGGAATTGATTTCTGGATTTCAGTTTCTTCTAACTTAGTGTTTGCATAGAGGAATGCCACTGACTTTTGAATGTTAATTTTATAGCCTGACACCTTACTGTATTGCCTGATGATTTCCAAAAGCTTCTTACTGGATTCCTTAGGTTTTTCCATATATACTATCATGTCATCTGCAAATAAGGAGAGTTTGACTTCTTCTCTTCCAATTTGTATCCCTTTAATTCCTTGCTCCTGCCTGATTGCTATGGCAAGAACTTCCAACATTATGTTGAATAGTAATGGTGATAGTGGGCAGCCCTGTCTAGTACCTGATCTGAGTGGAAATGCTTCTAGTTCTTTCCCTCCTCTCTTCATTTCTTTCTGTTCTATCCAAGAACAACAATAATAACTACAACAAGGGCAACAAAAAGGAATAAATAAGTTAAAAAAAAAAAAAAAGGAAGGGACAGGGGTAAATAGCATAATGGTTATGCAAAGAGACTGTCATGCCTGAGGCTCCAAAGTCCCAGGTTCAGTTCCATGTACCACCATCAGCCATAGCTGAGCAGTGCTCTGGTTAAAAAAAAAAAAAAAGGAAGGATGACAACAATAATAACGACAACAAAATGGGAAAAATGGCATCCAGGAGCAGTGGATTCATAGTGCAGGCACTGAGCCCCACCAATAACCCTGGAAACAAAATAAGTAAAATAAAATAAAAAATAAAGGAAGGAAGAAGATAACAGTATTGATGCTTTTTCAGTTTGGTGGAGTTCTGGGGTTGTACCTGCATTGTGCACATGGCAAAGCAACACACTATCTGAGTGTGTTATTTGCCTTCCATAAGTACTAATTCTTAAATTGATAATCTTATCTGACTCTCAAGTGATGCTATAAGTGTCCAAATGTCTCTTGACAGTTTACCTTGGAATAAACCTTTGGTTATTGTCATCATTCAAATATATACATATAATCATTCAAATATATACATATATATATAATATATATGTATATATTTCTCTCATATGTGACTTTACTTAGATTAAAATAATTGTGTGTTTAAACATGACTTTTCTTTTTCCCCCAGAGTCGAGCTCAGCTCTAGTTTATGATGGTACTGGTAATTTAACCTGGGACCTTTGGTACCTCAGGCATGAAAGGCTCTTTGCATAACCATTGTGCTATCTGTCCAGCACTATCTGACCTATTTTTTAAATTTTATTATTTATTTATTTTAACGAGAGCACTTCTCAGCTCTAGTTTATGGTGGTGTGAGGAGCTCCAGGACTTCAAGAGCCTCAGGCATGACAGTGTCTTTGCATTAACCATTATACCATCTACCCCCACCCATGACCTATTTTTCAGATCACTTTATTGAGGGAAATTGTGATTTACAAGACAGTTGTTATTATGTGTGTAGAGTTTTTGTCTCCTGGTATTTTCCCTCTTATGAATGAGAGCCTCTGTTATTTGAAAAGTGGGCATTATTTTGGTTTTTAAAATAGCAATAATTTGGGCAGTTTTACCAGAGAACTAAAATGTTTTGGTTTTTTATTCTGTTTTCCTCAAGGAATCTTGCTCATCATTTGACATAAGCAAACCAAATGGAAAACTGAAAAAGCCAAAGGTGAGGATGAATATTGTTCAATGTCTGCAAGATTGTTTACTTGATAGAGTAGGTACCTTGCCATGTGTGCAGCCCAAGGTCAAGTGGTGGGCATGCTGGTTGAAGGTACTATAGCAGCACCAAGGGACAGTGTGGTATCTCCTTTATGTCTCACAGTCGGGAATGGTCACCCCTGAGTTGTGAAGTTGTACTACACTAGGTGCAATTTCAGGACAGGAAAGATAAAACAAACAAAAAAATGAATACCTTTCTCTTTGTTTTTGTTTTGTTTTGTTTTGTTTTACCAGAGCACTGCTCAGCTCTGGCTTATAGTGGTATAAGGGATTGAACCTGGGACTTTGGAGCCTCAGGCATGAGTGCATAACCATTGAGCTATCTAACACCACCCTCTGTTTCTTTTTAAAAAGAATTGTTTCTTAATAACAGGACCATAAAGACAGAATCAGAGCATCATGACACAGGCTAGAAGGTGACACAGTGATAGTACATTGGACTCTTAAGCATGAGATCCTGAGTTCAGTCCCCAGCATCACATGTGCTAGAGTGATCATGTGTTAACTCTCTTTCTCTCTCTCACCCTCTCCCTCTCTCTTCCACTAGTAAGATTTTATTAATTTTTTAAATATCTAGTAGTGTTCTCTGTTTTATTTATTCTTTAAGATTTATTACTCGAGCACTGCTCAGCTCTGGCTTCTGGTGGTGCCAGGGATTGAATCTGGGACCTTGGAACATCAAGCAAGAAAGTCTTTTGCATAGACACTATTCTATCTTCTCATCTGGGGAATTTATACCTTTTATGGCAAATATGAAACACCATGCGTTCTTTTCCTGGAAGAACTGTCATCCTTCATGGTGACTTATCTACAAACAACCTTACTATGAAGTAGCTGTGACTTACCAGGAGGTAGTTCTCCTGATAGAGTTAGGTGGACTACTATCTGTAGATACCTGGGTTCAAGCCCTGATCACCTCATGCGGGAACTTCATGAGTGGTAGAGCAGTGGTATTGTTTCTTCCTCTCTGTCTTTTACCCTCTATCAAAAAAAAAAAAAGATACGCCTCCTCCATCATCTCCCCCATCATCCCCCAGGGATAACCTTGGTGGCAGTAAAATACAATAAGGAGACCAGGAACTGTCTTATCCAGTAGAGCACACACATGTTATCATGTACAAAGACCCAGTCAAGTCCCCAGCCATCGTATGGGAACACCATGGAAAGGGAAAGTAGTCCTATGCTGTCTCTCCTCCTCAAAAAGAAATGACTCAGGTGAGTAATTAGTCCACATTCCCCACAAGGACACTCAGTGTCTGCCAGTGATGGTTGCCTCTTCTAGCAGGTAGCTTGAATGAGTAAGTGGACAGTGTCTTGTTCTGGTAATATTTTGTAACTAACACAATCTGTTTTTCTCTGCAGGAGCCACATCAACCACTTCAAAGGCTGTGTTTTGTTCAGCTGACTCCTCGTAAAAACTTATTTACAGAAAACTTAACACCTATTAACTATGATATCTTCTTTCATATGATAAAGCAGTGCTTTGTAAGGCGCAGTGACAAACTTACAGACCACTTACCGTAAGTGAAAAGAATGAAAGCATATATAAGAGTAGCCACTTAGGGTCAGAAGTAATATGTCCATCTTAGTGTCTTTTAATACGTATCGTCTTTTTGTTTTGTTTTGCCTCCAGGGTTATTGCTGGGGCTCAGTACCTGCACTACAAATCCACTGCTCCTGGGGGCCACTTTTTTCCCTTTTGTTGCCCTGGTTGTTTTATCATTGATGTGGTTATTACTGTTGTTGTTATTGATGTCATTTTTTTTTATTATCATATTTATATATTTATTAATTTTTAAATTTAATTTAATTAATTTATTTTTATTTAAGAAATGATAAATTAACAAAACCATAGGAAAAGGGGTACAACTCCACACAATTCCCACCACCCAATCTCCATATCCCACCCCCTCCCCTGATAGCTTTCCCATTCTCTATACCTCTGGGAGCATGGACCCAGGGTCACTGTGGGTTGTAGAAGGTGGAAGGTCTGGCTTCTGTAATTGCTTCCCTGCTGAACATGGGCGTTGACTGGTAGGTCTATACTCCCAGTCTGCCTCTTTCTTTCCCTATTAGGGTGGGTCTCTGGGGAAGCAGAACTCCAGGACACATTGGTGGGGTCTTCAGTCCAGGGAAGCCTGGCCGGTATCCTGATGACATCTGGAACCTGGTGACTTCAAAGAGAGTTAACATACAAAGCCAAACAAATTATTGAGCAATCATGGACCCAAAGCTTGGAATAGTGGAGAGGAAGTGTTAGGGGGGTACTCACTGCAAACTCTAGTGTACTTCTGCTTTCAGGTATATATTTTGCAGTAGTTTATGGATACGTGTGAACATACGCTCTCACAGAAACTGGTGTATATCTAGGTTTTGGGACTTTGTTAGAAAGTGAACCACCTGAGATAGGATTAGAGTATACTATAAAAGGAATGAAGCTGAAGGGTTGTCATTCCACACATGAAGTCTGAAGTGAAGCATGTTGAGCTGGCAGTCGTGTTGATTAGGTTGCAATCGACAGATGCAATATTTTTTGATATGGATAGGGAGAGGCATACGGGAAAGTGGGCCCTATCCAAGGGTTCCAGGACTGGGGGAAGTAGAGGCTCTATAGTGGAGATGTGAGGTTCCTGCTGTCTTAGGGTTCAAAAAGACAATGGATAGTTAATGTTATCACATTATTTGGTAATTGGGTTAACTTTGAAAAGTCCTTTTGTTATGGTTTGCTGTACAGTACCCAGTATCTTATATATAGCTGTGCCACTGGTTGCTCCTGATCTATTTGGTCTAGGCTTTTTTTTTGTGTGTGTGTGTGTCTCCCCTTTTTTATTTATTTATTTATTTTTTTATTTAAGAAAGGATTAATTAACAAAACCATAGGGTAGGAGGGGTACAACTCCACACAATTCCCACCGCCCAATCTCCATATCCCACCCCCTCCCCCGATAGCTTTCCCATTCTCTATCCCTCTGGGAGCATGGACCCAGGGTCATTGAGGGTTGCAGAAGGTAGAAGGTCTGGCTTCTGTAATTGCTTCCTCGCTGAACATGGGCGTTGACTGGTCGGTCCATACTCCCAGTCTGCCTTTCTCTTTCCCTAGTAGAATGGGTCTCTGGGGAAGCTGAGCTCCAGGACACATTGGTGGTGTCTTCAATCCAGGGAAGTCTGGCCGGCATCCTGATGACACCTGGAACCTGGTGACTGAAAAAAGAGTTAACATACAAAGCCAAACAAATTGTTGAGCAATCATGGACCAAAGCTTGGAAAAGTGGAGAGGAAGTATTAGGGAGGTACTCACTGCAAACTCTAGTATACTTCTGCTTTCTTGATGTCATTGTTGATAACAAGGTCAGAGAGAAATCGAGAGAGAACGGGAAGACAGAGAGTGAGAGTGAAAGATAGACCTGCTTCGCCGCCTGTGAAGTGATTCCTCTGCAAGTGGGGAGCCGGGGCTCGAACCAGGATCCTTATTCCGGTCCTTGCACTTTGCACTTTTGCATTTAACCCACTGTGCTAGCACTGACACCTGACTCCCCTTCTTTGAAAGACAGCCATATACCTAGTGTTCTTTCTTCGTAAGGGCTTATAAAAGCTATCACTACTGGGGGCCAGGCAGTAGTAGCTCACGGGGTTAAGCACACACATAGTATGAAGTGCAAGGACAGGAATAAGGATCCTGGTTTGAGCCCCCAGTTCCCCATCTGCAGGAGGTTGCTTTACAAGCAGTAAAGGTCTACAGGTGTGTGATCTTTCTCTCCCCCTCTCTGACTTCCCCATCTCTCTCAATTTATCTCTATCCTATCTAATAACAACAACAATAGAAAAAAAGAAAAGAAAAGATGGCCTCTAGGAGCAGTGGATTCTTAGTGCAGACACTAAGCAATAACCCTAAAGGCAAAAAAAAAAAACTATCACTGTTTCACTGCTGCTATCTACTTTGTTTTGTTTGTTTGTTTGTTTTTGCTCAACTCTGGTTTATGGTGGTGCAGGGGATTGAACCTGGGACTTTGGAGCCTCAAGCATGAGTGTCTGTTTGCATACCATTATGCTATCTACTTTGTATCTATGTAATTTTTAGATAGAACTGATGCATATAATTCTATAAGTTGGGGGCCAGGTGGTGACACATCTGGTTAAGCTCACATACTATAATGCACAAAAACCCAGGTTCAAGCCCCTAGGTCCCACCTGCAAGGAGAAAGCTTCACAAGTGGTGAAATAAAGTTACAGATATCTGTCTGTCTCTCTCCTTCCATATTTCCCCCTCCCCTCTCAATTTCTCTTTGTCTCTATCCAGTAATAAATTAAATTAAAATATAATAATTTGTAAGTTGTATATTGCACCTTGTAATCAACAACCTATAGTGCTTCAAAGTATTGTCTGAGATTAGGTAAAATGTTAGAATAATCATTTTAATTTATTCAACTATTCAATACAGCACTCTGAACTATTGATTATGCAGTTTTTATATAAGAAATAAGAGCATAGGTTAGATAGCATAATGGTTATGCAAACAGACTCTCATGCGTGAGGCTCCAAAGTCTCAGGCTCCATCCCCCGCACCACCATAAGCCAGAGCTGAACAGTGCTCTGGTAAAAAATAAATAAATAAATATTATGGGGGGCCATGTGGTGGCTCACCTGGTTAAGTGCTCACATTATAGTACACAATAACCCGGGTTCAAACTCCTGGTCCCCATGTGCAGGAGGAAAGCTTTATGAGTTTTTAGACAGGGCCACAGATACCCCTCTCTCTCTCTCTCTTAGATACTTTTATTTATTTATTACTGGGTAGAAACAGAAATTGAGAGGGGCCAGGGGAGATTCAGAGGGAAAGAGACACCTGCAGTCCTACTTCAACACATATGGAGCTTTTCCCCCTGCAGGTGGGGACCAGGGGCTTGAACCTAGTCCTTGTGCATTATGATATGTGCGCCACCACCTGGCCCCTCTCTGTCTCTCTATCTTCCTTCCACCTCTCAGTTTCTTTCTGTTTCTAGCCAATAATAAATAAATATTATGGGAACAAATAGTCTTTTGGGAGCAGTGGACCTGCATGTCTGAGACCCTGGCAGGTAAAAATAAACTATAAAATGACAGGAGATGAATAAATGTAATCCGCTGCTTTGTAGCTTGACGCTTTGTGGGTATTTTCAATGAAATACCAAGAACATGCATAATGTCCTCTATAGTTTTCATCTGTAAATTGTGACTTTAAACAAAGCTGCAATTTATGAAAGCGTGTCCTTAAATAGTGTATCATTTAGTTGACAATATAGGATAAAGATGAAGACTGGCTACTTAGGAATTAAGTAGTGACTATGGTAAACTGGTGGAAAATGTTAAAGATTCTTTTGGCAATCTCTGGGAATTTAAAAGCATGTTTATACCTATGACCAAGAGTCCATTCAAAAATTAGAAAGTACTGTGATCCGGGAGGTGGCGCAGTAGGTAAAGCACTGGATTCTCAAGCATGAAGTCCTGAGTTCAATTCCTGGTAGCACATGTACCAGAGTGATGTCTTATTCTTTCTCTCTCTCTCTCTCTCTTTCTTTCTTTCTTTCCCTCTTTCCCTACCTTTCTCATTAATAAATTAATAAAATCTTTTTAAAAAGAAAAGAAAGTACTCATTCAACAATAACGACATCTTCTGTTGCAGCTGCTAATTATTGTCAGGGATTCACTAACGTATTTCTTGATAGACTAATATGTAAGGCTTTTTTTTTTTTTTTTTTGTCTCTAAGCTTATTGCTGGGGCTTGGTAAAGCCTGTACTATGAATCCACTGCTCCTGGAGGCTATTTTTTCTCTTTTGTTGTCACTGTTTATTGTTGTTATTGCTGTTGTTGTTGCTGGATAGGTCAGAGAGAATTGAAGAGAGGAAGGGGAGAGAAAGGCACCTGCAGACCTGCTTCACTGCAGGTGGGGAGCCGGGGGCTCAAACCAGGATCCTTATGCCAGTCCTTGCTCTTTGCGTCATGTGTGCTAAATCCACTGTGCCCAGCCCTCTGGCAGTTTTCTGTGTTATGTTTGTTAGTAATTTTTATATAAACATGAAGACAATTGTTCTGTCTCTGAGAAATCCAGTTTTCAGAATGAGTTAGAAGATGAAAAGAGGTAGACAGGAAATACCTTTTTAAGATTTATTTTATTGAGAGAGAAGAACAGCACTCTGATATATGGGTACTGGGGAGCTCATTTTTGTCAGTATAGAATTCTACCATTACATCACCTCTCAAACTGGCAGTGGAAAACATGTTTAAGGGATGCTGTTAAGAACAGGGGAAGGGGAGTCGGGCTGTAGCGCAGCGGGTTAAGCGCAGGCGGCGCAAAGCACAAGGACCAGCATAAGGATCCCGGTTTGAACTCTGGCTCCCCACCTGCAGGGGAGTCGCTTCACAGGCGGTAAAGCAGGTCTGCAGGTGTCTATCTTTCTCCCCTCCTCTCTGTCATCCCCTCCTCTCTCCATTTCTCTCTGTCCTATCCAACAACGACAACAACAGTAATAACTACAACAATAAAACAACAAGGGCAACAAAAGGGAATAAATAAATAAAATAAATATTTTAAAAAAAAAAAAGAACAGGGGAAATGGGTAACATAATAGTTACACAAAAGAAACTTCTACATGAGGCTCAAGCTCAAACCTAGCCATTGCCATAAACCAGAACAGTATGTTTTCTAATTAAAAGAAAGAGAGAAAGAGAGAAGGTAAGGGAGGTGGACATTGTTAAACTGGAGCTTTGTGTGAGAATTTACTAGAACATGTTAAAGTGTTCCATTACACATAAATCTTGAACTTTTAGGAATAAACATAGAAAGTCATACAGTATACTCAAGCTCTTAAGTTTAACAAGATTAGTACAGTATGGTAAGTTAGGCACTTTAAGTTGGACCTAGCTGTCGTCATCTCTATCAATATTAACCAAGAGGGGCCCAGGCGGTGGCACACCAGGCTATGTGCACACATTACAGTGCACAAGGACCTGGGTTCAAGCCCCTGGTTCCCATCTACAGGGGGAAAGCTTCAGAAGTGGTGAGGTAGGACTGCAGGTATCTCTTTCTCTTTCCCTATCTTCCCCTCCTCTCTCAATTTCTGTCTGTCTCTTATCCAATAAGTAAAAATGCTAAAAAAATAATAATAAAATACTAGCCAAGAAGTTTTATGAAAAATGTTTAATAAACTTTGTGGGTTTTTTTGTTTGTTTGCAGTTCTTTGAGTCCAGTTGACGTGGTGGATATATTGAAGCACATACATACTTTAAACCAATCAAAAATAACAGATATATACCCTGAAGAATTTAAGCGCCTTTTTGAAATTATAGATAGCTCCAAAGAGTATACTCACAGATGGCTTTATGATGAGTACATGGAAGAGGTAATCTTGTAGAGAACTGTGCTACTCAGGAAGCTAGAGCCATTTATTTGGAAACAATGGCAGATGAAAAGGGACTCCATTTGAAAACGCATCTTTTAAGAGAAGATATTTTTGTCCTATCAACAGAAGATAAACTGTTCATGATTTGTATGGGTGAGGCAAATCGTTCCTTTTAAAGTTATTACCATTTCATCATCTTAGATGAAACTATGGGTGCTATTCATTCACAACTGAATAAAATGAAAATACAAACTATTTATGACTTTTATGAGATTGAATTTGTGTTGTTTCAGATTCCTATTTACTGTAAATATAGACGGGATAGTTGCAGGATGCTACTACATGAAATTTGACTTGACTGAAAGCTTAACAGTTATACAGAAAGTCTTTTCCCAGGGCACCAGTGTCCCAGGTTTAATTTCTGGCTGTACCATAAGGCAGAACTGAGCAGTCCTCTGATTCGCTTAACCCTTATGTCCACCCCCCACCCAAATAAATAAACAAATCCAGCCTAAACTGGGATTATGGATTTATAAGTTTACCATGCATGAAACCCAGGGTTCGAACCCTGGCACATGAGAGCACCAAGGGCACTGTCTAAGCCAGTATTGTATTTCTCTCTCTCTCTCTGTTTCTGTCTTTTAAAAATGTTTTTCTAATGGTCCAAGAGTTGGCGCAGTGGATAAAGCATTGGGCTCTCAAGCAGGAGAGATGGAGTTGCAGGGTACATTGGTGAGGTCATCTTCTCAGGGAAGTCAGGTTGCTGTCATGGTAGCATCTGCAACTTGGTGACTAAAAAAGCATTAAGATATAAAGAAGAACAAATTATTTAATAACTAGGACTTTTCTAAAGGCAAAAATATAGCAGATGAGATTTGGGGTTTCCATTTTGGGAAAAGCTAGTAGGTCTATTTTAGGTATATTCCAAGGGCCCATGACTTTACTAATTTTTGCCTGAGCCTGACAGCTTGTTGGGTAGTATGCCAGCTCCCCTGGCTTCTACTTAACCTAGCACCGGTATGCCTGTATAGGGATTGGTTTGATCCCATTCAAAGCTGCGGTCTATTTACATAAATCACTTTTATATTTACATAAAGCACCACCCTCCCTCCAGGGCATTGGTGGTTCAGTGGTAGAATTCTTGCCTGCTCCGCCCCCTCTCCTTGTCATACCCTGATTTTCACCAGTCACTTTTCCTTCCACCCTCTGTATGTCACATCTTGTTTACACCCTATTTGGAAAGTATGTAAGGACAACATTGTTCGTTTTAGTTAGTTGGTAGTTGTGTTAGTTTTAGTCTAGCTCGGCTTAGATTGCGCTGCGTCCTGCATGAATAAAGAGATACTGCCGTACAGCTCAACCATGAGTCCCTGGTCGTCTGTTACCAGCCCGTGAAGCCAGCCTGTCAAAAACAACATATGGCGCCTACAACGTGGGACCAGACCTGCGCAATTCCCAGATAAGTCAAGACTTTGCTTACCTATGCACTATGGTCTTCTCTTCTGCTTATGAAGAGGTTTGCTAAAGCCTCTACTGTTTCATCATGAGTCAGTTTCTCTGTCTCTGGAACATTTTGCTCTGGGCCACACTTCAGTTCCCTGACTGGGAACTTTGGTTTCTTATGGCCGTGATCGTAGAGCTTGGAAGATGCATAGAGATTTCTCCTTGGTCTCTCTGGATTCCCTCTCCCATGTTTCCCGAGGAAAAGGACTACTTTTTGCTCCAGGCCACAATTTGGTTCTTTATGACCATGATCGTAGACCTTGGGATATGTACGGAGATTTCCCCTGGGACTTTCTGAACTTCTCACATGTTTCCCGCTGAGAAGGACTACTCTAATTTGAGGAGTGTTCTCCAGTACCCTGGCAGTCCCCAAGAATGGAGACACATGGTTAGTTCTACTCTCCTGATTGGATTCTATCTTCAATGGGAAGACACTTTTAAAAATGGGTGCCTGAAACAATCCAGCAGGAACAGTCAGAAGCACCATAAATGGAATTTTGAGGAGCTTTTTGGACTAGGACGCCCTCTGGGGACTCATGATACTACATGGTGAGATCTTGATAATCTGGTTCAAGTTGCATTTCATAAGAGAATGATTTGAATGACTGAATTTTTGTATAACATTGACTTAAAAAAAATGCTGGACACAGCCATTTCTAGAGACATCCAGAAACAATAAAAAAAAATTGTTTTTTCCTCCTTTGATTTCTTTTTTTATGTCTTGGCATAAATCTGAAACGTTTAATCCTGAAAACAGTATGAGTTATGGGCAGGGCAGATAGTGCAATGATTATGTTAATCTCATGCCTGAGGCTTCTAACCGTGGTTCTTCTGTTTACCTTTCCACATTTTATTGAGTTCAAACAGACTATGACCCACATAGTCAATGACTGCCACCTCTCCAGATTCAAAGGAGGTCTTGAAACTTTACATCAGGCTCAACCTGACGCTGTTGACTACCTATGGAAGAAGGGCAAACGCTAGAAGAAGAATTGGACAGAGAAATAGGAGAGAGAGAGAGACACATCTGCAGCCCTGCTTCACTACTTGTGAAGCATTCCCCTGCAGGTGGAGACCAGGGGCTTGAACCTGGGTCCTTGTACATTGTAATGTGTGCACTTAACCAGATGCGCCACCACCTGTCCCATCAGTATTTCTTTTTATTTATTTTTTATTTTTTTATTGTAGGTGTTGGATAGGACAGAGAAATGGATATAGGAGAGGAAGACAGAGGGGGAGAGAAAGACACCTGCAGACCTGCTTCACCACTTGTGAAGCGACTTCCCTGAAGGTGGGGAGCCGGGGCACTCAAACCGGGATCCTTATGCTGGTCCTTGCGCTTTGCGCCATCTGCACTTAACCCACTGGCTACCACCAGACTTCCTCATCAGTATTTCTTAGAGGATACAGCACCTTACTTCTACCATCCATGGTGAGAACAGCAGGTTACCCTGCACACGGCCCCCTGATACAGCCAGGAGAGAAAACATCTGAAGTATATGAACTCACTAAAATTTAGGAGGCATTTACATTTTTATTTAATCCATGATGATGCAACATTTAATCTTTAAGGCATTTAAAATTCAGTTAGAAAGCATATAGGTTGGCCATAGTTTTCCTTCCCAGAGATACTTAGTTTAATCATGTAATAGTTAACACAAACTTTTTTCCACTTCACTCCAGTGTGAATCAGAGAGGTGATGTCACTAAAATTCTCTAATCAAAATGCCCCCTCACAGTCAATGATTTCAGCCTTGCTAAAATGGGCCTCCTGAGAGTGTCATTATCTAGTCTTTCATGCCTTCTCCTGAAGCTTCAGGTTGCTTTCACATATCTTCATAAGCAATTAAGCCATGGATGCCACTCCCTGGGATTTTTGTCACCTTGCCTTTAGTTTCCATGGCAGTCTCCTTGACTTTTTTTTTCAAATATTTTATTTAGCGGGGGTAGATAGCATAATGGTTATGTAGAGAGACTCCTAAATGCCTGAGGCCCCAAAAGCCCCAGGTTCAATCCCCCACACCACCTTAAGCCAGAGCTGAGCAGTGCATTGATTTAAAAAAAAAAAAAAATTTAAAGGATTTTATTTATTTATTAATGAGAAAGATGAGAAGAGAAAGAACCAGACATCACTCTGGTGCATGTGGTGCTAGGGATTGAACTCAGGGCTACGCCACCTCCCGGACCACTTGACTTTTTTTTTTAACTTTTTTTTTCATTTTTAATATAATTTTTTATTTCTTAATAGTTTGTTACAAGATAGTAAGATTATAATGTATAGTTACACACCATACCTACCACCAAAAGTCTGTATCCCCACCCTCCCACTTCCCAAAGATAACCCCATAGTTTTCACAAGTCTTACAGTTTGCTCTGTGACCTTGATGTCAGTATAGGGTCTCTGTTGTTATTCCAGCCTCTGTGGGGCATCAGCATTGGAAACTCAAGAAGTCATAGCTGTCATTGGTGAGTTTTTAGGTGATTTTTTTTTCTTTTTAACAATTTTTTTGTTGCTTAAATTTGGACCTGGAAGTGGTGCAGCTCAGCTGTCACCCTCCCAATTTGGTGCCAGCCACCCCTGGGCACACATTTTAGTCCTGGGAATTGCTCCCTTACTCCCTTTCCAGCCACAAGCCACATGTGTCTGTACCTACCTGTGGCATAGGTGATCTTTTTTTTTTTTTAACATTTGTTTCTTTGACACAGACCAGGAAGTGGTGCACTTCAGTCTGGTGCCAGCCATCCCTGGATACAGCTTTTTAGTCCCAGGAATTTCTCCCTCACCCTTTTTCTGTCCATGAGCCATATGTATCTGTACTCACCTGTGGCTTGATGAGTTTCTGAAGAAATCCTGGTTGTATTTTTTGTTTTGTTTTTGAGGTTTAGTTGACTGGAGAGAGCAAAAACAAGTCTGCTGCTACTCCATAGCCAACCTCTGGAAATCTCAGCTGGGACATTTTTTATTATTATTATTGGAGAATTAATGTTGTACATTCTACGTTAAGTACAATAGTTTGTACATGAATAACATTCCCCAGATTCCTACTTAACAATACAACCCCCACTAGGTCCTCTGAATCCTTCTTGGACCTGTGTTCTCCCCACTCACCCACCTCACCCCAGAATCTTTTACTTTGGTGCGTTACGCCAATTCCATTTCAGGTTCTATTTGTGGGGTTTTTTTTGTTGTTTTTTTTTATGATCTTATTTTCAACTTCTGCCTGAGAGTGGAGGGGAGAATACAGATCCAAGAAAGATGACAGAGGACCTAGTGGGGGTTGTATTGTTATGTGGAAAACTGAGAAACGTTATGCATGTACAAACTACTGTATTTACTGTCGAATGTAAAACATTAATCCCCCAATAAAGAAATTAAAAGATATATTTTTGACATTTAAAGTATGCCAAGGTGATCACTTCTTGGCCTTTTAGCTAAGATCTAGTGAAGACTGTCAGCCATGCCATCACTCATTTATAATTTATGGTTGCTGGGCTCAAGGTGCCTTGAAACTTGAATCGCCTTCAAAGAAGTTTTAGTAGATTGAAATAACAATATACCAGTGTGCAAGACTTTTTTCCCTAGAGAGAAAAGTGAAAAGGAGCTAAAGTCAGACATGACCAAGAAGTGTTCCTACTCTTGTATAAAGTAATAATAAGAAGACATGAAGGAACTACTGCCTTGGGTTTAAGACTTGTTGTCGGGCTGTAGCGCAGCGGGTTAAGCGCAGGTGGCGCAAAGCACAAGTGTTGGATAGTATGCCAGCTCCCCCTGGCTTCTGCTTAACCATATGCCTATATAGGGATAGATTTAATCCCATTCAAAGCTTTGGTCTATTTACATAAATCACTTTTACATTTACATAAAGCACTCCAGGGCAATTGGTGGTTCAGTGATAGGATTCTCCCCTGCTCTGCCCCCTCCTTGTCACACTCTGATTTTCATCAGTCACTTTTCTCTCCACCCTCTCTATGTCACATCCTGTTTCCACCCTACTTGGCAAGTATATATAAAGACAGCATTGTGAGCTTTAGGGTACCTTGAGTTTAGCTTAGCTCGTCTTAGATTGTGCTGTGTCCTGCATGAATAAAGAGATACTGCCTACAGCTCAACCATGAGTCCCTGGTCATCTGTTACCTGCCCGTGAAGCCAGCCCGGCAAAAACAACATAACCTGTTGAAAACAACACACAAGGACCGGCATAAGGATCCCGGTTCGAACCCCGGCTCCCCACCTGCAGGGGAGTCGCTTCACAGGCGGTGAAGCAGGTCTGCAGGTGTCTATCTTTCTCTCCTCCTCTCTGTCTTCCCCTCCTCTCTCCATTTCTCTCTGTCCTATCCAACAATGACAACAACAATAATAACTACAACAATAAAACAACAAGGGCAACAAAGGGAATAAATAAATAAATTTAAAAAAAAAAAAGACTTGTTATCGTGGAGACTGAGCAGTAGTGGCAACGGGTTAAGTGTACGTAGTGCCAAGTGCATGAACTGGCTCAAGGATCCGGGTTCGATCCTGACCCCCCCACCTCCTCACCTGCTGGAGTAGGGGGTCGCTTCACAAGCACTGAAGCAGGTTTACAGGTGTCCATCTTGCTCTCTCTGCCTCCCCTTCCTCTCTCAATTTCTCTCTGTCCTATCCAACAACAGTAGCAGTAACAACAACAACGGTAACAAAAAATGGAAAAAGAAAAAAGGCCTCCAGGAGTAGTGCATTTGTAGTGAAGGTACTGAGCCCCAGCGATAACCTTGGAAGCAAAAATTTTAAAAAAGACTTGTGAATCTTGTTCTCTGTCTTTTAAACGGTTGACATAACTGAATTTATCACTTTAATGTTATATATAGAATGGGAGCTAGTAGGTGTCTTACCTGGTAAAGTACACAGATTCCTATGCAAAACGACCCAGTTTTGTTGGGTAGTTGCCACCTCCCCCTGGCTTCTGCTTAACCATATGCCTATATAGGGATTTTACTGATCCAAAGCTTTGGTCTATTTACATAAATCACTTTTACATAAAGCACTCCAGGGCATTGGTGGTTCTATGATAGGATTCTCTCCTGCTCCACCCCCTCCTTGTCACACACTGATCCCTTCTTTGTCACACCCTGATTTTCACCAGTCACTTTTCTCTCCACCCTCTCTATATCACATCCTGTTTCCACCCTACTTGGAGAGTATAAAAACAGCTGCTCTTCTGATTAAAGACACTTGGAAATTGCTTTCCGGCTCCGAGAGTTCCAGAGTGTATCTCCTGCGGAAGTTGGTGCAGCACGAGTTCCTGATCCCTCTCCCACACAGCAGCCTAGATCAGCTCCAGTTGAGTTCTCTCCAACCCAGAGAGCACTAACTCGGGAAGAAGTACCCTCAGGCTATCCCGGCACAGTTTGACCTTTAGGCCACCATGTGGGAACGCCTGCAGGACAGACATATTGGTTGAGCAGTGCTACGGTGTCTCTCCTCTCACCCTCTAAGAAAAAAGGACAAAACAGAAAGACAAATAAACAAAAAAAACTGGCGGAAGCTCTAGAGTCATGCAAGCACTGACTCCTAGAAATAACAATGGTGGCAAAAAATATATGTAAAGATTTTTTAAAATTTATTTGTTCATTTATTGGATGGAAGCAGAGGAAAATCATGAGGGGAGTAGGAAGATAGAGAGGGAGAGAGACAGACTTTTGCAGCATCACTTCACCATTTTGCAAAGCTTCCCCCCTAAAGAGGGGGACTAAGGGCTTGAACTCAGGTCCCTGGGGATTGCAACGTGTGTTTAACCAGGTGTACTACCACCTGGTCCCCATATATAAATTTTTTTGTTTGTTTTTCCTCATTGTTGCCCTTGTTTTATTGTTGATGTAGTTATTGTTGTTATTGATGTTGTCGTTGGATAGAACAGAGAAAAATGCAGAGGAGAGGAAGACAGAGAGGGGAGATAAAGATAGACACCTGCAGACCCGCTTCACCGCCTGTGAAGCGACTCTCCTCCAAGTGGGAATTCGGGGGCTCAAATCGGGACACTTAGGCTGGTCCTTACACTTTGTACCACATGTGCTTAACCTGCTGCACTACCGCCCGACTCCCGTTTCTTTCTTTTAAATTTCTTTATTGGGGAATTTATATTCAATAGTAAATACAATAGTCTGTACATGCATAGCATTTCCCAGTTTTCATATAACAATACAACCCCCACTAGGTCCTCTGTCATCCTTTTTGGACCTGTATTCTCCCTACCCACCCACCCCAGAGTCTTTTTACTTTGGTGTAATGCGCCAATTCCAGTTCAGGTTCTACTTGTGTTTTCTCTTCTGATCTTGTTTTTCAACTTTTGCCTGAGATCATATCCCATATTCATCTTTCTGTTTCTGACTTATTTCACTAAACATGAATTTTTCAAGGTCCATCTAATATCGGCTGAAAATGATGAAGTCACCATTTTTAATAGCTGAGTAGCCCCCAACCTGTTTCTATCTTTGCCTAGTGGACCAAAGCTCTGGAGGGTCCAGGACACATTGGTGAGGTCATCTGCCCAGAGAAGTCAGGATGGAGTTATGGTAGCATGTGTAACTTGGTGTCTGGAAGGTGGTGTGACCTAAGTTTAGACAAAATGTTAATGAACAGGAACCAAAAAGTAGACTGAAAGCAGATGAGATTAGGGATTTTAGGGTAATAGAAAGCTAGAAAATCCATTTCAGGCATGTTCCTGGGGGCACACAACTATGGTAGTTTTGCTTGAGTTTGGTAGCTAGCTTGAGGTTGGATAAGAATATTGTCTGAGGGAGTCTGGAGGTAGCGCAGCGAGTTAAGCACACATGGCGCAAAGCTCAAGGTCCAGCATAAGGATCCCAGTTCGAGCCCCTGGCTCCCCACCTGCAAGGGGGTTGCTTCACAAGCAGTGAAGCAAGTCTGCAGGTGTCTATCTTTCTCTCCCCCTCTCTGTCTTCCCCTCCTGTCTCCATTTCTCTCTGTCCTATCTAACAATGACAACAATAACTACAACAACAATGAAAAACAATAAGGGCAACAAAAGAGAAAATAAATATATAAAAAAAGAACATTGTCTGAGAGAATGGTGTCAGAGTAGAGAAACAGGGCAAGAAAGATGTATTAGGGCAGGGAGTAGCTCCCGTTCTTGAAAAAAAAAAATTCTTTGGCTAAAATGAACTATTTAACTCCATCCACCTGCTGCAGGGCATATATATATATGGCACCAGAACCTGTATCACCTCTAAGTCCCTATTGGTGTGAGCTTATAGCTCATAGTCACAACTGGGAATATTGCAGGCTGCACTTACTTCAGAATCAATCTTTTTTGAGTGGCTGGGCAGGATATCCCTTTGGAGACTGGGGCTATCCCTACTGTCGTTGCTTTATGGTGAGGACAAGGTCCTGAGAGGGCCCACAAGATGCCGTTCCTTATGGAAGTGACCAGTGGTGGTGGAGAGAGGGACCCTTTAGAGATCGAGGCTCACCCACCATATGTGTACAGGAATCCAAGGATGCTCTAACTAGGGCCCCAGATGATGAGGTTATTTTCTATATTTTATTAAAGTAACTTTTTCACTGTTATTATTTTTTGCCTCCAGGGTTATTATTGAGGCTCAGTGTCTGTACTAGGAATCCACTGATCCTGGTGGCCATTTTTTCCATTTTGTATTGAATAAGACAGAGAGAAGTTGAGAGGGGAGGGAAGATGGAGAGGGAAAGAGAAAGATAGATACCTGCAGACCTGCTTCACCACTTCTGAAGTGACCCTCCCCCCGCCCCCACAGGTGGGGAGCTGAAGCTGGCATCCTTGCATGGGTACTTGTACTTTGTACTATGTGTGCTACCACCCTGCCACTGTTGGTATGCATGAGACCCTTTCTGTTTCATTTGGTTTAAATCCCCCCTGCTTAACACTATTCTATTTACATAACCACTTCATTCTATTTACATAACCACTGTTAACAAGTTCCACCCTCCCTCCAGGGCATTTGTGGTTCAGTGATAGGATTCTCACCTGCTCTGCCCCCTCTTTGTCACACTCTGATTTTCACCAGTCACTTTTCTCTCCACCCTCTCTATGTCACATCCTGTTTCCACCCTACTTCGCAAGTATATATAAAGACAGCATTGTGAGTTTTACAGTACCTTTTAGTTTAGCTCAGCTTGGCTTAGATTGCTCTGTGTCCTGCATGAATAAAGAGATACTGCCTACAACCCAGCCATGAATCCCGGGTCGTCTGTTACCCACCCGTGAAGCTAGCCCGGCGAAAACAACCTAACCCGTCGAAAAAAACATAGCCCGCACAAAACAACATATGGCGCCTGAACAGGGACTGAAATAAGCCCTGAAACATGGACCGGCATCAACGTGGGACCTAACCCACCCATCGTCCAGATAAGTAAACTTGGCTACCCATCCACCATGGGTTGCCTTTCTACTTATGAAGAGGTTTGCCAAAGCCTCTACTGTTTCATCATGAGACAGTCTGTCTCTGGAACATTTTACTCTGGGCCACACTTCGGTTCCCTGACCGGGAACTTTGGTTTCTTATGACTGGGATCATAGAGCTTGGGAGATGCACGGAGATTTCTACTTGGACTTTCTGGATTCCCTCTCCCATGTTTCCTGAGGAAAAGGACTACATTTTGCTCCGGGCCACAGTTTGGTTCTTTATGACCGTGATCGTAGACCTTAGGATATGCATGGGGATTTCCCCTGGGACTTTCTGGACTTCTCACATGTTTCCCGCTGAGAGGGACTACTCTAATTTGAGGAGTGTTCTCCAGTACCCTGGAAGTCCCCAAGAATGGAGACACGTGGTTAGTTCTACTCTCCTGATTGGATTCTTTCTTCGATGGGAAGACGCTTTTAAAAATAGATGCCTGAAGCAATCCTGCAGGAACAGTCAGAAGCACCCCAAATGGAATTTCGAGGAGCTTTTTGGACTAGGACGCCCTCCAGGGACTCATAATACTACATGTAAACTTCTAATCTGCTACAAGTTTTGTTTGACAAGTAAGTGAATTTCAGCTGTCAAAGTCTTCACATGAAAAAGCATCTACTCAAAGGGAATTCCTGGAAATCCATTTGGATCCTCTTCTCTGACATCGCCCACAGATGGAATGACTACAACACATCCCCAGAAACCAATGATCAGACCTGGCACGACCAGAAGAAACAGATTCACAGACTCCAAAGCTCACTCTCTACAGAAAAGCAGAAATCTGGTGGCCGACATTTCCCATCGAGACAGACATACAGCGTTTCATCCCTTGGCATTTTCTTCTGTGGTCAGCTACTTTGGACTGACACCTCCATCGGACTTACTGGTACATGCTGCTGTGTTTCTCAAAGACTAACTTCAGCCAATTGCCTTGAGACTTTATAGACCATGTCCCCTCGCCTGCAGGCTCTGCCCCAGAGGTAGAAAACTCCCCCTCCTTATTAGGTTATGCCCACAGAGGCATGAAGAGCCCTTTGAGGCAAGAGATGCCCCGAGAGGCATGGAGCATTCCCAGAGGCAAGAAATGCCCTTTTGCCTGCTAGGCCTTTCCCTTTGAGGCAAGAAAAGCTCCACTTGGCATCACACTAGTTATTGCTGCTCGCCTATTTTATTTTCCATGTCATATGCCAGTTCTTTTGAAAACGCCTGTACGATATAGGTTTCTGTTCACCCCACAATGGCCATTAGTTAAAAAGAAAGGGGGAATTGTTGGTATGCATGAGACCCTTTCTGTTTCATTTGGTTTAAATCCCCCCTGCTTAACACTATTCTATTTACATAACCACTTCATTCTATTTACATAACCACTGTTAACAAGTTCCACCCTCCCTCCAGGGCATTTGTGGTTCAGTGATAGGATTCTCGCCTGCTCTGCCCCCTCTTTGTCACACTCTGATTTTCACCAGTCACTTTTCTCTCCACCCTCTCTATGTCACATCCTGTTTCCACCCTACTTCGCAAGTATATATAAAGACAGCATTGTGAGTTTTACAGTACCTTTTAGTTTAGCTCAGCTTGGCTTAGATTGCGCTGTGTCCTGCATGAATAAAGAGATACTGCCTACAACCCAGCCATGAATCCCGGGTCGTCTGTTACCCACCCGTGAAGCTAGCCCGGCGAAAACAACCTAACCCGTCGAAAACAACATAGCCCGCACAAAACAACATGCCACCATTGTTAATTTTTTAAATATTTATTTATTCCCTTTTGTTGCCCTTTTTTTATTGTTGTAGTTATTCTTGTCATCATCATTGTTGGATAGGACAGAGAGAAATGGAGAGAGGAGGAGAAGATAGAGAGGGGGAGAGAAAGACAGACACCTGCAGACCTGCTTCACCACCTGTGAAGCAACTCCCCTGCAGGTGGGGAGCCAGGGGCTCAAACTAGGATCCTTATGCTGGTCCTTGCGCTTTGCGCTACATGCGCTCAACCCTCTGCGCTACCGCCTGACTCCTATTTTTTTTTTTTAATTTACAAATATACCCCAAGACAGACAACAAGCCTTAATTCTACTTAGTTTATCTATGGTCCTTTAAAAAAATTTAATTAGCAATTTAATATTGATTTTAAAAAATTACATGTCAACAGAAATATAATTCCATACTGTTCCTACCACCCAAGTTCTGAATCCCAAGTCCCTCTATTGCAAAACACCGTGGTTCTCCCAATGTTGGTATGCATGAGACCCTTTCTGTTTCATTTGGTTTAAATCCCCCCTGCTTAACACTATTCTATTTACATAACCACTTCATTCTATTTACTGTTAACAAGTTCCACCCTCCCTCCAGGGCACTGTGGTTCAGTGATAGGATTCTCGCCTGTTCTGCCCCTTCTTTGTCACACTCTGATTTTCACCAGTCACTTTTCTCTCCACCCTCTCTATGTCACATCCTGTTTCCACCCTACTTGGCAAGTATATATAAAGACAGCATTGTGAGTTTTAGAGTACTTTACCTTGAGTTTAGCTTAGCTCATCTTAGATTGTGCTGCGTCCTGCATGAATAAAGAGATACTGCCTACAGCTCAACTATGAGTCCCTGGTCGTCTGTTACCTGCCCGTGAAGCCAGCCCGGCGAAAACAACCTAACCCGTCGAAAAGGACATATGGCGCCACAACGTGGGACCAGACCTGCGCAACTCCCAGATAAGTGAAGACTTTGCCTACCTATGCACTATGGTCTTCTCTTCTACTTATGAAGAGGTTTGCCAAAGCCTCTACTGTTTCATCATGAGACAGTTACTCTGTCTTTGGAACATTTTACTCTGGGCCACACTTCGGTTCCCTGACCGGGAACTTTGGTTTCTTATGACCGGGATCATAGAGCTTGGGAAATGCACGGAGATTTCTCCTTGGACTTTCTGGATTCCCTCTCCTATGTTTCCCGAGGAAAAGGACTACATTTCGCTCCAGGCCATAATTTCGTTCTATATGACCGTGATTGTAGACCTTGGGACATGCATGGGGATTTTCCCTGGAACTTTCTGGACTTCTTCTCGCATGTTTCCCATGGAGAAGGACTACTCTAATTTGAAGAACATTCTCGAGTACCCTGGCAGTTCCCAAGTATGGAGACACGTGGTTAGTTCTACTCTCCTGATTGGATTCTTTCTTCGATGGGAAGACACTTTTAAAAATGGGTGCCTGAAGCAATCCAGCAGGAACAGTCAGAAGCACCCTAAATGGAATTTCGAGGACCTTTTTGGACTAGGACGCCCTCCGGGGATTCTTAATCCTACATGGTGAGATCTTGATAATCTGGTTCAAGTTGCGTTTCGTAAGAGAATGATTTGAATGACTGAATTTTTGTTTGACATTGACTTAAAAAAAATGCTGGACGCAGCCATGATTTCTAGAGACATCCAGAAACAATTCAAAAATTGTTTTTTCACTCCTACGATTTCTCTTTTACGTCTTGACATGAATCTGAAACGTTTAATCCTGAAAACTGTATGAGTTATGGGTGGGGCAGATAGTGCAATGATTATGTTAATTATTCTCATGCCTAAGGCTTTTAACCGTGGTTCTTTTGTTTACCTTTCTACATTTTATTGAGTTTAAACTGTTTAAACAACCTTAAAATCATACTAGAAAGGACTTCCAATTATAATGGAGTTATCAATTATAGTAAACTTCTAATCTGCTACAAGTTTTGTTTGACAAGTAAGTGAATTTCAGCTGTCAAAGTCTTCACATGAAAAAGCATCTACTCAAATGGAATTCCTGGAAATCCATTTGGATCCTGTTCTCTGACATCGCCCCCGGAAACCAATGATGAGACCTGGCACGTCCTGAAGAAACAGATTCACAGACTCCAAAGATCACTCTCTACAGAAAAGCAGAATTCAGGTGGCCAACATTCCCCATCGAGACAGACATACAGCGTTTCATCCCTTGGCATTTTCTTCTGTGGTCAGCTACTTTGGACTGACACCTCCATTGGACTTACTGGTACACACTGCTGTGTTTCTCAAAGACTAACTTCAGCCAGTTGCCTTGAAACTTTATAGACCATGTCCCTTCGCCTGCAGGCTCTGTCCCAGAGGCAGAAAGCTCCCCCTCCTTATTAGGTTATGCCCACAGAGGCATGAAGCGCCCCAAGAGGCAAGAGATGCCCACAGAGGCAGGAAATGCCCTTTGAGGCAAGAGATGCCCCCAGAGGCATGAAGCGTTCCCAGAGGCAAGAAATGCCCTTTCGCCTGCTAGGCCTTGCCCTTTGAGGCAAGAAAAGCTCCCCTTGGCATCACACTGGTTATTGCTGCTCGCCTATTTTGTTTTCCATGTCTTATGCCAGTTATTTTGAAAATGCCTGTATGATATACGTTTCTGTTCACCCCACAATGGCCATTAGTTAAAAAGAAAGAGGGAATTGTTGGTATGCATGAGACCCTTTCTGTTTCATTTGGTTTAAATCCCCCCTGCTTAACACTATTCTATTTACATAACCACTTCATTCTATTTACTGTTAACAAGTTCCACCCTCCCTCCAGGGCACTGTGGTTCAGTGATAGGATTCTCGCCTGTTCTGCCCCTTCTTTGTCACACTCTGATTTTCACCAGTCACTTTTCTCTCCACCCTCTCTATGTCACATCCTGTTTCCACCCTACTTGGCAAGTATATATAAAGACAGCATTGTGAGTTTTAGAGTACTTTACCTTGAGTTTAGCTTAGCTCGTCTTAGATTGTGCTGCGTCCTGCATGAATAAAGAGATACTGCCTACAGCTCAACTATGAGTCCCTGGTCGTCTGTTACCTGCCCGTGAAGCCAGCCCGGCGAAAACAACCTAACCCGTCAAAAACAACATCCCAAGGTTGCAGACATGGGTTAACTGTCATCTGTACAACTATCTGTCTACATTTGTACATAAGTGCCCCCTTTTTCTTCTAGTTCCAATCTTCTCTTTGCCTCCAAGCCATACATAACCCTATTACTACATCCAGATAGCTCTCTCCTTTTTATTCTCTCCCTCTGTATAGAGCTGGTGTTCAGAGCCCTCTTACCCTCTTCCTCCTATCACTTATTTCCCACTGGGGGTATGTATCAAAGTTGTTTTTGGGGTGCAGAATGTAAGAGTTCTGGCTTCTGTAATTGCTTCTGCACTGGATTTGGGACTTGGCAGGTCAATCCATACCCCCAGCGTGTTTCTATCTTTCCCTAGTGGGGTAGGGCTTTAGAGAGGTGAGGTTCCAGGACACATAGTTGAAGTCGTTGGCCCAGAAAAGTCGGGATAGAATCATGGTAGCACATGCAACTTGGTGTCTAGGAGATTGGCAGGACATAAAGTGAGACAAAATGGTTAATGAACAGGAACCAATAAGTAGGAACAGAGCAGATGAGATTAGGGATCTTAGGCTGGAAGAAAGTCAGGAAGTCCATTTGAGGCATGTTTCTAGAGGCAATGACTATGATAGTTTCTGCTTGAGTTTGATAGCTAGCATAAGGTTGGATAAAAACATTGTCTGAGAAAATGGTGTCAGAGTACAGAAAAGGACTAGAGTGTTGGTTTAGGGCAGAGAGTAGCTCCCATTCTTGAAAATATTCTGTGGATAAAATTAACTACCTCCATCTACCCAATCCAGGGCATAACATATATATATATATATATATATATATATATATATATATATATATATATATATATATATATCTCACCAGAGCCTGTGTAACCTCTAATTTCCTATTAGTCTGAGCTCACAGCACATGATCACAGCTGGGAGAAGTGCAGGTTAAACTCATTTCAGGACCAATCTTCCTTGAGTAGCAGGGCAGGATACTCCAGTCTCTGAAGGAAGACTCCTAAGGGAGACTGGTGCCATCTCTACCATAGCTGCTTCTGAGAGGGCCCACAAGAGGGCTTGTGATGATGTTCCTGATAGAAGTGACCAGTGCTGGTGCAGAGAGGGATCCATTAGAAGTCTAAGCCCATCATATTTGTGTGGGAATGCAAGGATTCCCTCACTAGGGTTCCAGATGGCGAGGTGGTGTGATACTTACCAAAAGGGCTATTATTAAGTGAGCCTGTCTCTGGCCTTTATCCAACTTTTGTAGTTCTCTCTTTGATTATCTTAGACAGTCTCCCAGTTGTTTAATCTGTGGTCGTTTATAATGTGGGTCAGGCAAATCCAGTTTGCAAATTCCTTTGCCATTAAATACTCCATTAGGCATCTAGAAGGGAGGGAATATATTTTAAAATATTTATTTTTTTCCCTTTTGTTGTCCTTGTTGTTCTTTATTATTGTTGTAGTTATTATTGTTATATATATATATATATATACATATACATTAAATATTTATTTATTTCCTTTGTGTTGCCCTTTTATTGTTGTTGTAGTTATTGTTGATGTCGTCATTGTTGGATAGGACAGAGAAATGGAGAGAGGAGGGGAAGACAGAGAGGGGGAGAAAATGATAGTCACCTGCAGACCTGCTTCACTGCTTGTGAAGGGACTCCCCTGTAGGTGGGGAGCCGGGGCTCGAACCAGTATCCTTATGCCAGTCCTTGCACTTTGCACCACATGCGCTTAACCCTCTACGCTACCTCCCGACTCCCTGTTTATATTTTTAAATATTTTATTTATTTTATTTTTGAGAGAGATACAGAGGAAAAGAGAGAAACAGAAACACCAAAGCACTGCTCAGCTCTGGCTTATAGTGGTGCGGGGGATTGAACCTGGGACTTTGGAGCCTCAGGCATGATTGTCTGTTTGCATAACCACTATACTATTTCCCCTGCCCTGTTGTTGTTTATTGATGTCATCGTTGTTAGATAGGACATAGAGAAATGGAGAGAGGAGGGGAAGACAGAGAGGGGAAAAGAAAGACACCTGCAGACCTGCTTCACTGCCTGTGAAGCAACTCCCCTGCAGGTGTGGAGCCAGGGGCTGCAACTGGGATGCTTACGCTGGTCCTTGTGATTTGGCCACGTGTGCTTAACCTGCTGTGCTACAGCCCAGAACTCCCTTAAATATTTTTTTAATCTGGTTTAGGCTAATATGAAATAAATCTCTGGCTAGTCAACGAATTTATTTCTTTATTCCTTTTTTTTTTTTTTACCAGAGCACTGCTCAGCTCTGCCTTATGGTGGTGCAGGGGTGTTGTTAAGGTTTCGGGGGCTCCAGCTGGCCGGGCTAGCATCGCGGCGGTAGAGAGAGACTTGGGGATACACAGCTGGGCTGAGGAGCTGCAGTTTAATCTTTATTCCCGAACGGGCAAATCACCACACCATGTGCTTTTCCATCATTCTCCCTCTGCTACTGCTGCTGGGACTCTGAACGTCCTTAGCATACGGGTTGGGGAGAAAAAGGGGCACGAAACTAGCAAGGACCAAACCATTTCTCTCAGAGGTAGGGGCAATGGGGCCAAACCAACACGAAGAATGCCAACATATTTCCCCTTTTCTATTTGACTAAATGACCACAGTATCAGGGGTGTGGGGTGAACAGAAACCTATATCGTACAGGCATTTTCAAAAAAAAGAAACTGGCACAACATGGAGAAACATGTAAGCGAGTAACAAGAACCAGTGTGATGCCCAGGGAAGGCCTGAGGTGGCCATTTTTTGCCTCTGGGCAAAACTTTATCAGCTTAAAAAAAACATTTCCTGCCTCTGGGGGGCGTACTTGCCTCAACGGGCATTTTCTAGCATGGGGGGGAGGGTGAGGCCTAGAGTCCCAAGGCATGGCTGCAGTCAGTCTTTGAGAAACCCAGCAACATAAGGGAAGCTGCTAGTTTTGTGCAAAGTGTCCGAGGTGTACCAGTGAGTCCGATAGAAGTCCAAAGCAGATGTCCACCAAAGAATTTCCAGGGGGTGAATTGTTGTACGTCTGTCTCGATGGGGAATGTCAGCCATCGGAATTCTGCTTTTCTGTAGAGAACTTGACAGCTGCAATTCACTTACTTATGAATCAAAACTTGTAGCAGGTTAGAAGCTTATCACAATTGATAACTCTGTTACAATTAGAAGTCTTTTTTAGAATGATTTTAAGGTTGTTTAAAGTTTAAACAATAGAATGTGAAAAGGTGGACATAAGAATCAAGGAAAGAAAACCTCAGGCATGAGAATCATTAGCATAGCCATTGTGTAATCTACCATTTCTAATAGAGAAGGTAATCAAGAGTTTTACATATCAACAAGTCTATTTAACCTTTTGTTACACCCATTCAAGACGGAGACACACCCTAGGTGTGCGCAGGTTTTGTTTAGACCAACTTGGTTAAAATATATTGATATTTAAACTAATTTTTACCTCAGACTTTAAATGTAAGTTAATTTTATCTTTATGAGAATTACGTTGAAAACCTTTTTCCTTTAACTCTGTCTGGTAAGAATATAGCCTTAATGTTATATTTTTAACCTTAAAGTTAATGTTACCAAACTTTAAACACACACATAAACATGGTCTTTAATACACAAGGAGAGAAACCTTTGTTGCGAAGACATGTCATTTTAAACACGAATTTAGATCTGTACTGTCTTAGTTGTTGGGGGGTCACCATACGGAGGTGGCTTCCCGCGCAGCTCCATTCCCGTGCAGCTTCACTTCTAGGAATTGTAGGTTGCGATCTCTGGATGAATCTCTGTGTGTTCTAGCTTGTCTGCCTTCAGACCCAAGCTGGAGATCTTGGCCAGGGGGCCCAGTTTCGGCAGGGAACCTGTGGTCTCCGGGTGGTCCGGGATCTGTCCAGACTTCATAGCACGAGGGCGGGCGGGCCAGCGGTGCAGAAGGCTCAGGCCAAGGTGCCCCAGGGTGGCGGCCATGATAGGCCTCCACTGCCCTGCCCCATGGCCCTGCCATGTCTGCTGCCCTGTTCCCAGCGGCCGAGTAGCGTGGAGGGAGCCCACGCCCAATGCCCGGTGCCACGTGGCGGAAAGCCGGCTCATGCGGGCTGGTGTTGGGCTCCTGCGAGCTGGCGTTGGGCAGAAACCACAGAGTGGTCCAGAGATAAATGTTCCAGAAATAGCAAAACAGTCTCGTGAAGAAAGGGCAGAGGCCTTTGGAGATCTTTTCATAAGCAGAAGAGAAGGCCATAGTACATAGGTAGCCAAATTGTCTTCACTTATCTGAGAGATGCGCAGGTCAGGTCCACATGGGCGCCATTTGTTGTTAAGTTTCGGGGGCTCCAAGGCAAGAAGAGGTTCCCCAAGATTGGGAACTTCTCCCTGGACCCAGTATACATGGAGTAGGAGGGGTGACCCCATCATTTTGCACACAAGATTCGATTGTGTGGGAAGACCCAGAAGGCTCTACCGGACACTTCCGCCCTTTGGTAGTTGATATCAGCACCAACCTACTGGGCAGGGATCTTCTGGAATGTCTTGATGTTAGGATATCCACAGATGCCTCTGCAGAGCGTAACACTCACTCCCGCGAGACCAGATCTAATCAGCACCCCCAATGCTAAACGCCACTGTTCATAGCCAAACACCCCGCTTAAGCTGGCTTTCTAATGAGCCTGTCTGGGTGGAACAATGGCCTTTACCTAGGGATAAGCTAGAAATTTTAAAAGAGCTCGTCCGAGAGCAGTTGTCCTTGGGACACATTTGTCATTCTCGAAGCCCATGTAACACTCCTGTCTTTGTGATTAAAAAGCACTTGGGAAAATGGCGCCTCCTTCAAGATCTCCGTGTGGTAAATAAAACCATGCAGGCCTGGGGCTCCCCCCAAAGGGGTTTGCCTCTTGCTTCTGCAATTCCCACAGGAATTCCAGTCATAGCTATTGATATACAAGATTGTTTTTTCTCTATTCCCTTGCATCCACAAGATTGTAAATGTTTTGCCTTCTCTGTTCCTTCTATTAATAACGCCAGCCCTGCTGGTGCCAGACAGATTTGAATGGGTGGTGCTGCCCCAGGGTATGGCCAATAGTCCTACAATTTTTCAGGAGGCTGTTAAATCTGCCCTTGTCCCATATATTCATAAGGGCCTTAATGTTTTTCATTATACAGATGATATTTTAATATGGGGAAAATCAGATACAGATCTCTATGCCTTACGTGATTTTCTCATTCCTGCATTAAAGAAAAGCGGCCTTAATGTAGCTCCTGAGAAGATACAGCTAATTCCTCCAATATCCTTCTTAGGTTCAGAGATTTCTTTAACGCAAATTTGTCCCTTAAAACCTAATGTCACCTTTCCTTCTAACCTTACTCTTGCTTCTTTACAAAGTTTTCTAGGAAATTTAAATTGGATTAGGCAGTATCTCTATCTGCCTACAAGCTGCCTCCAACCACTGTTTGACCTGTTGAAAGGAAACAAACAGCCCTCCTCAAAACGTAAGTTAACTCCCGAGGCCTCCTCGGCACTGGAAAGGGTTAACCAGGCCCTCCAGGACATTCTCCCCCTCCTCTCTGGTAAACCTTCTAATCTTCAACTCCACCCCCATAGTAGTAGGGGCATTGTGGCAAGACCATGGGGTTCTCCAGTGGCTTCACACACCAGTAGGAGGAGCTCCAAGACTCCTCACTGAGATAGACGCGTTAGCATTCATGGTTAGCCAAAGGAGAAATAGGTCTGTGCAGGTCTTAGGGAAAGAACAGGATTTAATTATTCTGCCCTTTTCTCTCACAGATACAGAGTGGCTCATATGCCATCATTCCCACTTTGCCATAAGCTTCGTGGGGTTTCCAGGACAAATAGATAACCATTTTCCTTCTAATAAATTGATAGCTTCTTTACCTCTTCTGCCTCTACTAGCACCTAAACTTTTCTCTTGGGATCCCATTCCCTCTGCTCCTACAATCTTTACTGATGGCGGAAAAAAGGGAGCTGCTGCCCTTATATATTACCCGGACAAACAATCTCCTAAACCTCTCTTTACTGAGCTTCCTGAGAATTCCCCTCAGTACAAAGAACTTTATGCTGTTTTCCTTGCATTAAAAGCTGTACCAGAATCCTTCAACCTTTTTTCTGACAGTGTGTACACTGTTAACTTACTTCCATGGCTTGCTCGTTCTTATGTGAAAATTGATGACAACCCACTTTCCCCTCTCTTGATTCAAATCGCCTCTATGCTCTGTTCTCGAACCCAACCACTGTATATTCAACACCTTCATTCCCACAGCCCTCTTCCTGGTTCCCTGTCCGAAGGGAATGCCACAGTTGACCGCCTTGCCTCCACAGGAACTTTCCCAGTCTCTGTCTCTGATCCTGCTAATTTTCATTCTCTAACCCATGTTAATCTTAAAGGCCTTCGAGCTCGATTCCCTGATGTTCCTGTACCACAGTTAAAACATATCCTCGCTACATGCTCTTCTTGTGAAAGTCTCATAAAGACACCTGCTATCCAGACCCTTGGGGTTAACCCCCGAGGTTTAAAAGCTAATGCTAGTTGGCAAATTGATGTCACCCACATACCAAACTTTGGCAAACAAAAATATGTGTTTGTCTCAATTGATACCTTTTCTAAATTTATGTGGGCTACAGCTCAGACAGGAGAAAGCGCTAAAAAGCTTAAAAGCCATATGCTCTCCTGTTTTGCTGTGATTTAAACCAATTATAATCATCGAGGTATCAACTATAACAAACCTATAACTTGCTACAAGTTCAAATTAACCACGAGAAGCAGATTGTGTTTCTTTCACAGGAACCCTGGAAAAACCATCTGAACCCCTGCACACCCAGACATCACCCACTAGATGGCACGACTACAGTGGCACACCTCCCGAAACCCTAGATGTCACTTAACGCTATCTGAAGAACCTGATACACAGACTCCAGGGACAGAACTTTCTTAATGCCTGCTTGCCGTTCCTGCTTCTGATCTACCTGTCACGTGTTGGTGGTTCCAGCTGGCTATCTACAGAAAAGCAGAATTCCAGCGGCTGACCTCCCTCATGCAGCATCTCATCCCCTGCCAATTCTTCCCCTAGCCATCTACTTTGGACTGAGACTTGTATCGGACTTTCTGGCATACCCTATAGACATTTTACACAATTTTAAAGCAGCTTATTTTCTTTCACGCTGCTGGTTTTTCATAGACTGATCCTGAGTAGTTCCTAGACTTTACAGACTGTTGCCTTGAGGACTATACAATGCCAAATAGCCCCTCTGGTTGGTGGGTCATGCCTCCTGCCTCCCCCTCATTATGTACCCTTGCCCCTTTCCCCACCCAAGCAGGGAACGTTCCTTTACACACCAATCCTTCCCTTCACTTCACACTGGTTTTTACTACTCCCCTACTTGTCCCTTCCTGTTTTGTTATATCATTTAGGTTTATGCCCAAAAGGTTTCTGCTCCATGATAGTCTTTTACAGACTTTGAACCATCTTATGCTATTACTAGATAGAAAGATAGAAAAGATATAGAGATATTGTGAAGAGATGGTTGAGCAGGCTGCGCTTAAACCTATTAGATGAGTCCCTCCAGGTAAGTCTCTCTCTCTAAAAAGGGGTTGAGTACAGGAGGACGAATAAATCTCACAAGGTTGGCAGCCATTTAAGCCTTCCCTCCTCCACAGAAAATCCTACATCTTCCCACCTGAGCACGGCACTCTTTAATAACATTTAAGCCTGCTCCATTCCATTTTTCTTTACTGTGTCCATTTAGATATAAAGGGAAAGGAGATGACGCTGAGGAATTATTCTGATGCAGTCTCCGCCCCCATGTTTTACCAGGCCCGAGATATCCTAGCAGTGCCCCCTTCAACCAATCCTGCCCCCATACCCCTGGTTGTCGCCCAATAAAAGCCCCCTCCCCCCCTCGCTCTCTCTGGGCTCTCGGCTCCCCCCCCCATCTCTCTCTCAGCTCCTTCGGCTCTCTCTCTGATCTCTCTCCCTTCTCTCGCCCCGTGGTCAGGTAGCAGGGACGGCTATTATTGGCTGACTCCACGTGGCCGAAGCCACCCCCCCCCCGTCCTATAATAAAGATTTGTGTACCACTTGCTCTGGACTTCCTCTCTCTTCTCTGCAGTGCAGCCTGACACCTGACCACAACAACAACACAGGGGATTGAATCTGGGACTTGGGAGCCTCAGGCATGAGAGTTTCTTTGTATAACCATTATGCTATTTACCCCTTGCAGCCCTTTTTTTTTTTTTTATTGTTGTTGTTGTTATTGATGTCATCATTGTTGGACAGGACAGACAGAAATGGAGAGAGGAGGGGAACACAGAGGGGAAGAGAAAGATAGACACCTACAGACCTGCTTCACTGCCTGCTTCACTCCCCTGCAGGTGGGGAGCTGGGGGTTTGAACGGGGATCCTTACACCTGTCCCTGTGCTTGGTGCCATGTGCGACCCACTGTGCTACTGTCTGACTCCCTGGGATGAAATATTTTATAATATAACCATAATGCCATTAACATACCCAATGAAATGAATAATATGTTCCCCAACTTCATAAAAATTCCCCAAAATTCTAAAGCTTTTTTTTTCCCCATCAGAGTTATCATTGGGGTTCAACTTCACATAGTGTGAAGTTCAGGGACCAGTGAAAGGATCCTTGTGGGAGTGTCTGGCTTCACAACCGCAGTGGGGGCGGGTGTCACTTCACAGGCGGTGAAGCAGGTCTGTGGGTGTGGATCGTTCTCTCTCCCCTTTCTGTCTTTCCCTCTTTCAATTTTTCTCGGTCCTATCCAACAACAGCAGCTGCAACAACAATAATAACAGCAGCAATAACAACAGTGGAAAAAAGATGGCCGCCAGGAGCGGTGGATTCATGGTGCAAGCACCAAGCCCCAGCTTGGTGATGACCCTGAATGAGAGGGAGAGGAAGGGGAAGGGGGAGAGGGAGGAGGAGGGGGGAGGGGAGAGATAACAGCTCTTGAAGCTGCCTGCCCCTCTGTGTATGTTCCCATATGCTAGCTGAGCCGGGCCCTTAGACATCACAGCTGTGTGCTTAACTTTAGGCTTGAGACACTATGGAAGGCTAGTAAGTCTCATAGGTCTCTTTTGTATTTCTTTCATGCTAGAATATTTCCCTTCCTTCCTTTTCTTACTTTTTTTAATTTTTTATTTATTTATTTATTTATTTTATTTAAGAAAGGATTAATTAACAAAACCATAGGGTAGGAGGGGTACAACTCCACACAATTCCCACCGCCCAATCTCCATATCCCACCCCCTCCCCCAATAGCTTTCCCATTCTCTATCCCTCTGGGAGCATGGACCCAGGGTCATTAAGGGTTGCAGAAGGTAGAAGGTCTGGCTTCTGTAATTGCTTCCTCGCTGAACATGGGCATTGACTGGTCGGTCCATACTCCCAGTCTGCCTCTCTCTTTCCCTAGTAGGATGGGTCTCTGGGGAAGCTGAGCTCCAGGACACCTTGGTGGTGTCTTCAATCCAGGGAAGTCTGGCCGGCATCCTGATGATACCTGGAACCTGGTGACTGAAAAGAGAGTTAACATACAAAGCCAAACAAATTGTTGAGCAATCATGGACCCAAAGCTTGGAAAAGTGGAGAGGAAGTATTAGGGAGGTACTCACTGCAAACTCTAGTATACTTCTGCTTTCTTACTTTGGTGCCATACTCCAAACTCAGTCAATTTCTGCTTTGCGTTTCTACTTCTTTTTTTTTTCTACATGCATAACATTCCCCAGATTCCCATTTAGCAATAAAACCCCCACTATTTCATTCATCATTTTTCATGGACCTATATTCTCCCCACCCACCCACCCACCCCAGAGTCTTTTACTTTGGTGTAATACTCCAATTCCATTTCAGGTTCAACTTGTGTTTTCTTTTCTAATCTTGTTTTTCAACTTCGGCCTGAGAGTGAGATCATCCCATATTCATCCTTCTGTTTCTGACTTATTTCACTCAACATGATTTTTTCAAGGTCCATCCAAGATCGGCTGAAAACGGTGAAGTCACCATTTTTTACAGCTGAGTAGTATTCCATTGTGTGTATTTACCACAACTTGCTCTGAATGACTCTGAAAATGTCCAATAGTTCTAGGTTATCTATCTCTTCATTTAACTCCCTTATGTCTTTACTGATTTTCTTCCTGGATGATCTGTCAAGTTGAGATAGTGGGGTGTTGAAGTCCCCTACTATGATTGTGTTACTGTTAATATATTGCTGTAGCTCTTTCAGTAGAAGTTTGATGTATTTAGATGGCTTCTCATTGGGTGCATAGATATTAATAATTGTTAAGTCCTCTTGATTGACTGATCCTCTGAGCATTAAGTAGTGTCCATTCCTATCTTTTTTAATCTTATCTATTTTAAAGTCTATCATGTCAGATATGAGAATAGCTGTTCCTGCCCTTTTTTGTGGGCCATTGGCTTGAATGATAGTTTTCCATCCTTTCACTTTAAGTCTGTGTTTGTCTTGTTGCGTTAGGTGAGTTTCCTGTAGACAACATATTGTTGGGTTGTGTTTTCTGATCCATCTTCCTACTCTGTGTCTTTTAATAGGTGAATTCAGGCCATTCACATTTATTGATATCAAAGATTGAAGATATTTTAACGCCATTCTTGTAGAGTTTTAGAGTGTTTTGATATATGTCCTATTTGTGGTGGTCTGGTTGTTTATAGGAAACCTTTCAGAACTTCTTTCAAGGCAGGCTTGGTGATGGTTGCTTCCTTCAACTGTTGCTTGTCTGAGAAGGTTTTGATGCTTCCATCTAGTCTGAATGACAGTCTAGCAGGATATAATATTCTTGGCTGAAAGCCTTTCTCATTGAGCACTCGATAGATATCTTGCCATTCTCTTCTGGCCTGTAGTGTTTGTATGGAGAAGTCTGCTGCTAATCTTATGGGTTTTCCTTTGTAGGTGACTCTTTGTTTTTCTCTTGCAGCCTTGAGGATCCTTTCTTTATCCTTATTCCTTTCCAACCTAAGTATGACATGTCTTGGTGTCTTTAGGTCTGGGTTAATTCTGTTTGGGACCCTCTGGGCTTCTTGAATCTTTATGTCTTTGGTGTTGTCTGGACTAGAGAAATTTTCAGCTATTATGGCCTGGAGAATGCTTTCTTCCTCCCCTTCTCTTTCTTCCTCTGGTAAGCCAATAATGCGTATATTGTTTCTTTTGAAGTCATCCCATAGGACTCTGTTGTTGTTTTCAGCATCTCTTAATCTCTTTTTGAGATCTCTTACTTCTTCTTTAGTTGTCTCTAATTCATCCTCAATCTTGCTAATTCTGTCTTCAGCCTCATTGATTCTATTCTCTCTGCCCTCTACTGCTTTCTGGAGTTCATCTATTTTGTTGCCCTGCTCTGATACTGTTTTAGCTTGTTCAGCTAGTTGCCTTCTTAGCTCAGCAATTTCAGCTTTCAGCTCTCTAATAACCATGAGATAATTAGAATTTTCTTCCATATTCTCATTTGTTGTTCCTGCAGTTCTGATTACAATTTTTTCAAATTCTTTACTCACTCCTGTTATTATTTCCTTAGCTAATGTTTGGATGTTGAACTCGTTGTTGTGCTTCACCCTCTGGAGGACTTTTAGCTGGACTCTTGTCTTGGTTCGAGTCTCCATTATTTTTTCTTGTTGTTTTAACCATTTTATATAAGTTAAGAGGTTTTTCAATCCCTGAGTTGGAGTTCAGTGGTGTAAAAGCCTTTTTTTTTCCCCCTGTAGGCTATGGTAGCCTGAGGGCTTTTAAACTATCAATAGGCTTCTTGGCTTAATCAATGACTCCTGACCAAGAGATAAAGCAGGGTGTGGCAGAGATAATCCAGTGGTTATGCAAAGAGACTTTCACAGCCCTTCAGCTATGCCACCGAGGTATAGGTCTTCTCCTGAGTTTCCCGGTTAGATCTCTGTGCCCTGGTGTCCCTCCCTGTTGCTGCTCCAGATTCTGAGGGTAGTAGCAATGGAGACTCAGAGTTGTACTTGGTGAGTCTCTGGGGAGTCCTTTCCTCCCTTCAGCTGTCCCCTTGTTGGTGGAGCAGACTGGAGGTGGTGTCTCCACTGACAAACTGTCGAACTGTTAGCAGTCACTTAATCTCTCCTTAGGCCCCTCTCTCCTCTCTGTCACCAGCCACGCGTGTTTGTACTCACGGGTGATTTACTGGGTTTCTGTGGTCATTCTAGTCCTGTCTTGTTTCGGTTCGGGTGGTCTCTTTTGGTATTCCTAGTTGATCCGGGAGAGGAGAGGAGAGGAGAGAAAGCGATCTGCTGCTCGTAGCTCCGCCTCCGGAAGTCTTCTCCACTTTTTTTCTTTTTCTTTTTCCTTTTTTTTCTTCCGGGATTATTACTGGAGCTCGGTGCCAGCATTACGAATCCACTGCTTCTGGAGGCCTGGAGGCTGTTTTATTCCATTTATGTTGCCCGTGTTGTCAAACGTTGTTGTAGTTATTATTGTTGTTGTTATTGATGTCTTTGTTGTTGGATAGGGCAGAGAGAAATTGAGAGAGGAGGGGAAAAGAAAGATAGACACCTGCACACCTGCTTCACCGCTTGCTCCCTGAGGTGGGGAGCTGGGGGCTTGAACCGGGATCCTGATGCCACGGGTCTTTGTGTGGGTCCTTGTGCTTAGCGCTATGTGTGCTTAACCCGCTGTGCTACCGCCCAGCCCCCACTTGCTTCCTTTTCTTTCCCTTGCCTACTGCTCTGCTCCTCCATTCTATAAGCCTGCACCTTTGCATTCATAGAGAAGAAAGTTTTTTGGTTCTATACCCTGTGAGTATATTATCTGTGATATTCTAAGACTTAAAAGAGGACTATTTACCTAATGAGACATACAGTAGGTTTTAAAACACTCCGGTACTTCGTGGCTAGCTACTCATTCAGTTTATTGGTAAAACTGTTGGGTAATTCTGTATTAAGCCTTTATAGTCTCCGTTTAATTTACTTCTTGCTAATAAAATATTATATGAAACTTTCAGTTAGAGTTTATGGGGACTTGAGGCATAGTAGCCTGTGCTCTTAGCTTTTGTCTGCTCTTTGAAAGTATGAAAGTAATGGGACACTAAAGAAACATTGATTTTTGTGTGATTTTAGTATTCAATTTAGGGTGCTGGTAAAAGGCATACGCAAAGCAGAGGACTAAGAATTCTCACTGAAAGCATAAAATATTCTCTCTTCCCCCCCTTTTGTTGCCCTTGTTGTTGTAGCCTTGTTGTGGTTATTATTGTTGTTGTTGATGTCGTTAGTTGTTGGATAGGACAGAGAGAAATTGTTGTTGTCACTGGAGCTTCAGCACTCTGAGCTGACTTCTATTTTCAAGTAGAGAGAGGCAGAGAGGGAGAGGGAAAGACACCATAGCACTGAACCTACTCACCAATATGGTGGGGACTAGGCTCAAACCTGGGTCACATGAATGATGAAGGCACATTATTTGAGAGGTTTTTTTTAAAAAAGACTTTATTTATTCATGAAGAAGATAGAAGGAGGGAGGTGGCGCCCCTGGTTGAGTGCACATGTTACAGTGAACAAGGACTCAGGTCTGAATCCCCCTCCCCATCCGCACCTGCAACTCTCCCTCACCACAAAGCTTTCCCCCTGCAGGTGGGGATCAGGGCTCGCACCCTAGTCCTTGTGCCCTGTAACATGTGCTCCACCACCCGGCCTCTTGTGACTTTCTTTTAGGTGGTTCAACAACATGTTGGGTGGTGGTGGTCGTGGTGGTGGTAGAGATGTAAGTGAACATGGCAAAATGCTAAGAGTTGTCCTCCTAGCTGGAAGGTATATGGGCGTTCCTGTCATTGTTCTCTCAACTTTTCATCAGCATTAAAATTAAGATGGGACCAGATGGGGCCGAGTGGTTATGGAAACAGCTGTTTGCCGAGGCTCTGAAATCCAATCCCAGGCAGCACCATAAACCAGAGCTGAGAAGGGCTCCGTTTATATAAGTTAAGTAAATACATACAGACTTAAGTGAGAATTCTGAAAAAAGGGGGTAAATAAAGCCTCTCCCTGAGGAGCCAGCTTGGGCACAAATACACAGCCATAAGACGTGAAGTAACTACTGGCAGCGCAGAGTCCTACCTACACTCCGGCTGCTCCTCAGACACCGTCTGCACATGCGCGCAGAGCCCGCGCGCCAGCCCCGCCCCTCGGGCTCAGGTCACTGAGCGGGGCGCAGGCGCAGGCGCGGGGCTGCAGGCCACCCACGAGACTCCGGCTGCCGTCTGAGGCGGCTGTCTGAGGTACCCGGGCTTCGCTACCATGGAGCGGCGCAAGGTGGAAAAGTTTCGTACTGCCGACAGGGGACACGGTCTGCGCGCCGTGGCGCCGCTGCACCCGGGAGAACTGCTCTTCCGCTCGGACCCCTTGGCATATACGGTGTGCAAGGGGAGTCGTGGCGTGGTCTGCGATCACTGCCTCCTCGGGTAGGTGCGCGGCGCCTCGCGAGGCGGGCGGGTCCGGGATCCCGGGATTCTGCCTGGCGGCCCCGCACTCCGGTGCGCGCTTCTGGGGGGCGCCGTCCCGTCGCTGGATTTGGGAGTCCCTGGCTCAGCCGCTGCGTCTCTGCTGGGAGGAATGGCAGCCGCTGCTCCCCTTCCCGGCTCCGGTAGCAACTGGGGGGAACCCGGGGCCCTGGGTCACGTCGCCGAGGAGCACGAAGCCTGTTGCGTGCAGCTGCGAGCTGCACTGGAAATCAAATTTGGCGGCTGGGTGGGAGCTCCCGGAAGAACGGGGTTTGCAGATGGCCCCATGATGCCTGTGTTTTCAGAGCAACTCTTGTGGTCCAGATTCTCCTTGACCTCGGGATGTGAGGATAAAGAGGCGTCTTAAAGGAACCTCTAGGAGATCAGTGAGAGAGCGATATGCAGCCTATCTCAGAAGGGCTGAAGTAGCCATGCAGTAGTGGAAGGCTAAGTGTGCTTTGCATTTGATGGTTGTGCAGCTAACCCTGTTTTTTTTTTTTTTTTTTTTTTTTTTTTTACCAGAGCACTGCTCAGCTCTGGCTTATGGTGGTATGGGGGATTGAACCTGGGACTTGAGAGCCTCAGGCATGAAAGTCTCTTTGCATAACCATTATGCTATACCCCCACCCAACCCTGTTTTTTTCTTAACATATATATATATATATATTTTATTTTTAAAAAATATTTATTTTCCCTTTTGTTGCTCTTGTTTTTATTGTTGTAGTTATTGTTATTGATGTCGTCGTTGTTGGATAGGACAGAGAGAAATGGAGAGAGCAGGGGAAGACAGAGATGGGGAGAGAAAGATAGACACCTGCAGACCTGCTTCACCACTTGTGAAGCGATTCCCCTGCAGGTGGGGAGCCGGGGGCTCGAACCGAGATCTGCGGGTGTCTGTCTTTCCTCCTGTCTTCCCCTGCCCTCTTGATTTCTCTCTGTCCTATAAAACAACAACAACTACAACAAGGCCAACAAAATGGGAAAAATGGCCAACAGGAGCAGTGGATTCATAGTGCAGGCACCAACCCCCGCAGCGATAACCCTGGAGGCAAAAAAGAAAAAGACAATAACCAACTTAGATGGAGAGATTCATGGGGCACTGAATTCTGAATTCATGGGACTATTGCACCAAAGTAAAGTGCTATGTAAAAGCAGTTTGTGAGATGGGGCGATATCATAATGGTTATGCTGAGGCTCTCACGTCCCAAGTTCAGTCCCTAGCTCCACTATAAGCCAGAGCTGAGTAGTGCTTGGTTAAAAAAAGGAAAAAAAAAAAAAAGCAGTTTGTGGAAATATGCATTAAAAGTATAATTATAACAATTGTATTCAAGCAACAAATGATTTTGATCTCCTGTTATGCCAGAGATAAGAGCTCAGAGTGAGAAGGGTGGGTGTTTTTCCATGATTGTTCTTTCAGATTTGTTAACCCAAAGTCAGGTTGCATAAAGAAAGAGGTTAAGTTGGAAACTCTTATCACTAGCCTGACCATTAATCTTGTTAACTCCTTATTTTGTTTCATTTTGTACCTTAGAGTTATCAAACAGTAGTAATTGTGTTGTTGACTTTGGAGGGAACTCTTAAGACTTAAATTTTTTGCTGAGGTTTCAGACATTTGAAGTCATAGATCTCTGTGATTCTTTTTAAAGTAAATGAGGGAAAATTGAACTCTTCATCCTGTTGAATCCTTTGGTGGGGGGGTGTATCCAAAATTTGAATTCATAGCAGGTCCTTTGATGTGGTTTTATTTACTTTTGTTATGACATTGATGAGAGAACCAGTAGCCCTTTGAATTAAAGGGTGTTATTTGACAGCCTGATTTATCTTTATCATCATTTTTAAAAAAATTTATTTATTAATGTAAAGGAGGAGAGAAAGAATCACACATCATTCTGGTACATGTATTGCCGGGAACTGAACTTGGAAACTTATGCTTGAGGGTCCAATACTTTATCCACTGCGCCACCTCCCAGACCACATCATCATCATCATCAATTTATTTTCCCAGAGCACTGATTAGCTCTAGTTTGTGGTGATGCAAGAGACTGAACCTGATACCTCATATCAGAGCCTCAGGATGAAAATCTTTTTACATAACCGTTATGCTATTTCCCCAGCTTCAGGACTTGATTATTTATTTATTTTAAATAAGTGCTTTTGCTTAAAGTTGAAGTTTCTAATATTTATGACATTGCTTGGGGTTTCAGTGGTAGAATTCTCGCCTGCCAATATCTGTAATGTTGAGGACTTACTGTAGTCAAAAGTAGAGAACTTGCTGTTTAAGCCTAGAAATATTACTTCATGGAGAAGATGTGGGGGTTGGGGATAGATAGTGTAATGGTTATACAAAGAGACTCTCATGCTTGAGGCTTCAAAGTCCCCGGTTCAATCCCCTGCGCCACAATAAGCCAGAGTTGAGCAGTGCTCTGGTGTTTAAATATAATTTAATTTGGATTTGTTGTGCAGGCACAGAGCCCCAGTGGTACTCCTGTTGTGTGTGTGTGTGTGTGTGTGTGTATAATTTGAATTACATGACATATGAAATTGCTATTTTCCAGAAAAGGAATTTTAGGCCTAGAGGGGAAAAACAGACTTAAGGAATTATGGCTCTGAAAATGGGCAGGAGAATTCTACAGTCAGTGGAATTGCAGTTCAGAGGTGATTGGCCAACAAGTGCAAAAAAAATGGGAAAAAATGGCCTCCACGAGCAGTGGATTCGTAGTGCAGGCACTGAACCCCAATAATAACCCTGGAGGCAAAAAAAAAGTGATTGAGGCATGGTCCGGGAGGTGGCACAGTGGATAAAGCATTGGACTCCTAAACATGAGGTCTGGAGTTTAATCCCCAGTAGCACGTGTTCCAGAGTTATGTCTGGGTCTCTCCTCCTATCTTTCTCACTAAGAAATAAATAAAATCTTAAAAAATAAAAATAAATGTTAAAAAAAGAGAAGTGATTGGAGTTGGAACTGGGGAATACATTACTTCTGGTGATGTGCTCTGATCGATACTATTGGAACACCATGCCACTGGGCCCTGCTGCTACCTTGAGAAAACTGCTACCTTGAGAAAACTGGTTATTGCTGGAGGACTCTCAGCCATGCTTCTTTGTGATACTAACTTTAAAAAAAATTTTTTTATTTATTTATTTTCCCTTTTTGTTGCCCTTGTTGTTTTATTAATTGTTGTTATGGTTATTGTTATTGATGCCGTTGTTGTTGGATAGGACAGAGAAGTGGAGAGGAGGGGAAGACAGAGGGGGAGAGAGAGACGCCTGCAGACCTCTTCACCGCCTATGAAGCGACTCCCCTACAGGTGGGGAGCCGGGGGCTCAAACCGGGATTCTTAAGCCGGCCTTTGCACTTCGCTTAACCCACTGCGCTACCGCCCGACTCCCTGCCATTTTGGCTTTTAGGAGAGGAAACAGGCACTACTTGCCACCAGTATTCATATTGTAAGGTCGTCAGCAAACATGACCGGAAGGAAAGGCATTTCAGGGAATGCTTATCCTCCAAACAAAACGAAAACAAGGGAGTTGGGCGGTGGCACAGCGGGTTAAGTGCACGGGGCGCAAAGCTCGCGGACTCGCAAAGGGCAAGGACCAGCGTAAGGACCCGGGTTTGAGCCCCCGGCTCCCCACCTGCAGGGGAGCCGCTTCACAAGCGGTGAAGCAGGTCTGCAGGTGTCTTTCTCGCGCCATCTCTGTCTTCCCCTCCTCTCTCCATTTCTTTCTTCCTGTTCAACAATAGTGTCATCAATAACAAGAATAATAACTACAACAATAAAAACAAGGGCAACAAAAGGGAATAAATAAATATTTAAAAAAAAAAAGAAGAAAGAAACAGGGAGTTGAGCGGTAGCGCAATGGATTAAGTGCAGGTGGCGCAAAGCGCAAGGATCTGCGTAAGAATCCCGGTTTGAGCCCCCAGCTCCCCACCTGCCAGGAGAGTCGCTTCACGGGTGGGGAAGCAGGTCTGCAGGTGGCTATCTTTCTCGCGCCTTCTTTTGTCTTCCCCTTCTTTCTCCATTTCTCTGTCCTATCCAACAACAGCGACATCAATAACAATAAAATAACAAGGGCAACAAAAGGGAATAAATAAATAAAAATAAATTAAAAAAAGAAAAAAAGAAACAAAACTAAAACAAGCAAATGGAGTCTCATACTAATGAACACTTGTTTCTTTGCAATTACCAAAATGAATAAAATCACATATCAGATTTCTAGATATAGTTTACTAGTGCTATGGTGGCAGGTGCTTTTTTGAAAACTTCCACTTCAGTGGTCATAGTGCTTCTGAAGTGCAAATTAGTTTTCATGGGACTAGGCGGTGGCACACCTGGTTAAACACACACACACACACACACACACACACACACACACACACACTACAGTGCTCAAGGAGCCAGTTCAAGCCTCTGTCTTCCAGCATATATTGTTTCTTTTAAACATTCTTTTATTTTATTTAACTGGTTTAAACAATACAAGGTTTATTAGGGTGAAACAGGTAAAAGGCAAAATAAGCACTTTCATCAAAGATTAAGTGTACGCTTCGTCCTTAAAGTCTAAGCATAGTTATCAAAAGTTTCGTCCCATAAGATGAACAATTATAAGCTCTGGTAAAGGTTGCTCATGGTTGTAGAGGGGTCTAAAAGTTTACCGGCTAGCAGAGTCACACTTGTTCAGTTCCCAGGAGAAGTAGACATGGCGGATGGATGCCTGAAGCACCTCTGCCAAGATGCATCTGACCAGGAAAAGAAGCCGCAGCCAAAGAGAGCCTTAAACATTTTTTTAAAAAAATATTTTATTTTATTTATTTATTCCCTTTTGTTGCCCTTGTTGTTTTATTGTTGTAGTTATTATTGTTGTTGTCGTCGTTGTTGGATAGGACAGAGAGAAATGGAGAGAGGAGGGGAAGACAGAGAGGGGGAGAGAAAGATAGACACCTGCAGACCTGCTTCACCACCTGTGAAGCGACTCCCCTGCAGGTGGGGAGCCGGGGTTCGAACCGGGATCCTTATGCCGGTCCTTGTGCTTTGCGCCAACTGCGCTTAACCCGCTGCGCTACAGCCCGACTCCCTAAACATTTTTTTTAAAGATTTATTTGAGAGAGAGGGAGAGAGAGAAAGAGAGAAAGTGTGTGTGTGTGTGTGTGTGTGCATGCATGTGTGCATCATTGACTTGTGCAGTGCTGGAGATTGAACTCAGGATTTTTTCTTTTTAATTATTAATGAGAAAGATAGGAGAGAGAGAAAGAACCAGACATCACTCTGGTACATGTGCTGCCAGGGATTGAACTCAGGACCTCATGCTTGAGAGTCCAATGCTTTATCTACTGCACCACCTCCCGCACCACACTGAACTCTGGATTTTTTGCTTGGGAGTTCCTAGGCTTTACCTACTGAGTCAATTCCCAGGACACTTGGCACACTGTTTCATGCAATTTTCTACTAAATACCTTTTATTGGGGTGTAGTTTTCCTCTTTCCTCGTCTCTCTCTCTCTCTTTCTTTCTTTTTTTAAAAAAGATTTTGTTTATTAATAAAGATAGGAGGAGATTAAGAACCAGACATCACTCTTTTTTAAAAATTTTATTTATTTTCCCTTTTGTTGCCCTTGTCTTTTTATTGTTGTAGTAGTTATTATTGTTATTGTTATTGATGTCATCATTGTTAGATAGGACAGAGAAATGGAGAGAGGAGGGGAAAACGGGGAGAGAAAGATAGACACCTGCATACCTGCTTCACTGCCTGTGAAGGGACTCCCCTGCAGGTGGGGAGCCAGGGGCTCCAACCGGGATGATTACGCTGGTCCTTGTGCTTTGCACCATGTGTGCTTAACCTGCTGCGCTACTGCCCAGGTCCCCCAGACATCACTCTTGTACATGTGCTGCTGAGAATTGAACTTGGGACCTCCTGTTTGAGAGTCTAATGCTTCATCCACTGTACCACTTTCTGGATTAGTAGTTTCTCTCTTTCTTTTTTATTTTTTTTTTATTAATCCCTTATTGGGGGATTAGTGGTTTAACCCTAAACAGTAAAATACAGTAATTTGTACATATGTAACATTTCTCAGTTTTCCACATGGCAATTCAGCTCCCTCTAGGTCCTCTGCCATCATGTTCTAGGACCTGAACTCTTCCCCCCCACCCCCACCCCAGAGTTTTAATTTTTGTACATTATACCAAGGTTTCTCCCTCCCTTTATCCATCCTTCCTTCCTTCCTTCCTTCCTTCCTTCCTTCCTTCCTTCCACCTTTATTTATTTATTGGATAGAGACAGCTAGAAATTGAGAGGAAAGGGGGTGATAGAGACAGAGACACCTGCAGCCCTGTTTCACCACTTCCTCCATGCAAGTGGGGACCAGGGGCTTGAACCTGGGTCCTTGTGTACTGTGACATGTGCATTCAACCAGGTGAGCCACCACCTGGCTCCAGTTCCTTTTTCTTATCATGTATAGATAACATTTGCTTCTTTACCCATCATCAACTACAGAGTTCTAGAGAGTAGATATTAAACCTTTCAATTTAAAACAGACAAGATTTCTTCATTTCATATGAACTAGACATGGAGTTTCATATGAAAGATAGAAACTGGAGGATCATTCCAGTAGATACAATGCCAAGGATTGAATTAGGAGCCTCGGGCTTGCAAGTCCTGTGTTCTGTACTATCTGAGCTATTTCTCTGACACTCCCTCGTTCAGTTTTTGTAGTCACATCATTTGGCACTTAGTAAACTCTTAGTTTATAGTATGAATATCTGGCAGAAAATTTCCCTAGTTTGCCTTTTTACTCTGTCGTCTCTACTTGAATTAAGAAATGGAACTGAAAATAGTAGTCTACAATAATTAGCAATCTACGCCGATGACATCTGCTGTGCAACTCAGGCATCCAAGTTCGACATCCTCGAGGAAACACTCAGGAAAGACATGTCTCTGATATCTGATTACTGTAAAAAATGGCGACTAATCCCTAGCACTGCAAAAATGGTATCATCTGTTTTCCATCTACACCATGCCTCGGCCTCGCGTGAGCTTAATGTGCAGCTTGGCGATACGAGAATCCGGCATGAAGCCCAGCCAGTCTATCTTGGCGTTACTCTCGATCGCACTCTGTCATTTCACAAACATCTCATAAAAACTGCAGCAAAGGTGGGCGCGAGGAATAGCATCATTGCAAGACTGGCCAGCTCCTCATGGGGCGCGAGCGCTTCCACACTATGATCATCATCTCTGGCATTATGCTATTCCACTGCAGAATACTGTGCCCCAGTATGGTTCCGTAGCCCCCATGTCCACTTGGTTGATTCCAAATTACATTCCTCCATGAGGATAATTTCTGGAACCATCCGTTCCACCTCGGTCCCATGGCTGCCAGTTCTTAGCAACATCGCCCCGCCAGATATTCATCGGGATGCGGCATCATCTAAGTTCATTTCCCACGTCTACGCTCGACCGGACCTGCCAATCTACGCGGATATCTTCGCCCACCCTGTTCAACGCTTGACGTCTCATCACCCAATCTGGTCCCCTACGCCTACACTGAACTTCTCTGTTCCAGTCTCTTGGAAACAGAGCTGGCAGTCAGCTGAGGTCAAGAACAAACACCTCATCACAGACCCCTGCAAGCGTCAACCCAGCTTTGACCTAGCACGTTATGATTGGGCCCTCCTCAATGGCTATCGAACAGGCCATGGCCGGTGCGCCGCTATGTTCCATCGCTGGGGAGCCAGAGACGACCCGAACTGCCCCTGCGGCTCCAGACAGACTATGACCCACATAGTCAACGACTGCCACCTCTCCAGATTCAAAGGAGGTCTCGAAACTTTACATCAGGCTCAACCTGACGCTGTTGACTGGCTACGGAAGAAGGGCAAACGCTAGAAGAAGAAGCAATTTTATGGTGATTGAAAGCGAAGTAGAAGATACTTACAGCTATTTCATTCATCTCCAAATGATTTACTATGATAAAATGTTACTTTATTTCCTTTGACTTTGGGCTATGTTCATAAGGTGTTTCAGTTTCATTTACTTATGCCACTCCAGGCTGAGTTTTTCAGAGAGAAAGAGAATGATAGAAAGAGGGGGAAAGAGTAGTCGGGGAGGTGGCACAGTAGATAAAGTATTGTATTCTCAGCCATGAGGTCACCAGTGTCACAGGACTTCCTGCAAAGAAGAGAATCTTGAGAGAGGGCTTCAAGCACTAGCTACAGGGATCATCTGATTCTTTTCCTCTCTCCTCTTATATTTCTTCTAAATAAATAAATACATCACTGTTATTTTTTGCCTCCAGGGTTATCACTGGGGCTCAGTGCCTGCATTACAAATCCATTGCTCCTGAAGACCATTTTTTATGCCCTTGTTATTATTGTTATTGTTGTCATTGTTGTTGTTGGATAGGGCAGAGAGAAATCGAGAGAGGAGGGGAAGACAGAGAGGGGGAGAGAAGATAGACACTTGCAGAACTGCTTCACTACTTGTAAGGCGACCCCCCCACCCCCTCCCCCTGCAAGTGGGGAGCTGGCAGCTTGAACGGTATCCTTTTGCTTGTCCTTGCACTTGGTGCCATGTGCGACCCGCTGTGCTACTGGCTGGCCTCCAATAAATAAATTATTTAAAAAAAAAAAAAGAAAGAAAAGAAAGAGGAGAAAAGACGTCACAGTACCAGAACTTCCTCCCATATTTATATTTGTTAGCAAGGAATATTGAACCTATTTCATGGACTGTTGCTTTTATCCTCACTAAGAATAGCCTTTTGATTTTTCATATATGTAGAAAACAAAATGAACTGTGTAAATTGGAGAAAGATTAAAGTGACAATAATAGTAACCTGAAATAATTTATATGATCTTTTCTCTATTGTTGCGTGCATTCTTAGTTTGATGGTACTGGAAGAGATCGGCAAGTTTGTGTTTTGTTTGTTTGCTGTGGATAAATGTGGCAAATTCCATTGTAATTTTATTTTATTTATTTTTAAGTCTCCCCATGCCCTGAAGTAGTAACCTAAGTCTTAGGAGATTTAGAAGTCTTGGAGATGCTGTTGACGTTATGAAGGGATAACATTTTGGGAAATTCTAAGGCACTCAATGCTTGTTTTTGGCTTTTTTAAGTTCCAAGATGCCTGCACTTTCCATATCAGTAACTACTTTTGGCAAATGCTAATGAGAGTTTCTTCTGTAGGGTGAAAAGGAGATAATTTTCATCATGGGTCAAGGTGAGATTTAATGTCTCCCTGAAGGAAGGCAGATGGATTTGAATTGGAAAGTCCTTCGTTTTTAGTCCCGGTGGATTATGGGAAGAAGGGGGACAGGTAGGGAAAACAGACTGAGAAATTTATGTTCTGATCTTCCCCATTTGGCCAGATTTCTGGGTTTGTGGAAAAGGTATGTCGATAAAGGGGGTATTTAAAAGTAGAAGACCCCCTGACTCTGGTCTCATTTGGAATCTTGAGGTCTAGGTTGGAGCTACGTCATTATTGGGGGCTGTAGCACAGAAGTGATAAAGAAATGAGTATCTAGATGAACCCATGGTAGGGATTCTGAAATGCTTCTCATAGTACTGTGAGAGATGTGAAGGAAAAATTAGAGGCCTGTGAAATAGGAAGCATCACGACACATGGCTGTGTATTTCTAGCCTAAAGGTCAAGGCTATGGATGCCAGAGGTAGGATGTAGCATAACATCCGGAAAGGTGAGATGGTAAAGCACAAACAGAATGCTTTAGTGGGGTCTTCCATCTTGACCAGGACTGAATATGGGGTGAAGGCAGGAGGGAATACTCTCATTGTCGGGATAAGAAGAGTTGCCAGAGAAGGCAGGCCATAGTAAGTGAGAGGTTTCAGATTAAGCAGAGAAGTGGTCCCTGAGTGGCTCAAATAGTCTTCTAGAGAGAAGAGTGACTTGATAAGTCCAATGTGAGTTTGGGTCCACTTAAAAGTTGTGCTCACAACTTACAGTAAGGGCAGTTAACATGGTGATACTTTTATTTCTCCTTATTTGAATATGCTAATTGGGCTTTCCCAGGTTTGCCAAGTTAATAAGATGGATGGAGAGAAAGAGGAGTTAAAGTTGTAGGCCAGAGGGTGAAATGATGTACTGTAATTTCTAAACTAAGAATGAAGGTTATGAGAAGGGTGATAGACTGAAATGAGGTAGGATCCATAGATGAGAGGTGCTGAAGTTGCCAGAACAGTGATAGAATGACACTTCTGTGCTTTATTTATTTTTTAATATTTATTTATTCCCTTTTGTTGCTATTGTTTTATTGTTGTAGTTATTATTGTTGTTGTTATTGATGTCATTGTTGGATAGGACAGAGAGAAATGGAGAGAGGAGGGGAAGACAGAGGGGGGAGAGAAAGATAGACACTTGCAGACCTGCTTCACCGCTTGTGAAGCGACGCCCCTGCAGGTGGGGAGCCGGGGCTTGAACCAGGATCCTTACGCTGGTCCTTGCTCTTATCGCCACGTGTGCTTAACCCGCTACGCTACCACCTGACTCCCATTTCTGTGCTTTAGAAGTAGTATACATATTGGTATGGTAAGGGCCAGGGTATGGCAGAAAGTGGCTGGGATAAGGAATGCTTACTAAAATAGTCAGGAAACTGAGAGGCTGAGTTGCTAGGTGAATTTTCTAAATACGTTATTCAGAATGATAGGCATTGGGATGGATGTTTCAGTAGAGATAGAATTCTCTTTTTGGATTCCTAAATAAAGTTTTAAAAGCTGTCTTTGGATTGTCAGAAAAGTCACTTTATGTTTTCTATGCAAAATACTTCATGACCTTTCTAACAACCCAGTAGAATAGAAAGTCAAATGGAAGCCCCACTCGCTTATTCAAGTAATGGATAAAAGGCATGCTGTGGGTTTATAGCTGATTTTATGAAATATGTCGGCACCAGGTGGAAGTGAACCATTGTGGTATTACATACTCTTGAGACATTTGGGGGTTGGGGATGAGGAAGGGACCTGAATGTCACAGGACTCCCCACAAAGCAGAGAACCTTGAGAGAGGGCTTTAAGAACTAGCTACTGGGCTCACCTGAAGGACAAGGACTTGAAATAAAGTAAGGTGACCAGATTCATAGGAAGGTTGGGAATGAGCTGTATGGATATGATCTTCATTTTTCTAAGTGGGTATTAAAATTCCTGTTTCTTTTGCTTCTTTTTCTTCTACAAGGAGATTTGGGAGAGGGCCTTATGGCTGAGACCTGAGTCTGAAAACACTGGGCCCATGTGACTGGCACAGCAGAGGACCCAGTTATCATTTGGATAGCAAGCAGTAAGTTGTTCTTCAGACCAGCTTGGTGCTTGTTCAGAGGGCTCAAGAACAGAACAACTGAGGGTACAGGGATGGAATCTGGTGCCTGGATCAACTGTACAGACTTACCCTCACCATTGCTGTTGTGACTTCTACTGGTACCGAGTGCTCAATAATTTGCTACCAGTAGTAAGGGATCCTGAGTTTTCCAAATGGCAGCACATCTTCAGGACCAGCCACTCAAGTGTCCATTGTGTCACAACTGTTGTGTCAGCTTTGAATTTGAGATCTTTTTGTAATGGAGGGAATCATTGATTTATTCACTTTTTTCCCCTTGTACTTGGATTTCTCTTCTCTTCCTGTACTACCATCTCTGAGAGCCATGGTATTCCTCAACACAGTTACTACTACTACTTTTCCTTTTCCTCCTCCCCCTCCTTCTCCTTCTTCTTTTTTGAAAGGGGAGGGAGGAAATAGAGAGGAATAGAGATAGACACCTACAGCTCTGCTTCACTTGTGAAGCTTTCCCCTGTAGGTAGGGACCAGGGATTTGAACCCAGATCCTTGCACACTGTGATATGTGCTTAGCCACGTGCTCTACTGCCTGGCCCAAACACAGTTACTTCTGATCTTTACAGAAAGAAAAAAAGTAATGAACCAAGGCTTATTGGTTTTGCTGTTTTTAACATATGCTATCATGCAGCTGTTAATATTAATTAATATTTTTATTAATGATTTAACACTGATTTACAAAGTTATGAGACAATGGGGGTATAGTATAATTCCATATCTTTTCCACCACTTGAATTCTGTGTCCCCATTCCCTATGTTGGAAACTGAAGTTCTCCCAAGGTCACAGATATGGGTTGACTATTATTTCTTTTTCTTTTTTTAAAAATTTTATTTATTTATTTTCCCTTTTGTTGCCCTTGTTGTCTTTTTATTGTTGTTGTAGTTATTATTGTTGTTGTTATTTATGTCGTCATTGTTGGATAGGACAGAGAGTAATGGAGAGAGGAGGGGAAGACAGAGAGGGGGAGAGAAAGACAGACACCTGCAGACCTGCTTCACCACCTGTGAAGCGACTCCCCTGCAGGTGGGGAGCCAGGGGCTCGAACCCGGATCTTACACAGGTCCTTGCGCTTTGTGCCACGTGCACTTAACCCGCTGTGCTACCGCCGACTCCCGACTATTATTTCTATAACTATATTGATACATATTTGCCCATTTGTTCTGTGCTCTTACCTTCCCTTTCTCACACCTACACCTATTGCTTTTTCCATTTTTCATGAAGCTGTTAATCTCATAGACCAGTACTTCCCAAACTTTTCAGTCTGTGGACCTATTTGCATTCTTAAAAAGTGCTGAAAAGGATTTCGGGGGGGTGGTTTACAAGAAGTTATTAGTGACTTCTAAAGAAGTTTAGAGTTATGTGGTCTTGCTTTTTATGTATGTGATTTTATGCATACAATTAGAACTTAAGTCTTAAAAGTTTGTACTTACTGAATTTTGGTGGTGGGTGTGGTGTGGAACTATGAATTGTAATCTTACAATCTTGTAACAAACTATTAATAACAAATACATTTTTAAAAGTATGTATTTAAACATAGTAAATGATTATATTTGAATAAAGTTTTTTTTAATGAAACAAACTTTTTCCCATAACAACAACAACAACAACAACAAAAATTGCTGAGAAAATTTTCTTGCTTTGCATTTCTGCTTATTCTGTTTGTATCTGGAAGAATAGAAGATCCTTGGATTCTTATCGCTGCTGCATTCTGTGTGCTGGAAAGTCACATACCATCTAACCTTCAGAGTTTGGGATTGGGTGGGGCTGCACCTGCTTGAGTGTGAGTGTGCATAGTATAGTGCACAGAACCCCAGGTCAAGCCCTTGGTCTCTACCTGCAGGGAGCAGCTTCATGAACAGCGAAGTAGGTCTATAGGAGTCTCTTTTTATCTCGTAGTTTCCTCTCAACTTCTCTTTGACTCTATCCAAAAGAAATAAAACAAAAAATATTTTTCAAAAGGCACATTGTTTAGATTTGAACTTATTTATCTCCAGAGAGGGCTTCAGGCATTCTTACCGGCCGGGCGGTAGTGCAGTGGGTTAAGCGCACATAGCACAAAGCACAAGGACTGGTGTAAGGATTCTGGTTTGAGCCCTTGGCTTCCTACCTGCAGGGGGGTCACTTCACAAGCGGTGAAGCAGGTCTGCAGGTGTCTATCTCTATCTCCCCCTTTCTGTCTTTCCTTCCTCTCTCCATTTCTCTCTGTCCTATCCAATAACAACAATAATAACCACAACAATGATAAACAACAAGGGCAATAAAAGGGAAAAATAACCTCCAGGAGCAGTGAATTCATATTGCAGGCATCGAGGCCCGCGATAACCCTGGAGGCATTAAAAAAAATGCTTTTTGGATAGTGCATTACTTTGCCGTATGTGCAGCACGGCTTCAAGCCTGACACCCACTACATTGAAGGAAGCTCCAGAGCTGTGGTTGTCCCCCATTGCCCTGCATCTCTGTTTTCCTGTCTGAAAAAATCAAGATAAAAGACAAAGCACGAATATGTTTTTTTGTATCATGTTGATAGGCGGGTATGTTCTCTTACATGTTGTGAACCAATAAGTGACATTGAGTTCTGATTTTCTCATAACCTACTAGGCTATAGATGAGATGAGGAACCAGTATATGAGGTTTTTGAGGGCCATCCTCAGTCTTCCTGCTGCGTTTGGCCATTTCTGAGTTAATGATGAGAGATTTCACTGCATTAGATAGATAAAGCCTAATATGGGGTTGACCTTGATTAGCAAAGGAAAGGAAAGAGAACTACGTAACATTTACTTAATATTACAGTTTATGACAATTGAATATTATTTTTCTTTTATTATTTGATAGAGTTAGAGAAATTGAGAGGATAGAAAGAAATAGAGAAGTTAAGAGACAGACACCTGCAGCCCTGCTTCACCACTTGTAAAGTTTTCCCTCTGCAGATGTGTGTGCTTATTAACCAGGCATGTCACCACCAGGCCCTCTAATACTATTTTTGAATGAGTAATATTTATCATCACTTACTGAGCAAGCCAGAGAAGATTTCAACATGCTATACCTTATGCAGTACTTTAATTAATTTTCATAATAACTTTAAACTGTTGTGTCTTGTATTCCTTCTATGTACTAGAAGCATTTGCATACTTGTTTCTTAAAAATTATCTTTATTTACTTATTGGATAGAGACAGCCAGAATTTGAGAGGCGAGGGGGAGCTAGAGAGACAGAAAGACAGAGTTGTATTATGTACAGCTACAGCACTATTTCACCACTTGTGAATCTTTCCCCCTATAGGTAGGGACCAGAGGCTCAAACCTGGGTCCTTGCACATTATAACATGTTATCTCAACCAGGTGTGCCACAGCCCAGCCCCTTTTACACAAAAGTGTGAGTTGGGACCCTTCCTGAAGAACACAACATGGTGGTATGTATCAAAGTTGATCAGTATGTTTTCTTGATCTTACTGAGGGGATTTTAATAGAAATGCAAATAAATAATCAAGAAAATGGTTACACAAGGATACTAACTGTAGCATTTTGATGATTACAATGGAGAGAGTTTTTTTTTTTTCCTTTTTTGCCTTCGGGGTTATTGCTGGGGCTCCGAATCCACTGCTCCTGAAGGCCATTTTCCCCCATTTTGTTGCCCATGTTGTTGGATAGGACAAAGAGAAATGGAGAGAGGAGGGGAAGACAGAGAGGGGAGAGAAAGATAGACACCTGCAGACCTGCTTCACCACTTGTGAAATGACCCCTGCAGGTGGGAAGCCAGGGGCTTGAACTGGGATCATGCCAATCCCTGTGCTTCACGCCATGTGTGCTTAACCCTCAGTGCTACTGCCTGACCCCCTTGGCGAGAGTATTTTTATATCCACTACTAGGTGACTGTTTAAGTTACAGTGCAGCCATACTATTTTTGTACTACCTAGCTACTGACATTGAAGTAGATCTGTGCAGATGTGAATTGAATGTTCATGATGTTACTGAGTACATAAAATTGTGGAACAATCCAAGTTTTAAAATTACATTTATTTAAATCAAATTTAATTTATTAGCCATAGGTTTACCTTATTACAATTGATTGGAAGTATAGCTTCACGTCTCTGTGTAGACATGTCTTCATGTCTTATACTCATTACTAAAGCTGGAGTGCCTCACACTATCAAAATGTACCCGTTATTATTATATACATATATAATTATATATAATAATCTTTGTTTTGTTAATTATATTTTATTGGATAGAGAAATTGAAAGGGAGGATGAGGTAGAGAAAGAGAGAGAAACGGGGTCGGGTGGTAGTGCAGTGGGTTAAGTGCACATGGCGCAAAGCACAAGGATCCTGGTTCAAGCCCCCGGCTCCCCACCTGCAGGGGAGTCGCTTCACAGGCAGTGAAGCAGGTCTGCAGGTGTCTATTTTTCTCTCCCCCTCTCTGTCTTCCCCTCCTCTCTCCATTTCTCTCTGTCCTATCCAACAATGAACAACATCAACAGCAACAATAATAACCACAACAAGGCTATGACAAGGGCAACAAAGGGGGGGGGGATGGCCTCCAGGAGCAGTGGATTCATGGTGCAGGCACTGAGCCCCAGCAATAACCTTGGAGGCAAAAAAAAAAAAAGAAAAAAAAAAGAGAGACACCTCCAGCTCTGCTTCACCACTTGTGAAGCTTTCCCCCTGCAGGTGAGGACCAGGAGTTTAAACCTGGGTCCTTGCACCCTGTAATGTGTGCGCTTACCTAGGTGCCCCACTGCCTGCCCCCTGTCTATAATCTTTGTACGTGGAGTACATGCATCTATGTATCATATATACATAAGGTCTGGAAGAACACTCCAGAATTCTAACATGATTCCTTCTAGAGAATGGAACTTGGAGGAACTTTTGACCTCATGCTTGAAATTCCAGTGCTTTTGTTCACTGCACCACCTCCCTAACCACACAGCTCGTTTTTTTTTATAGTTATTTATTTTCCCTTTTGTTGCCCTTTTTAAAAAAATTGTTGTAGTTATTGTTGTTATTGATGTCATTGTTAGGACAGAGAAATGGAGAGAGGAGGGGAAGATATAGAGGGGGGGAGAGAAAGACACCTGCAGATCTGCTTCACTGCTTGTGAAATGACTTCCCTGCAGGTGGGGAGTTGGGCTCGAACTGGGATCCTTACACTGGTACTTGTGCTTTGTGCCACTTGCGCATAACCCGCTGTGCTACTGCCTGACTTTTTTTTTTATCAGAGCACTGCTCAGCTCTGGTTTACAGTAATGTGGGGGATTGAACCTGGGACTTTGTAGCCTCAGGCATGAGAGTCTCTTTGCATAACTATTATGCCCCACAATTCATTTTTTCTAATGAGATCAAGAGCTGTTCAAAGACACAAAACCTATCTGGAAGATTTTTTTTTTTTTACCCGATTTTATTTATTAATGGTAAGAGAGAATGAGAGAACTGCAGATTGAATCTGGAACCTCATGCCTGAGGGTCTAATGTCTACTACTGCTTCATCTATGGGACCATCTTCAACATTTCTATGTTTCTACTTGGGATACCAGTTTGATGTAGGAGTTACCACTGGGAGGTGACACAATGGATAAAACATTGGACTCTCAAGCATGAGATCCTGAGTTCAATCTCTGACAGCACATGTATCAGAGTGATGTCTTGTTCTTTCTCTCTTCTCCTATTATTCTCATAAATAAATAAATAAAATCTTAAAAAATAATTGTCCCCTGTAGGGCACCATGAGGCAGAGCTCTGTTCAAAAAAAAAAAAAAAAAGGCCACCAGAGAATTTTTTTTTAAACAAACACAAAAAGATTTATTTATTTAATATGAGAGGACTGCAACTTTCCCCTTTATTCTTTGGGGACTTAGAACACTTTGATCGTAGATCTAGAAAAAAAGGTCATTGTGAGGATAGTCTTTTAAAAAAATTTTTTAAAAATTATCTATTTATTTGATAGAGACAGCCAGAAATCAAGAGAGAAGGATTACAGACATCTGTAACACTGCTTCACCACTCACAAAGCTTTCCCCCTTCAGGTGGGGATCAAGGGCTCGAACCCAGGTCCTATGCATTGTAACAGGATAGTCTTGAGGTGGATCAGTAATCCTTCACAAGATGCATATCACAGGGGAGACCATTGCAAGTTCTTCATGCAAGGGGAAATCAACCTCTTCAGCACACTTATTTTTTATTTTTTTATTTAGTTGTCTTTTATGATAGAGATGGAGAAATTGAGGAGTCTGGAGATAGGGAGAGAAAGAGCTTCGCTGCTCATGAAGCTTCCCTCCAGCAGGTGGGGAGCTGGGGGCTTGAACCCAGATCCTTGCATATGGTGAGGTGTGCCTTCCAAGTGGGTGTGCCACCTCCTAGCCTCTCTTCAGCAAACTTTTACTGATGAAAAGAAATTGAACACAACTTCATAAGTTCAAAATAGCAAGTTTCATGACTATCTGCCCAAATGTTTCCATTCAAATCTAGGCTCTTAGTAATCCTTATGAATCAGTTCTCTAGAATTATGTCAGAATTAACCAAGTCATATTGAAAATTCAGTTCAGTTTGTGTTGCTGTCCAGTTCCTGATAGTACAAGTGTGGTCTGTGGACCAACAGAATCACTATCAACTTTGAATTTGTTACTGATGCAGACTTTTACACAGCACCACTGACCTACTTAGTCAGAATTGCAGTTTCTGTATATAATTTCAAGATAATCGTTGTAGCTTGCATTTACATTTAAACAAGACAAACTGATTTCTGTACTTTTAAATTTAGATTTCCGAGTTGCCTAGATATTTCCCATGGGATTCTTTTGGTGTAGTCTATACTTTGATTTTATGTTTAATTCTATATGTTGCTTATAAGCTTCACATTTTAGACGAGCTCCTCTCATGGAGTGACCCATAACGTCTTAATTATATAGTATAGATGTGATGCTCCCTCTGGTGGACAATAGGGTGAAAAGCACCAAGAATTTTTCAGAATAGTGAGCTAATTTTCAGCCATTCAGTCTCAATATTTCTGATGATGAACCTGCTTCCCAGTTTTTTTATTATATTTATTTATTTTCCCTTTTGTTGCCCTTGTTGTTTTATTGTTGCTGTTGTCGTTGTTATATAGGGCAGAGAGAAATGGAGAGAGGAGGGGAAGACAGGGGAAGAGATAGACAGACGACACCTGCAGACCTGCTTCACTGCCTGTGAACCGACTTCCCTGCAGGTGGGGAGCTGGGGGCTTGAACTGGGATCCTTCAGCGGGTCCTTGCACTTTGCGCCACGTGCGCTTAACCGGTGCGCTACTGCCCTACTCCCCAACAGTTTTTTTTTTCCCCCAGAGCACTACTCATTTTTGGCTTATGGAGGTTTGGGAGCTTGTACCTGGAACTTTGGAGCGTCAGGCATGAGAGTCTGTTTGCATAACCATTATGCTGTCTACTCTCCCCAGTTTTCAATCTCTGATATTTAACATTAATTTTGAGATTTATTTATTTTTGTTATTCTCTTTCTTTTTTTTTTTTGCCTCCAGGGTTATCATTGGGGCTTAGTGTAGGCACTACTAATCCATGGCTTTCCCCTTTGCAGGCAGGGGACTTGAAGCTGAGCCCTTGTTCATCTATCATAACTTTTGATTTGAATGTATAAAGAAATGGCAAAGAAGTTAATTTTTTTTTTTTTTTGCCTCCAGGGTTATTGTTGGAGCTTGATGCCTGAACTATGAGTTCATTGCTCCTGTGGCCATTTTTTATTTTATTTTATTTTTTTGGATAGGACAAAGAGAAATTGAGCTGAAGGGGAAGTTAGGGAGAAAGATAGATACCTGCAGACCTGCTTCACCGATTGTGAAGTGACCTCCCCTGCAGGTGAGAAGCCGGGGAATTGGACTCCTTGCTCAGGTCCTTGTGCTTTGTACTGTGTACGCTTAATCCGGTACGCCACTATCTAGTCCCCAGAAGAAAAAATTTCGGCTATATCTCTATAAAGCTTATTATAGTAAAAATATAGTAGCAGTGCCTTAGTATGAAATGATTATGCCTTTTACTTTAAAAAATAGTTTAAAATTGGTAGTCATATTTGAATTTGTGACGGTCTGTAGGGAGGATTGTGTTTGTTGTTTCATTGACAGTGGAATGTGTTACCATGAAAGACGGCAAATCACCTTCCTCCCAGCTTTTGCTGTAGTAATTTACTTGTTAGAATGAAGATAATACACATGAGGGGGCCCAGGTGTTGGCACACCCGGTTAAGCGCATGCATTACAGTGCTCAAGGACCCAGGTTCAAGTCCCTGGTCCCCACCTGCAGGCGGAAAGCTTTGCAAGTGGTGAAGCAGTGTTGCAGGTGTCTCTCTGTCTCTCTCCCTCTCTATCACCCCCTTCCCTCTTGATTTCTGGCTGTTTCTGGTAAACAAAATAAAGATAGTACAAAAATTGAAAAAAAAATACACGTGAGGGGGCTGGGTGGTGGTGCACCTGGTTGAGTGCACATGTTACAATGTGCAAGGATCAGGGTTTAAACCCCCAGTCCTCACCTGCAGGGGGAAAACGTCACAAGTGGTGACGTAGGGCTGCAGGTATCTCTCTATTTTCTCTTTCTCTCTCTTATCTCCCGCCACCCTCTTGATATCTGGCCGACTATCCAACTAATAGATAAAGATAGTAAAAAATTTAAAGAAAAAAGTTGATAGATGTGACTCTGTGGAATCCAGTGCCAGTGCCTCACACAGGGGAGATTCCGCCACTCCCAAGCCAAATATTTATCTTTTTTTGGTTTATTTTTTTTAAATTAATTTTTAAATATTTATTTCTTTATTGCCTTTTGTTGCCCTTGTTTTATTGTTGTTATTGATGTCATCATTGTTGTTTAGGACAGAGAGAAATGGAGAGAGGAGGGGAAGACAGAGGGGGAGAGAAAGACAGACACCTGCAGACCTGCTTCACTGCCTGTGAAGTGACTCCCCTGCAGGTGGGGAGCCGGGGGCTCGAACTGGGATCCTTACGCAGGTCCTTAAGCGCCACCTGTGCTTAACCCTCTGCGCTACCACCCAGTCCCTAAATTTATTTTTTCGTTTGTTTATTTATTGACTAGAGATAGAGAAGTCAAGAGGGAAGGGAGAGAGGGAAGCTTGCAGCACTGCTTTACTGCTTGCGAAGTTCCCTGTCTTCCCACCCCGCAGTGGGGATGGGAACTTGAGCCCAGGTAACATATTGTAACACATGAGCTCAACTGCGTGACCACCACTTGGCCCCCTACATTTTTTTATTTTATTTGGATAGAGACAGTGTTGGACTGCAAATCTAAGGAAGCACCAAGAGACTGGGGTGATGTAAAAGCAAAGAGCCTTTATTGTTCTAGCCGGCTAGGGTCGAGTTACTGAGGGGCTGCCACACCAGCTCTCTGGTAATCGACCCCGTACCCAAGTCCTATTAGGATATATATACATTTCAGATTACAGACTACATGACAGGGTTCAGCTACACAATGTCAGCTTTACAACAGTAGTTATCTATGATCCCCAGGTGCAGGGAAGGGGAGGAGGTCTTTTTGATCTCGAGGTTATCTCTCTCTCCGGACCCTAGGCTCCCGGACTGTTTTCTCAGAGTCTGTCCTTGGATTTATCTCCTGCCTTCCAGATTCCCCGGATTCTCTGTTTACAGCTTTAACTCCTGAGAATTGCTTTCTTCCTCAGGGACAGGCCTGTCTTATAATTGCCTACTTAACCCTTAGGTTTCCTGAGACTAGGTTCATTTGTCTCATTATTTCTCATCTTACATTAATTTCTTTTTGTCTCAGTTCCTACAACAGAAAAATTGAGAAAGGAGAGGGGGATAGGGAGGGAGAGAGAGAGACACCTGTAGCGCTGCTTTATCCTTCATGAAGCTTGTCCCCCTGCAGGTAGGGGCCATGGGCTTGAACCCAGGCTCTTGTGCATGGCAGTGTGTGCACTCAGTAGGGGGCACCGCCACCCACCCATTTCCCCCTCCCACCTAAGTTTTTAATGTCTCATTCTTGCCTTGGAACTCCATGGATGCTTACTTTTTAATTTTTAAAAATTTTCTTTATTTATTGGATAGAGACAGCCAAAAATTGAGAGGGGAGGGGAGATGGAGAGGGAGAGAGAAAGAGCGACACTTGCAGCCCTGCTTCACCACTTGCAAAGCTTTCCCCTTGCAGGCTTGAACCTGGTTCCTTGAGAACTGTAACATGTGCGCTCAGCCAGGTGGGCCACTACCTTCTTCCTTTCCTTTCCCTTCCCTTCCCTTCCCTTCCCTTCCCTTCCCTTCCCTTCCCTTCCCTCCCCTCCCCTCCCCTCCCCTCCCCTCCCCTCCCCTCCCCTCCCCTCCCCTCCCTTTTCCCTCCCCTCCCCTCCCCTCCCCTCCCTTTTCCCTCCCCTCCCTTTTCCCTCCCCTCCCCTCCCCTTCCCTCCCCTCCCCTTCCCTTTTCCCTTCCCTTTTCCCTCCCCTCCCCTCCTCTCCCCTCCCCTCCCCTCCCCTCCCTTCCCTTTCCATTTTTCTTCCCTTTCTTCTCTCCTCTACTTTCCCCTCTCCCCCCTCCCCTCCCCCCTCTCCCCCCTCCTCTCTCTCCTCTCCCTCCCCCCCTCCCCTCCCCTCTTCTTTTCTTTCTTTTTACCACCAGACCACTGCTCAGCTCTGGGTTATGGTGGTGAGGGGACTGAACCTTGGACTATGGAGCCTCAGACATGGGAGTCTGTTTAAATAATCATTATGCTATCTGCCCCCACCCTCCATGGTTGTTTTCCTAGAAATCTTGTTTTTATTTATTTTTTGAACACTTCTGAAAAGCTACACAACCAATTTTATACACACACACACACACACACACACCTGGAGCTCTGCTTCACCGCTTATGTGAAGCTTCTCCTCTGCAGATGGGGACTTGAACCTGGGTTGTTCTGTGTGGTGATGTGTAAGCTTAACCAGGTGCTCCACCACCCAGCCCCCTTACACTGAATTTTTAATTTACTATTTTGAGAATCATAATTCCATGAGAATCTCTGATTTGTTGTTGTTTTGTTTCTGTTGTTAGCCTTTGAGGTAAAGATAATAAAGAGAATCATAAGAGGGAAAATAGATTGACAGATCAATAGATTCAACTGAGTAAAAGTAAAAATCTCCCTGTGTCAAGTAATTGCTTAATAATGGAAAAGCAGTGGTCTGGGAGGCTCAGTGGATAGGGCGATGGACTCTTAGCATGAGGTCCTGAGTTCAATCTCCAGCACCAGAGTGATGTCTAGTTCTTTTTTCTCTCATCCTCTTTCTCATTAATAAATAAAATCTTAAAAAAAAAAAAGTAATAGGGGAGTTGGGCAGTAGCGCAGCGGGTTAAGCACACGTGGTGCAAAGTGCAAGGACCGATGGAAGGATCCTGGTTTAAGCCCCCGGCTCCCCACCTGCAGGGGAGTCGCTTCACAGGCGGTGAAGCAGGTCTGCAGGTGTCTATCTTTCTCTAATCTTCTCTGTCTTCCCCTCCTCTCTCCATTTCTCTCTGTCCTATCTAACAACGACATCAATAACAACTATAATAACTACAACAACAATAAAAAGACAACAAGGGCAACAAAAGGCAAGATAAATCAAATAAAAAAAAAAAAGCCTTTTAAAAAAAATAATAGAGTGGTCCGGGTGGTGGTGCAGTGGATAAAGCATCGGACTCAAGCATGAGGTCCTGAGTTCAATCCCTAGTAGCACATGTACCAGAGTAATGTCTGGTTCTTACTCTCTCTCCTCCTTTCTCATTAATAAATAAATAAAATCTTTAAAAAAAAAGAATAGGTTATTTAAAAAAAATAATAGTAAAGCAAAGCAACTGAAGAAGATATTTGTGAAACACCAAAAAGCATGTATCTAGCTAGAGCGAGTTCACTAGGTAGAATGTAGGGCTCGAATGCAAAAAGGCACATATACCATATACTTGACATATGAAAACCATTCATAAGGGCTAGAGAAATAGCTCACTTGAACAGGGCGCTTATTCTGCCATGTGTGCTACCCAGGCCCGATCCTGGCTCCCACTTCATTGAAGGAAGTGTCTGTGCTGTGGTATCTTTCACTCTCTGACTCTGTCTCTAGCTAAACATCAAATAAAAGAAACAAAAATTGTTCATAAGTTACTAAGAAATAGCAGCTTAATTATGAAGTCTTATTGCCCTCTGGAGCTTTTTTCTTTATTTTTGTCTCAGAACATTTCTGATCCTTACACTTCTCTAGAGCGTCTTTATTAGAATCTTTGAGAGTCTCTCTTGCTTCCTTGGTTCTGCACATTGGCTACACCTTGGAGGCACTGAGGGAGCTTTAAAAAAATACTGACACGTAGATCCCACCTGAGAGATTTTGATTTCATTCATTTAGGGTGTGGTTTGAACATGGACATTTTAAAAGCTCTCCAAATTATTGTAATGTGCAATCTGGTTAACAACTAGTTTTTTTTTTTTTTAAATTTTTTACATTATAACTGACTCCCTTTTCAGCAGACTCATTCTCCCTCCCTTTTTTAAAAATCTCTTTCTCCCTTCTTTTCTCTCTCCCTCTACCCCCTCTTTTCCATAGTGTTTTGGGGGGAGTTGGGCTGAGTTTATTCTCCACATGTTTAAAGGTTTGTCACACATAAATTCAACAAATTGAGGAGAAATTTTGATTTTTAAGGAATTTTAAACGTTATTCAGGAAAATTCAGAACACCCACATGTTAGAATACATGTGGGCCAACAGAGGGAGTGGGGTGGAGGAGGAGGAGGAGGAGGAGGAGGAAGGAGAGCAAGAGCAGGAGCCTGAGAGCCCTTAGGCCCTAAGGTCTAGCTTATAAACATTCAAGACCCACCATCACCTCCTTTCTAAGCCACACCCACACCTGTTACCACTCCCATTTCCTGTGCAGTAATTTTCTTCCCCTAGGGGAACATGTGTTTTGGCTTGGTGCAGTAGTGTCTGTATTCCCCAAGGTACTTCCTGTCATTTTTGACCTTAGCAATAGCACTGCTCAGCTCAGCTTATGTTGATGAGGAGGTTTGAACCTGAGACCTCAGAGCTTCAGGCATAAGATTCTTTTTGCATACCATTATGTTGTCTCCCTCACCTCCCTTCTATATTCAAGGGCTAAGGTGCAAATGCCACTGGAATATATTGTCATACCCATTACGCACATTTACATGTTGAGTTCAAACTGGGCAGTTAGATTAGCATTTTTGTTCACCTTTAAAGGATTGTAAGATAGGCATGTATTAATTTTTATGCTTCTTTTTTTTCTCTTCTCCCCAGAGCACTGCTAAGCTCTGGTTTATGGCTTACTCAGTTTGGGACTTTGGAGCCTCAGGCATGAGAATCTCTTTGCATAACCATTGTATCATCTTCCATAGCCTAATTTTGAAATTCAAATGATTGTCCTGTTTCTTACAAATGAATTTAATGGGTATACTGAAAAAGTAAATTGTTATTATTATTATTTTTTAAAATAATTTTTATATTTTCCCTTTTGTTGCCCTTTTTATTGTTGTAGTTATTGTTGTTATTGATGTCGTCGTCGTTGTTGGATAGGACACAGAGAAATGGAAAGAGGAGGGAAGACAGAGGGGGAGAGAAATATAGACATCTGCAGACCTGCTTCACCGCTTGTGAAGCGACTCCCCTGCAGATGGGGAGCGGGGGCTCGAACCAGGATCCTTACGCTGGTCCTTGCACTTTGCGCCACCTGCACTTAACCCGTTGCCTTATCACCCGACTCCCCAATTCTTATTTATTAACATGACACAGAGAGAACCAAAGAGTAGCACTGTGCATTTTAAATCGACATAGGAGAACATTTGGATTAAACCTTGGACTCTTTAGTACCTGCTTTGAAGCTAAATACTAAAAGTCAGTTCCTTGGCTCTGGAAGTGGTGCAGTAAATAAAGCATTGAGCTCTTTGCATGAACTCCCAAGTTCTATTTCTGGCATTGGATATGCCAGAGTGATGCTTCAGGTGTCTCTCTCTCTCTCTCTCTCTCTCTCTCTCTCCCATCCATCCATCCAAAAAAGAAAACAGTGATCTGGGATGTGGAATGTAGATAAAACATTGGACTCTCAAGCTTTGCATGTGCTCAAGTGTTTCCTCTCCATCTCCCCCCCTTCTCCATCTCATTAATAATTCTTTTTAAAAAATATTTATTTTTCCTTTTGTTGCCCTTGTTTTTTTTATTGCTGTAGTTATTATTGTTCTAGTTGTTGTTGGATAGGACAGAGAAATGGAGAGAGGAAGGAAGACAGAAAGGGAGAAAGAGAGACACCTGCAGATCGGCTTCACCGCCTGTGAAGTGACTCTCCTGCAGGTGGGGAGCCAGGGGCGGAACCAGGATCCTTATGCCGGTCCTTGCGCTTCGTGCCACGTGCACTTAACCCACTGCATTATACCGCATGACTCCCCATTAATTATTAAAACAAACACCCCTTTTGGTTCAAATTGATTCCTTGCTATAGTGACCCACTAGATGGCAGTGTAGGGACATGAGATAGGAAAAATTACTGGAGGAATCTTGTATTTGTGCAGTTACAACAAGCTGTACACAGTTACCCTTATTTGTAGTAGTAGGTGTGGTTGTTTTTGCAGACAGAAAAATCTAGATAAATTTGCTAATGCATAATGATCGCTGATGACGAAGTCTCCTAGTTATCTAAATCAACCTTCTCATTTCTGTCTGGCTTCTATCAATCTAGTATTAAATATAGCAATCTACTTGTCTTTTTTTTTTTAAAGATTTTATTTATTTATTTATTCATGAGAAAGATAGGAGGAGAGAAAGAACCAGACATCACTCTGGTACGTGTGCTGCCGGGGATCGAACTCAGGACCTCATGCTTGACAGTCTAGTGCCTTAGCCACTGCGCCACCTCCTGGACCACTTATTTATTTATTAATGAGAAGCATAGGAAGAGAGAGCCAGGTATCACTCTGGTACATGTGCAGCCAGGGATTGAACTCAGGACCTCATGCTTGTGAGTCTGATGCTTTATCCACTGCGCCACCTCCCGGACCACTTACTTGTTATTTTTGTTACTCTTTTTGTATCTGCCATTCTTTAAGCCATTTAAAAATTTTATTTTATTTATTTAAAAACTTTTTGTGGGCTGGGGAGATAGCATAATGGTTACGTAAAAGACTTTGATGCCTGAGGCTCTGAGGTCCTAGGTTCAATCCCCAGTGCCACCATAAGCTGAACACTGCTCTTGTCTTTCTATGTCTTTCTCTCTGTCTATTTCTCATTAAAATAAAATAGTGACTGTTAAAAAATGTTTTTATGATTGTTTGGGCTTCAATGGTCCAAGCTCACCTTTTCAGATAGAAAGAGAGAAATGGGAGGGGAGGGGCCAGGCAGTTGGCGCACCTGGTTAGTCACACACATTACAGTGCACAAAGATCCCTGTTCAAGCCCCTGGTACCGACCTCTGCAGGGGGAAAGCTTCATGAATGGTGAAGCAGTGCTGCAAGTGTCTTTCTGTCTCTCTCCCATCTCTCCCTCCCATTCAGTTTCTCTTTATATCCAATAATAAATTAAAAATATTAAAACGCAGAAAAACTGCTGGGTCTCTGGCGGGGTGATCTCCAGGGGAAAGGTAATGGACCAGTTCTTTCTCGCTCACAACAGGGGTGACATGAAGTAAAAGACACCAGGGAGCTCTCCAGCGTGCTCAGAACTCAGAACTCGTTTATTAGCAAGGTGGACATGAGTTAAATAGAAAACCAAACAAAGGGAATATTACTGAAATATGTCAGAAATTACAGGTTTCTTAAAGGTCGGCTTGCCCCTATGGTAGGGGGCTGGTATGACAGGAATTGATGAGATACAAGACAGTTATTCTCCATGACTCAAGCAACTTAATTATCCAAAGGTATTTGAGAGAAGCATAGGGGTTAAACCAGAAGGGTGGGACAGAGAGAAGATGGATATCAAAAAGCCATATAGTTCGGAATTTCTCTTGTCTGGAGTCTGAGGTGTGTGATGGAGTGTGTGATAAGTTGTGTTCTTCTGTGATCAAAAGGTGACTTTGAATAAGTGAATCTGCGGCCATGTGGCCTGCAGTTAATGGAGGGAAGTATTGGGGTTTCTGTGGGCCTGAGAGTCGAGAAGGAAAGAACTAAGTCTGAGTTTCCCCCCTTTTGCTCACCTCGGTTGAGAGAGACTTACCAAGAGGTTATCTTCTCAGACCTCCATCCAAGGATGGGGGTGGTTCTCCCTAAGCTCTATCAGGCTTACACATAGTTCCAACAAAAAAACAGGAGGAAAAATGCTGCAGCACTGAAGTTTTTTTCCCCTAGGGTTGTAGTATTTTCATGTGTAGTATTAAAGATTGAATCTGCATCAGCTTCAGGGCAAAAAAAGACTCCCTCCCTGAAGAACTCCCCCCCCCACTGTTTTTCTAAACCTCTTTCACCATTTCCATTGTTTTTCTTTTTTTTCCCTCTGAGCCATGAGCCAGGGGCAGTCTCTATCTAACACAGTGATTTTCAACTTTGCACATTGAAATTATCTGGAGGGTTAAAAAAAAATATCTGATGCTCTGACTACACAAAATGGCTATTTGTTAAGGTTTTCACAGGGACATTGTGCTTACATGATCTTACCTTCGTTGGTCAACTCTTCCATTCATCCATCCATCCATCCATCCATCCATCCATCCTTCCTTCCTTTCTTCTTTCCTTCCTTCCTTCCTTTTTTTTTTTTTTTTTTCATGTAATGGGAAAGAGGGAGATGGAGAGGGAGGTGTTCTACAGCTTGTGAAGGTTCTCATTTTCTTTCTCCCTTTTCTTTCTTTCTTTCTTTCTTTCTCTCTCTCTCTCTCTCTCTTTCTTTCTTTCTTTTAATAAAAAGGAAACACTGACAAAAACCATAGGATAAGAGGGGTACAACTCCACACAGTTCCCACCACCAGAACTCCACATCCTATCCCCTCCCCTGATAGCTTTCCTATTCATTAACCCTCTTGGAGCATGGACCCAGGGTCATTATGGGGTGCAGAAGGTGGAAGGTCTGGCTTCTGTAATTGTTTCCCCACTGAATATGAGTGTTGACAGGTCGATCCATACTCCCAGCCTGTCTCTCTCTTTCCCTAGTGGAGTGGGGCTCTGGGGAAGCAAGGCTCCAGGACACAATGGTGGGGTTGTCTGCCCAGGGAAGTCTGGTTGGCATCATGGTAGCATCTGGAACTTGGTGGCTGAAAGAAGAATTAACATATAAAGCCAAACAAATTGTTGACTAATCATGAACCTAGAGGCTGGAATATTGCAGATGAAGATTTGGGGGGTCTCCGTTTTGTAGATAGCTAGTTAGGGCTATTTTAGTTATATTCCAAAGGGCCCATGACTACAATACTTTTTTCTTGAGCCTGACATCTGATATGCAGGTGGACCCAAGTTATTGTCTGGTGAGATGATGTCATGGCTGGAAAAAGGACCAGAAAGCTGGATCAGGGAAGAGAGAAGCTCCCAAATATGGGAAATGGGTATAACTATTGTTGACTGTATGCTTCTCATTTTCTTTTTCTTTTTTTAAATTTTTTATTTATAAAAAGGAAACATTGACTAAACCAAAGGATAAGAGGGGTACAACTTCACATAGTTTCCACCACCAGAACTCTGTATCCCATCCTCTCCCCTGATAGCTTTCCTATTCTTTAACCCTCTGGGAGTATGGACCCAAGGTCATTGTGGGATGCAGAAGGTAGAAGGTCTGGCTTCTGTAATTGCTTCCCCGCTGAACATGGACATTGACAGGTTGATCCATACTCCCAGCTTGTGTTCTCTTTCCCTAGTGGGGAAGGGCTGTGGGGAAGCAGAGCTCCAGGACACATTTTTTTTTTTCTCTTTTTTTAATTGGGGAATTAATGCTTTACATTCAACAGTAAGTACAATAGTTTGTACATGCATAACATCACCCAGTTTCCCATATAACAATACAAACCCCACTAGGTCCTCTGAATCCTTCTTGGACCTGTATTCTCCCAACCCACCCACCCCAGAGTCTTTTACTTTGGTGTGATATGCCAATTCCATTTCAGGTTCTACTTGTGTTTTCTTTTCTGATCTTGTTTTTCAACTTCGGCCTGAGAGTGAGATCGTCCCATATTCATCCTTCTGTTTCTGACTTATTTCACTCAACATGATTTTTTCAAGGTCCATCCAAGATCGGCTGAAAACAGTGAAGTCACCATTTTTAATAGCTGAGTAGTATTCCATTGTGCGTATATATACCACAACTTGCTCAGCCACTCATCTGTTGTTGGACACCTGGGTTGCTTCCAGGCTTTGGCTATTACAAATTGTGCTGCCAAGAACATATGTGTACACAGATCTTTTTGGATGGATATGTTGGGTTCCTTAGGATATATCCCCAGGAGAGGAACTGCAGGATCATAGCCTTTTGAGAGTTCTCCAGACTGTTCTCCACAGAGGTTGGACCAATTTATATTCCCACCAGCAGTGTAGGAGGGTTTCTTTGACCCCACACCCTCTCCAGCATTTGCTACTGTTACCTTTTCTGATGTATGACATTCTCACAGGAGTGAAGTGGTATCTCGTTGTTGTCTTTTATTTGCATTTCTCTTGACAATCAGAGACTTGGAGCATTTTTTCATGTGTTTCTCGGCCTTTTGGATCTCTTCTGTGGTGAATATTCTGTCCATGTCCTCCCCCCATTTTTGGATGAGGTTATTTGTTGTCTTGTGGTTGAGTTTGGCAAGCTCTTTCTATATGTTGGTTATTAAACTCTTGTCTGATGAATCGCATGTAAAGATCTTCTCCCATTCTGTGAGGGGTCTCTTGGTTTGGGTAGTGGTTTCTTTTGCTGTGAAGAAGCTTTTTAATTTGATGTAGTCCCATAGGTTCATACTTGCCTTAGTCTTCTTTGTAATTGGATTCATTTCATTGAAGATGTCTTTAAAATTTATGCAGAAAAGAGTTTTGCCAATATTTCCTTCTAAGTATCTGATAGTTTGTGGTCTAACCTCCAAGTCCTTGATCCACTTGGGATTTACTTTTGTATTTGGTGAAATACAGTGGTTCAGTTTCATTCTTCTGCATGTTTCAACCCATTGTTTCCAACACCATTTGTTGAAGAGACTCTGTTTTCCCCATTTAATAATCTGAGCCCCTTTGTCAAAGATGTCCATAGGTGTGGGGGCTCACTTCTGGGCTCTCAATTCTATTCCACTGGTTAGTGTGTCTATTCATGTTTCAGTACCAAGCAGTTTTGATGACAATGGCCCTGTAATACAATTTGAGATCTGGGAGTGTGATGCCTCTGGTTCTGTTCTTTTTTCTCAAGATTCTTTTGGCAATTCTAGGTCTTTTCTGTTTCCAGATAAACATTTGTAGCATTTGTTCTATTCTCCTAAAAAGTGTGCTTGGTATCTTGATGGGGGGGATAGCATTAAATTTGTAGATGGCTCTGGGTAGTATATTCATTTTGATGATGTTAATTCTACCAACCCATGAGTATGGAATATCTTTCCACTTCTTTGTGTCTTTTTTAATTTCCTTGATTTGTGACTCATAATTTTCAGTATACAAGTCTTTCACTTCTTTGGTTAGGTTTACTCCTAGATATTTTATTGTTTTTGTTGCTATAGTAAAAGAAACTGATTTCTGGATTTCAATTTCTTCTAGCTTAGTGTTTGCATAGAGGAATGCCACTGACTTTTGAATGTTAATATTGTAGCCTGACACCGTACTGTATTTCCTGATGATTTCCAAAAGCTTCTTGCTGGATTGCTTAGGTTTTTCTGTGTATACTATCATGTCATCTGCAAATAGGGAGAGTTTGACTTCTTCTCTTCCAATCTGTATCCCTTGAATTTCTTGCTCCTGCCTGATTGCTATGGCAAGAACTTCCAACACTATGTTGAATAGTAATGGTGATAGTGGGCAGCCCTGTCTAGTACCTGATCTGAGGGGAAATGCTTCCAGTTTTTCACCATTGAGTATGATGTTGGCTGTAGGTTTGCTATATATAGACTCCACTATCTTCAGGAATTTTCCATCTACTCCCATTTTTTGTAGTGTTTTGATCATAAAGGGATGTTGTATTTTGTCAAAGGCTTTCTCTGCATCTATTGATATGACCATGTGGTTTTTGGTCTTGCTTTTGTTGATGTGGTGGATCACATTGATTGATTTATGTATATTAAACCAACCTTGCATGCCTGGGATAAACCCCACTTGGTCATGATGAACAATATTTTTACTATACTGCTGTATCCGGTTGGCTAGAATTTTGTTCAGTATTTTAGCATCTATGTTCATTAGAGATATTGGTCTGTAGTTTTCTTTTTTGGTTGTGTCCCTGTCTGCTTTTGGTATCAGAGTGATGTTAGCTTCATAAAAGCTGCCAGGGAGTATTCCAGTGTCTTCAATCTTCTGGAAGAATTTTAAAAGTAGAGGTTTTAGTTCTTCTTTGAAGGTTTTGTAGAATTCATTTGTAAAACCATCTGATCCAGGACTTTCATTTTTGGGGAGATTTTTGATAACTGTTTCAATTTCATTAGCTGTGATGGGCCTGTTCATGTTATCCACTTCCTCTTTACTTAGTTTTGGAAGTTGGTAGGTATCTAGGAAATCATCCATTTCTTCTACGTTCTCTAGCTTGGTGGCATATAGTTGTTCAGAGAAGACTCGCATGATATGTTGAATTTCTGCAGTGTCTGTTGTGATATCTCCTCTTTCATTTAGTATCTGATTTATTTGGGTCTTCTCCCTTTTTTGTTTTGTGAGTCTGGCTAAAATTTTGTCGATTTTGTTCACTCTTTCGAAGAACCAACATTTACTTTCGTTGATCTTTTGTATGGTTTTCTTATTCTCAATGTTATTTATTTCTGCCCTAACTTTAGTGATTTCTGTCCTTCTGGTTGCTTTAGGGTTCCTTTGTTGTTCTTCTTCTAGGTCTTTAAGATGTGCACTCAGGCTGTTTATTTGTGTCTTTTCTTGTTTCCTAATGTGTGCTTGTATAGCTATGAACTTCCCTCTTAGGACTGCTTTAGCTGTGTCCCAAATATTTTGATAGCTTGTGTCTTCATTTTCATTGAACTCTCGAAACATTTTGATTTCTTCCTTGATTTCCTCTTTGACCCAGAGGTTGTTAAGAAGTGTACTGTTGAGCTTCCACATTTTGGGACTATTACTAATCTTTTGTTGATTGTTAAGTGTTAGTTTAATTCCACTGTGGTCTGAGAAGATGCTTAGGATGATTTCAATGCTCTTAAATTTGCTGATTCTGTCTTTGTGGCCTAACATATGGTCTATCCTTGAGAATGACTCATGTGGATTTGAGTAAAATGTGTATTCCAGTTTCTTGGGATGAATGACTCTGAAAATGTCTAATAGTTCTAGTTTATCTATCTCTTCATTTAGCTCCCTTATGTCTTTATTGATTTTCTTCCTGGATGATCTGTCAAGCTGAGAGAGTGGGGTGTTGAAGTCCCCTACTATGACTGTGTTGCTGTTAATATATTGCTGTAGCTCTTTCAGTAGACATTTGATGTATTTAGATGGCTTCTGATTGGGTGCATAGATATTAATAATTGTTAAGTCCTCTTGATTGACTGATCCTCTGAGCACTGAGTAGTGTCCATTCCTATCTTTTTTAATCTTACCTATTTTAAAGTCTACCATGTCAGATATGAGAATAGCTGTTCCTGCCCTTTTTTGTGGGCCACTGGCTTGTATGATTGTTTCCATCCGTTCACTTTAAGTCTGTGTTTGTCTTGTTGAGTTCAGTGGGTTTCCTGTAGACAGCATATTGTTGGGTTGTATTTTCTGATCCATCTTCCTACTCTGTGCCTTTTACTAGGTGAATTCAGGCCATTGACATTTATTGATATCAAAGATTGAAGTTTTTTTTGTTTTATTAAAGAAAGGATTAATTAACAAAACCATAGGGTAGGAGGGGTACAGCTCCACACAATTCCCACCACCCAATCTCCATATCCCACCCCCTCCCCTGATAGCTTTCCCATTCTCCATCCCTCTGGGAGCATGGACCCAGGGTCATTTTGGGTTGCAGAAGGTGGAAGGTCTGGCTTCTGTAATTGCTTCCCTGCTGAACATGGGTGTTGACTGGTTGGTCCATACTCCCAGTCTGCCTCTCTCTTTCCCTAGTAGGGTGTGTCTCTGGGGAAGCTGAGCTCCAGGACACATTGATGGGGTCTTCAATCCAGGGAAGCCTGGCCGGCATCCTGATGACATCTGGAACCTGGTGACTGTAAAGAGAGTTAACATACGAAGCCAAACAAATTGTTGAGCAATCATGGACCCAAAGCTTGGAATAGTGGAGAGGAAGTGTTAGGGAGGTACTCACTGCAAACTCTAGTGTACTTCTGTTTTCAGGTATATATTTTGCAGTAGTTTATGGATACGTGTGAAGATATGCTCTCTCTCACAGAAACTGGTGTATATCTAGGTTTTGGGACTTTGTTAGAAAGTGAACCACCTGAGATGAAATTAGAGTATACTATGAAAGGAAAGGTCTCACTGGAGTAATGAAGCTGAAGCGTTGTCATTCCACATGTGAAGTCTCTGGACACAGTCTGAAGTGAAGCATGTTGAGGTGGCAATCGTTGCGTTGGTTGATTGACGATATTTTAACGCCATTCTTGTAGAGTTTTAGAGTGTTCTGATATATGTCCTATTTATGATGGTCTGACTGTTTATAGAAGACCTTTCAGAACTTCTTTCATGGCAGGCTTCCCTTCCCTTCCCTCCCCTCCCCTCCCACCCTCCCCTCCCCACCCCTCCCACCCTCCCCTCCCCTCCCCACCCCTCCCAACCTCCCCTCCCCTCCCCTCCCCTCCCCTCCCCTCCCCTCCCCCTCCCCCCTCCATGGTTATTGCTGGGACTTCGTGCCTGCACTGCCAATCACTGCTTCTGCAGCCTTTTTTTTTGGATAAGACAGGAATTGAGAGAGGAGGAAAGATAGAGAGGGAGAGAGAATGATAGACATCTGCAGACCTGCTCTTCCGCTTGTGAATCGACCCCTGCAGGTGGGTTAGCCGGGGGCTTGTACCGGGATCCTTGTGTGGGTCATTGCACTTGGTACTATGTGTGTTTAACCTGGTATGCTACCACCCGACCCCGTTACTCATTCTTTCCATTCTCACCTGGAAACGTCTCCTCCTTTCTTCCATTTCCCCTACCACTAACCTAATTCAGAGTCTCATCACTGCCATTGCCTTCCAGCCAAAGGCTGTCAGGAGCATATTTGTAGCTGAATGGATTTGAGTTTATTAAATCATTGCTGTGAGAAAACTCATATACCACAGGGAATCGTGGGGTGTCTCAGTGGATGTTAGAAGAAATTTATGGCAAGACTTGACCTGTGTTAGGTGCTTTGGGGAGAATTCAAGGAAGCAGGACTTAGCTCTGGATTGGATTCTTCCAAGAAGTGGGAGTAAACCAATGACTGTCTTACTGAATCTTGTCTAGGAGGCAGGAGGAATGAAGTGAGACGAAAGCTGTGATTGCTGAAGAAGCCAGCAGTCACTGTGTTAGCCAAGATGGGGGTGTGTGTGATCATTTTTGTGGCTTGGATAGTGTTCATGTTCTGTCTGTTGAGACATGATTATGAAGCATTCTTGTTTTTGTCTTATTCATCCTTGCCACAGGGTGACCTTGTCTGACATTGATGTTCTGTGAAGTTGTTTGTGTACAACACGAGGACGCCATCACCTGCCTCTGAGTGTCAGTCAACTTGTAGTGACACCCAAACTTTCTGTGAGTGCTTAGGACATGCTCGGTTCTTAACTGACTGTGTGACTTTACAGATCCTCCTTTTTTCAGACTGTTCTGTGGAATATTGTCATCTTTTTTTTAAAAAAAATTAAAAAATATTTATTTATTTCCTTCTGTTGCCCTTGTCTTTTTTTTTTTTTTGTCTCCAGGGTTATCACTGGTGCTCAGTGCTTGAACTACAAATCCACTGCTTCTAGAGGCTTTCTTCTTCCCTTTTGTTGTCCTTGTTGTTTATTGTTATTGTTGTTATTATTATTGTTATTGCTGTAATCATTGTTGGATAGGAGAGAGAGAAATGGAGAGAGGAGGGGAAGACAGAGGGGGGAGAGAAAGATAGACACCTGCAGACCTGCTTCACAGCTTGTGAAACGACCTCCCTGCAGGTGGGGAGCTCGGGGCTCGAACTGGGATCCTTACTCTGGTACTTGTGCTTTGCACCATGTGCACTTAACCGGCTGCCCTACCGCCCAGCCCCCAGTTTTCTCTCTTTTAAAAAATATTTTTATTTTACTTATTTATTCTGGATAGAGACAGAGAGAATTTGAGAAGGGAGGGGGATAGAGAGGGAAAGACAGAGAGACACCTGCAGACCTGCTTCACCACCTGTGAAGCAACTCCCCTGCAGGTGGGGAGCCGGGGCCCTCGAACTGGGATCCTTATGCCGGTTCTTGTGCTTTGCACCACCTGCGCTTAATCCACTGCGCTACTGCCCGACTCCCCAGTGTTGTCATCTTAATCACCCTGATGTGTCCCTTTAGTAACTGATCCATATCTCGTCAGATGCAAATAATGGTTCTTTATAATTTGACCTGATTCTGGCCGGCTTCTCCCCTCCCTCAGCCCCTCCTAGTTTTTGTCAGACTGGTGTCCTCAGTGCCTAGTGAACTAGTCATAATTACCTTTGCTTTGGTGTTTACCTGTGTTATCTTTCCTGGGTGTGTGAGTTGGGACATGCTGCATAATTGCTCTCCCCACACCCAAACATTTCTCAGCTCTGGCTATTGGAGATGTGGAGGGTCAAACCCTGGACTCCTTTCATTCAAGTCCAGTGTGCTATTTCCCTAGCCCCTGCTCGGAACTTCCCCTTCACTTAAAACCCTGACATGTAGGGACATTCTGATAAAAGAGATAAGACATGAAGATATGTGGCATAGGTAAAAAGTAATGGTAACAGTAACTAGTATAAAGGGCGATGATATTCAACTTTTATGGAATACTTGTGTGTCAGGAATGGTACCAAATTTTAATGTGTATTATCATATTTACTATCGCAAAGTTGCTCAGGGTTTCTGTAGGTCTTCTTTCTTTCTTTTCTTTTTTATTTTATTTTATTTATTTTTTATTTTTTTATTTAAGAAAGGATTAATTAACAAAACCATAGGGTAGGAGGGGTACAGCTCCACACAATTCCCACCACCCAATCTCCATATCCCACCCCCTCCCCTGATAGCTTTCCCATTCTCCATCCCTCTGGGAGCATAGACCCAGGGTCATTTTGGGTTGCAGAAGGTGGAAGGTCTGGCTTCTGTAATTGCTTCCCCGCTGAACATGGGTGTTGACTGGTCGGTCCATACTCCCAGTCTGCCTCTCTCTTTCCCTAGTAGGGTGTGTCTGGGGAAGCTGAGCTCCAGGACACATTGATGGGGTCTTCAATCCAGGAAAGCCTGGCCGGCATCCTGATGGCATCTGGAACCTGGTGACTGAAAAGAGAGTTAACATACGAAGCCAAACAAATTGTTGAGCAATCATGGACCCAAAGCTTGGAATAGTGGAGAGGAAGTGTTAGGGAGGTACTCACTGCAAACTCTAGTGTACTTCTGTTTTCAGGTATATATTTTGCAGTAGTTTATGGATACGTGTGAAGATATGCTCTCTCTCACAGAAACTGGTGTATATCTAGGTTTTGGGACTTTGTTAGAAAGTGAACCACCTGAGATGAAATTAGAGTATACTATGAAAGGAAAGGTCTCACCTGAGTAATGAAGCTCATCAACAGAAGTTGACTGTGAAGACCTGAAAGGGAAACTAAAAGCAGGACCTGACCAAATTGTAAGTAGGGCACCAAAGTAAAAACCCTGTGGTGAGGGGTAGACATGCAGCTTCCTGGGCCAGTGGGGGGTGGGAGTGGTTGGGAGGGATGGGTCATAGTCCTTTGGTGGTGGGAATGGTAATGGTGTTTATGTACACTTCTAGCAAAATGTAGACATATAAATCACTAGTTAATTAATATGAGAGGGGGAAAATAAATTGTATGTCTCAAAGTTTTTCAAAACACAAACTGAATATTTTTAATATATAGGCTGTGTATTTGATATGCAGACTCTCTCAAAAGCCTAGACCAAGTAGATCAGAAGCAACCAATAGCACAGCTATATACAAGATACTGGGTACTGTACAGCAAACCCTAACAAAAGGACTTTTCAAAGTTAACCCAATTACCAAATAATGTGATGATAACATTAACTATCGATTGTCTTTTTGAACCCTAAGACAGCAGGAACCTCACATCTCCACTATAGAGCCCCTACTTCCCCCTGTCCTGGAACCCTTGGATAGGGCCCACTTTCCTGTATGCCTCTCCCAATCCATATCAAATAATATTGCATCTGCCGATCACAACCTAACCAACGCAACGATTGCCACCTCAACATGCTTCACTTCAGACTGTGTCCAGAGACTTCACGTATGGAATGACAACCCTTTCTTTACTTTTTTAGTCAAAGCTCTACTCAGCTCTGGCTTACAGAGGTAATGGGAATTGAACCTGGGACCTTTCCCATGTGGAAATCTGTTAAATGTCAACAGTAATTATATTTCCTGCAATGATACTATACATTGATAATAAAATAATTACTCTCTTAGAGATAAGGGGGGTGGAAGGACAGACAAGAATTCATGCAAACCATGCAGGAAATGTGTAGTTTAACAATTTAAAGATCTAGATTGAAGTTAGCTATTTTTATGCTTTTCATTATCTAAGAGGTTTTGAAACATTATGATTCTGTTACCATTGTGAGGGAAAATTAGTAGTTAGTAGACTTAATAATATGTGAGATGTTACTTGGAATTAACCACAGAATTACTTGGACTAACTTAAGATTTTCTTCCTTTCTGTCAGACTGATGGAAAAACAGCAGGGTTGATGAAGTGAGAACAAGTGGTGGTGGTGGTGAAGGGCGGGTGTGGGGGCTCTAGCTACCCTCTTTACTGTGAATACTACATCATTGCTTATTTTGTTATTGTTTTTGCTGTGTTGCATCGTATCATAATTGCTCTGCCCTCTTCTGAGAAAGCTGATAAGAAAGTCACTGTTGTATAAGAGCATAACCACATAAATACACAGCCCTCTGCCCCTTCTCATGAGCCGTTCTTTTTTTTTTAATTTTTAATTGAAAAAAAAATTTTTTTATTTATAAACAGGAAACATTGACTAAACCAAAGGATAAGCGGGGTATAACTTCACACAGTTCCCACCACCAGAACTCTGTATCCCATCCCCTCCCCTGATAGCTTTCCTATTCTTTAACCCTCTGGGAGTATGGACCCAAGGTCATTGTGGGATGCAAAAGGTAGAAGGTCTGGCTTCTGTAATTGCTTCCCCAATGAACATGGGTTTTGACAGGTCGATCCATACTCCCAGCCTCTCTCCCTAGTGGGGCGGGGTTCTGGGGAACCGGAGCTCCAGGACATACTGGTGGGGTTGTCTGTCCAGAGAAGTCTGGTCCACATCCTGCTAGCATCTGGAACTTGGTGATTGAAAAGAGAGTTAACATACAAAGCCAAACAAATTGTTGACCAGTCATGGACCTAACGGCTGGAATAGTGCAGATGAAGAGTTGGGGGTGGGGGTGATTCTGTTTTGTAGATAGCTAGTAGGCATATTTTAGTTATATTCCAAAGGGCCTGTGGCTATACTAGTGTTTTTTTTGTTTTGTTTTGTTTGTTTGTTTGTTTTTTTGCCTGAAATCTGATATGCAGGTGGATCTTAGTTATTGTCTAGGGAGATGATGTCATGGCTGGCAGAGGACCAGAAAGCTGAATCAGGGAAGAGAGTAGCTCCCAAATATGGGAAAGGTGTGTAAATATTGTTGATTGTAAACCCCATCGATTTGATGTGATCTGGCAGCCCATATTCAGCTTAGGAGTCTATGTGACCTCTGCATTCTGTAGTCATAAGTAGGAATGTTCCAAGCTGCCCCAATATCAGGACCCATTTTCCTCAGGTGTAGTATATTGTCCAGCCTCCCTTCAGAGGATGGAATCATGAGCCATTCTTTAAGTCTTTAGGTCAGAAATAGAAGTAGCTGACTTTTCTATCAAAGAAGTTAAGAAATCCTTTTGTTCCATATTTAGAGGAATGAGTCTGTATTTGCATACAGCCAGCGCTGCTTTGGTAAATGCTGTGTATTTAAGGGAAAGAACATTTGGTAAATGATGTGTATTTGGGGACTCAGTATTTTGATGTTAGTCTTAATATATATTTTCATGCTGTGAACGATGATGACTCGTGAACAGCCGATGCTCTGGTGTCTCAATGTCTGTTCTTTTCACTGCCATTTTATGACTCATTTTGAAATGCTCTTTAATGTTTTGCTTGAATTAGTGTGAATGTTTTATGAGAATACCAGCTTTCAAGGACTTATCAACAGTTTAATTCTTAGTTTAATGTTGAAATACATTACCCAAGGTATATATATCATCAAGGTGGAAATCCTTCTTTGATTACCTTAACTTTGCTAACTTAGAAAGGAACATTAAGAAAAGTCATCTGGGTGCAGTAGAAAATTGGTTTTGTTGCCATGAACAGTAAATCCTTTCTAAGTGTACAACCAGGTTCTGCTTAGGTTCAGGAGAAGGGCAATGAGATCAATCTGTTGGTGTAAGAACATATGGTCTGCATCAGAAGAAACCTGAAAAAATTTTTCCCTTTAAAAAAAAGTTTTTTTTTCATTTACTAATGATTGACAAGACCCCAGGATAAGAGGGGTATGGTTCCACACAATTCCCACCACCAGAGTTCCATATCCCATCCCCTTCATTGGAAGCTTTCCTGTTCTTTATCTTCCAGGAGCATGGACCCAGGATCATTAAGTGGGAAAGAAGGCGGAAGGTCTGGCTTCTGTAATTGCTTCTCTGCTGACATGATTGTTAGAATGTCAGTCCATACTCTAGCCTGTTTCTATCTTTCCTAGTTGGGCTGGGCTCTGGAGAAATGGGGTTCCAGGGTACATTGGTGAGTTCATCTGTCCAGTGAAGTCAAGTTGTTATCATGGTAGCATCTGTAACTTGGTGGCTGAAAAAGCTTTAAGATATAAAGAAGAACAAATTGTTTAATAACTAGGACTCTAAAGGTAAGAATATAGCAGATGAGATTTGGAGTTTCCATTTTGGAAAAAGTTAGTAGGTTTATTTTAGGTATATTCCAAGGGCCCATGACTTTACTAATTTTTGCCTGAGCCTGACAGCTAACATGCAGGTGGGCCAAAGATATTATCTGGGGAGATGGTGTCAGGGCTGGGAATAGGACTAGATAGGATCAGGGAAGAGAGTAGCTCCCAAATATGGAGAAAGTGTATAAATATTGTTAGCTGTAAACTCCATTGATTTGATCTGGGGCCCATCTTCAGCATAGGAACCTGTGTAACCTCTGCATCCCTGTAGGTCTGAACTCACATACTGTGGTCATAGTTAGGAACATTCTAGGCTGCTCTTGCCAGACCCATCTTCCTTGAGTGGCAGGGTATGTTGACCCAACCTCCCTTTGGAGAATGGGGAAGTCCCTAGCAATGTTATCCCACACTGAGGGCAAGGTCCGGTAGAGGCCCACAAGAGGGCCCGCTATGTTGTTCCTGATGGAGATGACCAGTGACAGTGGAGAGAGGGATTTGTTAGAGGTCTGGGCCAATCATGTCTATGTAGAGAAACTTGAAATTTTTAGGTAACTGGTTTTATCCATTTGGGAAATCTACTTATAACTGTCATCTTTTCGAAATTTTAACTTAATTTATTATTACTGTTATCATTATTATTTGCCACCAGGGCTATTCCTGGGGCTTGGTGACTGCACTACAACAAATCCTCCACTCCAGTGGCCATTCCCCACCCTCCCTTTTATTGATATAGAACAGAGAGGAAAGCAGGATATGTGGAGTGAGAAAAAAGATACCAGTGCACTGCTTCACCACTGTGAAACTTAATGCTGCAGGTGAGGACTGGGGACTTAAACCTGCGTCCTTGTGTATGTGTGCTCAATTGAATGTGTTACCACTTGGACCCTGACTCTTGGGAATTAAAAATTATATATATTTATGAGAGAACCAGAACATCACTCTGGTACATGGATGCTGTGGATCAAACTTGAGACCTCATGCTCTTAGGACCAATGCTTGACTCCCTCCTGGGCCACTTACATATTTTATTTAAGGGGGCTAGGTGGTGGCATACCTGGTTAATCGCATATGCAGTGCACAAGGACCCAGGCTCAAGTCCCCGGTTCCCACCTGCAGGGGGAAAACTTCACTAGTGGTAAAGCAGGGCTGCAGGTGTCTCTCTGTCTCTCTCCTTCTTAATCTCCCCCCTTCAATTTCTCTGTCTCTACCCAATACTAAATAAAGAAGATTTGAAAGAAAAGATTTTATTTATGAGAGAGAAAGAGGGAGGTAGAGAGAGACAGAGAGAATGAGAGGCACATATGATGCTGAGGCTTGAGCTCAGGACTTAGTGTTTGTGAGTCCAATACTTTATCCACAGTGTCATCTCCTGGGCTTCTGGGGCTCTTAAAGGCTCCTTGGCCCATACTTGCTGAGGGTGCAGTTTTCTTTGTTTCTGGTAGGTTCCAGGACATTTCATATATGGATATGTATGACTTTGATTTCTCTGGACCAGTTAGTTATTGAAGCTGTATTTGCTTCTCACTGGACCCCCGGTTATTGTGTTCATAAAATGTGGAAATTATTAAGTTAATTTTGTTGACTAAAGTTATGTGCTCATGAGTTCAAAGAGTAGCCACTTCTTTAGGAAAAGGTATAGAACTGGCAAAACAGCTCACACGGGAGGTAAGTGTGCTACTTTGCCATGTGTACAAACCAGGTTCCACTGCACTGCAGTGGTGCTGTGGTCTCTGTCTCTGACTCTCTTTCTTTGTCTCTCTGTCTGAAAAACTCAGCCCAGAGTGACAATAAAACTAAGTCACCACCATCCATTAGATTCCATGTACCTGTTTGTTCTCTTACGTATTTTTTTCCCCTCCAGGGTTATTGCTGGGGCTTGATGCCTACTCCATGAATCTACTGCTCCTGGAGGCTAATTTTCCCCCTATTTTGTTGCCCTTGTCGTTTTATCGTTGTTGTGGTTATTATTGTTGTTGTTATTGTTGGATAGGACAGAGGGAAATTGAGAGGAGGGGAAGACAGAGGGGGAGAGAAAGATAGACACCTGCAGACCTGCTTCACCACTTGTGAAGCAACTCCCCTGCAGGTGGGGAGCCGGGGGCTTGAACTGGTATCTTTGCTCTGGTCCTTGCACTTTGCACCATGTGTGCTTAACCTGCTGCGCTACTACTTGACTCCCTGTATTTTTTTTTAAAAAGATTTTGTTACTGGGTCGTATGGAAGGTCCATGTTTAGCCTTGTGAGAGTTCTCCAAACTGCTCTCCCCAGAGGTTGGACCAATTTACATTCCCACCAGCAGTGCAGGAGGGTTCCTCTGTCCCGACAGCCTCTCCAGCATTTGTTGCTGCTGTCCTTTTTGATGTATGCCATTCTCACGGGAGGGAGGTGTTGTCTTTATTTTGCATTACTCTGACAATCAGCGACCTGGAGCAATTTTTCATGTGTCTGTTAGCCTTTTGGATCTCTTCTGTTGTGAATGTTCTGTTCATATTCTCTGCCCATTTTTGAATGGGGTCATTTGCTTTTTTGGTGCTAAGTTTGCTGAGCTCTTTGTATATTTTGGTGATTAGTCTCTTGTCTGAAGTATGGCATGTGAAGATCTTCTCCCATTCTGTGAGGGGTCTCTTTGTTTGGGTATTGGTTTCCTCTAACCAGTTGGCATTTAATAATTAGTTTTTCGGGAAGGAGGTGGGGTAGATAGCATAATGTTTATGCAAAGAGATTCTCATGCCTGAGGCTCCAGAGTCCCTGGTTCAATCTCTGGCACCACCGTAAGCCACAACTAATGAATGCTATGGTTAAAAAAGGAAAAAAAAGTTTGTTTTTTTTTTTTTGTCTCCCAGGGTTATCTCTGGGGCATGGTGCCTGCATTATGAATTTACTGCTCCTGTGGCCATTGTTTTGATTTTTTTTTTTTTTTTTTGGATGTGATAGAGAGAAATTGAGAGGAGGAGGGGAAGATAGAGAAGGGGAAAGAAAGATAGATACCTGCAGACCTGCTTCACCACTTGGAAGCGACTCCCCTGCAAGAGGGGAGCCAGAGGCTTGAACCGGGTTCCTTGCATGGGTCCTTATGCTTTGTACTATATGTGCTTAACCCAGTGTGGCACACTTGGTCCTCCCCAAAATTAGTTTTTCAAGTATCAGTAGTGTACAGGTAGTTGTTGATTTTTGTGCCTAGTATATATGTACAGGCTTTATTTATTTATTTGGACAGAGAAGCAGTTGAGAGGGGGAGGGGAGAAAGACATAAAGACTGAGACCTGCAAGTACTGTTTCACCACCCGTGAAGATTATCCCCTGTAGGTGGGGACTGAGCATTGTAGAAGGTGTACTCAATAAGGTATGCCATCACCCAACACTGATACTACTACTACCTGGCCCCAATACAGGCATTCAGAAATGAAAGATTCATGATTAGTGTGTGAGAAATACTTATCTCAGTCAGTCAATTAGCAATTCTGTATTAGAAGACCAATTACTGGGTCAGAAGTGAAATTTGGGAATATGAAGTTAGACAGAGCTGAGCTTTTCATTAACTTTAATTTTTTATTTTCTAAAAGTGGTCTGTAATATCTGATGGGACAAAAACTATGTGATTGAGTGTGTTGTATGTAGAACAAAGAATTGCAAGATTGTAAGTTTAGTTATATCTGTCCTTATGTGATGCAGTCACTAAGTGTGAATGTGAACCCAGGCCTGTTCATTTGTCAAGCTTGTGCCTGATGTCTGGTAGGCATGCTTAAATCATGGATCTCCTCTGCCTTTTTCTTTAAGTTGGTCCTCTAGTTTTTAAAAATTCATTCATTCATTCATTCATTCATTCATTCATTTATTGGATAGAAGCAGAGAATCTGAGATGGAGGGGGACACAGGGAGAGAGAGAGAGAGAGAGAGAGAGAGAGAGAGAGAGACTTCTGCAGTACTGCTTTACCACTTGTGAAGTCATTGCCCCCCCCCCCCATGGGTGAGGTGTGGGGCTTGAACCCTGATCCTTGCACCTGGTAACTCGTGCTCAACCAAGTGTGCTACCACCTGACTCCTTGTTTCTCTAAGTTTAAAAAAGAGCTTTAGAATATAATCATGTTTGGGGGCCAGGCAGTGGTGTATCTGGTTAAGTGCACACATTATAGTGTACAAGCACCCAGGTTCCCACCTGCAGGGGGAAAGCTTCACTAGTGGTGAATCAGAGCTGCAGGTCTCTCTCTCTCTCTCTCTCTCTCTCTCTCTCTTTCTCTCTCTCTCTTTACCAGAGCACTACTCAGCTCTGGTTTATAGTATGAGGGGGATTGAACCTGGGACTTTGGAGTCTCAGGCATGAGACTCTTTGCATAACCATATGCTATCTACCCCCGGTCTGTCTTTTTCCCTCTCTATCTCCCCCTCTCCTCTCAACTTCTCTCTGTTTTTATCCAATAATAAAAAAGTAAAAATATATTTTAAAAAGGAATATAGTCATGTTTGTGATAATTTTAAAGTATAAGGATTTTAAGTACTGTAACAATTGGAGGAAGCTGTTATAATTAATTTGGTATCAACAAGACAATTTTTAATTTTAGAATCTTATTAATTCTTGGTTACATTTACTCAGGAATCACACGAGAAAAAATTGAATGCATAAACAAAATTCTGAATTGTCCTTAGAAGAAACAAGCAAATTCGTTTCAATTCATGTCAAATATGCCTTTAAATGTCTTTAAATGTCTTCTAGTGCCTAATGCATGTTGTTTTTAATAGAGAGGCATGACTAGTTGGAACGATTTCTTTCTATAATCCCTCCTTTAAAAACTTGCTGAGCTAGAGTAATCCAGAGACAGGCTGTCCTTTGCAGCCTTTTGAGACGTATTTGAGAACTGAATAGGCAAGAGTTTTTGTGCCTTAAGTGATGTGTCTGTTTTTACATTTTCAATCAAATTTTCAATCAAATGCCAAGTTGAAATCCTATCTAACCACCATATTTCCCCAAGAAGAAGGTGGTTTTTCTCCTATATCTTTGCATGGGAATAGGGAGGAATAGGTTTTTGTCCCAAGAGTAGAAAAGAAGACACTGCATGAACCAAAATGTATTTGTTGTTGGCTTTGAACATCTTTGTACATCAAAGCTTTTCTTTCTTTCTGTTTGCTAGGACAGAGAGAAATTGAGCAGGGGTGGGGGAGTAAGACAAGAAAGAGACACCTGCTGCACTGCTTCACTGTTAGTTAAGCTTCCCCCTTCCCAGTGGGGATGGTGGGGTCTTGAACCCAGATCCTTGTGCATGGTAATGTGTGTGCTTAACTGGGTGTGCCACTGACTGCTCTCACATTTCATTTTTTCCCCCAGATTTTTATTTATTTATTCATGAGAAATGATAGGAGAGAGAGAAAGAACCAGACATCACTCTAGGTCGTGTGCTGCCGGGGATTGAACTCAGGACCTCGTGCTTGAGAGTCCAAAGTCTTATCCACTGTGCCACCTCCCAGACCACATATTTCATTTTTTATGGCAGCACTGGGTAGGGGAGTGAATCTAGGGCCTCATGCATGCCTGATACCACCGAATGGACTTCATGGAGCAGTTGTTTCGTTCCTTATTTTAGAGTGAGAGATAGAGAGAGAGACTGCTTCACCTTCCATAGAGTCCCCTCTTCCCTGTGCTCTTCATGGCAGTTTGATGTGGTGCTGGAGCTTGAATCCATCTGCACACACAATCAAGGTATGTGTTCTACCCGAGAAGCTAGTTCCCAGCCTGTAAACTGAAATGTGCTTGAAAACAACATATTACAGGGGGATGGAGGTGTAGCGGGTTAATCACACGTGGTGCAAAGCGCAAGGACCGGTGTAAGGATCCCAGTTTGAGCCCCTGGCTCTCCACCTCCAGGGGGTGTCGCCTCGCAAGTGGTGAAGCAAGTCTGCAGGTGTCTATCTTTCTTTCCCCCTCTCTGTCTTACCTTCCTCTCTCGATTTCTCTCTGTCCTATCCAGCAACGACTACAGCAATAACAATAATAATAGTAACAACAACAAGGGCAACAAAAGGGAAAAAATGGCCTCCAGGAGCAGTGGATTTGTAGTACAGGCAGTGAGGCCCAGAAATAACCCTGGAGCCAAAAAAAAAAAAATTACACTTGTGCTTAATTTTAAACAGTCAGTGTTGCATATTACTGGGCCTTAAACACTACCCTCTTAGTACTTTGCTGAGCAACGGAGCAAAGTGGTTAAAATTTTTATTTCTAAAAAGGTAGTCTGTGGACCATCATCATTAGTATAGCTAGATGATTTCTGGACATGTAAAAACTCAGGTTCAACCCTAGACCAATTTAAGCAGAGCCAACATTTTAATGAGATCTCTAGGGGACTTGTGTGTATATTTAAGTCTGAGAAACACTATCAGAGCTTTAACTATAGGGCCAGACTACCTACATTCAGTGTGAAGCAGATTCAATTTTAAGATATGCTGAAACTGACACTTTCTAACTTTGTGACATTGGGCAAGTTATTTAACCTACCTTGTCTCAGTTTTCTTTTTTTAATATTTATTTTATTTATTTATTCCCTTTTGTTGCCCTTGTTGTTTTATTGTTGTAGTTATTATTGTTGTTGTCGTTGTTGGATAGGACAGAGAGAAATGGAGAGAGGAGGGGAAGACAGAGAGGAGGAGAGAAAGATAGACACCTGCAGACCTGCTTCACCGCCTGTGAAGCAACTCCTCTGCAGGTGGGGAGCCGGGGTTCAAACCGGGATCCTTACGCTGGTCCTTGTGCTTTGTGCCACCTGCGCTTAACCCGCTGCGCTACAGCCCGACTCCCGTCTCAGTTTTCTTATCTGTAAAATGGACATTAATGATGACGCAGGTCTGCAGGTGTCTCTCTCTCTACCTGTTTTTATACTTTTGTTTATTTATTATTGGATAAAGACATATATAAATTGAGAGGGGAGAGGGAGACAGAGAGACACCTGTGGCACTGCTTCACCAATCATGAAGCTTCCCTGCTTCAGGTGGGGACCAGAGGCTTGAACCTGGGTCCTTGTGCACTGTTATGTGAGTGCTTAACCAGGTGAGCCACCGCCTGGCCCCTTCTCTCTTCCTCTCTAAAGTCCCCTTCTCCTCTCAGTTTTTCTCTGTCCTATCCAATAATAATAAAAAAAAAAAAAAAAAAAGGAAAAAATGGCGGCCAGGAACAGTCATTCATAGTGCTGGCACTGAGCCCCAGTTCTTCTTCTAGCGTTTGCCCTTCTTCCCTAGCCAGTCAACAGCGTCAGGTTGAGCCTGATGTAAAGTTTCGAGACCTCCTTTGAATGAGCCCCAGTGAGCCCCAGTGATAACCCTGGAGGCAAAGAAAAGAAAAGAAGACAAAAGAAAAGGGTAAATGTGCTGTATCTAGAGGGACATAGCTCACAGTAGGTGCTCCACTAGAATGTGCTGGGTACCTTAAAAATATAAGGCACGGGAGTCAGGCGGTAGCACAGCGGGTTAAGCGCATGTGGTGTAAAACGCAAGGACCAGCTTAAGGATGCTAGTTCGAGACTCTGGCTCCCCACCTGCTGGGGAGTCACTTCACAAGTGGTGAAGCAGGTCTTCAGGTGTCTTTCTCTCCCCCCCTCTGTCTTCCCCATCCCTCTCAATTTCTCTCTGTACTATCCAACAACGACAACATCAATAACAGACGATTCCCCTACAGTGTGGAGTGGGGTGGGGGTGGGGGGCTCGAACCGGGATCCTTATGCCGGTTCATTAATGCTTTGCGCCACGTGCGCTTAAAACGCTGCGCTACCGCCCGATTCCCAAAAATATATTTTAATTGTTTTATTTTAAGGAGAGATTGAGAAGGAGGGGGGAGAGGACGGGGGGGGGGGGGGGAGAGGGATGGGATGACTGATCAACTCTGGCATATGGTGGCGTGGGGGATTGAACCTGAGACCTTGTTGCCTCAGGCATGAGAGTTTTTTGTGTAACCGTTATGGTCTCTCCACCACCCTTTTCCATATATATATTTGCCTCCAGGGTTGTTGCTGGGACTTGGTGCCTGCACTACGAATCCACTGCTCCTGGAGGCCATTGTTTCCTATTTTTTCCATTTTTGTTGCCATTGTTGTTGCCGTTATTGTTACTGTTATTATTGCTGTTGTTGTTGGATAGGACAGAGAGAAATCGAGAGAGGAGGGGAAGACAGAGAAGGGGAGAGAAAGATAGACACCTTCAGACCTGCTTCACCGCTCATGCAGCTACTCCCCTGCAGGTGGAGAGCCGGGAGCTCAAACCAGGATTGTTGCACTAGTCCTTGCATTCGCACCTTGTGTGCTTAACCTGCTGTGCTACCACTGGGTTCCTTGAATGCCCATTTTTTATATTTATTTTATTTATTTTTTCCCTTTTGTTGCCCTTGTTGTTTTCTTGTTGTAGTTACTATTGTTGTTGTTGGATAGGACAGAGAGAAATGGAGAGAGGGAGGGGAAGACAGAGAGGAGGAGAGAAAGATAGACACCTGCAGACCTGCTTCACCGCCTGTGAAGCGACTCCCCTGCAGGTGGGGAGCCGGGGTTCGAACCGGGTTCCTTATGCCGGTCTTTGTGCTTTGTGCCACCTGTGCTTAGCCGGCTGTACTACAGCCCGACTCCCGAATGCCCATTTTTTAATAGAATCATTTTGATAACCTTAGGCACCATTAGTAACATCATCTTTAGATTTTTTTTTCTTTCCTTGACTGGTCTAAGTGTCTACACTTTGTATATTTGAATTGTGTTTCTTGCAAATTATTATTTTTTAATTTTTGATTTTTAGAAGCAGAGACAAAGAGAGGGAGAGAGACAACACAGCATCAAAGCTTCTCTCACTGTGGTGGGAGCCAGACTTGAACTTGCACCACACACCTGGCAAAGGAGCACACTATTCAAGTGAACTATTTTACTCGTCTCTAATTACCTATTAAAGGCCAGTTACCTTAGGAGTCATATTGGTACCTATGAGGTTCTTTCTTTCCTCTCTTTTTTTCCCCTTTAAAAGATAGAGATAGAAAGGCAGAGATAGATAATTAAAGAGACACAGCAGCAGGCTCAAACTTGGACTGAAGACATGGCAAAGCAGCACACTACAGGTTAGCTATTTCAGTGCCTTGGCTACTCGCAGCCCACCCCGTTCTTAGCCAGGTTAACTTTAAGAGCAGTCTGCCTCTATATTTTTACAGAACTATATTTTATTCAGATGTAATGATCTATTTATAGATAGGAGATAAAGTGTTTTAATCTTACTCAGGGGATCCCTGATGAGCTCAAAATGAAATCCAAGTGGAACTATAAGCTGACTACCAGTGCATAATTGCTGTGCTAGCTGAAGCTTTAATTGTCTCATAAAATATTTATCTGTGCTTTATATCACATTGATTTTTACATCTTTTCCACTAGAATGTATATTTTGTTAGCTTCCTAATTATGGTTGAAATTAAAGACGAATTGTAAATGCATTCTTATTATGTATAAATATGCCTTGAAATTGGCTAGTCCATTTAAAAACTCCTATTTTGGAATTATTTTTAGATTGCAGAAAAGTTGAATGAACTGTACAAAGAACTTTCATAAGCCCTTTACCTAAATTTAGCAAAAAATAAACATTTGGTCACATGAGTTTATCTTTTTTTCTTTAATTATTTACACTCACAGAAACTATCTTTTTTTCTAAAACATTTGAGAATAGATTGCAGGCATAATATCCCTTAACATTTAGCATGTGTTTCCTGAGTACAAAAATATTCCCTTATATACTTAATCAAGTCCAGGAAAATTAATGTTTACACAATCTTTTCTATTTTATCAAGTGTTCTGTTTTATTGCATTCTTTTTGTTGTTCAGTTCAAAATTCTGTCCAGGATTATATGATACATGCAGTTGTAGTCATTCTTTTTTTCCTATTTACTTACTTATTTTTGTAATCATTCTTTAGTTTAATTTGACTCATAATATTTTTCAACATTTCTTTTTTTTTTTGTTGTTGGGTTGTGTTTTCTTTTCTTTTTTTTTTTTAAATTTAAGAAAGGATTAATTAACAAAACCATAGGGTAGGAGGGGTACATCATTTCTTAATCTTTTATGACATTGGTACTTTTGCAAAAATCGAAGCAGTTCCATTATAGGATGTTCCTAAATTGGGGTCTCCTTGTGGCTTTGTGTAGTTTCCTTAGAATGATCTTTGACGATTCACTCCCTGCCACAGGACTACATAAATGGTCTGTGTCTTTCATGGAGCCTTACATGAGATGAAGTATTGGTGAAAGTTTAGTCACCTTGTTCAGCTGCCCCTTTTGTAACTGAAGGAAGACAGTTTGAAACCACTCAAATATCTCTTCTCTGTTGTTTTTTTCCTCCATAGATTTAGCTTCTATTTATGTTCTTGTCTGAAACGATATTTACTATGATGGTTGTAAACTAAGTTTTTTTTCCCAGTGCTTCTGATTCCTTCACTTATTTGCCTTTATTCTCTTCTGCCGCTTGCTTTCAGTATGAAATTATACTTTATTTATTTTTTTCTTTTTTTGCCTCCAGGGTTATCATTGGGGCTCAGTGCCAGCGCTATGAATCCATTGCTCCTGGAGGCCATTTTTCCCATTTTGTTGCCCTTGTTGTTGCCCTTGTTGTGGTTGTTATTGTTATAGCCGTTGTTGCTGTTGGATAGGAGAGAGAAATGGAGAGAGGAAGGGAAGGCAGAGCGGGGGAGAGAAAGACAGACACCTGCAGACCTGCTTCACCGCTTGTGAAAGGACCCTCCTGCTGGTGAGGAGCTGCTGGCCCAAACCGCAGTCCTTACACTGGTCCTTGCGCTTTGCGCCACGTGCGCTTAACCCGCTGCGCTGCTGCCCAGCCCCCTGAACTTATACTTTATACTGAGACAGAAAGAATATATTTTCAAATGTTTTATTTATTTATTTTGGGTAGAGTCAAAGATAAATTGAGAGGCAAGGGGAGATAGAAAAGGAGAAAGAAAAAAGACATCTGTAGCACTGCTTCACCACGTGTGAAGCTTCCTCTTTGCAGGTGGGAACTGGGGCTTGAACCTGGGTCCACATGTGCCACTGCCTAGCCCTGAAAATATGTTTTTAAAAAACCCTTTTATTCCATGGGTTACAATCTATTGTTGTTCTATTTATATTGTTGAAATTGTCACAAGTTTGATTCATGGGAGAACCTTCAAACTGGCTCTGTATCTTTTGGTCTGCCTCCATAATTTTTGTTTAAGTATTTATTTCCTTTTGTTGCCCTTGTTTTATTGTTGTTATTATTGTTGTTATTGATATTGTCATTGTTGGATAGGACAGAGAGAAATGGAGAGAGGAGGGGAAGACAGAGGGGGAGAGAAAGATAGACACCTGCAGACCTGCTTCACTGCTTGTGAAGCGACTCCCCTGCAGGTGGGGAGCGGGGGCTCAAACCGGGATCCTCACGCTGGTCCTTGTGCTTTGCGCCAACTGCGCTTAACCCACTGCGCTTCCACCCAACTCCTTATGATTTTTTTTGCCTCCTGGATTATTGCTGGGGCTCAGTGTTACGAATCCACTGCTGCTGGAGGCCATTTTCCCCCCTTTTGTTGCCCTTGTTGTCGTTATTGTTATTGTTACCATTGATGTTGTTGTTGGATAGGACAGAGAGAAATCAAGAGAGGAGACAGATAGGAAAGAAAGACACCTTCAGACCTGCTTCACTGCTTGTGAAGTAATCCACCCCCCTGCAGGTGGAGAGCTGGGGGCTTGAACTGGGATCCTTATGTGGGTCCTTGTGCTTTGCGCCATGTGCGCTTAACCTGCTGCGCTACTGCCTGACCCCCTATAATTTGTATTACTTTCTTACTCTCTGGCACATCAAAATGTTTCAGGTTTACTTTGTCTTTCCCAGCATGGAATAAATCATAAACCTGAAATTTTTAAGAAGAGGGGACCAAAATGACTGAATGGATCTCTTTTGCCCTCTTCCTTGTATTGACAATAAATAACAGACATAGAAACATACCTGTCACGACATGTAGACAGCAGGGCACAGAAAAACACCTGCCCCCCCCCCCCCCCAACTTGACAACAACAGACGAAAGAGGTCTATGATTTTTCGGTTTGTTTTGTTTTTTACCAGAGCACTGCTCATCTCTGATTTATGGCAGTGCTGGAGATTGAACCTATGAGCCTCAGGCATGAAAGCCTTTTGCATAACCAGTATGCTGTTATCCTAGCCTGAGGTCTGTTAAGTTATAGGACTCTGTCTAATGTGCATGGTTAAGGAGGAGTAGTTTTTAGACAGTACTTTTTTTTTTTTTTTTTTTTTGCCAGAGTACTGCTCTCAAGATTTATGGTGGTGTGGAGGATTGAACCTGGGATTACGGAGCCTCAGGCATGAGAATCTCTTTGCTTAACCATTATGCTTCTACCCCCATGGCAGCACTGTTAAAGCTACTAATAGCGAATGGGTGAGCTAAGGTGTCACTTGTAGAACCTGATTGAACTTTGATGGATACAGTTATATTGGAATTCAGTTTTCAGAATAGCAGACCTGGTGGTAGATTCCTGGCTCAGTCTGGCAGAAATCTGTGCCCCACCAAGCACACAAATTGCAGAGTTATCAGTACTCGACTGACACCCTAGCCACATAATCAAACAAGAACCCCACTCACAGCAACCTAATTCCAGGTTTCTTTTTTTTTTAAATATTTATTTATTTTCCCTTTTGTTGCCCTTGTTTTTTATTACTGTTGTAGTTATTATTGTTGTTATTGATGTCATCATTGTTGAATAGGACAGAGAGAAATGGAGACAGGAGGGAAAGACAGAGAGGAGGAGAGGAATAAAGACACCTGCAGACCTGCTTCACTGCCTTTGAAGCGACTCGTCTGCAGGTGAGGATCTGGGGACACAAACCAGGATCCTTACTCCGGTCCTTGCGCTTCACCCCATGTGTGCTTAACCCACTGCGCTACCGCCCGACTCCCAATTCCAGATTTCTGATCAATACCCAGGTGTAACCATAGTCCCGTGTCAGAGAGAGAGAGGAAATTACCTACATTATCGAACCAGGACAACAAATGGAAGAAAACCCTAAATTCAACAAAGCTATGCAAACCTCCTAAAGAGGATATCAAAACTGTGATCCCCAAAAGAAAATAATTTGGTTAGCTCGTTAAAACAAGAAGGAATATTTCACCTACTTGAGAATTGAAAACAATTATTGGTCCTGAGTTTGCTCATTGAAATGAGGAGTTCAGTGGAAGAAATCTTCAACAAAAATCAGAGACCATGGGAGAGAAGTCATAATACATAGTAGTTAAGTTAAAGAATACAGTAGAAGGTGGAGTCAGGCGGCAGCGCAGTGGGTTAAGCACAGGTGGCACAAAGCGCAAGGACTGGCTTAAGTATCCCGGTTTGAGCCCCCAGTTCCCCACCTGCAGGGGGAAGTTGCTTCACAGGCGGTGAAGCAGGTCTGCAGGTGTCTGTCTTTCTCTACCTCTCTCTGTCTTCCCCTCCTCTCTTGGTTTCTGTTTGTCCTATCCAATGACGACGACAACAACAATAGCTACAACAACAAATCAAGGGCAACAAAAGGGAAAATAAATAATAATAAAGAAATAATAAAAAAAGAATACAGTAGAGGGAAGCACCAGTAGTAGAAAGATGGAAGTTAAGGCCTAGCAGTGATGCACTTACTTAAGTGCACATGTTACCATGTTCAAGGACCCAGGTTCAAGTCCCTGGCCCCCACTTGCAGAAAGGAAGCTTCACAAGTGTTGTTTTACTATAGAAATGTCAGTGGTGACAATAAAGAAATTTCATGGAGTCTGATCCTGCCATTCCAACTCTTAAACACTTTCCAGTTCTTTGTTTAGTACACACACACACACACACACACACACGCACATGTGCACAACTTTTCTGATCTTAACATTCCAACTCTTAAACACCTTCCAGTTCACACACACACCCTACTACTACTACTACTGCTGCTGCTGCTGCTGCTGCTGCTACTACTACTACTACTGCTACTGCTACTGCTACTGCTACTGCTACTGCTACTACTACTACTGCTACTCAGTGCTCAGTTGTGGTTTATTATAGTGCCTGGGACTCAACTGCGACCTCTAGTGCCTCAGAAAATGAAAGTTGGTTGTAATATGATCATTTTCTCTCACTAATTGTGTATCGATTTTTTTTTTCCTGATGAATTTAACATATCAGTATTTCCTAACAATCCACACCACGCCTGGTGTTTTTCCTATTTCCTGGAGCTATGAGTAGTCAGTGTTCAGCAAACCTTTCTTGTTGCCAGTGAAGAGTGTCAGAATTTCTGCTATCTGATAAGAGTTTGGTAGCCTTTCATTAGAGAATAAACATGTTTGAAATAATTTTCCAGGAGCTGGGATATAACACACTTTGTCATGCACATGGAATAGATAGATGTAAGCCCTTGACACCACATGCACAGCATCAGGGGAAGCTCCAGGAACAGTGGAGTGGTGCTATGGTGTTTCTCCTCTCACCCTCACCCTTTTATCTAAAATTGGAAAGGAAAATAAAAATGTCTACCGGGAGCAGTGGAATCATGCAGGAAAAATAATTTTCCACAAAATGACATCAAGTTCTTAGAATCAAGACACTTGAAAGCACAATACTAGAGTATACCCACAGATTTTTTTGATATATTAATCTTACATTCTCTTCATTTAATGACTTTAAAGTTACCTGAAATGATTTAGAGTCATTGTATGTCTTTAATAATATTTGAACACAGCTATCTTTTGCCTCCTGGTCTTTTCCCCAGGCTAATTTGTCATCTTTTGAAGCCTGGTAGTTACCCTAATTATGAGTTGGGTTTTGCTGGGTTAGCGCATTCATTGTAAGTATGGCAGAAACTTTCTGAATTTATATTAAGCTAATTGAGAGTTTACAATAGTTCTGACATGCTGGTTTGAACCTTCTTCGTACAGTTTAAGGCAAAAAGAAAAGAGTTTGTTTAGCTAGTTAAAACTGAACAAGTATGTCATCTGCTCAAGGCAGACCAATAACTATTTTCAAGCACTTGTAAAATTAACACAAAGCAAGGTTATTCCAATTAAAATTATTTTTGATTAATTAAAGCCGAAATGGATTGTCTGAGTCATTACTTTTGGTCCCATTCTGCTTTTGGCATTTGTTGAGGTTCTGAGGAAATAGGGGCCCACTGGTATTTCTCAAACAGTTCATGACTCAAGGTAAGAAGTGCATATTATGCTGCTATCCAATACAAACACACATGCAACTGAAACCGATGTTACAGAAAACAGTATTGCCTTTTCTTTCTTGTGGTACATTATATTTTTATCCTTTTATTTTAGTTCAGCTTTCAAAAAGTGCTCTTTGTGATCAACTAAATTCATTCTACACATTTAACAAAAGGAGATAGCATAATGATTATGCAAAGAGACTGTCATGCCTGCGGCTCTGTCAAGTCCCAGGTTCAGTTCCCTGCATCACCATAAACTAGAGCTGAGTGGTGCTCTGGTAAAATAAATAAATAAATAAATAAATGATCTGAAAACAGTATTGCACTAAATTATGAACTCAAGTGTAGGGACCATGGATTTTTTTTTTTTTTTTTTTTGTCTCCAGACATTGGGCCTTGGTGCTGGCACTAGATAGCATAATGGTTATGCAAACAGACTTTCAAGCCTGAGGCTCCGTCAAATCCCAGGTTCAATCCCTCGCACCGCCATAAGCCAGAACTGAGCAGTGCTCTGTTAAAAAAAGAAAAAAAAAGAAAAAAAAAAAGAAATCCACTGCTTCTGGCCGCCCTTTCTTTTCATTTGATAGAACAGAGAAAAATTGAGAGGGGAGAGGGAGATAGAGAGAGGAAGAGAAAGACAAACACCTGCAGACCTGTTTCACCACTCACAAAGTGTCTCCCCTGCAAGTGGGGAGTGAGGGCCCAAACCCAGGTCCTTGAGCATAGTACTATGTATGCTTAACCAGGTGCACCACTGCCAGGCCCCCAGGGACCGTGGATTTTTCATGTGAACAGTCCTTGACATAACGTTGATGCTCAGTAAAGATAGTAGTTAGAAAAAACAGTAAGAGGGAGTCGGGCAGTAGCACAGCGGGTTAAGCGCACGTGGCGCAAAGCACAAAGACCAGCATAAGGATCCGGGTTCGAGCCCCCGGCTCCCCACCTGCAGGGGAATCGCTTCACAGGCGGTGAGGCAGGTCTGCAGGTGTCTGTCTTTCTGTCCCCCTCTCTGTCTTCCCCTCATCTCTCCATTTCTCTCTGTCCTTTCCAACAACAACATCAATAACAACAACAATAATAACTACAACAACAAGGGCAACAAAAGGGAAAATAAATAAAGTTAAAAAAATAAAAAACAGAGGTGAAATAGGCATTTTAATATGAGTAATTTATATATTTTTAAAGACATAAAAAGCAGAGGGCAGCCCAGGAAGTGGCACATTGGATAAAGTGTTATACTCTGAAGTATGGAGTCCTGAGTTTGATTCCCAGCATCACATGTACCAGAGTGATGCTTTGGTTGGACTCTCTCTCTCTTTCTCCCTCCCTCTCTCCCTCTTTCTTAAACATAAAGCTTAAATAATAAAATGAAAACAGCAGGTTCAGAGCACTTCTGGTATTTTCTTGTTATAAGATTATCATTATAATTATTTTTAATTTTAATCTTTTAAAACTTTAAAAATATTTATTAATTTATTCTCTTTTGATGCCCTTGTTTTATTGTTGTAGTTATTGATGTCGTCGTTGTTGGATAGGACAGAAAGAAATGGAGAGAGGAGGGGAAGACATAGAGGGGGAGAGAAAGACACCTGCAGACCTGCTTCACTGCTTGTGAAGCGACTCCCCTACAGGTGCAGAGCCGGGGGCTGGAACCGGGATCCTTATGCCGGTCCTTGTGCTTTGCGCCACTTGCGCTTAACCCGCTGCGCTACCGCCCGACTCCCTAGAATTCTTTTTTGTTTCCAGGTATGAAAGACAGCTTGAGCTAGCTTAAGCAAAGAGTAAGATATTAAAAGGATTCAGGTTATCTTGTAAAACTTAAGGATCGGGGTGCATCTTCTGATCTGAGAAGGGATTGAAACTAGAGATTGGAAAGCCTACAAGAGTCCACACAAGTTATCCCTGTGTGTTTTCATTTCTGCTTCATTCTGCTTGGTTGCTTTATTTTTATTTTGCAGCAGAATGGTTTCCTGTGATGTTCAGCCCACATGATAGGCAATTTATATCCAAAGTTCCTGATTTTAAAATTTCAGCCCAGCCTTTAATATTGCACGTGACTTGTATATCATAGAACAAATTAGTCTTTTGAGAAGTATTTTTTGCTAGATGTTAGTTATGTTAAGTCACTGGTTAAATTTAGTGCTTTGTTTTATCTTCTGGGATATGGAGTACACAATGCACATGTGCAGGTACATATAAATATTTCTTGCAGAAATGTGAATTCATTCAGTATTGTGCAGCATCCATTCCTAGTGTTAGGCTGGACTGAAGGATGATTACAAAGATGAATATAATTTATTTAGAATGGTTTTGCTCCTTGAAGGTTATGGCCATTTTTCAGCAATATGCACCAAGTCATGCACAGAAGAGCTATGTTTCTGTTAGTTCAGAATTAGTCTTCAGTTTTTCTATTTTTTATATTTATTTTCCCTTTTGTTGCCCGTGTTGTTTTATTGTTTTTATTATTATTGTTGTTATTGATATCGTCGTTGTTGGATAGGACAGAGAGAAATGGATAGAGGATGGGAAGACAGAGAGGGGGAGATAGACACCTGCAGACCTGCTTCACCGCTTGTGAATCGTCCCCCCTGCAGGTGGGGAGCCGAGGGCTCCAACCGGGATTCTTACTCGGGTCCTTGCGCTTGGCGCCATGTGCGTTTAACCCGCTGCGCTACCGCCTGACTCCCTTCAATCTTTCCTTACTTGACTTTCTTCTCTGCCTTATCTGTTTGTCATTTTTATCTATCTCCTTCTCAGCTGGGATGAAGACCTACTTTGACTCATCTTCATCTTTTGTCCCCCCCCCCCCCCCAGGGTTATCTCTGGGGCTCGGTGCCTGCACTATGACTCTGCTGTTCCTGGAGGCGCCCCCCTCCCTTGTTGCCTGTGATGTTTATCGTTGTTGTGGTTATTATCATTGTTGTTATTGATGTTGTTGTTGGCTAGGACAGAGAGAAATGGAGAGAGGAGGGAAAGACAGAGACGGGGAGAGAAACACCGGTAGACCCACTCCACCACCTGTGAAGCAGCTCCCCTGCAGGTGGGGAGCCGGGGCTTGAACCGGATCCTTACACCGGTCCTTGCGCTTGGCGCCATGTGCGCTTAATCCCCTGCACTACCGCCAGACCCCCATCTTCATTTTTTTTTGTTCATTATTAAATATTTTATTTTAATGAGAGAAAGATACAGAGAGATACCAGGGTACTTCTCAGCTCTGGCTTATGGTGGCATTGGAGATTGAACCTGGAATTTCAGAGCCCCGGGCATGAAAGTATATTGTAAACTATGATACTGTCTCCTCAACTCATTATTTATATATTTTCTTTTTTAAAAATAATTTTTACTATTGGATAGGACAAAGAGACATTGAGAGAGGTGGGGGGAGATACGGAGAGCTCTGCTTCACCACTTTGAAGCTTTCTTCCTGCAGGTGGGGACCAGGGGCTTGAACCAGGGTCCTTGAGCACTTTAATGTGAGCATTTAACCAGATGCACCACAGCCTGGCCGTATTATTATTATTATTTTCTTTAAAGAAATTCTTTTTTAATTCTAATTGTATTTATTATTGGATAGAAACAGAGGGAAAGTGAGAGGAGAAGGGGAGATAGAGAGGGAGGGAGACAGAGACACCTGCAGCTATACTGCACCACTAGTGAAGCTTCTACTTGCAGGTGAGGACCAGGGGCTTGAACCTGGGTCCTTGCACACTGTATTGTGTGCACTTAACCAGGTGCACCACTGCCAACACCCCCCCTTATTATTTATATTCTACATTGCAGCTGTTTTTTTTTTTTTTTTTTTTTTTTTTTGCCTCCAAGGTTACTGCTGGGGCTCAGTACAAGCACTACGAATCCACCACTCCTGGTGGCCATATTTTCCTTTTTTTTTTTTTCCTTCCATTTTACTCGATAGGGCAGAGAGAAATTGAGAGGGGGAGGGGAGATAGAAAGAGAGAAGGATAGACATCTGTAGCCCTGCTTCACTTGTGAAGCATCCCTGCTCTGCTGCAGGTGGGAATAGTGGACTTGACATGGTTCTTTGCGTGGGTCCTTTGCACAGAGTACTGTGTGCGCTTAACTGGGTACGCCACTGCCCATCCTCCCCTCCTTTTTTTTTCATCCTATTTTATCTTTTTGCCACCAGGGCTTTGCTGGGCTTTGTGCCTGCATGATTCTACTGCTCTAAGTGAATTTTTTTCTTTTTTTCCCTCCCCGCCCCAGACTAGAATAAGAAATAGAGAGGAAAGAGAGATAATTACAGAGAGCAAAGGAGAGATACCATAGCACCACTCCACTGCTCCTGAAGCTCCTCTGTATAAGGTCCAAATGGAGTTCCTTGTATGTGGTAAAGTGTGCTCTCTCCATAGGATGAACTTCTGATATTTCCTGGCATTCTGGCTAATGTTTTTATTCCAGTGTTAGTCCTTGTAGTGGACTGTACTACTGTGAACTCCCAGACAGCGAGTCTTTACTAGGTCTAACCTGGAATTCTGGGCCCCTCTTGGACCCAAGTAGCAAAAATGAGAGCTGGGACAGAAAATAAGGTTCTCGCTTTAAATAAATGGAGAAGATAAAAATCACTGGTGGGGATGATCTGGGGTAGGTAGGTTGGAATGATGCATTTGGAAGAGCAGTGGGTGTGGATCTTAGATGCTCATTATAGGCACTAAGCAAGTTAATCATAACCTGATCTCCCTAAGCTGCTCCTGTGTCTTCATTGCACTCTAATTTAGATGATTAATATCTACTTTAATATATATATATATATATATATATATACATACATACATACATATATATATTATTGCTGCCAGGGTTATCGCTAAGACTCAATGCCTGCATGATAAATCTGCTGTTCCTGTTAGCCATCATTTTTTTTTTCCTTTAAAAAATAGTTTTTGGATAGAGACAAATTGAGAGGGAAAAGGGAGATAGTGAAAGGAAGAGACAGCTGCAGCACTGTTTCACTTTTTAAAAAATATTTATTTATTTATTTTCCCGTTTGTTGCCCTGATTGTTTTTTATTGTTGTAGTTATTATTTTTGTTGTTATTGATGTTGTCTTGTTAGATAGGACAGGGAGAAATGGAGAGAGGAGGGAAAGACAGAAGGGGGGTGGGGGGAAGAAAGACAGATGCTCCACCGCTTGTAAAGCAACTGCCCTGCTGGTGGGGAGCTGGGGATTGAACCAGAATCTTTACTTCGGTCCTTGCGCTTCACGCCATGTGCGCTTAACCCATTGCCCTACCACCAACTCCCTACTTCACTGTTTTTGAAGAATCCCTCCTGCAAGTGAGGATTAGGGGGCTTGAACCTGGGTTCTTGTGCATGGTAATGTGTACGCTCAACTAGGTATACCACCATTTAGCCCCTCAAAGTATACTTTTCATAATTTTCTCCCTTAAATCCCAGAGTGTATATTGAACTATGCTATATAAATATTACTCATGCAACAGGCAAACATTAATCCCTTTATCACTGATGTAGAAAAGCATGACTGTCATTCATTTAAAAAATTTTTAAATTAGTTTAATTATTGATTTGCAAAACCATGTAATGGGTATAATTCCACACCTTTCCCACTACCAGAGTTCTGTGTTCCCTTTCTCTCCATTAGAAACTGCAGTAGTTGGTGACTTCACCGTTTTCAGCCGATCTTGGATGGTCCTTGAAAAAATCATGTTGAGTGAAATAAGTCAGAAACAGAAGGATAAATATGGGATGATCTTACTCAGGCTGAAGTTGAAAAACAAGATCAGAAAAAAAAAAAAGTAGAACCCGAACTGGAATTGGCATATCGTACCAAAGTAAAAGACTCTGGGGTGGGGGTGGGGGTGGGTGGTTGGGGAGAATACAGGTCCAAGAAGGATGACAGAGGACCTAGTGGGAGTTGTATTGTTATATGGGAAACTGGGGAATGTTAGGCAGGTACAAACTATTGTACTTACTGTTGAATGTAAAACATTCATTCCCCAATTAAAAAAGAGAGAGAGAAAAAAAAAAGATAATTTCAAAAAAAAGAAACTGCAGTAGTGACCCCAAAGTCACATATATGAGTTGACTGTTATTTCTATAACTATGTATCTGTATTTGTATATATATACTTCATGTGTATATATTTAGCACCAGAGTCTATGTAACCTCTAAGTCCCTGTTGGTCTGAGCTTATGGCTCATGGTACAACTGGGAGTATTGCAGGCTGCACTTAACTTCAGGACCAGTCTTTTTTGAGTGGCAGGGCAGGAGACTGGGGCTATCCCTACTGTCATTGCTTTATGGTGAGGACAAGGTCCTGGGAGGGCCCACAAGATGCCGTTCCTTATGGAAGTGACCAGTGGTGTTGGAGAGAGGGATTCTTCAGAAGTCTAGGCATATCATATGTGTATGGGGAATCCAAGGATTCTCTAACCAGGGACCCAGATGGTGAGGTGGTGTGATATTGACCAAAAGGGCCTTTGTTAAGTGGGCAGTCTCTTGCTCTTATCCGACTTTTGTAGTCCTCTCTTTATCTGATGATCTTACATAAGCCAGAACTACTTTCTGCACCCCCAAAACAACTTTTTTTTATTAAGTACTTTATGGAATTAAATTATTTATTATTATTATTTATTTGTTTATAGAAAGGAAACACTGACAAACCATAGGATAAGAGGGGTACAACTCCACACAATTCTCACCACCAGAACTCTGTATCCCATCCCCTCCCTTGATAGCTTTCTTATTCTTTATCCCTCTGGGAGTTTGGACCCAGGATCATTGTGGGATGCATAAGGTGGAAGGCTGGCTTCTGTAATTGCTTCCCTACTGAACATGGGGAACATGACAGGTCGATCCATACCCCCAGCTTGCCTCTCTCTTTCCCTAGTGGGGCAGGGTTCTGGGGAAGCGGAGCTCCAGGACACATTGGTGGGGTTGTCTGTCTAGTGAAGTCTGATTGGCATCATGCTAGCATCTGGAACCTGGTGGCTGAAAAAATAGTTAACATATAAAGCCAAACAAGTTGTTGACTAATCATGAACCTAAAGGCTGGAGTAGTGCAGATGAAAAGTTGGAGGGGGGGGTCCTCCATTTTGTAGATAGCTAGTAGGCATATTTTAGTTATATTCCAAAGGGCCTGTGGCTATCTATACTAGTTTTTTTTTCCCTGAGCCTGAAATCCGATATGCAGGTGGATCCTAATTATTGTCTGGGGAGATGATGTCATGGCTGGGAAAAGGACCAGAAAGCTGGATCAGGGAAGAGAGTAGCTCCCAAATATGGGAAAGGTGTATAAATATTGTTGACTGTAAACCCCATCGGTTTGATGTGATCTTTGGCCCATATTCAGCTTAGGAACCTATGTGACCTCTATATCTCTGTAGATCTGAGCTCATATTCTGTGGTCATGAGTAGGAATATTCCAAGCTACTCCAATATCAGGACCCATTTTCCTCAGGTGTAGCATAGAGTATGTTGTCCATTCTCCCTTCAGAGGATGGAACATTCTCTACTGTTGTTGATCCAAGTTGAGGGCAAGGTCCTATGGGGGTCCACAAAGGGGTCTGTTGTGTTGTTCCTGATATAGATGACCGGTAACAATGGAGAGAGGGATTTATTTGAGGCCTAGGCCCATTATCATGTCTGTTTGGGAATCTCAGGACTCCCTGACTAGGGCCTCCCAGAACAATCTTGATTCATATTCCCAGTGGGGGAGAAGTGATAGGAGGAAGAGGATAAGAGAGCTCTCAACTCCAGCTCCATCAGGACCTGGAGAGAGAGGAGGAAAAGGGGAGGGTCATTTGGATGTAATAATGGTATCATGAGTGGTTTGGAGGGCAAGAGAGGATTGTACCAGAAAGAAAAAGATGATTGGCAACCTTAGAAGAACTGCAGTGGCTTGTAGTGGGGAGATTGGGGGTTCAGATCTCTGGTAGTGGGAATAGTGTGGAATTATACCCCGGTTGACATGCAATTTTGTAAATCAATATTAAATCACTAATGATTCTTGGCAGCACAATTTGTAATAGCCAAAGTCTGGAAGCAACCCAGGTATCCAACAACAGATGAGTGGCTGAGCAAGTTGTGGTATATATACACAATGGAATACTACTCAGCTATAAAAAATGGTGACTTCACCGTTTTCAGCCGATCTTGGATGGACCTTGAAAAATTCATGTTAAGTGAAATGAATCAGAAACAGAAGGATGAATATGGGATGATCTCACTCTCAGGCAGAAGTTGAAAAACAAGATCAGAAAAGAAAACACAAGTAGAACCTGAACTGGAATTGGCATATCGCACCAAAGTAAAAGACTCTGGGGTGGGGGTGGGTGGGGAGAATACAGGTCCAAGAAAGATTCAGAGGACCTAGTGGGGGTGTATTGTTATGTGGAAAACTGGGAAATGTTATACATGTACAAACTATTGTATTTACTGTTGAATGTAAAACATTAATTCCCCAATAAAGAAATTTAAAAAAATCACTAATGAAGAAAAAAAAAAAAAGAAAGTTGGACTAGGGTAGAGAGTAGCTTCCAAACTTGAAATAAATATATAAATACAATTAAGTGTTTACCACATTAGTCTGACCCAGCGCAGGAGCCTGTATAATCTCTGCATCCCTATCAGTCTGAGTTCACAGTCCATGGTCACATTCTAGGCAGCACTCATTTCAGAACCAGTCTTTCTGAGTGGCAGAGTAGGATTACCCAGTCTCCTTTTGGAAAGCAGAGCAGTCTCTACATTCCTACTTGAGTGGCACTAAGGCAGGGTCCTGGAGAGCCCCACAAAAGGGCTTATGACTACTTTCCTGATGGAAGTGACCAGTGATGGTAGAGAGAGGGATCTATTAGAGGTCTAGGCCCATTGTTTCTATGGAGGAATCCTAGGATTCCCCAACTAGAGCCCCAGATGATGAGGTGGCCTGATGACCTTTAATTTTTATCAACATGGAATACTTATATCTGCCTCCAAGTTTATTTAAAAGAATAGAGGAGAGTAACAGTTTATATGAATCCGTTTTATTTTCTGAATTCAAAGTCACCTGTCACTTTTGCCATAAATTCTTTGAGGCATGAAATAGCCTGTCAGTTGTCTATTGCTCACAAAGTTAATGAATGGTTATCAATTTATCATGGGTAATAACCTAGCTGCAAATTGTAAAGAAGGCATTCTATCACTTCCTAGCATTTTTGCCTCAAGGCAGTTTCTGACTTTTCTATAGCTTGTGAAGGCTCAGTGTCCCTAAAGCTTTCAATAGAGCACAGCTCTTACTTGAAACCTCTTTATACATGGTAATAATAACTCAGTGAAGTATTAGCTGGCTCTGTCTTGCTTTGTGTGATAGATTTTGTGTAAATAAGAATTCTTGGATGTAGGATGTCTTAGTTTTGCACTGAACCAGTACAAGAGATCTTTAATTTAAATTTCCAGTTCATATGCCATTCAGTTCTTACAAGTATTTGATTTTTTTTTAAATCTCTCTACTCTCATATTTAGATAGTTAACAATGGGGGAAAAGGGTATTGTTTAGAGGAACCTAATTTTTACTTGCTTTGTGTGTGTCGTGTTGCACACACACACACACACACACACACACACACACACACACACACCAGCAAAGAGAAGAACTCTGAAACTTGAGCTCTTTGGGTAAAGGACTCGGCCTTGTATGTATTTATATTTCAAAACAGCCACCACAACAAATGGAATCTTATCTTAACTCAGTTTGACATTTGAGGCATTGAACACAGTGTCCTGATCCAGCAAATACTTGTTGCATTAATTGTGCAGTATCCTATCCTCTTTGTAAATCTTTAGTTTATTGTTATTTTAGTTTGTGGTATTGTAAAATGGCTTATCTTAGGAATGGGAGGACACTGATTCGACACCACCTGTGACTGTTATCTTCATAGTATAAACAAGGATATCTGCACATCTCAAACTGCTTATTTTTTAATTATAAACTTAACAATTTCAGTTCCTGGCCTTTCTTACCTGAGAGTTACCCTCAGAATCAGATTGGGTGAACTGAGTTAGAAGAAGGACACATGGGAGTTGGGCGGTAGTGCAGCGGGTAAAGCGCAGGTGGTGTAAAGCACAACTACAGGCGTAAGGACCCGGGTTCGAGCCCCTGGGGCCCCACCTGCAGAGGAGTCACTTCATAAGCGGTGAAGCAGGTGTCTATCTTTCTCTCCCCTGTCTGTCTTCCCTTTCTCTTTCCATTTTTCTCTGTCCTATCCAACAATAATAATAACTACAACAGTAAAACAAGGGTAACAAAAGGGAATGAGTATATATATATATATATATATATATATATATATATATATATGAAGAAGGACACATACTGATGATCTTACCAATAGATACAATCTAAGACAGAAAACAAAGGACCATACTGGGTGAAACCTCAATGGATTGTAGTCTATTGCAGCAGATTTTTGGGCTGAGAGAAGGGAAGGGAGGAGCACTAAGGAGAAGGTGGGAATCTAAAGCTTTGTGGTGGTGGAGGAGGCTGGTGGTTTGATGGAGAGTGACAAGTACTAATAACCTATCTGGGAAAGTGTGGAGTGTTCTCTTGTGCAATAAGCATCATGTAAAGCAACATTTCCTCAATAAAGGGATAGTGAAGTTGAGGGGATAAAATAATAGGAAGAGTTGCTCTGAGAATTTGCTTCCAGTCTTGCTGTAGTACTTTTTTTTTTTTTTTTTTTAATGTTTCATTTTGGCCCATTTAAGAGTTGCTGAGCACTGTGGTTTGTGTATAGTAGCGGTCAGTTAAACTAATTTATGAATATGCTTTAGAGAAAAAGGAGAATAAATAGTTCTGAGCTTCTTTGAGGTTTTTGTGTGTTTCAGTAATCCCTGATCATTTTTCACCATCACTATAGTTATTTACCTGTGCATGTTCAGGAAGCCTTCAAAGCCTTTCAGCTTCTCTAACTTGAAGGAAATAAAATTCTGTTTGACTGACTGCTTCTTGTATTTCTGTTGCTGAAATATATATGGGAAAGCAGAGAGAGATACCCTATCACTATTTCTTTGCCTTATTCATTTTGTGTATGGATTGGTGTTCTTGCCTATGTTTATCTTTCCAGCCACATAGTAAATAATATGTCTCTTAATGGAACCATATTTTACATTTTCTTATAGTGGCTGCAGAATTATGCCGATAGGAGGAACTCCACAAATTCTTGATTGGTTGCTTGACTGACTGATTAGTTTTGGGACTCACTTTAACTGTGAAAGCCTTTTTTTCTTATCTCAATGCTTAAGTTTGTGAAAACATATCTTCCTGGAAAAATCATTTCCTAGAGAGAATCCTAGTTTCTCATGTTAACTCACTTTGCAGATGCTTTGACCTTACTTTTTAGGAAGCATAGCTCTGCATTTTTATTCAGAATTTTCTTTTTGCAATGTGAACAATTTTCTCAACATGACCTCTGTGATTCAGATAGACTAAAGCATCTGTCTTCATATAAGCATTGATTATTCACCTTTTGTCAAGCCTTTAACTGAAATAGAATCCAATGAGAAGACTTTTTAATCTGTTAGATTCTCCTATCTCTCTCTCTCTCTCTCATTGTTTGGAGAGTTGATGCTTAAGTATCGAGTAGTATAAACACATGAAGTACGATATAAAAACAATCAAAGAGAAATAATTGAGATAAGATAGAGATGAGGCAAAAGACTTTCATAGCTGAGGCTCTGAAGTCTCAGTTTCAATCTCTTGTTTCATCATAAGGCAGAGCTGAGCAGTACTCTGGTATATTTAAACAAACAAATAAACAAAATCCCCCAACCTTCACATGCAGGGACAAGCTTCTCAAATGGTCAGGCAGGTCTCTCTCTCTCTCTGTGTCTTTCTCTCTCCTCTCAGATTCTCTGTCCTGTCAAATAAAAGGAAAACAAACAAAAAACCCAGGAGAAAGTGGACTCTAGGAGCATTGGATTCATTGTGCAGGCACCCTTTCTAGCAATAACCTTGGTGGATAAAAACGAACAAATAAATACAGTTGAAGTTTACTCATACTTTACAGAAAGTTACTCTGTATTGTTTTTCTCTTAGGGACACTAAGTGTTGGACATAAATTAGTTGACAGGTGGCCTGAGAAGTGGGGCTGTGGATGAAAAATGAAGCCTTGGACTTTGAAGCATGAAATTTCAGGTTCACAGGGTTGGGCGGTAGGTAGCGTAGTGGGTTAAGTGCATGTGGCTGCAAAGCACAAGGGCCGGTGTAAGGATCCGGGTTCGAGCCCCCGGCTCCCCACCTTCAGGGGGCTCCCTTCACAGGCGGTGAAACAGGTCTGCAGGTGTCTTTCTCTCCCCCTCTCTGTCTTCCCCTCCCCTCTTGGCTTCTTTGTCCTATCCAACAACAAAGACAGTGATAACAACAACAACAATAATAACTACAACAGCAATAAAACAACAAGGGCAACAAAAAGGGGAAAAAATAGACTCCACAGGAGCAGTGGACTTGTGCAGGCACCGAGCCCCAGCAATAACCTTGGAGGCAAAAAAAAAAAAAAAAAAAAAAAAGAAGAAATTTCAAGTTCAGTTCAGTTCCTTGGATTACTTGAGCTAGAGTGATGCTCTTGTTATCTCTTTCCTCCTCCTTTCTTGTATTAGTACATACATACATACATACCTTAACAAAACTCCTACTTTTTCCATGGTGTTCATATGATCAGGGTAGGACTTTTAGGGTTGATTTGCTTCTGACAATTTCTGTTTGTCATTTAAGCCTTTTTCAAAAAAATATTTATTTATTTATTTTCCCTTTTGTTGCCCTTGTTTTTTTTTTTTTTTAATTGTCATTGTAGTTATTATTGTTGTTGTTATTGATGTCATTATTGTTAGGACAGAGAGAAATGGTGAGAAGAGGGGAAGACAGAGAGGGAGAGAAAGATAGACACCTGCAGACCTGCTTCACTGCTTGTGAAGCGACTCCCCTGCTGGTGGGAAGCTGGGGGCTTGAACTGGGATCCTTACACCGGTCCTTCCGCTTGGCACCACGTGCACTTAACCCGCTGCGCTACTGCCCGACTCCCCACTTAAACCTTTTGATCCAGTTTACACATTAAACTGCCTCATCCTTTCCTTTTTTTTTTTTTTTTTTAAGTTTTTATATTTTTGTCTCTAGGCTTATCTCTGGGGCTCGGTGCCTGCACTAGGAATCCACTTCTCCTGTGGCTATTTTTATTATTACTTTTTTTTTTTTGGATAGGACAGAGAGAAATTTAGAGGGTAGGAGGGAAGATAGAGAGGGAGAAAGATAGATACCTGCAGACTTACTTCACCACTTGTGAAATGATCCCCCTGCAGATGGGGAGCTGGGGGCTTGAACTGGGATCCTTGTGCTTTGTACTATGTGCCCTTAACCTGGTGCACCACCACCCCCCCCATCATCATTTCCTATAGATCTGGAGTTTATATTTGCTCATAAACTAGTAGAGTTGTATATTTTTATTAAAAGGGAAACTATCCAACAAGGGCAACAAAAGGGATTAAATAAATATTAAAAAAAAGGGAAACTTAAATTAAATAAATATTAAAAAAAAGGGAAACTCCATTTCATCTCCAGGAAATTTATTTTATTTTGATTTATTTATTGGATAGAGACAAATCCAGAGGAAAGGGAGACAGAGGGAGAGGCAGACACTCCTACAACATTGCTTCACTGCTCATAGCTTTTCTTTTCTATTATTTCTTTTAAAGTGAAAAGAATGTTAAATTACGAAGGGAAGTGATTCAGTCTGTTTTAAATTTATAGATGAACAAACAGTTGTTTGTTTATTGTTATTTAACTGCAGCTGCTAGAAGAGATCATCTAGGGTATGCGTGGTCTGAGAGGTGGTGCAGTGGATAAAGCACTGGACTCTCAAGCATGAGGTTCTGAGTTCAGTCTCCGGCAGCACATGTACCAGAGTAATATCTGATTCTTTCTTTCTCTTCTCCTCCTACTCCTATCTTTCTCATAAATGAATAAATAAAAAAATATTTTTAAAAAGAGATGGTCTAGAGTTGTGCCATGATGATGAGGAACTAGTTTAAAATAAGTTGCTAGACCTATTTTATTTAAAAAAACTTTTTATATTTACTTATTTTCCCTTTTGTTGCCCTTTTTGTTGTTGTTGTTATTATTATTGTTGTTATTGATGTTGTCATTGTTGGATAGGACAGAGAGAAATGGAGAGAGGAGGGGAAGACAGAGAGGGGGAGAGAAAGATAGACACCTGCAGACCTGCTTCACCGCCTGTGAAGCGACTCCCTTGCAGGTGAGGAGCTGGGGGCTCAAACCGGCATCCTTAGGGAGGTCCTTGCGCTTTGCGCCACGTGTGCTTAACCAGCTGGCTACACCTATTTTTAAAGCAGTCTTATACTTTTGATGTTTTCATTAGATGGGATTCTGCTAATTTGAATATTTAAAGTCAGCATTAAATTTCTGTTGATGTTTAAAAATAGACTCCTTCTTAAAATTTTTTATTAGTGATTTAATATTGATTTACAAAATTACAAGATAATGGGTACAGGGGCATAACTCCGCACCATTCCCACCACCAAAGTTCTGGAATCCCCAGTCCCTCCTTTGTCAGCTACAGCAGTTCTCCCAAGTTGCAGATGTGAGTCAACTATTATTCTACAACCTTCTGGATATATTTGACCTCTTTTTTTCTTTTGGTCCCATCTTCTCTTCTTTTTCAAGTCACACATGCACCTATTATTATATCCAAATGTCCCTTTTTCCTTCTCTCTCTATGGCTCCTGATGGAGTTGAAGTTCAGAACCCTCTAGTCATCTTCCTCCTCTTTTCTCCCCCACTGGGAGTATGAATCAGAATTCTTTTATTTATTTATTTTTTAAAAAAAATAGGAGATATTAACAAAATGATAGGATAGGAGGGATACAACTCCACACAATTCCCACCACCAGATCTCTATATCCCCTCCCCTCCCTTGATAGCTTTCCTATTCTTTATCCCTCTGGGAGCGTGGACCCAAGGTCATTGTGGGTTGCAGAAGGTGGAAGGTCTGGCTTCTGTAATTGCTTCCCCGCTGAACATGGGCGTTGACTGGTCCATCCATACTCCCAGCCTGCCTCTCTCTTTCCTTAGTAGGGTGGGTCTCTGGGGAAGCGGAGCTCCAGGACACATTGGTGGGGTCGTCTGTCCAAGGAAGTCTGGTCGGCATCATGCTGGCGTCTGGAACCTGGTGGCTGAAAAGAGAGTTAACATACAAAGCCAAACAAATTGTTGAACAATTAAGGACCTAAAGGCTGGAATAGTGCAGATGAAGTGTTGGGGGGTAGGTACTCACTGCAGACTATTGTGTACTTTTGCTTTCAGGTATATATTTTGCCCTAGTTTATGGATACGTGTGAGTATATGCTCTATCTCAGGGGACCTGGTCTATATCTAGGTTTTGGGACTTGGTTAGGAAGTGAACCACCTGGAATGGAATTAGAGAATACTATGAAAGGAAAGGTCTCACCTAAGTAATGAAGCTGAAGGGTTGTCATTCCACACTTAAAGTCTCTGGACACAGTCTGGAGTGAAGCATACTGAGGTGGCATTCGTTGCGTTGATCAGGTTGTGATCGGCAGATGCAATATTATTCGATATGAATTGAGGGAAGCAAGAAAGTGCGCCCCACCCTAAGGTTCCAGGACAGGGGAAAATATAGGCTCTATAGTGGAAATGTGAGGTTCCTGCTGCCTTAGGGTTCAAGAAGACAATGGATAGTTATTATCATCATCATATTATTTGGTAATTGGGTTAACTTTGAAAAGTCCCTTTGTTAGGATTTGCTGTACAATACCCAACATCTTGTATATAGCTGCGCCACCAGTTGCTTCTGTTCTCCCTGGTCTAGGCTTTTGAGAGAGTCAACATATCAAAGACTCATCTGATGTATTAAAACGACTCAGTCTGTGCTTTAAAAAGTTCGAAACATAAAATCAACTTTCCCCCTTATATTAATTAAATAGTGATTTATATGACTACAATTTAGTAGGAGTGTACATAAATACCATTCCCACCACCAAAAGACTGTGTCCAATCCCCCCCCCCACCAAAAGACTGTCCCATCCCCCTCCCCCCCCCCACCCTGGGAAGCCGAACGTGCACCCTTCCCCTCACCACAGGGTTTTTACTTTGGTGCCTTACTCTAGATTTAGTCAAACCCTGCTTTTAGTTTCCCTTTCTGTTCTTCTTTCTCAACCTCTGTTGATGAGTGGGATCATCCCATACTCATCTTTATCTTTCTGACTTAGTTCACTTAACATAATTCCTTCTAGCTCTGTCCAAGATGGGTCAGAGAAGGTAGGTTCATTGTTCTTAATAGCTGCGTAGTATTTCATTGTGTATATATACTACAGCTTTCTCAGCCACTCATCTGTTGATGGGCACCTGGGTTGCTTCCAGGTTTTAGCTATTATGAATTGTGCTGCTATGAACATAGGAATACACACGTCTTTTTGGTTGGGTGTTAAGGAGTCCTTGGGGTATATCCCCAGGAGAGGAATTACTGGGTCATATGGAAGGTCCGTGTCTAGCCTTGTGAGAGTTCTCCAGACTGCTCTCCACAGAGGTTGGACCAATTTACATTCCCACCAACAGTGCAGAAGGGTTCCTCTGTCCCCACAGCCTCTCCAGCATTTGTTGCTGCTGTCCTTTTTGATGTATGCCATTCTTACAGGAGTGAGGTGGTATCTCAGTGTTGTCTTTATTTGCATTTCCCTGACAATCAGAGACCTGGAGCAATTTTTCATATGTTTGTTAGCTTTTTGGGTCTCCTCTGAGGTGAATGTTTTGTTCATATCCTCTGCCCATTTTTGAATGGGGTCATTTGCTTTTTTGGTGCTAAGTTTGCTGAGCTTTTTGTATATTTTGGTGATTAGTCTCTTGTCTGATGTATGGCATGTGAAGATCTTCTCCCATTCTGTGAGGGGTCTCTTTGTTTGTGTAATAGTTTCTTTGGCTGTGAAAAAGCTTTTTGATTTGATGTAGTCCCATTGGTTTGTTTCTGTTTTAGTCTTCCTTGCAACTGGGGTTGTTTCATCAAAGATGTCCTTGAGGTTTAGGTGGGAAAATGTTCCACCAATGTTTCCTCTAAGTATTTGATTGTTTCTGGTCCAACATCCATGTTCTTGATCCATTTGGAGTTGATTTTTGTTGCTGGTGAGATAAGGTGGTTCAGTTTCATTCTTCTGCATGTTTCAACCCAGTTTTCCCAGCACCATTTATTGAAGAGAGCCTCCTTCCTCCATTTAATACTTTGGGCCCCATTGTGAAAGATTAGATGTCCATATGTGTGGGGGTTTAGTTCTGGGCTTTCAATGCTGTTCCACTGGTCTGTGTGCCTATTTTTGTTCCAGTACCAGGCTGTTTTGATGATGATGGCCTTATAATGTAGTTTGAGATCTGGGAGGGTGGTGCCTCCATTTCTGTTCCTTTTCTTCAAGATGTTTTTTTGGCAATTCTAGGTGTTTTCTGGTTCTAGATAAGTGACTGTAGTTTTTGTTCTATTCTCTTAAAGAAGCTTGGTGGAACTTTGATGGGTATCACATTAAATTTGTATATGGCTCTGTGGAGAATATTCATTTTGACAATATTTATTCTTCCAATCCATGAGCATGGGATGTCTTTCCATTTCTTGGTATCAGTTTCTATTTCCTTGAATAGTGACTCATAGTTTTCAGTACACAAGTCTTTCACTTCTTTGGTCAGCTTTATTCCTAGGTCTTTTATTGATTTTGTTGAAACAGTGAATGGGAGTGATTTCTAGATGTCTTCTTCTTCAGATTTAGTGTTTGCATAAAGAAATGCCACTGATTTTTGTACATTGATTTTGTAGCCTGATACCTTGCTATATTGCCTAATAACTTCCAGTAGTTTTCTGCTGGATTCTTTAGGTTTTTCTATGTATACTATCATATCATCTACAAATAGTGAGAGCTTGACTTCTTCCCTTCCAATCTGTATTCCTTTGATTTCTTTCTCTTGCCTGATTGCTATGGCAAGAACTTCCAATAGTATGTTGAAGAGTAATCGTGACAGTGGACAGCCCTGTCTAGTTCCCGATCTGAGGGGAAATGCTTTCAGCTTCTGCCCATTGAGTATGATGTTGGCTGTAGGTTTGCTATATATGGATTCCACTATTTTGAGGAATTTCCCGTCTATTCCCATGTTTTGTAGTGTTTTGAGCATGAATGGATGTTGGATTTTTCAAAGGTTTTCTCTGCATCTATTGAGATAATCGTGTGGTTTTGGGTTTTGCTTTTATTGATGTAGTGAATGACATTGATTGACTTACGTATGTTGAACCAGCCTTGCATTCCTGGGATAAATCCCACTTGGTTGTGATGAACAATCTTTTTGATATACTGCTGTATCTGGTTGGCCAAGATCTTGTTTAAATTTTAGCATCTATGTTCATTAGAGATATTGGTCCGTATTTTTCCTTTTTTGTTGTGTTCCTATCTGCTTTTGGTATCAGGGTGATGTTGGCTTCATAGAAGGTGGAAGGGAGTGTTCCTGTTTCTTGGATCTTGTGGAAAAGTTTTAGAAGTATGGGTATTAACTGTTTCCTGAAGATTTTGTAGAATTCGTTTGTGAAGCCATCTGATCCAGGACTTTTGTTGTTGGGGAGATTCTTAATAACTGTTTCGATTTCTTTGTCTGTGATTGGTGTATTTAGGGATCAAAATTCTTTATGGGGTGCGAAAGGTGGAAGTTCTGGCCTCTGTAATTGCTTCTCTACTGGACATGGGCCTTGGCAAGTTCATCCATACATTTCACCTTTTTCTTTTTTTTTCCTCTCTTTAAAATTTTTTTTTTTTTCGGGAATTAATGTTTTACATTCAACAGTAAGTACAATAGTTTGTACATGCATAACATTCCCCAGTTTCCCATATAACAGTACAACCCCCACTAGGTCCTCTGAATCCTTCTTGGACCTGTATTCTCTCCACCCACCCACCCCAGAGTCTTTTACTTTGGTGCGATATGCCAATTCCATTTCAGGTTCTACTTGTGTTTTCTTTTCTGATCTTGTTTTTCAACTTCTGCCTGAGAGTGATTTCATCCCATATTCATCCTTCTGTTTCTGACTTATTTCACCTTTTTCTATAAAATAGACTGGTTTTTAGAACTTTTTATGGCAAAGAAGAGTGAAAATATTCCCAAACTGAGTGAAAGTGTATACCTGTTGCCTCTGTATCACAGCCTTCTTCCCTGGAAACTACCAACAAACCCCACCAGAATGAAACATTTATAATAATAGTTGATGAACCTATATTGACATCTTATTATTACTGGAAGTTTATAATTTGTTTACATTTGACATTTGGATTCACTCATTATGTTGTACATTCTGCAGTGTGTGTGTGTGTGTATGAGAGAGAGAGAGAGAGAGAGAGAGAGAGAGAGAGAGAGAGGGGTGGGGGAGAGAGAGAGGCAGAGATGAACCATACATGCATACATGTGCACCTGGGCTTTGCACAGGCATGAGTCTGCTTCTCTTGGTTACATTTTTTTTTTCCTCACCAGAATTATAGACCTGGGAGTCAGTCAGTCCCCAAAGGACTCCACTGCTCTCAGAGGCCATTGTGTTTCTTTTTCTCTCTAGATTAGAGGTTGGGGGGGGGGAGGAGAGACCACAGCACTACTCTTCCACCATTGATGAAACTTCTTTCCTATAGACACTCCTGTGTTGTGGCCAAGAGCTGGAACCAGGGTCCCTGTGCATGGTAACGTCTGTAAAACCTGGTAAGCCACATGCTGGTCCCCTCTGGGTCACTTTTTCACACAGAGAGGGAGAGATGCCAAAGCAACAGGGCTTCCTCATGTTGTGCCCAGGTTTGAAACTGGGCTGTGTGTATACCATGGCACACACCCTACCAGATCAGCTATCTTTCTGACTCTGAGTTTTGAGAAAGGTATACATGACATTGGTCACCATTATAATATCACACAGTAGTTTCACTGCCCTCTCTGCTTCTCCCCTACTTCTGCTAACCCCTGGTAAGCATTAATCTCTCTTATACTTTTGCCTTTACCATCATGTCATATGGTTGGGATCACATAGTATGTAGCCTTTGGCATTAATTTCATTGACTTAGTAATAAATAGTTTGGGTTCCTCCTGCTCCTGTCATTCCATGGCTTGATAATTTTTTTCTTTTAAGAATAATATTTAATCATCTCTTTTTAAAATTCTGTTGGTTTTGGTTGACTGTGTTTTCTGAATATTTTGTCTTAATTTCTTTTTAATTCTAAAGTCTAGTAGGTCAACTAATCAGTATTTGTGGAAAGCCAGCAAAGTGTTTTGCCACTCTTCTAAATTCTGGTTACTTAGCAGTGATCAAAACCCACAGGAATTAAAACTTTACCTTTGTGGAATCCAGAACAGTTTTTTTTTTTTTAATTGGAGTACTGATCAGCTCTGGTTTATGGTGGTACAGGGGATTGAACCTGGGACTTACAAACCTCAGGCACAAGAGTCTCTGCATAACCATTATGCTCTTCAACCCTCGCTAGCAGTTTCTAGAACCTAACAGGTGCTTAGTGAATGTTTGTCATTGAAATATGTTTGCTTAAGGTCTCCTGCCCATATTTGAAGATTCTTTGTCTTCCAACAGCTTCTAAATGTGGTAATAAGTATTTATTTCCACTAGGTGGGGGTAAAGTTCTACATCCAGAAAGGTGTGCACCATAAGTCATTAATTGCTTATGTAGTTCTCCTTATAATAAGTAAAATTTAAAGTATGTTTATATTAATTCACTAGAATGTAATCACTAATTAAAATGAGAATTTTAACACATAGTTTGGAATGAATCTCAATAAGTAACATTCCTCAAGTTCGTCAGTTTGCCTCCCTTTGTTTAATGAATATGATTTTGAGATTTGGCCACATGGTAGGTATGGTGCTTGTGTTGGGGATTAAAGTTGATTATGATTCCCAGTGTGTTTTTAACAATTAAATGTCACATTTTTTTGGAGGGAATCAGTCATGAAAGGAGACCCATTGCATTCAGTGATGTTTATACCATAAGTCTATAGTCAGATGCATTTTGACAAGTGTATGCATCTCTGCCCAAAGCCATATCAAATTATAGATCATTTCTATGGGGTGGATTTTTTAAATTATTATTTCTTTATTAGGAGATTAATGGTTTATAGTGGACAGTAAATACATTAGTTTGTACATGCATAACATTTCCCAGTTTTCCATATAATGATACAACCCCCACTAGGTCCTTCTTTGCCATCCTGTTCCAGGACCTGATCCCCCACCCTCACCCGACCACCACCACCTAGGAGTCTTTTACTTTGGTCCAATACACCAACTCCAGTCCAATTTCTGCTTAGTGTTTTTCCTTCTGATCTTGTTTTTCAACTTCTGTCTGTGAGATTATCCCATATTCATCCTTCTGTTTCTGACTTATCTCACTTAACATGATTTGCTTAAGCTCCACCCAAGATGGGCTGAAAATGGTGAAACCACTATTTCTAATATCTGAGGTGTATTTTTCTTCCTCCAGGGTTACTGCTGGGCTCGGTGCCTGCACTACGAATCCGCTGCTCCTGGAGGCCACTTCTTCCCATTTTGTTGCCATTGTTGTTGTGGGATAGGACAGAGAGAAATTGAGAGAGGAGGGGAAGACAGAGAGAGAAAGACAGACACCTGCAGACCCACTTCACCACTTGTGAAGTGACCCCCCTGCAGGTGGGGAGCTGGGGGCTCAAACCAGGATCCTTACTCGGGTCCTTGAGATCTGCGCCATGTGAGCTTAACCCACTGTGCTACTGCCCAGCTCCCTAGGGGTGTATTTTTTAATATTTATTTTATCTATCTCTTTTAGATTTTATTTTTTCATTAATGAAAGAAGAAGGAAGGAAGGAAGGAAGGAAGGAAGGAAGGAAGGAAGGAAGGAAGGAAGAGAGGTAGTAGTATCATGTATCACGCAAGTGCTTGAGCATGAGGGATGGAAAGAGAAAGACAGAGATTGAAATACTAGATCTTTGTTCAGCTCTGGTGTATGACAGTGTTGGGGATTGGGTCTGGGGTCTCAGGCATTTAAGCCTTCTGCCTTGACCCTGAGGTATCTCTTCCAGTGATCCCCCCTCCCCCCCGATTATCTTTGGGTCTTAGTTCTTGCACAATGGCTGGACTGCACCTGGCAGTAATTTTTCCTCCCCTCCCCTCTCCCCTCCCCTCCCCTCTCCCCTCCCCTCCCCTCCTCTCTCCCCTCCCCTCCCCTCTCCCCTTCCCCTTCCCCTTTCCCCTCTCCCCTCATCTCCCCTCCCTTCCCCTTCCCCTTCCCCTCTCCCCTCTCCCCTCCCCTCCCTTCCCCTCCCCTTCCTCTTTTTTGATAGACATAGAGAAATGGGTGGAGGTGGGAGGAATACCTGTGGCACTTTCCTACCACTTATGAAGCTTTTCCCCATATAGGTGAGGATTAGGTAACTTGAACCCAGGTCCTTGTACATAGTAACATGTGTACTCTAATGAGTGTGCCTCTGCCTGGCCCCTCAGTGACTAATTTTAAGACCACATACAGACTGAATAAATAAGAAGCCAGTTGAGAAAAGAATGGAGATGTGCAAACCAAACATTTCCCCTAGAGAGTAGTCTGGTTTTGTTACTTGTTAGCCCACTTTTAGTCCTGTGAGCTCTGGATGGATTCAGGTTCTTTCTGTGATTCAGTTTTGGTGGTTTTCTGTTACTGTAGTAAAGCAGCTTTCCATGTTAGAATGCCTTTTCTTGGGAGTCGGGTGGTAGCGCAGTGGATTAAGTGTAGATGGTGCAAAACACAAGGATCCGTCATAAGGATCCCGGTTCTAGCCCCTGACTTCTCACCTGCAGAGGAGTCACTTCACAAGTGGTGAAGCAGGTCTACACGTCTCTATCTTTCTCTCCCCCTCTCTGGCTTCCCCTCCTCTCTCCATTTCTCTCTGTCCTATTCAACAACAATGACATTAATAACAACAACAATAATAACTACAACAATAAGAAAACACGGGCAACAAATGGAAATAAATAAATAAGTATTAAAAATAAAGAATGCCTTTTCTTAAGTCTCCACTAAAGAGAAGCCCAGGTCTCTTAGGTTCCAGAGGAGAGTTATTTTTCTGTCTCTCCCCATCACACCTTGTTGTCTCAGTAGAAGGAACTTTAAAAAATATTTTACTCAGGGCTGGGTGGTGGTGCACCTGGATAAACGAACGTGTTACAATGCACAAGGACCCAGGTTCGAGCCCTCTGTCCCCAGGGGGAAAGCTTCATGAGTGGTGAAGCAGTGCTGCAGGTGTTTCTCTGTCTCCCCCTACCCTCTTGATTTCTGGCTGTCTCTGTCCAATAAATAAAGATAATAAAAAATTTAAAAAAGACTAAAATACCTTATGTTTTTCTTTATCTATTGGGGAGAGACAAAGAAATCGAGAGGGAGAGAGAAAGAGATTCCTGCAGCGTTGCTTCACCACTTGTGAATCTTTCCCCCTACAGGTGAGGTCCAGGAGGCTTAATCCTGGGTTCTTGTGTGTATTTATTTATTTATTTATTTATTGCTATCAGGGTTATCACTGGGGTTTGAGTGCTTGCATGATGACTCCACCAGTCTTCTTGGCCCCCCCCCCTTGAAGAGACAGAGAGAAGGGGAGGGAGAGATACCTGCAGCACTGTTCCACTGCTTGTGAGCTTCTCTCCCTGTAGGTGGGGACCAGGGGCTTGAACCTGAGTCTTTATGCATGGTGACACGTGCTCTCAATGAGATTCACCATCTCCTGGTTCTCAAAGAAGGAATTGTTAGGTTACAGAGGAAAGATACTGCACGCACACACACAATTCTAGCTGATTCCATCTTAGTTGTGGAAATAGATGAAGAAGGGGACGGGTGGTGGTGCACCTGGTTGAGTACACATGTTACAACACACAAGGACCCGAGTTTGAGCCCCCAGTCCCCACCTGCAGGGGAATGCTTCATGAGTGGTGAAGTAGGTCTGTAGGTGTCTCTCTGTTTCTATTCCTCTTTATCTCTCCCTTCTCTCTCAATTTCTGACTGTCTCTATCCAATAAGTAAATAAAGATAATAATTAAAAAAAAAAGAAAATGAACAGATGAAGAATTCCAGATGGGAACAACTGTAGGTCAAAGTTCAGAGTGCCAGTATGCCGGGCCAGTATGCCGGGCTAGCTTCGCAGCGGGAGACAGACGATCAGGGACACATGGCTGAGCAGAGTAGCAGTATTTCTTTATTCACGAGCGAATGGTTCAAAAACTAATCTAATCACAACCCTATTCTGTCCTGCATCCTCCTCAGGCGGCAGCATCAGCAGCCCAGGAAGTATGTAGGGATAGGGGGCCGAGAGAAGGAAGAAGTGAGAAAAGGCAAAGACTAAACCAAAATCTCCCGGAGGCAGGGGGAGTGATACCAAACCAATGTAACAAAATGACCATGTAAATAGACCACAATGTCAAGCAATGTAACAGGAGGGATCCCAGAAGCAGAACTAGAAGCATACCAACAAACAACCAATGACTAGAAAGTCAATATTTGACACAGACTCAAAGGCAGGGAAAAGAGTGCAGAAATTCTTAGGTGTGTCCTCATTGAAGGGTGTTTATATGGTAAAGCTCCAGGAAGGCTAACAAGGTGCAGGGCATCCTATGTGATTCATTGGGGGTGTACTTTTGGTTTTCTCTGTTGAGCCTCAAAGTTTGGAAGCTTTGCAGAAGCTGTCAGTTATTAATCAGTCCTGGCCATTTTGAATTGATTGTTACAGGGATTAGTGTTTGATTTTCTGGACTGGTTGTTATTAGATGACTTCCTAGACTGACTGCTTGATAGTGGGTTAGCTTTTTTTGGCTTTTAACTACAGGTTTTGGGGCCATGTTACATTTTTACATGTAGTTTGATCATTATCCATTTACATATTCAGTCTTTCATCATAGATGGGTTTGAATGCATTTTTTTTTTTGTAAGACGATGGCTATTCAAATTTATTTTATTTCATAGTTTGACTTCTAGTAGGGGAAGACTAGAGGGAGCAGAGAGTATTGACCATCTGTTTTATCAGTCTCTGTATATTGCTTCTCAAAGTGTGGTCTTGCTATGTGAGTTCTACTTCACTAAAAATGAAACAACTACTCAAACCAAACAACCAACCAACAAAAACAAAAACCTGTAGTAGTAATCTAGGACTGCCTTAACAAACTATTAAAAATGTGATAACTTAAGGTAACTATTCTCATCATTTTGGGAACAGAAGTCTGAAATCAATGTATTGGCCAGACGTCCTGTGAAGAGTGTGGGTCTAAAATCCTTTCTTGACTTTTTCAAACTTTTGGTGACTCTGGCATGTGCCAACTTGTAGTTGCATGTCTTTCTAGTTTTTCTCTTTATGGCCACATGTCTCTTCTGTGTCTATGTGTGTTCTTTCTCTCTCTCTCTCTCTCTTTTTTTTGCCTCCAAGGCCTATTGCTGGAGCTCGGTGCCTGCACCACACCACGAATCCACTGCTCCTGGAGGCTATTTTTTCCCTTTTGTTGCCCTTGTTGTTTTATCATTGTTGTGGTTATTATTGTTGTTGTTACTGATGTTGTTGTTGGATAGGACAAAGAAATGGAGAGAGGAGGGAAAGACAGAGAGGGGGAGAGACAGATAGACACCTGCAGACCTGCTTTACCACTTGTGAAGTGACCCCCTTGCAGGTGGGGAACTGGGGGGCTTGAACCAGGATTCTTACGCCACTCCTTGTGCGCTTAACCTGCTGTGCTACTGCCTGACCTCTGTGTGTTCTTTCTTTTAAAGATGCTAATCCTTGGGTTTAGGTCTCATCAAGTCCAGCACGACCTCCACTTAACTAATGACATCTGTAAAGACCCTATTTCCAAATAGATCACCTTCTGGGTTCTGAATAGATGTGAATTTGGGGGTCACACTGTTGAGTCCACTTCACGACCTTTGTAGAAAACCTACTACTACTACTGGTGTGGTTTTCTGTCTCTAGATATTCTGCTTTGAGATGCTCAAAGCAGAGTTGTCATGACCTAATTTCAGCTTATTTCATCTTCACATGGCCTTCTCTCCTCTCTGACTTCTCCTCTTCTATCTCTTACAGGATAGTTGTTACTAGATTTAGGACCCACTCTGATAATGGAAGATCTCATCTTGTAATTCTTACCTTTACCTGCATATATATGTACATACATACATACACACACACACACACACACACACACACACTTTTTTTTTCTTCTTTTTCCAGGTAATATCACATTCACTAGTTCTGGGTCAGGACCTATTCAGATCTTTTTGAAGTCCACCTTCCAAACTAAAAACACAAAAAACAAATGCAAATCATGCTTATATGCTGAGTATATGAGAATGTTAGATCCATTTTTCTCTGATCTTGTATTTCTTTTACTGGATAGAGACAGAGAGAAATTGAGAGGATAGGGGAAGAGAGACAGAGAGATGCCTGCCTTCCTGCTTCATTGCTTGTGAAGCTTCCCACCTGTAGGTGGGGGCCAGGGACTTGGACCTGGGTCCTTGTGCACTGTAGTATGTGCGCTTTAGCAGGTGCACCACCACCTGGCCCCAGATATTGTATTTCTTCTTTTTTTAATTTAAAAAAATTAAAAAATTACCTTTATTTACTTATTGGATAGAGATAGAGAGGAAGGGGGAGAAAGGGAAAGAAACCGAGAGATGCCTGCAACCCTGATTCACCACTCACAAAGCTTTGTCCCTACAGATGGGGACTAGGGTCCTTGAACACTGTATGTACTTAGCCAGGTGCGCCACCACTCGACCCCCGGATATTGTATTTCTTTCTTTCTTTCTTTTTTTTTTTTTTTTTTTTAAAGATTTTATTTATTTATTAACGAGAAAGATAGGAGGAAAGAAAAAGAACCAGACATCAGTCTGGCACATGTGCTGCTAGGGATCGAACTCAGGACCTCCGGCTTGAAAGTCCAAAGCTTTATCACTATGTCACCTCCTGGACCACCAGATATTGTATTTCTTAATAACTGCTTGTTCCCAGCCCACTGAACTCTAGTTTTCACACTTTCTTCTGGTTTCCTCTCCATGCATGACTGTTGCTTGGTTACCATTGCCTGGGTTTCTTTTCTTTCTTTTTTTGTAAACTCTGTTTAGAGACAGAGAGGAATTGAGAGGGGAGAGGGAGATAGAGAAGGAAAGAGACAGAGAGACACCTGCACATCTGCTTCACCACTGGTGAATCTTTGCCCCAGCAGGTAAGGACTTGGGCTTGAACGTGGGTCCTTGCGTATTGTAATGTGTAGGCTTAACTAGATGTGCCACTGCCTGGCCCCTTTGCCTGGGTTTCTCATCCTTCAGATGACATATGCTGCATCCTTGTTCATTTGCTTTGAGGTGTTCAATGTCATCAGTGATTCTTTTTACTATACTAAAAACAACTATTTTCTATTGTTCCCCAGTCCCATACACAGCTTTACTTTCTTTCTAAACTGTTGTCATCATCTAACACCATCATCTCAAAAACTATAATGTAAGTTTCACTACAGGGGGGACTTCATTGTTCATTAATTTAGTCCCAACACCAAAAAAACATTGACCACATGATAGAGGCTTAGCAAATGTTTTTGATGAATATAACTTAATGAGTAAGAGATTTTCTTTCAGTGGGAAAATAACCTTTATAAAAGAAGATAAATTTATTGTATATATTGTATACGATATATATTGTAACCCAGGTTTTTATTTTTATTTTTTTCATCTTTATTTATTAGGCAGAGACAGCCAGAAATTGAGAGACAAGGGGGGGTAATAGGAAGGGACAGAGACAGAGAGACAGAGAGACACCTGCAGCCCTGCTTCACCACTTGCAAAGCCTTCCCTTTGCAGGTGGGGACCTGCTTGAACCCGGGTCCTTGCGCACTGTAACATGTGCACTCAACCAGGTACACCGCCACTCAAGTCCCCAGTAACCCAGGTTTTTAAAGAAAATTTTTTTAAAACTCTATTTGAGCATGGGAAGGTGGTTCCGTGGTTGAGTATGTACTTTGTATGCATGGGGCCCTAAATTTGATCCCAATCACCACATGATAAAGCACTGGGGATGACATAGGTAATGCTCCATGGAGAGTGAACTGGTGCTTTGCTATTTTCTTTTTTTTCTCCTTCTCCTTCTCCTCTTCCTCCTTTTCTTTTAGATTTTAGTTATTTATGAGAAAGATCAGAGAGAGTAGGAGTCGTGTGGTAGCGCAGTGGGTAAAGCGCAAATGGCGCAAAGGGCAAGGACCGGCGTAAGGATCCCGGTTCCAGCCCCCAGCTCCCCACCTGCAGGGGAGGTCGCTTCACAAGCGGTGAAGCAGGTCTGCAGGTGTCTGTCTTTCTCTCCCCCTCTCTGTCTTCCCCTCCTCTCTCCATTTCTCTCTGTCCTATCCAACAACAATGACATCAATAACAATAATAATAACTACAACAATAAAACAAGTGAAGCAGGAGGAAATAAATAAATAAATATTAAAAAAGGAAAGAAAGAAAGAAAGATCAGAGAGAGAGAGAGAGAGACAGAGAGAACATGAACTAGATATGTGCTGCTGGGGATTGCATTCAGGACTTCATGATATATCCACTGCACCATCTCCTAGACCACACTTTGTATTTCTTTCTCTCTCACACATAAATGCACACACACACTTGCTCATTAAAAACAACTGGAAAAATTTGGTTGAGGAGGTGAGTTGGTAGAGCACATGACTTAGGGGAGACCCTGGGCCAGATGCCCCACATTGCATTAAATCGAAAAAGCTTTCATTTGACCTCTTGAAATGTGTAATATACTCCTACTGGCCTCGAATTCCTCAGCTCTGGATCAATTTACTAAGATTGTGTCTGATGCAAATCTTACCCCTCAATGTAGTCATAATTTTGATGCTAAAACTCTTTGTTGGTACTGATGTTCTCCCCACCAATCAAACAAAAATCACGAATAATGGTCCTAGGGTATTTATCCTTTTCATTGTGTCGGCTTGACAGGTTAAATTCATAGCCTTGACCATTGAGCTCAGTCTCAATTATAGGAGTGGAACAGAGGGTAAGAAGTTCTAACCTTTTCATCAGTACATTTGGGGGCAAGTGGCCCCCAGATGAATTTATGGGGGCTCCTCTGAGTCATCTCTTTAGCCATTACAAGCAATGCACACACACACACACACACACACACACACACACACACACACACACACACACACTTCTTTTTGCCACATCTGAGACAAACAAGGAAGGGGTAGGGGAGATAGCATAATGGAAAGAATCTCAAGTCTGAGGCTCTAAAGCTCCAACACCACCATAAACCAGAGCTGAGCAGTGCTTGGGTTGAAAAAAAAAGAAAAAGGAAAAGAAAAGATAGTGCCCTGGGGACAAAAGAGAGCAGTATGAAAAGCAAAGCTCTTAGAGAAGGATGTCTTCTAATAAATATGGGTGAGTGTTAAAAATCATCACTATGAAATGTTCCTAAATAATATTTATCTTCAATTTAACCGCTTGTGAAGTGACCCTTCGCGTCCTCCCACCCCTCCCCCTGCAGGTGGGGAGCCACAGGGGCTCGAACTGGGATCCTTGCACCTGTCCTTGCATTTAATACTATGTACACTTACTTGGTGCACCACTGCCTGACCCAAAAAGTGCACAATATTTCTCTGACAATTTTCCTGGACATTTTTTTCAAAAAGTTGTCATAAAAGCTAGACTTTGGGGGCCAGGGCGGTAGCGCAGCGGGTTAAGCCCACTTGGCCTGAAACTCACTGACCTGGATAAGGATCCCGGTTCGAGCCCACGGCTCCCCACCTGCAGGGGAGTCGCTTCACAAGCGGTGAAGCAGGTCTGCAGGTGTCTGTGTTTCTCTGCCCCTCTCTGTCTTCCCTTCCTCTCACTATTTCTCTCTGTTCTATCCAACAACAATGACAACAACAATAATAACAAGGGTAACAAAAGGGAAAAAATAGCCTTCAGGAGCAGTGGATTCCATAGTGAAGGCACAGAGCCCAGCGATAATTCTAGAGGCAAGAAAACAAAACAAAACAAAAAACAAGCAAACCAAAAACTAGACTGTGTGTGTATGTGTGAGAGAGAATTCTTTACACTAATGGACTAATTGAAACTAAAAAGACAGCTAATTTCCAGTTGTGATGTGTGAATTTAGACTGGATGCAAATTGAAGGGGGGAATTTATGACATACTTTCTTCTGGAAAAACTTTTAGTTTAAACTGCGTTCTAAATAATGTTATTGTTTATTATCTTGGATGGGATAATATAGTATGTGATTGTATAAGAGATATTTTTATTGAGCATCACATTCTGAAAGTTTTAGGGGATGAGTTATGATTTTTGGCAACATTCTAGTGAATGAAGGAAAGATCAAATGTTTATGTATAGAGATGAAACCGACATGGCAAATTGGTAACAAACGTCAAATACAAGAGGAGGAGGGTCTATCAGTGACCATTGTATTTTTCGCCTTCAACTTTTCTGATTGAAAAACTGAGAGAGAAATAGTTTTCTTAAAAAGCCAAATATGAAAGAGAGCCCAATAATCCAGTGATGACTTCATAGCAATTAATTCCCCAGAGGAGATGAGACTGTCTTGAATTGGGAAGGGATGTTGGATGAAGGATTGACTAAGCATGAAGTTGACTCTGTGATTTATGATCTCTGGGTCTTTCTAGCATTTTATTTTTTATGTGGGTGCTTCTGTAGACTATATGGTAGAAAAAATAATGGAAAGACAATCATCCTTGTATTGAGAGAATCAATCTTAAAGGAAAGGGGAAATAACTTCAGGTATGTGGCCAATGAGTCAGTGTTTCTCTCATACTTGTGAGAAAAATCTCTGGGAGTCAGGTTTATTCTAAAATATTTTAAAAATTTTCTTGTCATAAGCCTGCATTTTTCAGTCAATAACCATTTTTCTTAGAGCAGTTATTTTTATTATGGTGTTAATTTTGTAAATATTCTTTTTTACACTCCATTTTGTTATTCAAGACAAAGAAAGTAAATGGGACCAAAAAAATCAGTGTACACTCCAAATCACTTATTAGTTACCCACACATTTTTTAAAGAAAAGTAAAATTCAGATTACTTAACATTAAATCTAGTTTCCAAAGGAAACATTATAATGATAGTAACACATTTAACACTTCACTAATATTTTCATTTGTAGAACATGGTATTGCTTTTGGAAAACTGTATCACTTAAGAGCTAAAATTTGTTCTATGATGTGGTAAAATTAACTAGGGTGCAATTTTAGATTTTCTATTTTACTGTAGTAATAGAAACTGCATTTTAATAGTGCATTATCATCAGATGCCTCAACTTAGATTTGTAAAATGTGTCCCCATATTGTACCAATCTCAATAACAGATACATTTTAATTGAATTTATAGAAATGAAACCTCTTACAAATAGAGATCCTGTTGCAAGGCATAGAGAAACATCAACTCTCAGATACTATCTATAACACAAATGTCCTATAATAAAAGATTAGTACATTTTCTCATCAACATCAGAGGATTTACTAGCTAATGTAGCTTTTTTTTTCCCCCTTAACTTTCTTTGGGGGATTATGTTGTTTATATGTAGTAAATTTTCCACCTTTCCTTATTAGAGTTAGTTTTATAATTGTCTTCAGAGCAAATGAAGTAACATATTATCTTGTGAGTGTAGCTTTAGGATGACTTGATTCTCCACTTATTTGTTCTTTGCTACATATATAGTGATCATAGTGTGTCCTGTAGTGAAACGATTCATATTTTTGGTCTCCGTTACCACAAAAAACATGAGACTAAAATACTCTCTTTGACATTTCAGTATTTGGTCATTTAAAAAATTTATAATGTTTTATTTATAAAATGGAAACATTGACAAGACCATAGGTTAAGAGGGGTTCCCCAGAGCCCCGCCCCACTAGGGAAAGAGACAGGCTGGGAGTATGGGTCGACCTGTCAACTCCCATGTTCAGTGGGGGAAGCAATTACAGAAGCCAGACCTTCCACCTTCTGCATCCCATAATGACCCTGGGTCCATACTCCCAGAGGGATAAAGAATAGGAAAGCTATCAGGGGAGGGGATGGGATTCGGAGTTCTGGTGGTGGGAATTGTGTGGAGTTGTAACCCCTCTTTTTTTAAGATTCTTTAAAAAATTTTTTTTATTTATAGAAAGGAAACACTTGACAAAAACCATGGGATAAGAGGGGTTATTGCTGGGCTCGGTGCCTGCACTACGAATCTACTGCTCTTGGAGGCCATTTTTTCTCTTTTGTTGCTCTTGTTGTGTATCATTATTGTTGTTTTTATAGTTATTATTATTGTTGTTATTGCTGTCATTGTTGTTGGATAGGACAGAGAGAAATGGAGAGGGGAGAGAAAGATAGACACCTGCAGACCTGTGTTACCGCTTGTGAGGCGACCTCCCTTGCAGGTGGGGAACCGGGGCCTAGAACCGGATCCTGATATGCGGATCCTTGTGCGCTACTGCCCGGCCCCAACAAATTAAATTCTTATCTGTATGAATTTCTCCCAGACAGATGTCTGGAAGTCCCCTCCATACTTGCATAGGTGAAGTTGCTAATGTCTTAGTTTGTGAAAGACCACGTCTCAACTGCTGTAGGGGTTTTCTTTTTTTCCTTTTTTTGCCTTCAGGGTTATCGCTGGGACTTGGTGCCTGCGCTATGATTACACTTGATTACACTACTCCTGGGGGCTATTTTTGTCCCTTTTGTTGCCCTTGTTATTGTTATTATTGCTGTCGTTCTTGGATAGGACAGAGAGAAATGGAGAGAGGTGGGGAAGTTAGGGGGAGAGAAAGACACCTGCAGACCTGAATCACAGCCTGTGAAGTGACTCACTGCAGGTGGGGATCGAACCAGGATCCTTACTCACGACCTCACGCAGGTCCTTGTGCTTTGCACCATGTGCGCTTATCCACTGCACCACCAGCCAGCGTGGCTGTATGGGCTAAGTCAGCTCTCTTGAGTTTGTCTTCTTTGTTAGTTATGCCATATGACATTAGACTCTGGTTATCTTAAATATATAAGAACTTAAGAAGATTTGAGGGTGATTTAAAAGAAACAGAATCTTATTCTCTCTTAGCCTAACAGTACAAAAGGGAAAATTCTTATATTGTCTGTTAACTGTGCTTTGACTGGGGTTAGATTCCTGAAGGGCAATTTTAGTGACCTAGAACAGACAATTGAAAAATTGAAAAAGGTATGTCTCCATTTTGTCTGAGCTGATGTGAGGATGTTAACAGTCTTATTCCTGTGTCTAGGGAAATGGCTCAACTGCTGGATTTATATGGTTGAGTTTCCCAGTTTTATCACTGGTACACTATGTTAGTTCAAGCCCTTGGTTCCCACCTGTAGCAAGAGGCTTCATGATGGTGAAGTAGTGCTGCAGGTTTCTCTCTCTTCTCTATCCTACTTTCTCCTCAATTTCACTGTGTGCTATCTAATAAAATAAATAAGATTAAGTTTTTAAAAAGCTGTGTATAAAAAAGAAATACTTAAAAAGAGGACAAGACTACTTTGCTCTTTTTTGAGGTTTTTTTGTACTCCCAAATTAACGAAGGGGAATGAAAATTATTTATAGTTTCACTTACTGAATCAGCAACATTAGATCCAGTAATAAATTTCTTCTAAAACAACTCTATTAAAGTTTTATGTAGCTATCAAGTTGAATTTACATTTCAGTGATCTGAAGAGGAGAGAAAAGCTAAAGCTATACAAAGGAACAAGATAGACTCTGTTCTTATTTTATTTATTTATTTTTATTGATTTAATAATCATCGGCAAGACTGTAGAATAAGAGGGATACACTTCTACACAATTCCCTCCACCAGTGTTCCATATTCTATCCCTTCCATTGGATGCTTTCCTGTTCTTTATCCCTCTGGGAGCATGGGCCCAGGATCTTATGGGGTGCAGAAGGTGGAAGGTCTGGCTTGTATAATTGCTTCTCCACTGAACATGGGTGTTGGTAGGTCGATCCATACTCCCAGTCTGTCTCTCTCTTTCCTTAGTGGGGCAGGGCTCTGGAGAGGTGAGTTCCCAAGAGACATTGATGAGATCGTCTGCCCAGGGAAGTCAGGTTGGCGTCATGGTAACATCTGTAACTTGGTGGCTGAAAAAGCATTAAGATATAAAGCAGAACAAACTGTTTAATAATCAGGAGCCTAAAGGTAAGAATATAGCAGATGAGATTTGGGGTATTCATTTTGGAAAAAACTGGTAGTTCTGTTTTAGGTATGTTCTAAGGGGCCCACGACTCTACTAATTTTTGCCTGAGCCTGACAGCTAACATGCATGTGGACTAAACTAAACATACAGTCTGGGGAGATGGTGCCAGAGTTGGAAATAGGACTAGAAAGCTGGATCAGGGCAAAGAGTAGCTCCTAAATATGAAAAAAAAAAAAACAAAAAAACAAAAAAACAAAAAACCCAGACTCTATTCTATAGTGCTTCAACAGATACCAAAGACCCTAATTTTAGGAATTCTTATGACATTTGTTTCAGGCAACAGAAAAGTCTTCTTCTACTTAAAGAAAAAAAGTGCCATATCATTTATTTTCAGGGAATTACTTGTTTTCAAAGTGCAGATTTAGGGTTTTTAGACTTTTTACATAAAGGAAAGTCCAGGGAATGTGGTGAATTGTTGGTCTATACCAGAAAAGTAATTGGATCTGAATTAAGTATATTTTCAGTATCTTGCTCCAGCTGTCTCTCATCATTCACTCATAGATTGTGCTTGTAAAATCCTCTTGTTGGCTAAAAATTCATTTACAATGTGTGATTTTTATAACAGAAATATGATCATGTGATATATTGCAGAAAGAAAGATAGAAATAAGTGACAGCACTTTACTGACTTGATTTTAGTTTCTTATAGCTGATATCATTTATATTTTGGCAAAAGATAGTTGGATCTCATATACAAGAATTCCCTGTGAACTTTTGCCAGAATCAGTTTACTGTCATTTCCAGTTATAATGGTATTCTTTTGCTTTTTTTTTTCTTTCTTTCTCAAACTTAACATACACATCCTCCTTTTGCAAAGCAGATGGTAAAGATCAATGATCTGCGACAGAGAATTATAGTTTAAAATAAAAAAAAAATCTGTTTGATCTTTGATCTTAAGATAGTTTTAACCCTGTGGTAATCTCCCAAGAGATTTGAAGAGCTATTTTGTAAAACAGAATTATGGTGACTATGAGTAAGTAATTGATGCTCTCAAATTGTTCTGTCAAATGTAATGTGAATGCTTTTAAGAAACCATTATCAATGTTATATGTTTTTTATTAGACTGACTTCTCTATGTGGTTTATGTCTAAAGGCATAATTGCAATTTATGATTTTGAATTAATTTTATTAGAGAAATAAAGAGACTTTTTTTTTGTTTGTTTCATCAACAGCTGGTGTGGGGAGGAGTTCGTGTATCTGTGACTAACCAAAACACTCAAGTTTTAAGACTACAATTTAGTTTGGAGTATTTTAATTTGGAATTTGGAATGTACTTTTCAGTGGGCTTTAAAGTTGCTTTCATTAGAATTGAGAATCCAAAAGTAAAACCACAACTACATAGAACACTCATTTATGACACAGAAGCCAAGTGTTTATAGTAAGACAAAGTTTCTTCAATAAATGATGTTGTGACGACTAGACAGTCAGATGCAAGAGGTTGAAACTGATTATTATCTAACACCATACACACCAAATAATTCAAAATGAATCACATATTTGGATGTAAGACCTGAAAATGTACAGTACATAAAAGAAAGCACCCATGGTATTCCTTGACATCAAAAAGCCTTAGAAATGGTGTTTGGGAGGGGCCGGGTGGTGGCACATCTGGTTGAGTGCACATGTTACAATGCACAAGGACCCAGGTTCCTGCCCCTGGTCCTCACCTGCAGGGAGAAAGCTTCACAGAAGGTGAAGCAGTGCTACAGATATCTTTCTGTCTGTCACCCGTTCCTCCTCAATTTCTGGCTATCTCTATCCAATAAATAAATAAATAAAGATAATGATAAAATATCTTAAAAAATAAAAAGAAAGAAAGATAGAAAGAAATGGTGTTTGGGGCCAGGCAGTGGCATACCCAATTAAGCATATGTGTTACCAAGCACAGAGATTAGTGGTGAATCAGGGCTGCATGTGCCCCTCTCTCTTTCCCTTCCTATCTCCCCTCCCCTCTAAATTTCTCTATGTCTCTATCAAATAAATAAATAGATACATAAATAAATACTAAAAATGGCGTTTTTAAAAATTTTATTTAGTCAGAAATTTAGAGGGGAGGGGAGATAGAAAGGAAGAGAGAAGCAGAGAGACACCTGCAGCCCTACTTTCCCCCTGTAGGTGAGGACTGGGGGCGCAAACCAGAGTCCTTGTGCATTGTAATATGTGAACTCAACCAGGTGCGCCACCGGCTGGCCTCTAAAAAATGGTGTTTGGGGGGACGGGCGGTGGCTCAGTGGGCTAAGCGCATGTGGCTCAAAGCGCAGGGACTGGCGTAAGGATCCCGGTTCGAGCCCCCGGCTCCCCACCTGCAGGGGAGTCGCTTCACAGGCGGTGGAGCAGGTCTGCGGGTGTCTTATCTTTCTCCTCCCCTCTCTGTCTTCCCCTCCTCTCTCCATTTCTCTCTGTCCTATCCAACAATGAACGACATCAACAATGGCAATAATAATGACCACAACCAGGCTACAACAACAAGGGCAACAAAAGGGGGGAAAATGGCCTCCAGGAGCGGTGGATTCATGGTGCAGGCACCGAGCCCAGCAATAACCCTGGAGGAAAAAAAAAAAAGAAGATGTTTGAACACTTACTTATTCAATGACAAGTAGAACAAAAACAAAGTAAAACACTTGTGCAGAGTGAAAGAAACATGCATCAAAGTGAAAAGACGTTTTACTCAGTGGGAGAAGATAGTTCACAGCGTGCATTTATTTGACAGGGGGCTACTATCCAACCCCCCCCCCAAAAAAAAAAAACCCAACCTGATTCTAAAATGGGCAAAGGATCTGAATAGACACTTCTTCAAGGAAGACACCAGAATGTAGGCAAATAAAAATCATATCTCTTACTGTCAGGGGACTAACTACAAGAAGCTACATCTCACATCTGAGTTACTATGTCACGTCTATGAGAATGGTTATTATCCAAGTAAGAAGAAACAACAAATGTTGGAGAGAAGGGGGAACTCTGACATACTGTTAGTCAGAATGGAAGTTGGTATGGCCATATAAAAGGCAGTATGGAAAATACTAGAAAAACTGAAAACAGAAATAGCATATGGTGAGTCGGGCAGTAGCACAGCGGGTTAAGCTCAGGTGGCGCAAAGCACAAGGACCGGCATAAGGATCCCGGTTCGAGCCCCCAGCTCCCCATTTGTAGGGGAGTCGCTTCACAAGCGGTGAAGCAGGTCTGCAGGTGTCTATCTTTCTCTCCCCTCTCTGTCTTCCCCTCCTCTCTCCATTGCTCTCTGTCCTATCCAACAACAAGGACATCAATAACAACAACAATAATAATTACAACAATAAAAAAAAAACAAAGGGCAACAAAAGGGAATAAATAGATAAAAAATAAATAAAAGTTAAAAATGAAATTGCATATGAAGGCTGGGAATACAATATAATGGTTATGTGAAAGACTTATGCCTGAGGCTCTAAGGTCCTAGGTTGAATTCCCAGTACCACCAAATGCCAGTGCTGAGCAGTGCTCTGATCTTTCTCTGTGTATTTTTCTCTCATTTAAATAAACAAACATATAAATAAAGTTTTTTTTTAAAAGATAGTCCATGTGATTAGTTTTCTTATGTCTGGGTACTTACTTGAAAAACAAACAAACAAACAAACAAACAACCATGGGGGCCAGGTGGTTGTGCACCTGGTTAAACGTACACATTACAGTGTGAAAGAGCCCAGGTTGAAGCCCCTGGCTCCTGCCTTCTGGGGGAATGCTTTATAAATGGTGAAGCAGGGCTGCAGGTGTCTCTCTGTCTCTCCCATCCCTCTCAAGTTCTCTCTGTTTCTATCCAATAATAAATAAATAAATAAATAAATAAATAAATAAAATATTCTAAAAAACCAATTCAAAGAAATATGTGCATATCCATGTTTATTGCAGCATTGTTTACAATAGCCAAGAACTGTAATTAATAACTGTAATTAACTGTAATTAATTAACTGCCTATTAATAAAGAAGATATATATCTATAGAAGATATATATAGTGTGTATATAGTATATACAATATACTATATACATACTATATATACATACTGGAAAAGTTATGACACATTTTTTGTATAAGAAAACATAGAATAATACATCATGACTTTTCCAACAGCTTAAAATATGCTACTTGTTTGCTTGTCCTACAACTGAGATTCTCTCATTTGTAACATGAACAGACCTGGAAGGTGTTAGGCTAAATGTTATAAGTCAGATGGAGATAGCCAAACACCTAATGATTTCATTCATTCATATGTATTATATAGAGACAATAATCAAATAGATGAACTAAATAAAATAAAGTTAGAGACAATAAAACCACTTAGTGGTTAGCAGAAGGGGAACAAGGTAAGCCATTTGTTACAAAACAGGTGCTAGAATGGACTTAGTTTTTCACTGGTGAACGTAATGCAGTATATCACATTAATTTTCTGTGATGCACCAATGAAACATAGAATATTATATAGCAGTCTACTTCAATTGGGAAAAAAAAGGGAGTCCTCTCTGCCTGCCCAGGTCAACATGTGAGTAGGAGCTCTCAGGGGCCTATTGCTCTCACTCTGTCATGTTCCTGGCCCTAGGCGATCACTCCATCAACATGTGAGTAAGAGAGCTCTGGGGCTTCTCCCTTTCTCTGTCTCTCTCTCTGTCTAACTTTTCAAAAATAAAAAAAAGGGGGGAGAGAGGAGGAAATACCACAGCTAGTGCATTTTTCAATTGTTAAAAATGCTACTTGGCTATTGAGCCAAGTAGTGGAAACACCCTAAATGTCCATCCACAGACGACTGGATGAAGAAATTATGGAACATATATTCATTGAAGTCCTACTACTCTGCAATCATAAGGGATGGTATTGCATCCATTGGGACCAAATAGATGGGACTGCAGGTGATTATGCTGAGTGAAGTAGGGAGGTAAAAGACCAGGTGATTTTGCTCATTTTGGGAATACACATAGTTGAAACACACGAGAGAGAGGAGAGAGAGAGAAAGAGAAGAGAGAAAGAAGAGAGAAGAAATTATATATATATATACCAGAATTTCCCTGAGACTTTCTGAGAACTGTGGAGGTTGGGTGGGGGTCGGGGGTCACAGACCTTTGCCGTTGCTGTAAATAGGAAGGAAGTTTGTATCCACTTGCAAGCTTTTTCTCTGCAAACTCTCCAGGTGTTCTCAAAGAGGGAAAGTTCCTGAGAGAGTCTCCCTTGGTGGTTCAGGACCCAGAGAGAAGAGCAGCTGCTCTGCCAGGACCTTTCTTTCTTCTTTCTTTCTTTCTTTGTGGCTTTTTAAAAAATTTCTTTATTGGGGAATTAATGTTTTACATTCAACAGTAAATACAATAGTTTGTACATGCATAACATTCCCCAGTTTACCATATAACAATACAACCCCCACTAGGTCCTCTGCATCCTTCTTGGACCTACATTTTCCCCACCCACCCACCCCCACCCCAGAGTCTTTTACTTTGGTGTGTTACGCCAATTCCATTTCAGGTTCTACTTGTGTTTTCTGATCTTGTTTTTGAACTTCTGCCTGAGAGTGAGATCATCCCATATTCATCCTTCTGTTTCTGACTTATTTCACTTAACATGAATTTTTCAAGGTCCATCCAAGATCGGCTGAAAACGGTGAAGTCACCATTTTTTTTACAGCTGTAAAAAATGTAGTATTCCATTGTGTATATATACCGTAACTTGCTCAGCCACTCATCTGTTGTTGGACACCTGGGTTGCTTCCAGGTTTTGGCTATTACAAATTGTGCTGCCAAGAACATATGTGTACACAGATCTTTTTGGATGGATGTGTTGGGTTCCTTAGGCTATATCCCCAGGAGAGGAATTGTAGGATCATAGGGTAGGTCCATTTCTAGCCTTCTGAGAGTTCTCCAGACTGTTCTCCACAGAGGTTGGACCAATTGACATTCCCACCAGCAGTGTAGGAGGGTTCCTTTGACCCCACACCCTCTTCAGCATTTGCTGCTGTTACCTTTTCTGATGTATGACATTCTCACAGGAGTGAAGTAGTATCTCATTGTTGTCTTTATTTGCATTTCTCTAACAATCAGAGACTTGGAGCATTTTTTCATGTGTTTCTTGGCATTTTGGATCTCTTCTGTGGTGAATATTCTGTCTATGTCCTCCCCCCATTTTTGGATGAGGTTATTTGTTTTCTTGTGGTTGAGTTTGGCAAGCTCTTTCTATATGTTGGTTATTAAACTCTTGTCTGATGTATCGCATGTAAAGATCTTCTCCCATTCTGTGAGGGGTCTCTTGGTTTGGGTAGTGGTTTCTTTTGCTGTGAAGAAGCTTTTTAATTTGATGTAGTCCCATAGGTTCACACTTGCCTTAGTCTTCTTTGTAATTGTATTGGCTTCATTGAAGATGTCTTTAAAATGTATGTGGAAAAGAGTTCTGCCAATATTTTCCTCTAAGTATTTGATAGTTTGTGGTCTAACATCCAAGTCCTTGATCCACTTGGAATTTACTTTTGTATCTGGTGAAATACAGTGGTTCAGTTTCATTCTTCTGCATGTTTCAACCCATTTGTTGAAGAGACTCTGCTTTCCCAATTTAATAGTCTGGGCCCCTTTGTCAAAGATTAGATGTCCATAGGTGTGGGGGCTCACTTCTGGGCTCTCAATTCTATTCCACTGGTCAGTGTTTCTATTCATGTTCCAGTACCAAGCAGTTTTGATGACAATGGCCCTATAGTACAATTTGAGATCTGGGAGTGTGATGCCTCCGGTTCTGTTCTTTTTTCTCAAGATTGTTTTGGCAATTCTAGGTCTTTTCTGGTTCCAGATAAACATTTGTAGCATTTTTTCTATTCTCCTAAAAAATGTGCTTGGGATCTTGATGGGGATAGCATTAAATCTGTAGATGGCTCTGGGTAGTATATTCATTTTGATGATGTTAATTCTACCAACCCATGAGTATGGAATATCTTTCCACTTTTTTGTGTCTTTTTCAATTTCCTTGAGTAGTGACTCATAATTTTCAGTATACAAGTCTTTCACTTTTTTGGTTAGGTTTACTCCTAGATATTTTATTGTTTTTGTTGCTATAGTAAAAGGAATTGATTTCTGGATTTCAATTTCTTCTAGCTTAGTGTTTGCATAGAGGAATGCCACTGACTTTTGAATGTTAATATTGTAGCCTGACACCGTACTGTATTTCCTGATGATTTCCAAAAGCTTCTTGTGGGATTGCTTAGGTTTTTCTGTGTATACTATCATGTCATCTGCAAATAGGGAGAGTTTGACTTCTTCCCTTCCAATCTGTATCCCTTGAATTTCTTGCTCCTGCCTGATTGCTATGGCAAGAACTTCCAACACTATGTTGAATAGTAATGATGATAGTGGGCAGCCCTGTCTAGTACCTGATCTGAGTGGAAATGCTTCCAGTTTTTTACCATTGAGTATGATGTTGGCTGTACGTTTGCTATATATAGACTCCACTATCTTCAGGAATTTTCCTTCTATTCCCATTTTTTTTTGTAGTGGTTTGATCATAAAGGGATGTTGGATTTGTCAAAGGCTTTCTCTGCATCAGTTGATATGACCATGTGATTTTTGGTCTTGCTTTTGTTGATGTGGTGTTTCACATTGATTGATTTATGTATATTAAACCAATCTGATCGGCCTAGCAATTGAACAGGCATGCCTATCTTCCGGGCATGAAGACCTTTACCTCAGGCCTTATTATCCTTTGCAAGATGTTAAAAATGAATAACTCAGTGAATGAAGAGAAGGAGGCTGGCAGCATATGGAAGATTTTGAATAACAAATATAGAAGAAATAGGGGAAGTAGAAAATCACCACTAGGACACCATAGGAAAAATGTTACAGGCAAGATCCAGTGATGGGCACTAAGTGTCATAAGTGAAAGTTTAAGAAGATACAGGAGGTTTTCAGAATTTCAATACACATCTTCCAAGATATTAATTACAAGAGAAAAGAGTAACTTTTTTCAGTGGAGAAACCTGGCAGATGCCACCCAAGCAAGAGCACATCTCCTTTATGATATTCTTGCCAATTAAATATTCAATTTAATCATGAGGAGTCATAAGACAGACCCCCCAAAAATAGTTGACCACTTCTCCTCAAAAGTATGAAGTGTCTAAAATAAGGGAAGATTTAGGATTGTCACAGATTGGAGGAGACAATGGGAATAGGAAACCTAACTGCATTATAGGCTTCTGGCACAGGGCAGGATGAATGTGGAAACATCTGGATGAAATCCGAGCAGTCAGTCTATAGTTTAGTTGGCAGTACATCAAGATTTGTTTCTTGGTTTTGACTCTATGCTATTATTGCAACTTTCATATAAGTTTAAATTACTTTTAAATGGAAAGTTAGAGAAGAAATTATAGATTAAAAAATGATACTGCCCCAATGACTGAGATAGTCCATAAAAACTAAGCTTCTGGGGAGTAGGGTTGTAGCACAGCGGGTTAAGCACAGGTGGTGCAAAGTGCAAGGACCGGCTTAAGGATCCCGGTTCTAGACCCCGGCTCCCCACCTGCAGGGGAGTAGCCTCACAGTCGGTGAAGCAAGTCTGCAGGTGTCTATCTTTCTTTCCCCTTCTCTGTCTTCCCTTCCTCTCTCCATTTCTTTCTGTCCTATCCAACAACAATGACATCAATAACAACAACAACAAAACAACAAGGGCAGCAAAAGGGAATAAATAAATAAAATTTAAAAAGAGTTTTTTTTTTTAAAAAAACTAAGCTTCTTTTTTTTTTTGTAATTTTATTTATCTTCCCTTTTGTTGCCCTTGTCTTTTTTTTTTTATTGTTGTTGTAGTTGATGTCGTCGTTGTTGGATAGGACAGAGAGAAATGGAGAGAGGAGAGGAAGACAGAGAGGAGGAGAGAAAGACAGACACCTGCAGGTCTGCTTCACCGCCTGTGAAGCGACTCCCCTGCAGGTGGGGAGCCGGGAGCTCGAACCGGGATCCTCATGCCGGTCCTTGCGCTTAGCGCCACCTGCGCTTAACCCGCTGCGCTACCGTCCGGCTCCCTTAAAACTAAGCTTCTATCTCCTAACTGCTGGACATTTAAATCTGTAAATTTTTATTATTTATTTAATTTTTTTTGTTATCTTTATTTGTTTGATAGAGACAGTCAGAACTGAGAGGGATGGGGATGACAGAGAGGAAGTGAGACAGAGAGACACCTGCAACACTGCTTTGCCACTCACCACTCACAAGACTTTAACCCTGCAGGTGCTGTAGTGGGGGCTTGAACCTGGGTACTTAATATTTTGTTTATTTATTCATGAAGAAGATAGGCAGAGAGAGAGAAAGAAGTAGACATCACTCAGGTACATGTGCTGCTAGGGATTAAATTTGGGATCTTATGCTTGAGAGTCCATTGCTTTATCCACTGCAACACCTTCCAGACCACTGTAAACTTTATCTTTTTTATTTTATTTATTGCCACCAAGTTATCACTGAGGTTCAGTGCCTGCATACAAATTAACTGCTGCCTGTGACTTGTGTGTGAGTGTGTGTGTGCGCGCGCGCTTGTGTTCTTTCTTTTGTCTTGTTGATAGAGACATAAATTGAGGGGGAAGAGGGAGATAGAAAGAGAGGGGCTGGAGAGGTAGCAGTGGGCTGGGGAGATAGCATAATGGCTATGTAGAAGACTTTCATGTCTGAGGCTCAGGAGTCCCAGGTTCAATCCCAACCTCCACCATAAGCCAGAGCTGAGCAGTGCTATGGTCTTTCTCTCTGTATCTCTTTCTCTTAAGTAAAATAAATAATCTTAAAGGGATGGGTGGCAGGGTGGCTGTACACCAGTAGAATGCACATATTGCCATGCATAGGGACCTGGATTCAAGCCGCCCCAATTCCCACCTGCTTAGGGGAAGAAGCTTCATGAGTAGTTCTTCTTCTTCTAGCGTTTGCCCTTCTTCTGTAGCCAGTCAACAGCGTCAGGTTGAGCCTGATGTAAAGTTTCGAGACCTCCTTTGAATCTGGAGAGGTGGCAGTCGTTGACTATGTGGGTCATAGTCTGTCTGTAGCCACAGGGGCAGTTCGGGTCGTCTCTGGCTCCCCAGCGATGGAACATAGCGGCGCACCGGCCATGGCCTGTTCCATAGCGATTGAGGAGGGCCCAATCATAACGTGCTAGGTCAAAGCCGGGTTGACGCTTGCAGGGGTCTGTGATGAGGTGTTTGTTCTTTACCTCAGCTGACTGCCAACTCTGTTTCCAAGAGTCTGGAACAGAGAAGTTCAGTGTAGGCGTAGGGGACCAGATTGGGTGACGAGACGTCAAGCGTTGGACAGGGTGGGCGAAGATATCTGCGTATATTGGCAGGTCCGGTCGAGTGTAGACGTGGGAAATGAACTTAGATGATGCCGCATCCTGACGAATATCTGACGGGGTGATGTTGCTAAGAACTGGCAGCCATGGAACCGGGGTGGAACGGATGGTTCCAGAAATTATCCTCATGGAGGAATATAATTTGGAATCGACCAAGTGTACATGGGGGCTACGGAACCATACTGGGGCACAGTATTCTGCAGTGGAATAGCATAATGCCAGAGAGGATGATCGTAGTGTGGAAGCGCTCGCGCCCCATGAGGAGCTGGCCAGTCTTGCAATGATGTTATTCCTTGCGCCCACCTTTGCTGCAGTTTTTATGAGATGTTTGTGAAATGACAGAGTGCGATCGAGAGTAACGCCAAGATAGACTGGCTGGGCTTCATGCCGGATTTTCATATCGCCAAGCTGCACATTAAGCTCACGCAAGGCCGAGGCATGGTGTAGATGGAAAACAGATGATACCGTTTTTGCAGTGCTAGGGATTAGTCGCCATTTTTTACAGTAATCAGATATCAGAGACATGTCTTTCGTGAGTGTTTCCTGGAGGATGTCGAACTTTGATGCCTGAGTTGCACAGCAGATGTCATCGGCGTAGATGATTTATTTTAATGATTTAAATCTATTATTTTTTTTAAATTTTGTTAAGATGAGAAAAAATATCTTATAAGTAACTATTTCTCCTGAAATATTGAACTTTTTTTCTCTTTCATGGGTGTGAAGGACTTGTATTTGAACATTACGTAAAGCTTTCGGTTACATTGCTGTTTTAAGCTCAGCACCCTCTTACCCTTGTTTTCATTACTGATTCCGTAGATGTTGAATAGCAAGAATGTGACAGGTGCTATACTGGAGCCCAAGGGATAGACTATTAGGTGAGGCTTTGCCTACCTGTCAGTCTCTCTGAAGCTTGTCCATTGACTCTAGGTGAAGAGCCAACTAATCTTGCTTGGTTTGGATCTTATCATGTAGGACCTGTAGAGGCCCACAAGAGGGTTTATGATGTTGTTCCAGATGGAGATGACCAGTGATGGTAGAGAAAGGGATCTGTTAGAGGTCTAGGTCCATCATATCTATGTAGGAATCCAAGAATCTCCTGTCTAGAGCCCCAGATGATGTGGTGGCCCGGTAGTGACCAAAGGGGTCATCATTAAAGTGAGCCAGTCTCTTCCTCTTATCTAGCTTTTGTAGTCCTAACTTTAATAAGGTTAGATTAGAGTGATTGACGAAAGTGAAGTAGGGGGTAAGAGATAAGGGTAACTAGGTCTAAGTAGAAACTATTTGATTAAGTACTTATGGTGTCTTTTTAGGTCTTTCTACTTGCTTGCTGTAGACTACGGCACACTTTTACTTTTTTTTTTTTTTTCTCCCTCCAGGGTTATTGCTGGGCTCGGTGCCTGCACCATGAATTCACCGCTCCTGGAGGCCATTTTTTTCCCCTTTTGTTGCCCTTGTTGTTGTAGCCCTGCTGTGGTTATTATTATTGCCATTGTTGATGTTGTTCGTTGTTGGATAGGACAGAGAGAAATGGAGAGAGGAGGGGAAGACAGAGAGGGGGAGAGAAAGATAGACACCTGCAGACCTGCTTCACCGCCTGTGAAGCGACTCCCCTGCAGGTGGGGAGCCGGGGGCTTGAACCGGGATCCTTATGCCGGTCCTTGTGCTTAGCGCCACATGTGCTTAACCCATTGCGCCACCGCCTGACCCCCACACTTTTACTTTTATATATTCCCCCAACTTATGGACCTGTCGACATGTACTCTATCCCTTGGACCCTGGCCTATATCTAGGTTCTGTAACTTTGTTAGGAAATGTGCCTCCCCAAATGGAACTAGGGAGTCCCATGGCCTAGGAAAGGTCTCACCAGAGTGTTGAAGCTGGAGAGTTGACATCTGTCTCTGGACACAGTCTGAAGTGAAATATGCCACGGTGGTATTGTTTGCATTGATTTGGTTGAGGTCAGCAGATGTAATATCAAATGGTATGGGGATCAAGAGAAACACGGAGGAAAATGAGCAAAGCCCCAGAGACTACAGGACTGGGAGAAATCTGGATTTTAAAGAGAATGAGGACGGTTCCTTGCTGTCTTAGGGTTTAAGAAGGGGGGCCAGGAGGTGGTGCACCTGGTTAAACATACTGTGAAAGGGCCTGGGTTCAAACCTCGGGTCCCTACCTACAGGGGGAAAGCTCCACAAGTGGTGAAACAGGCTCGCAGGGTTCCTCTCTGTCTTCTCCTCCTCCCCTCTCAATTTCTCTCTGTCTCTATTCAATAATAAATAAATAAATTTTAAAAAGTTTAATAAGGCAATAGATAATTATTACTGTAACCAAGTTATTTGGGAGTTTAGTTATCATGTAGGGCAATACTTTTTTTTTTTGGAGGGGCGATTTGAGCTAAAGCAATAAAAAACTATATATAAAAGACTGAGGGCAGGGGTAGGTAGCATAATGGTTATGTAAAGAGACTGCCATGTCATGCCTGAGGCTCCCAAGTCCCAGGTTTAGTCCCCTGCACTGTCATAAGCTAGAGCTGAGCAGTGCTCTAGTTTGAGGAAAAAAAAAAAAAGGCCTGTGGAAACATCCAGCAACATCACTGTCAAACAGAAGGCTGTCTTCACACTGGCCAAATACCTCCCTTGGATAGTGTGTTGCTTTGCCATGTGTGTGACCCAGGTTTAATCTCAACCCCCACCATGGCTAAGGAAGCTTCAGCGCTGTGCTCTCCTCTTTGCCTCAGTGCCTCTCTGTCTATATGAAAACAAACAAACAACGCAGGCTGCCTTCAGAGTAGAATTATCATTTGGAAAATGGCATGTCATCAGCCAAGCAGCTAATGAGCAAAAAATAGCTGGTGTGTGAGAGTCCTGGAAAACTATTTATATATTAATATTTATTTATTTATTTATTCATTCCCTTTTGTTGCCCTTGTTTTATTGTTGTAGTTATTGCTGTCGTTGTTGGATAGGACAGAGAGAAATGGATTGAGGAGGGGAAGACGGAGAGGGGGAGAGAAAGATAGACACCTGCAGACTTGCTTCACTGCCTGTGAAGGGACTCCCCTGCAGGTGGGGAGCCCGGGGCTTGAACCGGGATTCTTATGGCGGTCCTTGCGCTTTGCGCCACGTGCGCTTAACCCACAGCGCTACCTACCGCCCAACTCCCCTGAAATACTTTTTTTTGCCTCTAGGGTTATTGCTGGGGCTTGGTGCCTGCACTACGAATTCACTGTTCCTGAAGGCCATTTTTTCCCTTTTGTTGCCGTTATTATTTATCGTTATTATTATTGCTGTTGTTGTTGTTGGATAGGACAGAGAGAAATGGAGAAAGGAGGGGAAGACAGAGAGGAGGAGAGAAAGACACCTGCAGACCTGCTTCACCACTTGTGAAGCGACCCCCAGCAGGTGGGGAGCCGGGGGCTCGAACTGGGATCCTTATGCTGGTACTTGTGCTTTGCACCCCCTGCCCGTAACCCACTTAACCCTCTCAATTTCTGGCTGTCTCTATCCAATAAATAAAGGCAATTAAAAAAATAAGGTAGTGGGGACCGGGCAATAGTGCAGCGGTTAAGCGCACATGGCGCAAAGCAAAAGGACGGGCATAAGGACCCCGGTTCAAGCCCACCCCCCCCCCCAGCTCCAAACTTGGAGGGGTTGTAGCTTTGCAGGCGTTGAAGTAGATATGCAGGTGTCTTATTCAACCCCCTCCCTATCTCTCTCGATTTCTCTCTGTCCTATCCAACAATGACAACATTAGTGACAACAACAATAATAATGACGACAAGGGTAACCACAAGGACAACAAAGTGTGAAAAATGACCTCCAGGAGCAGTGGATTCGTAGTGTAGGCATCAAGCCCCAGAGATAACCCTGGAGGCAAAAAAAAAAAAGGTTGTGCTTATGTTTTGAACATCACCTCTAACACTAAATGCTCATATCAGAGACAGAAAATTAGAGAGGATGAGAGAGGGAGAACTACCCTGGTACTTACCCACCACTACGAATGTGTCCATTGCTCCTGTGGCAAGTGTTTCCTTTTTTTTTTTTTTTTAACCTCCCTCAAAAAAAAATCTCAGAGGTCGGGCGGTGGCGCAGTGGGTTAAGCGCACGTGGCGCAAAGCGCAGGGACCAGCATAAGGATCCTGGTTCAAGCCCCGGGCCCCCCACCTGCAGGGGAGTCGCTTCACAGGTGGTGAAGCAGGTCTGCATGTGTCTATCTTTCTCTCCCCCTCTTTGCCTTCCCCTCCTCTCTCCATTTCTCTGTCATATCCAACAATGAACAACATCAACAATGGTAATAATAATAACCACAACGAGGCTACAACAACAAGGACAACAAAAGGGGGAAAAAATGGCCTCCAGGAGCGGTGGATTCATGGTGCAGGCACCGAGCCCAGCGATAACCCTGGAGGAGAAAAAAAAAATCTCATATACAGAGAGTGAGACAGATAGAAAGGGAGCGACAGAAAAGGATGGATCTATGCCCTACTCTGCCACCCATGGAATGTCCCCTGCTGTTTTACTGCTCCTATGTGGTGCTGGGTTCTCAAACTCAGGGCTTCATACTTGGTAATGTGTGCTCTATACTGGGTCAGCTATCTTCTGGCTCAGGAGTTTACATATGAAGATGGAGTAAGCCTCTTTTGAAATAAGTTGCTTTGTTATTAATGAAGGATGGATGTGATGTGAGGTATGTATGCTACAACTATGGCATATGATTTATTTGTTGATTGGGAGTATTTTGAATTCTCTTATACTAAACCTTTTAGTTTAGCTTAATTTGTAACACATTTGAGCATTATATACCATAGATTATTTTTTTGGTCATCATCATCATTATTTTATTTTATTTTTGCTTCCAGGGTTATTGCTGGGGCTCGGTGCTAGCACTACGAATCCACTGCTCCTGGAGGCTGTTTTTCCCATTTCGTTGCCCTTGGTGTTGCCCTTGTTGTGGTTGTTATTGTTGTTGGATAGGACAGAGAGAAATTGAGAGAGGAAGGGAAGACAGACAGGGAGAGAGAAAGATAGACACTTGCAGACCTGCTTCACCTCTTGTGAAGCAACTCCCCTGCAGGTGGGGAGCCAGGAGCTCAAACTGGGATTCTCAAGCTGGTCCTTGTGCTTTGCACCACATGTGTTTAATCCACTGTGCTACCGTCCAGCCCCCATTATTATTTTTTTGTTGTTGTCACTGGGACTTCACCATTCTAGGCCAACTTTGTCAGACAGAAGACAGAGACAGATATAAAGACACTGTAGCACCAGAGCTTCCTTTAGTTTGGTGGGACTGGACTTGATCCTGGGTGGTACACAACAGGCCAATGCAAGTGAGCCATATCCCATTCACTTATATCTATCCTGACCCAATATCACATTTGTCTTTTTAGAAATCTTTCATTCTAGAAATTTCTATTCTATTCTATTTTTCTTTCATTCTACAGAAATTCTAGAGATGTCATTTTGTTACAGAGTGAAATGCCATAGTATATTGAACACTAAGAGCTGGCAGTTAAATGAGAAAAAAAATATTTTCCCTAGTGAACATGAGTGAATTCATTAAAGAGAATCTTGCTGTTTCTTGATCCTCTGCAGATTACATATTATAAGTTTTTTTTAATATAAACTTTATTTCCTAGATGATCTCTTACTAGGGACCTTCTCATTAACTTTTAAAAAAGAAATCCCCAAACATGACCACCTCTCCACCTCCTTTGAAATCTTTTGTGAGGACAAGGAGAATGATTAACTTTTCCCTTTATGTATGGTGTCATAGTTACCTAAACTTACTTTTAAAAATATAGCTGAGATAAATATGTAATTACTCTCCAGAGCAATTAAAGTAAAAGAATGGACATAATTAGAAATTATGTCTGTCTTTTTGTGGGGTATTATTTAACTGATGATTTTGCTGTGTACATGGATGGAGGTAATAATAAATGGGTCTGATAGTTTCCTTGGAGAAAGTGCTCGAGGTAGTACGTTCACACTTGTAGTCTGATCTGAACTTGACAATGTATTTTATGTTACTTTTGTGTCATGCTTATAGTTCTGCAGTGGGGCAAAAACCCTTGTGTGTACATGCTGTCTGTTTTTTCCTCCCCCAGCTTAGCCAGAAATTTGGGGTTCTAGGAATAGATTGATTTTTCTCAATTCCAACAAGTAAAGAGGGACATTTGAATTTCAGAGTGGCTCCTTCTCTTAGAAAATATTAAGTCGGGAGTCGGGCTGTAGTGCAGTGGGTTAAGCGCAGGTGGCGCAAAGCACAAGGACTGGCATAAGAATGCCGGTTCGAACCCCGGCTCCCCACCTGCAGGGGAGTCGCTTCACAGGCGGTGAAGCAGGTCTGCAGGTGTCTATCTTTCTCTCCCCCTCTGTCTTCCCCTCCTCTCTCCGTTTCTCTCTGTCCTATCCAACAACGACAACAACAATAATAACTACAACAATAAAACAACAAGGGCAACAAAAGGGAATAAATAAAATAAAATAAAATAAAAAAAGAAAATATTAAGTCCTTTTAAAAGAGAAGAAGGTTGAAATTTTGTTGTCAAGTGCTAGCTTGAGCAGAATAGCAGAACTGGGGAGTAATTTACAGTGTAGATACACACAAAACCTCTTTTAAAAAGATGTCACACAAAAGGCTTGCCCATATTTGCATGCCTTTTCATCAAATGTTGCTGAGCAATGTGTTCGCCAGATTTTTGAGCTCATTTCTTTTTCTCAAAACACTAATACTGCTGGGGCATAGCTTACAAGGTTGACCACATGGAGAGTCTGGAGCAGTGCTGTGTTAACCTCCCTTCCTCCCTCCCTCTCTTTCTCTCTAAAATAAAAGAAATGAAGAATGAAAGAATGACTTGGGAGTAGTGGAACTGCACATACCCAAGGTCCTAGATACTAGGAAAAGAAGCTAGCATTATTGTTAAAACAAAAGATATATATATCCATATCCAACTTACACTGCTCAACTCTGGCTCATGGTGGTGCTGGTGATGGAACCTGGAATTTTGAGAGAGTCTAAAATGTCACAGTTCTGGAGCTTCTCTTGGTACCCAGGGCTCTCCTGTGGTGTGAAGATTCAGATATGGGACACAAAACGTCGTACCTGGTGAGCTTTCTCTCGGAGGGCTTTCCACTTACTGCTGGGGTGGAGAAACAACACCACTTCTCAAGGGAGGAGCAAGGCATGTTAGGTCCCGTAGTTTACAGACTGAATGTAAGTGGGCCCTCTCTTCTGCCCTCTTCAGCTCATTTATAGAGTTTTAGTTGATTGCTTTTCACAATGCACTGTGGAAAAAGTCTGAATTTTCATCTGAATTGCATTTTATTATGACTATAGATAGCATCAAACCTGTCATTGGAAGTAAAAAAAAAATCAGTGACCTTAATCATGTTGTTTTACTTTTTAAATTTTTTGTATTTATTTATTTTCCCTTTTGTTGCCCTTGTTGTTTTTTATTGTTGTTGTAGTTATTGTTGTTGTTATTGATGTCGTCATTGTTGGATAGGACAGAGAGAAATGGAGAGAGGAGGGGAAGACAGAGGGGGAGAGAAAGACAGACACCTGCAGACCTGCTTCACCTCTTGTGAAGCAACTCCCCTGCAGGTGGGGAGCTGGGACTCGAACCGGGATCCTTAGGCTGGTCCTTGTGCTTTGCCCCACCTGCGCTTAACCCGCTGCACTACCGCCCGACTCCTGACCTTAATCATGTTTATATTTACAGTGCTACACAATCATCACCATCATCTCTTCTAAATTTTTTTTTGTCACCTCAAATAAAGATCAAAGTTACCCATTTCCTCCACCCCCAGCTCCTGGTAAGCCCTACTTTCTGAGTCTCTTAATGTATCTGCACTAGATATTTCATACATGTGGGATTACAGACTTAACGTTTTATGTCTGGCTTATTTCATATAAGATTCATCTACATTATAATAGCAGAACTTCCTCAGTTTTTTAAAATTTATTTAATAAGGTACTGGGGAATGAACCAAGGGCCTTGTCCATGGGTGATACTACTCAGTAACCTCTTTGGCCCAGTTAAAAAAAAAAAGCTGTGCAATTACAGAGAGGGTAGAGACAGACAGACAGACGGAGGAAGAGGTAGAACAGAGAGGAGAGAAACCAAAGCACTCTACCATACATGGTGCTCCCTTTGGTTTTGCCTGTGGTGCTTCCATGGTGTGCTGGATCAAACCCAGGGCTATGTGCTTTATGCACTCCAATTTCTGGTTATTTACATAATTATTTAAAATATTATATTATTATTATTTTGTTTACCAGAGCACTGCTCAGGCCTGGCTTTTGGTGGAGCTGGGAATTTATTTATTTATTATAGAGAAATCAAGAGATACCACAGTACCAAAGCACAGAATATCTGAATGAGCTATTTTGCAAGCCACCAATTTCTGTTTTTAATCTTGGATCATTATACTAATTTTTTCTTCAAACACTTGTGTGATTTTCAGTACAGCACTGAATTCTTTATTTTTCTCCTTTTTGCATTACACGATCTTAGTAATAGATTTTTGAAAAAAATACTTTTCCCAGTAGGTACTGCTGGAATTGTGACTTTTAGATTTATGTTGTTTAATAGTAATTTATAGTAAGTTAATCTGTCACACAGAATTCATTTTTCATATGATCTGCATAAGAATAGTGATGGTGAATATTAATCAACTTAGAATGCAGATTTGAATGCTAAACTTCAGTTAAGCTTAATTAGATTGTATAAGTCACTTTAGTGGTCTCTGCAGAGAAAGCATGTTTACCTAGATTTTTTTTCTTGGTTCAACTTTTAAATTAATAGGTGTCATTTGTGTGTGTAAAAATTCGAGGTGAAGGCCTGGGAAACAGCACAGTGATTGTTTACCAGCCTTTCATGTCTGAAGTGCCAGAGGTACCAGGTTCATTTTCTTTTAAAAAACTTTTTTTTATGATCTTTATTTATTGGATAGAGACAGTCAGAAATCAAGAGAGAATGGGGGTGATCGAGAGGGAGAGAGACAGAGAGACACCTGCAGTACTGCTTCACCACTTGCAAAACTTTCCCTCTGCCAGTGGGGACCTGGGGCTTGAACTGGGGTCTTTGTGCATGGTAACTTGTGTGCTCAACCAGATGCATCACCACTCGGTCTCCAGGTTCAGTGTCTGGCACCACCGTAAGCCAGAAATGAGTAGTAATTCTCTCCCCCCCACCACATGCATCTTTAAAAAAATATTTATTTATTCCCTTTTGTTGCCCTTGTTTTCTTTATTTTTGTAGTTATTATTGTTGTTGTCATCCTTGGATAGGACAGAGAGAAATGGAGAGAGGAGGGGAAGACACAAATGGGGAGAGAGAGATAGACACCTGCAGACCTGCTTCACCGCTTGTGAAGTGACTCCCCTAAAGTGGGGAGCCAGGCTCGAACTGGGATCCTTACTCCGGTCCTTGTGCTTCGCGCCATGTGCATTTAATTCACTGTGCTCCTGCCCGACTCCCACATGAATCTTTTAAAAGAAGTTGCAGGTAGAGTGGTGCAGAACTGCTGTGCTCATATGAAGTATCCAGGACGATTCACCATTAAAGTTTTATTTATTTGTTTGTTTATTTATCTTGTGTGTGTGTGTGTGTGTGTGTGTATGTAAGAGAGAGAGAGGGAGAGGGAGAGGGAGGGAGAGGGAGAGAGAGAGAGCGAGCAAGCGCCAGCAGGCAGAGCTCTGCTTGATCATATGCTGTTATGATGTGGTCTTGCCAGGGATCAAATTCCACCACTCTTGGCACATTGTCATTCTTTTAATTTCAATTAGAGAAAGGCAGATGGAGAGGGAGAGGGAGAAAAAACAGTGCTTTTCTAACATCATTGTGTTGTGGTGTTCAGGCATGGGAATCTTAGAAAATATCTGTGTTAACTGTTCCGAGGATCTATTAGTTTTATTGTTCCTTTTGGATGTTATATTTATTAGAATAATGTGAAATATATCTAGACCTAAAGTCAGTCTTCAGTTAGGACAGTATTTTGTTTTCATTGCCACCAGTTTTATTGCCAGGACTTGCTGCCTGCAAGACGAACCCATCACTCCTGTTAGCTGTCTTTCTCCTCTTCTCTTCCCCCTACCTCCTCTCCTTTCCTCCTTTCTTCTTCCTTCTTCTTTCTGTCTTCCTTCCTTTCCTTTTCCTTCTTTTCCTGTTCCCTGCCCTCTCCTCCCCCCATTAACTAAGACAGAGAGAAATTGAGAGGGTAGGGGAAGATAGAAAAGGAGAGAGAGGGAGTAGTGCAGCGGGTTAAGCGCACGTGGCGCAAAGCACAAGAACCTGCATAAGGATCCCGGTTCGAGCCCCCAGCTCCCCACCTGCAGGGGAGTCACTTCACAGGCAGTGAAGCGGGTCTACAGGTGTCTATCTTTCTCTCCCCCCCCTTTCCCTCTTCTCTCCATTTCTCTCCGTCCTAGTCAACGACAACATCAATAACAACAATAACTACAACAACAATAAAAAACCAAGGGCAGCAAAAGGGAAAATAAATAAATATAAATAAAATATAAAAAAAATAAAGAAGAAAGAAAAGGAGAGAGAAAGACAGAGCAGGGTTAGAACCTGGGTCCTCAAGCCTGATGATGTGTGCGTTTAACTGGATGTGCCACCACTTGGACCCCAGGAAAGTATTTTATAATGAATGCTGTGCTTCTTATGGGGATTGTTCAATGCTGATGTCAAAAACGTGTTGTGTTTTACCGAGCAGGTGTGATTTACCTGATCCAGACGAACACTTCTATCTTTTTATGTGTATATGTTTATGAAAATATTATGTGTTTTATCTACATATATATTATATGGATAAACTATAAAATGTTTCAGAATGATGAAAGTGAGAACTCTTGGTATGAGAGCACACATGAATCTCTCAGGTCTTTTCTTGGTAAACTTGTACTACACCTTAACTTGTGTGGAGGAGAGAGGGATTCCTTTTTTGCCTGGATTGTCCTTTGTGTCCCACATGACTGAGTTGACATACTTGATTCTTATCTAGGATTTCTTTAAATTTATTCAACAGTTCTTAAAGCTTTTCCATACATTTTGTCCAGGGACAATCTTTTAAAATGTTTTTATTTTATCTGGAAACAGAAAAGACCTAGAATTGCCGAAAGAATCTTGAGAAAAAAAGAACAGAACCGGAGGCATCACACTCCCAGATCTCAAATTCCATTATAGAGCCATTGTCATCAAATCTGCTTGGTACTGGAACATGAATAGACACACTGACCAGTGGAATAGAACTGAGAGCCCAGAAGTGAGCCCCCACACCTATGGACATCTAATCTTTGACAAAGGGGCTCAGACTATTACATGGGGAAAGCAGAGTCTCTTCAACAAATGGTGTTGGAAACAATGGGTTGAAACATGCAGAAGAATGAAACTGAGTCACTGTATTTCACCAAATAGAAAAGTAAATTCCAAGTGGATCAAGGACTTGGATGTTAGACCACAAACTATCAGATACTTAGAAGAAAATATTGGCAGACCTCTATTCCGCATAAATTTTAAAGACATCTTCAATGAAACGAATCCAATTACAAAGAAGACTAAGGCAAGTATGAACCTATGGGACTACATTAAATTAAAAAGCTTCTTCACAGCAAAAGAAACCACTACCCAAACCAAGAGACCCCTTACAGAATGGGAGAAGATCTTTCCATGCCATTCATCAGACAAGAGTTTAATAACCAACATATAGAAAGAGCTTGCCAAACTCAACCACAAGACAACAAATAACCCCATCCAAAAATGGGGGGAAGACATAGACAGAATATTCACCACAGAAGAGATCCAGAAGGCTGAGAAACACATGACAATATGCTCCAAGTCTCTGATTGTCAGAGAAATGCAAATAAAGACAACAACGAGATACTACTTCACTCCTGTGAGAATGTCATACGTCAGAAAAGGTAACAGCAGCAAATGCTGGAGAGGGTATGGGGTCAAAGGAACCCTCCTACACTGCTGGTGGGAATGTCAATTGGTCCAACCTCTGTGGAGAACAGTCTGGAGAACTCTCAGAGGGCTAGAAATGGACCTACCTTATGACCCTGCAATTCCTCTCCTGGGGATATATCCTAAGGAACCCAACGCATCCATCCAAAAAGATCTCAACATATGTGTACACATATGTTCTTGGCAGCACAGTTTGTAATAGCCAAAACTTGGAAGCAACCCAGGTGTCCAACACCAGATGAGTGGCTGAGCAAGTTGTGGTATATATACACAATGGAATACTACATTTTTTACAGCTGTAAAAATAATGGTGACTTAACTGTTTTCAGCCGATCTTGGATGGACCTTGAAAAATTCATGTTAAGTGAAATAAGTCAGAAACAGAAGGATGAATATGGGATGATCTCACTCTCAGGCCGAAGTTCAAAAACAAGATCAGGAAAAAAAAAACACACAAGTAGAACCTGAAATGAAATTGGTATATCACACCAAAGTAAAAGACTCTGGGGTGGGGGTGGGTGGGTGGGGAGAATACCAGTCCAACAAGGATCACAGAGGACCTAGTGGGGGTTGTATTGTTATATGGGAAACTGGGGAATGTTATGCATGTACAAACTATTGTATTTACTGTTGAATGTAAAACATTAATTCCCCAATAAAGAAATAAAAATTAAAAAAATTTGATTTACAAAATTATAAGATAACAGTGGTATAATTCCACACCATTCCCACCACTAGAGAGTTCTGTATCCCCATTCCCACCATTGAAAACTGTAGTAGTTCTCCCAAAATCTCAGCTATGGGTTGACTGTTATTTCTATAACTATCTATTTATATTTATATATATTTGCCCATTTCACCCCCCCCCCCCATGGCCCTACCTTCTCTTCCTTTCTAAGTCACACCTAGTACTTCCAAGTATCTTTCCTTTTCTCTCTCTCACTCTCTCTCTCCAGGTCCTGATGAAATTGGAGTTCAGAATCATCTTCCCTTAACACTTAGCCCTCTGGGAGTATGGATCATAATTCTTTATGGGGTGTAGAAGGTTGAAGGTCTGGCTTCTGTAATTGCTCCTCTGCTGGACATGTATGTTGGCAAGTTGATTAATATCACCAGCTTGTTTCTGCCTTTTCTTAGTGGGGTAGGGCTCTGGAGAGGTGAGATTCCTGAATACATTGGTGAGGTCATCTGCCCAAGGACAATCTTTAAATGCTATCTAAAAAATTATTTCTTTAGAATTGTTGATTTTTCTTTAATATGTTGAATATGTTCTCAAGGTAGTTTCATTTGCCAATAACTTCTTGATACCATAGCCCTGTTTCTCTCAAAAGGCAACAAACTGTTTTTCTTTCTTTTTAAAAAAATATTTATTTACTTATTTCCTTTTTGTTGCCCTTGTTTTTATTATTGTTGTAGTTATTATTGTTGTTGTTTTTGATGTCGTCGTTGTTGGACAGAACAGAGAGAAATGGAGAGAGGAGGGGAAGACAGAGAGGGGAGAGAAAGATAGACACCTGCAGACCTGCTTCACTGCCTGTGAAGCGACTCCCCTGCAGGTGGGGAGCTGGGGGCTAGAACCGGGATCCTCATGCCGGTCTTTGAGCTTTGCGCCACGTGCGCTTAACCCACTGCACTACCGCCCGACTCCCAACAAACTTGTTTTTCATCTCGTATAGTTATTTCTTTCTGACTACTCTTGGGTAGGAAGGAACTGGTGTTTGATGGATAAACAATAAAACGAATTTCCAATTTAGCAGGTACGAGGAGACATTTCTGTGTTGCACCATTAAATAATCTTCCTCCCTTTCCATCCACAAATAGAAGTTATAGGGAGTTATTCTTTAATCACTTCATGTTCAGTATTTACAATATGGTATTTAATTTGTTTTCTTCCCCTTCAGAAAAGCGGATTTATTCAGAGCTGGGGCGCCACCTTCCACATGGTGGCCAGCAAGTTGCTCAGTTCCTTCTGCTTCCTCTTGGCGTGGGGATGTGGGTCCTCACCCGCTTCTTGATGAACTTGAAAGCCTGTTTGACCTTGGATACCTTGAACAGCTCCATGGGGCGGTGCTCGGAGGGGGATGAAGTCTCACACACCCCAGATCATGTCCCACAAGACCATAGTGTGCTTGGTGAAGCGCCTGCGGTGACATCTGTGCCTTGGCTTGCTGATGTTCTTGGTGACTTTGTGGCCCTTTGTGGCTCTGCTTGGACCACCGAGGTGGAAGGAAAGGATATTTAATTATATTTTCCTTTCATTTATTTATTTATTTATTTATTTATTTATTTATTTATTTATTTTTGATTTAATAATGATTGACACGACCTTAGGAGAAGAGGGGTACAATTCCACACATTCCCACCACCAGAGCTCTACATGCCATCCCCTCCATTGGAAGCTTTCCTATTCTTTTTTTTTTTTCTTTTGGTGGAGAATATCTTTATTACATTGTCAGCTGATTCAAATACATTGACATCAGCTGAGGATAGGACCGAGAGAAATGGAGAGAGGAGGGGAATACAGAGAGGGAGAGAGAAAGATAGACACCTGCAGACCTGCTTCACCTCTTGTGAAGCGACTCCCCTGCAGGTGGGGAGTTGGGGGCTCGAACCAGGATCCTTACGCTGGGCCTTGTGCTTTGTGCTACCTGCACTTAACCTGCTGTGCTACTGCCTGACTCCTGCTTTCCTAATCTTTATCCCTCTGGGAGCATGAACCCAGGATCTTTTATATTATTAATATTTAAGTTATTTATAAAATAAATAATAGAAAACATCAGCAAAGCCATAGGATAAGAGGGGTAAAATTTTATACATTTCCCACCACCAGGGTTCCATACCCCACCCCCTCCACTGGAAGCTTTCCTATTCTTTATCTCTCTGGGAGTATGGACCTAGGATCATTATGGAGTGTAGAAGGTGGAAGGTCTGGCTTCTGTAATTGCTTCTTCACTGAACATGGGCATTGGCAGGTCGATCTATATGCCTAGCCTGTCTCTCTCTTTCCCTAGTGGGGCAGGGCTCTGGAGAGGTGGGGTTCCAGGACACATTGGTGAGGTCATCTGCCCAGGGAAATCAGGTTGGTGTCATGGTAGCATCTGTAACTTGGTGGCTGAAAAAGCATTAAGATATAAATCAGAACAAATTAATAATCTAGGGCCTAAAGGTAAGAATATAGCAGATGAGATTTGGGGTCTCCTTTTAGGAAAAAGCTAGTAGGTCTATTTTAGTTATATTCCAAGGGGCCCATGACTTTACTAATTTTTGCCTGAGCCTGACAGCTACCATCAGGTGGGCTAAAGGTATTGTCTGGGAGAGATGGTGTCAGAGAAGGATATTTACATACTCTTTTCAAGTTTTTATTCATAAAATGGAAACACTGACAAGACCATAGGATAAGAGTGGTACAATTACACGTAATTTCCACCACCAGAGTTCTTCTGTATCCCATCTCCTTCCGTGATAGCTTTCCTATTCTTTAACCTTCTGGGAGTATGGACCCGGGGTCATTATGGGGTGCAGAAGGTGGAAGGTCTGGCTTCTGTAATTGCTTCCTCGCTGAACATGTGTGTTGACAGGTCAATCCATACCCCCAGCCTGCCCCTCTCTTTCCCTAGAGGGACAGAGCTCTGGGGAAGCAGGGCTCCAGGACACATTGGTGGAATCGTCTGCCTGGATATTTAATTTTTTGAAAAACATTTATTTATTTATTCTCTTTGTTGCCCTTGTTTTTTATTGTTGTAGTTATTATTGTTACTGTTGTTGTTGTCATTGTTGGGTAGGACAGAGAGAAATGGAGAGAGGAGGGGAAGACAGAAGGGGGAGAGAAAGATAGACACCTGCAGACCTGCTTCACCACTTGTGAAACGACTCCCCTGCAGGTGGAGAGCCAGGGGCTTTAACCGGGACTCTTACACTGGTCCTTGCGCTTTGCACCAGGATATTTAATTCTTAAGGTTATTGGCCTTATAGGAGTATTAATAGTTTGTGAATAAAAAGAATCCACTTAAATTAGAATTAGTAAATTTACTAATGTGTCCATATGAAAATAACCACTGTTAACTAAATAAACCATTCTTTTGGGAATATAACTGTTATAATTTTATCAGTAGTTTTTATTCAGTCTTTGCCTAGTCAATTTTATGCCTGGCTGAGTACTGTTTAATGATTAAGAGCAGGAAGCCTGAAATCAGACTGATGGCGTTTGAGTATAAGTTGTGCTGTTTACAATTTAACTTTGGCAGCGTTGTATTTTTTTCTAGACTTAGTTTTCTCATTTATAAAATGGAGCTAAATTTGGAATCTACACCATAGGATTATTATGAAGACTAAATGAGTTACTTCACACAGTTTTTGGTGTGTGACTATTCTGATAGCTATTGCCAATAGTCAACCTGCTGTAGTGAAGTTAGTAAACATAAGTTGATCATCTTAGCACTGGAGTTGGAAGTAAAGGTTTTTTTATACATGATTTGAGAAATCTCTGAATGGGTTCCTTTAACCTGTACATGATGGGTCACTCTTATCAGATAATTAGAAAGATATTACAAAATTAAAAACTGACACTATCCTATATCCCCCCCCCAATTTTTAGTGGAGTTTAGGAATGCTAAAATTTTATTAAAAAATGTTACTTTCTTAAAATCCAGTCAATATCCTTTTATATAACATAAGTTTTAATTTGTAGTATTTTTTCAGTGCTTGCCATATATATAATATATTTATTTGTTTTACTGAATCACACAAGATCAATAGAAAACATGGAAAAGGGACCGTGTATTAAAGTTCCTTAAGGCTTTACAATTTTTTATTTTTAGTTTTTTTAAGCCATTTTAAAGTTGTGATTAATAGTGGTTTGCAAGACTATAAGATTATAGGGTACAATTCCACACTGTACCCACCACCAAAGTTCTGTGCCTTAAGATATTATTCTCTTTTCCTCCCTCTTCTTTCATTCCTACCTTCCCTCCCTTTATCCCTCCTTCTCTCCTTCCCTTCTTCCCTGTCTCATTCCCCATCTCCGTCCTCCCCTTCTCTCTCAGATCACTGTTCAGCTCCTACTTGTGGTGGTACAGGGGATTGAACTTGGGACCTCTCAGAGCCTCTGGCATAACAATTATTTGTCATAACCTTTATAATGTCTCTCCTGCCCATGGTTTCAAAGGATAACTAGAACCCAAGTTCAAGTCTCCAATTTACACACGCAATGGGAGAAGTATCACAAGCAGTAAAGAAATATTGCAGTTGTTCTCCCCTGCCCCCCCCCTCGCCCCGCCCCATGCTCTATTAAAAACTAGCCTCTTGGAACCATGTAGTTGTGCAAATACCAAGAGACCCATAGATAACCCTGGTAGTAAGTTAGTAATAGCAACAGCAGCAAAATAGATATTCAATGCAGTTTTATTTTCATTAGAAAGTATGAGATAAGAAACTAAAAGTATGCCAGTTAGGTCTGTGAAATAAGATAGTTCTGTGTTCTTAGATTGGTGTGGAAAACGTAAAACGTATCAACATTTGGAATCTGAGAGGTGGCTGTTGGAACTACCCAGAGGATTGTAGTTCTTCTTCTTCATTTTTTTTTTTAACTGGGTAAGTTTGAGATTCTGAGAGATTTGAGATGATCTGATGGTGAGAAGTCTAGGATCATGAACTTTTCTGTAGTTTCAGAACTATATTTGGGGGCAGCAACAATAGAGAAGGGATAGTTGCTTATATTGACATTTTATTTATTTATTTATTATTGGATAGAGACAGAGAGAAATTGAGAGGGGAGGGGAGGGAGAGATAGAGAGGGGAAGAGACAGAGAGACACCTACAGTCCTGCCTCACTACTGGTGAAGTTTTCCCCCTGCAGGTGGGGACCAGAGGCTTGAACCTGGGTCCTTGCACACTGTAATGTGTGCACTTAACCAGGTGCGCCACCACCTGGCTTGACATTTCTTAATGACTGTTTGTGTTGGGATTAGGGTGGGGAGAGGTCAAGATTTTGTGATAATCTCATGAATTTCTTCTTGCCGCCGGTATATCAATACTCTTGTGCAGTCAGAAAGCTGGTGTTGGAGATTTCCCTGTGTGGTAAAATATTGGTAGAACAAAACAAGAAAATATAGATGCTTTTATTTTGTGAGCCACCTGTTTTACTAGAGACTTGGAATACAGAACATCACTCCTGTGTATCACAGTATCCCTTTCCACATTTTGAATTTACGTTTTCTTTCTATGTATGTATGTATGTATGTATGTATGTATGTATGTATCTATCTATCTATCTATCTGTCTATCTATCTATCTGACTCCAGGGTTATCGCTGGCGCTCAGTTCTGGCAGTATGAATCCACTGCTCCTGGTGATCATTTTTTTGGATAGGACAGAGAGAAATTGAGAGATGAGGGGGAGATAGAGAAGGAAAGACAAAGAGAGACATCTGCAGACCTGCTTCGCTGCTTGTGAAAGGTCCTTCGTGTAGGTGGGGAGCCAGGGATGAATATTAAATAGATAGGTATATTAAGTTTTACCTTGTGGGTTTGTTGTGAAGATTTAATAAGCTGGTGTGTGCTATGTGCTTTGAATAGTTCTCGACACATAGCACTGCATACTGTGCGTGCAACAGAGACTTGTGATAATTGCAAACAGGCAGTATCAGGAAGGGAATATTAAATTATAAAGATATAGTGCAGAAATAAAAGAGAGGGAAAGGGGAGGTAGAAAGGGAAAGAGAAAGAGAAAGTGAGACACATCCAGCATCACTTCACCGCTCATGAAGCTTTTCCCCTACAGGGGACCAGAATTTGAGTCCAGGTCCTTGGGCATTGTAACTCATGTGCACTCAGCTAGGTGCGCCACCATCCAGCCCATATTTTTATTTTTTAGCAAGCCTTTACCAGAACTCTAAATAGATTATAATGGATAAAATTACTTATATTTCTTTTTTTTACTCCTTTTGGCAAGAAAAACTATGGTTAGCAGTAAACACTTCTATAGCTCTTGACATATGCCAAGCAGAGTGCTTATATATTTGCAAGAATTATTATCATCTAAATTCTAAACAAACCCATGATGTTGTTACTGTTGTTATCTCTGTCTTTAGAAGGAAATGAGAGGGGACCAGTGGTGTGGAACACCTGGTTGAGCACAGATGTTACAATGCCCAAGGAGCGGGTTTGAAGCCTCAGCCCCCACCTGTAGGGGAAAGCTTTGCGAGTGATGAAGCAGGTCTCTAGGTGTCCCTCTGTCTTTCTCCGTCTATATCTCCCCATACCCTCTTGATTTCTGGCTGTCTCTATCTAAAAAAAATAAATAAATAAAGATATTAAATAAAAAAAAAAAGAAGGAAACGAGAAAGACTGAGTAATTAAGAATGTCACAGTTTATAGCCACACTTAAGTTATCTAACTCCAGAATTCATTCTGGGTAACATTAAATAATGAAATGGGGAAATAAAAGATACCACTGAAGAGAAACCTCTATCATCTAAGTCTCTAATCAGTCTCAGGTTAATTATGCTGAGAAACATATTCTGGTTGACACTAGGATTTTTTTTAATGGTTAGCACAGGGATGAGTGTTTTGGTTTATTTTAAAAAATGAATTAGTGTCTAAAACAGGGCTATTCATGGTACTCTCTGTAAAGATAGAAATATGTATTTGTTCTTTTCAGTACTATAGCTAGCCACTAGTCACACGCCATTATGAATCTTGAAATGTGACTGCTATGATTTAGGAGGCTAAATTAAAATTTTTATCACATTTCAATTACTTTAAATACAAATAGTCATATATGACTAGTATTAGACAGCAGAACTCTAGGCAGATAAAGCAGCTGCAAAGAGAAAGTGTGTGCAGAGTTCTTATTTTTTTAAAAAAAAATATATATATTTTTTGCCTCCAAGGTTATTGCTGGGCTCGGTGCCTGCACCATGAATCCACTGCTCCTGGAGGCCATTTTTTCCCCCTTTTGTTGCCCTTGTTGTAGCCTCGTTGTGGTCATTATTATTGCCATTGTTGATGTCGTTCGTTGTTGGATAGGACAGAGAGAAATGGAGAGAGGAGGGGAAGACAGAGAGGGGAAGAGAAAGATAGACACCTGCAGACCTGCTCCACCATCTGTGAAGCGACTCCCCTGCAGGTGGGGAGCCGGGATCCTTATGCCGGTCCCTGCGCTTTGTGCCACATGAGCTTAACCTACTACACCACCGCCCGACCCCTTAAAAAGATTTCTTTATATTATTTTATTTATTTATTCATTTATTGAATAGAGACAGAGAGAAACTGAAATGGAAGGAAGAAATAAAAAGGGAAGGAGAGAGAGAGAGACACCTACAGACCTGCCTCACCACTTGTGAAGCTTTCTCCCTGCAGGTGGGCACTGGGGGCTTGAACCAGGGTCCTTGCTCATTGTAACATGTGTTTGCAACTGAGTGTACCACCACCCAGCCTTTGTGTAGTTATTCTAAATGCTGTGATTCACTTGTCTTTACTGTCCCTAGGACTTGCAAAACTCCCTGCTCTTGCATTTGAACAGGAATGAGTCTGCTGTAAGATACAGAATTAGTAGAGGTAATTGGGCTTCTGCTTTTCTTTTCGAAAACAGAGACCTCAGAGCCCTGTCTTCCAAAGTGTCCTCTGTCTTTGAGGTGGAGGCCTGTGTAAAATTCTCTGGTGAGCTCACAGGTCATCAGTTTCACTGTTTCTGGTACTGTTGAATTGGCTCAAGGTACCTTTAATTATTGCAGCATATGTTCCAATTTTCAGGCTGGAGGAATAGTCCCTTCAGTCTGAAGTCAGCACAGATGGGATCTTGAGCTGAGACCTCAACAGGAAAGAACCAAACTGCTAACCCTGCACAGCTGCCGCAGTGCTGCTGACCACCACAGCTGTGGATGCTACCGTGTGTGGAAAACTTTTATAAGAAGAAGCAAAAAAAAAAAAAAAAAATAATAATAAAATCCATTTATTGCTGTTGTGATTTGAATTCAGGATCTATCCATGAAGGGCAGCATATGTTGGCTTTATTTGTTTATTTTAAAAAGATAGCAGCGTTAGAATAGCAGTGGGTTTGTGTTTGCTGTGCTCATGGATGTATAGGGTTGTACACCCCCTAATTCAGGTGCACATCAGAACTTGAATAAAGTGGAAATCTTGACATTGAAGAGGGTATCTGAGACATTTCTGTGCTTTTTAAAAATCACAAATGTATGCCGTCATAAATGTATTTCTTTCTTTTGAGCTATGTGAGCAAGGACAACAGTACTGTTAAAAATATAGCCTTACAGATTAAAAAAAAATTGTGGACTTACTTATTTGCACGTATACAAGGCATGCATTCTGCTACTAAGTCACCTCTCCAACTAGGATTTGTAAAATTTCACATTATGTCTTTATCTGTGTTACTGCAATACTTATAGTCCACTTATTTTTACTACTACATAGTATTCTGCTCTTTAGAATATACCACACCTACTCATTCTCTTGTAAGAACTCCTTGGGTTGTTTCCTCCTTAAATTTTCTTCCTATGTCTCCTATTGCAATATTGTCTGAAGGTAGCAAGATTTCATTTTTTTTAGGAGAAACCAGCAGGAAGAGAGACCAGGAATATAGAATAAACTGGATTGTTGGAAAAGTTATGATGCATTTTTTGCATAGAAAAACATAGAAAAAAATATACCATGCCTTTTCTGACAGCCCAATATATAAAATAAGAAAGAGAGAAAGGAACGGACATTATTTTCTTAGTGCTTGACCTATACCACACACACCATTTTATTTAATTCTGACAACAGTCACGAGAGGCCCTTTGTATTATTCTTAATAAATTTTGATAAGGCATAATTGACATGTAACGTTACATTGGTTTAAGCTGTATAACTGTGATTCAACATTTGTGATGCCATTTGCTACTATACAAAGTTAATTTTTAGGATTTGCTTTCTTTTTTTCTTTTCTTTTTTAATATATTTTTTTGTTTGATTTTATTTTTTTCATTTTTTTTTCTGCCTCCAGGGTCACTGCTGTGGCTTGGTGCCTGCACCTTGAATCCACTGCTCTTTTTTCCCTTTTTGTTGGCTATTTTTCCCCTTTTTGTTGCCCTTGTTGTTTATTGTTGTTGTTGTTATTGATGTCGTTGTTGGATAGGACAGAGAGAAATAGAGAGAGAAGAGAAAGAGAGACACCTGCAGACCTGCTTCACCACTTATGAAGTGACCCTCCTGCAGGTGGGGAGCTAGGGGCCCAACTGGGATCCCTACACCGGTCCTTGCACTTCGTGCCTTGTGCACTTAGTGCCATGTGCACTTAACCTGCTGCGCTACCACACGACCCCCAGGGTTTTCTTTCTTGGTTACTCCAATACTATTCCCACATCTTGACTTAGGCTATGATTTATCTAACTGGCACTGTAGTCCTTAGTCCTCTAGTAATTTACCTTTGTCAGTATGATCCCAGTGTGATCCGGGGATCACATTTAGCCTTAAGCAGAATCAGTTGATTCTGATTTGTCATATGAGCTTTTTTTTTTTTTTTTTGATAGTAATCCTTTATGAAAACTAGAATAAAAGTGCCATCCTGGAAAAACAGAGAACCACTTTTCTCTTTTAGTCTGTAGTACTTTTTAATTACTAATAGAACAATTCATAATAGAATGTAAATATATGTTTAGACTTTATTTCCATGGTTTAAGGTTGCCAACTACTGTGAACTCTGGCTCTTTTAAAAGTATTATTATTTACTTTAATGAGAAAGAAATAGAGATAGAAAGGCAGAATGAAAGACCACAGTACTGCTTAGCTCTAGTTTATGATGGTACTGGGGATTGAACCTGGGGCCTTGGGGCTTCAGGTATGAGGGTCTTTTGCAGTACCTTGGTGCTGTCTCCCTATCCCAAACCCAGAGCTCTTACAACCCAAGTAAAGTTAACTAAAGAAAAATCTCTTGGTAAGCAAAGGGTAGAAATTGACATTGCTGTAATAGTAGGTGACTTATTTTTGCTCAGTGTTTTATTATTTATTTATTGTTTTCATAACATTTCCCAGTTTTCCACATAACTGTACAACCCCCACTAGGTCTTCTGCCATCCTGTTCCAGGACTCATGTTTTATTTAGGTATTTAGCAATACCACTTGAATTTCTAATTAAAGTTATACCTCTACTTCAATTGTTTATGAAGACTCATAGATTTATTCATCAGATTAGCTTGATGAGGATTTGCAAGGTAAGCTTTATTGCTTCACACAGTGACTTCTGACTCTTTGTTTGACTGCGAAAGGAGCTCTGATTCATAAGAACATTACAAATAGCTCAATGTTCATTGGAGTATATTGAGTGGGGAATGAAATGCAGCAGTCTATTACAGATACTCTGTCTCTATTAACCTCTCTCACCCTTCCATTTAGTTTGATGGATAGAGGTATTTGTGCCCTGAAATCACAGAGGTAACATGTACTCAGATGTGAGATCATCTTAAGATGGTGTTCTTAATTATTTTAGCAGTTCAACTCTCAGCTTAAAGGACTTTGAACTGTTTTGGTTTACATGTTTTTATGTTTTTTTTTTAAAGAAAAATGGAAAACAGATAATCAGCAAATCTGATCTTTAATGCACTCATTAGGATGAATAAACATTAGTATTTGATACTTACTGTTATCTAGATGTTGAATTGCTGTTCCCATGACTGCAATACAAATATTGCAATTTGTGTGTGTGTGTATGTTCGCACAATTTTTTAGGAAAAAGAAAGGTTGAATTTAGGATGTACGATGTAGACAGTTTACTCTTATTCTAACCTAGAATGCATCATCATCATCCTCTTTAAAGAACATTTGAGGGAGTCGGGCCGTAGCATAGCGGGTTAAGCGCAGGTGGCGCAAAGTGCAGGGACCAGTATTAAGTAAGGATCTGGGTTCGAGCCCCTGGCTCCCCACCTGCAGGGGAGTCGCTTCACAGGCTGTGAAGCAGGTCTGCAGGTGTCTCTCTTTCTCTCCCCCCTCTGTCTTCCCCTCCTCTCTCCATTTCACTCTGTCCTGTCTAACAACAATGACATCAATAACAACAAGAATAATAACTACAACAATAAAAAACAATAAGGGCAATAAAAGGAAATAAATATTTTAAAAAAGAACATTTGAGTTGCTAATCTTTGACAATGTTTTCTGGGATGTTTTGAAATTTTATTATGATTAGTTCATTTCTTATTTTTAGAGTTTCATATAAGCCATTTTATTTTAATGACTTTTTGGTTACCTTGCAACATTCTTTCCATCTTTCTCTTGCTCTTTCTCTTTGTTTTGTTTTTTAATAGAGACAGAGAGAAGCTGAGAAACAAGGAGGAGATAGGGAGAGAGACACCTGCAGGACTGCTTCACCATTTTTGAAGCTTTCTCACTACAGGTAGGGACTGGGTGCTTGAATCTGGGTCCTTGAGCATAGTAATGAGGGCACTCAACCCTATCCACCAATGCCTGGCCCCCATGCCTTTAGCTTTAAAAGAAAGCTTTGATTGAAAAATAACCATTGAATTAATCTAAAGAAATAGAATTTAATATACTGTGATGAAGCTAGACACATTTACATGGCCCCAAACTCATTTACAAAATTTAATATTGTGGGGACTGGAGAGATAGCTCATGTACAGCCTAGGTTTGAGCCTGAATTTGTGTGCTGTTGCTCTCTCATCTGTATTTTCTTTTTCTCCCTCAGTGAAAAAAATGGCTTAGACTGGTAAGATCATATGTATGTTAAGCCCAACTCTGCTGAGAGGAAGAGGGAGAAGGAGAGAGAGAGGGAGAGAGACCCACCATGCTTATGTGAGGCCTTGGGTTCAATCTCCTACACTATTATACACATGAAAAGGGCAGTATATAATCATTTTAAATGGTAGAATGGTGCTCTGATCTCTTATTCTTTCTTATACAAACATTACTAGTTTATTGAGTATGATCATATTCTTTTGATCTAAACAGTTTAGACTTTGTGAGACTTATAAATTTGAAGAGCTTCTGGAAAAGACAATAGCAAAGATAATTTCTTCCCACATGAATGTTTATGTTACTTTCCACAACTGTCTTGTTTTTAAATGAAAACTTAAAAATAAATATATATATTTATTTCTTTTTGTTGCCCTTGTTGTTTTATTGTTGTAGTTCTTATTGATGCTCTTGTTGTTGGGTAGGACAGAGAGAAATGGAGAGAGGAGAGCAAGACAGAGAGGAGGGGAAGAGAAAGATAGACACCTGCAGACCTGCTTCACCGCTTTTGAAGCAACTCCCTGCAGGTGGGGAGCTGGGGACACCAACCTTGCGCTTTGCACCACCTGCGCTTAAACTGCTGTGCTACTGCCCGACTCCCTAAAACTTTTTGTTTTTGTTGTTTTTACTGGGACCTGACCATTCTGGGGTGACTTTTTGAGAAGATAGATAGATAGGGACTGAACATGGCACAGAAGCTTTCTCTAATGTAGTATGGGCTTGCTCAAACCTGGGCAAGCTCATGTCATATCAAATTAAGCATATTATCCAGATGAGCTATTTTTCCCAGCCCAACTGTTTTGTTTGATTATTTAATCTTTTTTTAATATTTTTTAAATATTTATTTTATTTATTCCCTTTTGTTGCCCTTGTTGTTTTATTGTTGTAGTTATTATTGTTGTTGTCGTTGTTGGATAGGACAGAGAGAAATGGAGAGAGGAGGGGAAGACAGAGAGGAGGAGAGAAAGATAGACACCTGCAGACCTGCTTCACCGCCTGTGAAGCGACTCCCCTGCAGGTGGGGAGCCGGGGTTCGAGATTATTATTTTTTTAAATAATTTATTTCTTTATTGGGGAATTAATGCTTTACATTCAACAGTAAATACAATAGTTTGTACATGCATAACATTCCCCAGATTCCCATTTAACAATACAACCCCCACTATTTCATTCATCATTTTTCATGGACCTGTATTCTCCCCACCCACCCACCCCAGAGTCTTTTACTTTGGTGTAATACTCCAATTCCATTTCAGGTTCGACTTGTGTTTTCTTTTCTAATCTTGTTTTTCAACTTCGGCCTGAGAGTGAGATCATCCCATATTCATCCTTCTGTTTCTGACTTATTTCACTCAACATGAATTTTTCAAGGTCCATCCAAGATCGGCTGAAAACGGTGAAGTCACCATTTTTTACAGCTGAGTAGTATTCCATTGTGTATATATACCACAACTTGCTCAGCCACTCATCTGTTGTTGGACACCTGAGTTGCTTCCAGGTTTTGGCTATTACAAATTGTGCTACCAAGAACATATGTGTACACAGATCTTTTTGGATTGATGTGTTGGGTTCCTTTAGGATCTATCCCCAGGAGGGGAATTGCAGGGTCATAGGGTAGGTCCATTTCTAGCCTTCTGAGAGTTCTCCAGACTGTTCTCCACAGAGATGGACCAACTGACATTCCCACCAGCAGTGTAGGAGGGTTCCTTTGACCCCACACCCTCTCCAGCATTTGCTGCTGTTACCTTTTCTGATGTATGAGATTCTCACAGGAGTGAAGTGATATCTCATTATTGTCTTGATTTGCATTTCTCTGACAATCAGAGACTTGGAGCATTTTTTCATGTGTTTCTCGGCCTGTGTTTCTAGCCTGACACATTACTGTATTGCCTGATGATTTCCAAAAGCTTCTTGCTAGATTCCTTAGGTTTTTCCATGTATACTGTCGTGTCATCTGCAAATAAGGAGAGTTTGACTTCTTCTCTTCCAATCTGTATTCCTTTAATTCCTTGCTCCTGCCTGATTGCTATGGCAAGACCTTCCAACACTATGTTGAATAGTAATGGTGATAGTGGGCAGCCCTGTCTAGTACCTGATCTGAGGGGAAATGCTTCCAGTTTTTCACCATTGAGTATGATGTTGGCTGTAGGTTTGCTATATATAGACTCCACTATCTTCAGGAATTTTCCATCTATTCCCATTTTTTGTAGTGTTTTGATCATAAAGGGATGTTGTATTTTGTCAAAGGCTTTCTCTGCATCTATTGATATGACCATGTGGTTTTTGGTCTTGTTTTTGTTGATGTGGTGGATCACATTGATTGATTTACGTATATTAAACCAACCTTGCATGCCTGGGATAAACCCCACTTGGTCATGATGAACAATCTTTTTGATATACTGCTGTATCCGGTTGGCTAGAATTTTGTTCAATATTTTCGCATCTATGTTCATCAGAGATATTGGTCTGTAGTTTTCTTTTTTGGTTGTGTCCCTGTCTGCTTTTGGTATAAGGGTGATGTTGGCTTCATAGAAGCTGGCAGGGAGTATTCCAGTGTCTTCAATCTTCTGGAAGACTTTTAAAAGTAGAGGTATTAGTTCTTCTTTGAAAGTTTTGTAGAATTCATTTGTAAAACCATCTGGTCCAGGACTTTTATTTTTGGGAAGATTTTTGATAACTGTTTCAATTTCATTAGCTGTGATGGGCCTTTTCATGTTATCCACTTCCTCTTTACTTAGTTTTGGAAGTTGGTAGGTATCTAGGAAATCCTTCATTTCTTCCAGGTTCTCTAGCTTGGTGGCATATAGTTGTTCATAGAAGCCTCACATGATATGTTGAATTTCTGCAGTGTCTGTTGTGATTTCTCCTCTTTCATTTACTATCCGATTTATTTGCGTCTTCTCCCTTTTTTGTTTTGTGAGTCTGGCTAAAGGTTTGTCAATTTTGTTTACTCTTTCGAAGAACCAACATTTACTTTTGTTGATCTTTTGTATGGTTTTCTTATTCTCAATGTTATTTATTTCTGCCCTAACTTTAGTGATTTCTGTCCTTCTGGTTGCTTTAGGATTCCTTTGTTGTTCTTCTTCTAGGTCTTTAAGATGTGCAATCAGGCTGTTTATTTGTGCCTTTTCTTGTTTCCTAATGTGTGCTTGTATAGCTATGAACTTCCCTCTTAGGACTGCTTTAGCTGTGTCCCAAATATTTTGATAGCTTGTGTCTTCATTTTCATTGAACTCTCGAAACATTTTGATTTCTTCCTTGATTTCCTCTTTGACCCAGAAGTTGTTAAGAAGTGTACTGTTGAGCTTCCACATTTTGGGACTATTACTAATCTTTTGTTGATTGTTAAGTGTTAGTTTAATTCCACTGTGGTCTGAGAAGATGCTTGGGATGATTTCAATGCTCTTAAATTTGCTGATTCTGTCTTTGTGGCCTAACATATGGTCTATCCTTGAGAATGACTCATGTGGATTTGAGTAAAATGTGTATTCCAGTTTCTTGGGATGAATGACTCTGAAAATGTCCAATAGTTCTAGTTTGTCTATCTCTTCATTTAGCTCCCTTATGTCTTTACTGATTTTCTTCCTGGATGATCTGTCAAGTTGAGATGGTGGGGTGTTGAAGTCCCCTACTATGATTGTGTTACTGTTAATGTATTGCTGTAGCTCTTTCAGTAGAAGTTTGATGTATTTAGATGGCTTCTCATTAGGTGCATAGATATTAATAATTGTTAAGTCCTCTTGATTGACTGATCCTCTGAGCATTAAGTAGTGTCCATTCCTATCTTTTTTAATCTTATGTATTTTAAAGTCTATCATGTCAGATATGAGAATAGCTGTTCCTGCCCTTTTTTGTGGGCCATTGGCTTGTATGATAGTTTTCCATCCTTTCACTTTAAGTCTGTGTTTGTCTTGTTGCGTTAGGTGAGTTTCCTGTAGACAACATATTGTTGGGTTGTGTTTTCTGATCCATCTTCCTACTCTGTGTCTTTTAATAGGTGAATTCAGGCCATTGACATTTATTGATATCAAAGATTGAAGATATTTTAACGCCATTCTTGTAGAGTTTTAGAGTGTTTTGATATATGTCCTATTTGTGGTGGTCTGACTATTTATAGGAGACCTTTCAGAACTTCTTTCAGGGCAGGCTTGGTGATGGTTGCTTCCTTCAACTGTTGCTTGTCTGAGAAGGTTTTGATGCTTCCATCTAGTCTGAATGACAGTCTAGCAGGATATAGTATTCTTGGCTGAAAGCCTTTCTCATTGAGCACTCGATAGATATCTTGCCATTCTCTTCTGGCCTGTAGTGTTTGTATGGAGAAGTCTGCTGCTAATCTTATGGGTTTTCCTTTGTAGGTGACTCTTTGTTTTTCTCTTGCAGCCTTGAGGATCCTTCTTTATCCTTATTCCTTTCCAACCTAAGTATGACATGTCTTGGTGTCTTTAGGTCTGGGTTAATTCTGTTTGGGACCCTCTGGGCTTCTTGAATCTTTATGTCTTTGGTGTTGTCTGGACTAGAGAAATTTTCAGCTATTATGGCCTGGAGAATGCTTTCTTCCTCCCCTTCTCTTTCTTCCTCTGGTAAGCCAATAATGCGTATATTGTTTCTTTTGAAGTCATCCCATAGGACTCTGTTGTTGTTTTCAGCATCTCTTAATCTCTTTTTGAGATCTCTTACTTCTTTTTTAGTTGTCTCTAATTCATCCTCAATCTTGCTAATTCTGTTTTCAGCCTCATAGATTCTATTCTCTCTGCCCTCTACTGCTTTCTGGAGTTCATCTATTTTGTTGCCCTGTTCTGATACTGTTTTAGCTTGTTCAGCTAGTTGCCTTCTTAGCTCAGTGATTTCAGCTTTCAGCTCTCTAATAACCATGAGATAATTAGAATTTTCTTCCATATTCTCATTTGTTGTTCCTGCATTTCTGATTACAATTTTTTCAAATTCTTTACTCACTCCTATTATTATTTCCTTAGCTAATGTTTGGATGTTGAACTCGTTTTGTGCTTCACCCTCTGCAGGACTTTAAGCTGGACTCTTGTCCTGGTTCGAGTCTCCAATATTTTTTCTTGTTGTTTTAACCATTTTATATATGTTAACAGTTTTTTCAATCCCTGAGTTGGAGCTCAGTGGTGTAAAAGCCTCTTTTTTTTTCTTCCCTGTAGGTTATGGGAGCCTGAAGGCTTTTAAACTATCAATAGGCTTCTTAGCTTAATCACAGACTCTTCTTCTTCTAGCGTTTGCCCTTCTTCCGTAGCCAGTCAACAGCATCAGGTTGAGCCTGATGTAAAGTTTCGAGACCTCCTTTGAATCTGGAGAGGTGGCAGTCGTTGACTATGTGGGTCATAGTCTGTCTGGAGCCGCAGGGGCAGTTCGGGTTGTCTCTGGCTCCCCAGCGATGGAACATAGCGGCGCACCGGCCATGGCCTGTTCGATAGCGATTGAGGAGGGCCCAATGATAACGTGCTAGGTCAAAGCCGGGTTGACGCTTGCAGGGGTCTGTGATGAGGTGTTTGTTCTTTACCTTAGCTGACTGCCAACTGTTTCCAAGAGACTGGAACAGAGAAGTTCAGTGTAGGTGTAGGGGACCAGATTGGGTGACGAGACGTCAAGCGTTGAACAGGGTGGGCGAAGATATCCGCGTAGATTGGCATGTCCAGTCGAGCATAGACATGGGAAATGAACTTAGATGATTCTGCATCCCGACTAATATCTGGTGGGGCGATGTTGCTAAGAACTGGCAGCCATGGAACCGGGGTGGAACGGATGGTTCCAGAAATTACCCTCATGGAGGAATATAATTTGGAATTGACCAAGTGGACATGGGGGCTACGGAACCATACTGGGGCACAGTATTCTGCAGTGGAATAGCATAATGCCAGAGATGATGATCATAGTGTGGAAGCGCTCGCACCCCATGAGGAGCTGGCCAGTCTTGCAATGATGTTATTCCTCGCGCCCACCTTTGCTGCAGTTTTTATGAGATGTTTGTGAAATGACAGAGTGCAATCGAGAGTAACGCCAAGATAGACTGGCTGGGCTTCATGCCGGATTCTCGTATCGCCAAGCTGCACATTAAGCTCACGCGAGGCCGAGGCATGGTGTAGATGGAAAACAGATGATACCGTTTTAGCAGTGCTAGGAATTAGTCGCCATTTTTTACAGTAATCAGATATCAGAGAAATGTCTTTCGTGAGTGTTTCCTGGAGGATGTCGAACTTTGATGACTGAGTTGCACAGCAGATGTCATCGGCGTAGATGAACTTCCTTGAAGAAGTTTCTGGGAGGTCATTGATGTAAATATTAAATAGTGTAGGAGCCAGAACAGAGCCCTGGGGGTGGCCACTTGAGACAAGTCTCCATCTGCTAGACTTGTCACCCAGATGTACCCGGAATCTTCTGTTTTGGAGAAGAAAGGATATAGTGTTGGCCACCCATGGAGGCAGGCATCTTGAGATCTTGACCAGGAGACCACGGTTCCAGACCGTGTCATAGGCTGCTGTGAGATCAACAAAGACAGCACCCGTCTTTAAATTCTTCTGGAATCCATTTTCAATCTAAGTTGAGAGGGCCAGGGCTTTGTTCACAGGTAGATCTTCCTGGGCGGAAACCATCCTGGGCGGGTGATAGGAATTTCTCTGTAAGATGAGAAATACGTGACAGAAGCAGCCTCTCAAGGAGTTTGTAACACACGGAGAGGAGGGAAATTGGTCTATAGCTGGCGGCCAGTGTTGGGTCTTTCTTTGGTTTCAAAACTGCTATAATCTTCGCACGACACCAAACTTTGGGCATAGACTCAGATTCCAAGATGTGGGACAGGAATGAAGCAAGCCACTTCTTTGCCGTGGGGCCCAGGTTAAGAATGAGTTCTGGGGTGAGGTTATCATAGCCAGCAGCTGTTCCCTGTTTAACCCTCTTCAAAGCGTCTTCCAGTTCAGACAGTGTAAAGGGAGAGAGTTTTGGAGATGGACAAGATACCCGGAAGTGGGATGACCACTCATGGGAAATTTCTCTGACTCCTGACCAAGAGATAAAGCAGGGTGTGGCAGAGATAATCTAGTGGTTATGCAAAGAGACTTTTCAGCCCCTCAGCTATGCCACAGAGGTATAGGTCTTCTCCTGAGTTTCCCGGTTAGATCTCTGTCCCGTGGTGTCCCTCCCTGTTGCTCCTCCAGATTCTGAGGGTAGTAGCAATGGAGACTCAGAGTTGCACTTAGTGAGTCTCTGGGGAGTCCTTTCCTCCCTTCAGCTGTCCCCTTGTTGTGGAGCAGACTGGAGGTGGTGTATAGGTCTTCTCCTGAGTTTCCTGGTTAGATCTCTGTCACCTGGTGTCCCTCCCTGTTGCTCCTCCAGATTCTGAGGGTAGTAGCAATGGAGACTCAGAGTTGCACTTAGTGAGTCTCTGGGGAGTCCTTTCCTCCCTTCAGCTGTCCCCTTGTTGTGGAGCAGACTGGAGGTGGTGTCTCCACTGATAAACTGTTGAACTGTTAGCAGCCACTTAATCTCTCCTTAGGCCCCTCTCTCCTCTCTGTCACCAGACACGCGTGTTTGTACTCACTGGTGATTTACTGGGTTTCTGTGGTCATTCTAGTCTTGTCTTGTTTCGGTCCGGGTGGTCTCCTTTGGTATTCCTAGTTGATCTGGGAGAGGAGAGGAGAGGAGAGAAAGCGATCTGCTGCTCGTAGCTCCGCCTCCGGAAGTCGAATCGGTTCGAGATTATTTAATCTTATATTCTCTACCTCAATTGCTGTTATCTGAAAGGGACCACATTTTTTTCTCCCAGCCCCACCTTTTTTGAATTAAAAAAAATATTTATAAAAAGGAAACACTGACAAAACCATAGTAGGATAAGGGGTACAACTCCACACAATTCCCACCACCAAAACTCTGTATCCCATCCCCTCCCTTGATAGCTTTCCTATTCTTTATCCCTCTGGGAGTATGGACCCAGGATCATTATGAGGTGCAGAAGTTGGAAGGCCTGGCTTCTGTAATTGCTTCCTCGCTGAATACGAAGCTAGAAGGAATTATGTTATGTGAGATAAGTCAGAAAGACAAAGATGAGTATGGAATGATCCCACTCATTAATAGAAGTTGAGAAAGAAGAACAGAAAGGGAAACTCAAAGCAGAATCTGACTGAATCTGGATTATGGCACCAAAGTAAAAATCTCTGGGTGGAGGGTGAGGGTAAATGTTCAGCTTCACTGGGGGGAGGGAGAGGGAACACAGACTTTTGTTGGTGGGAATGGTGTTAATATACACTCCTATTAACTTATAGTCTCATAAACTTATAGTCTCACTATTTAATTAATATGAGAGGGGAATAATAGATGGAATGTCTCAAAATTTTTAATGCACAGACCATAGCTCTGAATATATGTTCCTTCAATCTAAGCACTTAAAACTTCAAATTGGTAATCAGATTGAATTTTAACAATGGGCTCAAACTATTAATACATTTCTAATAATGACTTGTTCTTTCTCTTTCTTATCATCTTTCTCTTTGGCTTTCTATCTTTCTCTGAAAATTTTTTTTACAAAAAAGTACTGCAGAACCAAATGAGTTTAAAACACTAAGGATAAATTAAATATTTAGGAAATTTAAAAATTAAAAAAAATTCTTTGTGTTGAATGTTTTTTGCTCATAATTTACTTAGATTACTTTGCAAATTATAGGCATTGTATTATACACAGATATTAATGAGCTATTTTGACCTGAAAGACATACTCTATACAAAGATAATTTTTCACACTTGATATCATAAAAATCTAATCTTTTAAGATCTTATTCAATAAAATTCTCAGGCAAAAAATACCTGTTTTGCCCTGCAGAATCTTAAACTTTTTCTTCTTTTTTTTTTAATGTTTGAATGAAAGTTTTCTTTATTAGCAATTCAGTCAGGTTTTTATCACCTTGTAAGTCTTGAACAATATTAATGTAATGTCCCATGGGTGAAATATTTCCATGATAAAAATAGAAAACTAACCCAATTCGGCTACTACAAATAACATTTCTGACAACTAATAAATGGGAAGATCAAGTAACTACCTTAGTTTTTATTACTGAGCTGTTGGAGTACATTTTTCATTATAATTTTTTTCTAAATGTAGACTTAAGGCACTAGCTGGTGGTAGTTTTGCTGATGACATTCAACCATACATGATACATATAAAATTTCTTTCATTAGGTATAACCCTATCTTGCTCACCAGTTACATTTTCTTTCATATTCATCTCTGCTTATTATGGTACCTCATTTCCCCCCCTCAAATATGAATGGAGCTAGATTTTTCAAGGTTTATGAGAAGGATGAAAAAGTTATTCTTTTGGCTTCCAGTTCTACATGTAAGGAAAGTAAAAGTCACAAACCCATATTCAATAAAAGGCGAAGCAGTTTAAAAAAAATTGACAGCTCTTTCTCAATTCATGAGAGAAGCAAGGAGACTAAATCAAAGAAGCGGACAAGTGAGCCTGGGGCATTGCAGCGTATCAGACTAGATGCTCATGAGTGAGACTGCTGGACTAGGAAAACCTAAATTATAATTGGTGACAGTATATTTGGGTGAAGGTCCCCTCATGCTTCTTACCGGGTGGAGGAGAAGGAACCATTTTGAAATATGAGTACTCTCTACTTCCTAACAAGTTCTGTCCTCGGGAGAAACTAGTTAATCTTGCCCTAACTTGCTGGGTAGTTATTGGAGCCTTTCTGGCCCGGGGGAAGGAAAATGCTTAACACCATGTTACTCTTAACTTACACCCAAGGTTCATGAAGAAAAAGAGGGAGAGAAAACACTTGGGAAATTCACAGTTCAGAGGTGTAGAATTTGCAGAGGTCTAATCAGAAATCTGTAGAAGAGGGACCAGGTGGTGGTGCACCTGATTGAGCACACATGTTACAGTGCTCCAGGACTCAGGTTTGAGCTCCTGATCCCCACTTGCAGGGGGAAAGCTTTGCAAGTGGTGAAGCAGTGCTACAGGTGTCTTTCTGTCTCTTTCCCTCTCTGTCTCCCCCTTCCTCTTGATTGTATCCAGTAAATAAATTAACATAATAATAAAAAATCTGTAGAAGAATTCATAGACCCCCACATCTTATCATAGTATTATTAGAGACCCCTTTATTATATTTCATTTTACCTCACATATTCTTCTTCTTCTAGCTTTTGCCCTTCTTCCGTAGCCAGTTAATGGCTCTGAAAGTGACTGGGATCCATGTGGATTCAGTCGGCTAGGAAGGATCGTCAGTTTCCCCAATGAATGGGTACTCACGGGATGCACCACGGGAAGGTCGATCCAATGCATCCCACCTCACATATTATATTCAGTTAAGAAAAAAGAAAACCATGGTCCGAGAGGTGGCACAATGATGGGGCTTTGGAATCATAAGTGTGAGGTCCAGAGTTTGATCCCCGGCATTGCATGTGCCAGAGTGATGTCTGGTTCTTTCTCTCTCCTCCTGTCTTTCTCATTAATAAATAAATAAAATCTTAAAAAAAACTGTAAGAGATATCAAAAGAAAAAAACACACCCAGAATTTGTAAAGGAAAAGGCAGAGCAAGTATGTAAGGTAATATGCTATAGACTCTGTCAGTAAAATAGACAGCATGTAAAAACAGATGGATACTTCAAATAGAGATAGGAATCCAATGTAAGAACCAAAAAGAAATGATGGAATTAAAAAAAATACTGTAACAGAAATGAAGAATGCCTTTGGTGAGCATAGAAGAAGACACTATGGCTGAGGAAAGAGAACTGAGCACTGACATTACCACAGTAAAACATTTCTTCAAGGGCAAAGAGATATAAAGACTTCCCCAACAAATACAAATGGCAGGACTATGTTGCTAGGTGACCTCCCTTGCAAGAACTGTTAAAAGTTCTTTAGAGGGAACAAATAGTTCCTATACTTCCACATCTCACTGTAACATTACTAGAGGATTTATTTATTTTTACTATATTTCTTTTTACCTATAATGTGGTGTTGCTTTATTTGAAAGTGGAGTGGTTTTAAATATATGTTGCAAACTCTAAGGCAGCTACTATAAAAAAATAAGAACAAAAAGAAAAAACAAAACCAAAAAGAAGAAAACAAAACCCGCCCAAAACCCATTGAAGAAAGAACTAGCAAACTAGCTCATTTTGGTCATTTGTCTGCTTTGCCATATGTGTGACCCAGGTAAGAACCTGGCCATCACCACATAGGAGGGAGCTTTAGTGCTGTTATGCCTATTTCCTACTTCTTTCTCTTTGTGACTAAAAAGTTAGCCTAGAGGGGAGCAGCTCAGGTGACGATAATAAACAAAAGAAGCAAAACTTTTATTTAAAGAGGAGAGCAATTGGAATTACGGTACTCACAAAAGAGGGCCTGGGTGATAGCTCATCTGGCTAAGTACAGACGTTATCATATGTGAGAGAGGACCTGTGTTTGAGTCCCTGGCACCGTGTGGGAGGACCATGCGGAAAAGGAAGCTTCACTAGTAATAGAATAGATCTGTGCTGTCTCTTCTTTCTTCACCTCTCTCTCCCTCTCTGGATCTCATTCTCTACTTGGGGAAAAAAGGAGGTTCTTATAGGATCAGTGGAACCACTCAGACATGAATCTCTAGCAAAGCCTTTGCAGCAAAAAAAAAAAAAAAGAGAGAGAGAGAGAGAGAGAGAGAGAGAGAGAAAAGAAACAGAGCTGGGTGGTTGTTCACCTGACTGAATGTGTATACTATAGTGTGCAAGGACCCTGGTTCCTACCTGCAGAGGGAGAAGCTTCATAAGAAGTGAAGCAGTGCTGTAGGTATCTCTCTCTCTTTCTCCATTCCCTCTCAATTTCTCTCTGTCTAAAATAAATAAGTAAAAATATTAAAAAAGGAAACACCAGTGATAACCCTAGAGGCAAACAAACAAACAAACAAACAAACAGAAAACAAAAGACCATGAAAGGCAGAAAAAAGTATGAAGATATAAATAGAACAAGCAACAGAATACCGTATAGAAAATAATAACATGGTAGGTACTGATTCAACTGTATCAATAACCACATTGAATGTTAGTGATTTAGTATGCATAGATTAAAAGATGTATTGTTGGACTGGATCAAAAATTAGAAACGTGGTCCAGGAGGTGGTGCAGTGGATAAGGCATTGGATTCTCAAGCATGAGGTCCTGAGTTCAATCCCCAGCAGCACATGTACCAGAGTGATGTCTGGTTCGTTCTCTCTCTCCTATCATTTCTCATGAATCAATAAATAAAATTTAAAAAATTAGAAACAAGTCTATGTGGTATATGGTAAAGCCATGTTGTATATAAAACAACACACACATACACACACACACACACACACACACACACACACACAGTGAATGGATGGAGAATAATATACCCTGCTAGTAGTAATAGAAAATAGTTGTCACACTATTTTCAGACAGCAAGCTTTAAGCAGGAAAATTATTAGGAATGAAGAAGGGCATTATATAGTGAAAAATGGGTCAGTTCTCCAAGGAAGTAAGACAAATTTTAATGTGTATATGCGTAATAACAGAACATCAAACCATGTGGAACAAAAACTGTTACTAATGCAAGGAAAACTAGATGAATTCATGTTCATAGATGAAGACTTGACAACTCCTGTATGGGTAAATCCAACAGACAGAAAGAAGGAGATATATAACTGAAGTCAGCAAACCCATCTGCTAATGGATCTAACTGAGATTTATAGACTACTTCATTCACTAACAACAGAATATATATTCTTCTTCACTTCACATGAAAAATTCATCAAGGACTTGATTTTAATAGGCATCCAACTAAAGTTGACATACAGATGAAAAAATACACATTAGGGGGGAAAAAAAAAGACTCTGAGCTCAGGTGGTGGCACACCTGGTTAAGTGCACACATTACAGCGTGCAAGGATTCAGATTCAAAGCCCAGTCTCCACCTGCAGGGGGAAAGCTTCATGAGTCATGAAGTGGTGCTATAAGTGTCTCTGTCTCTCTCCCTCTCTGTCTTACCCTTTCCCTCTCAATTTCTCTCTGTCTCTATCCAATAAATAAATATGTAAATTTATTAAAAAAGGAAGAAGAGGAAAAAGGATTCCACAACATGTCACCATTGAAAGAGAATTGAAGCATAAATGAGGTCTGGAAAACAGCTCACCCCATAGTGCGTGTTCCTTACCATGCATAAGACCCTGAGTTTGAGCTCTGGCAACACATGGGAGCACTGTGTGTGGTAGAGTGGTCCTATTGGATCTCCTCTCTCTGCCTCTCTCTCCTTTATCTCTCTAATATATATGTGTGTATATATATATATATATATATATATTTTTTTTTTAATTGTCTAAAGACAGAGAAATTGAGAGAGAAGAGAGAGATAGAGAGACACCTGCAGAAGTGCTTTACCGCTTATGAAACTTCCCTAGTACAGGCAGGGACTAGGGACTTGAACCCAGGTCATTGTGTATTATAATGTGTGTACTTAACCAAGTGCACCACTGCCCATTCCCCATAACTAATAGTTTTCTAGCCCCCCCCTTTTAGTGCATTTGTCATCACACACACACACACACACACACACACACACACACACACACACTTTTTCTGTCATACTTTCCCATTCCTCTTTCAGTGTTATAGATATATAGAGAGTAAAAGTTAGCAGATGTATGTGCATGACAGGGCAGTAGACACAAAGAGTTTTCTGTGTTTTAAGAAAGGGAGTAGAGTTTTGCTGAAAAGAGTTATTTGGTGTGGTCCAGGAGATGGCATAGTGGATAAAGCATTGGACTCTTAAGCATGAGGTCCTGAGTTCAATCCCTGGCAGCGCATGTACCAGAGTGATATCTGGTTCTTTCTCTCTCCTCCTTTCTCATTAATAAATAAATAAAATCTTAAAAAAAAAAAAAGAAAAGAGTTATTTGTTGATTCTGATAGATTAAGCCAGCCCAGGGATACAGGGCTAGAGAGAGGAACAGGAAGTAAGATGAGATGAATGCAATACAATGCTTGTCCCTGGTTGGTGTAGACCTGTAGCTGGCTATTGAGTCCAGGTTTGGGCTGGAGAGTGGTTGGTTTGTCACACATTTTTTCCCTCTGGAGTGATTTGTCCTTTGAGATGGCTAAACTACATTTTGATAATTTTCTTCTATATGTTAAGATGATAACATTAAGCTTCATGTTTTGCTACTTCTGCTAACTAGTGATATATATGTATAAATACATATTTAAATATATCAGTATTTAGTGATATTTATTTGCAGGACAGAATGAGAGTTGTCTATTGGGGTGGTATTTTTTTTCCTTTGAATAAGGGTACATGATCTTTCATATAAATGTTATTATTAGACTAAGATTTCTGAATTATTCATCTCACTAAATATTTATTGAGCACTTGTTGTGAGCTTGGCTCTCTATACCAGATGCTGATGAATAAAGACTTGGAGAGGAGGAAATAAGGAATGCATAAAGAAACCACTAAATATAACCCAGAAAGATAGTTACCCGGTGACTGGAGGCCTCCATTATGACTTAGTTTAGTTGATCCTGTGAGTTTAAATATTCAGGGAGGCCAGATTTTATGACAGCTTTGTCTTGAAAAAGACAGATGTACTTTGGAAAATTCACTGTGAAGCACATTTTTGAAGCATTTTGTTTTTACTTGTCATTTTCACTTCAAAATTACTCCTTTAAGGAAGAAATGTGACTTCAAAAACCAGTCAGTCCAACATTTTTAGGAATAACAAGTCATTAGGCAAATAGTGTCTGGGGGTAGCTGACCTAGATGTGGCCTGGCTCCCAATGCACTGAAGGAAGCTTCCATGCCTTGGTCTCTTTCACTTTGTCTCTAGCAAAAGAAGAGGAGGGTAGGAGAAAGGAAGAAAAACAGGGAAACAGTAACTGTTTCAAACATTGTCTATAGTCTGGGGAGCACTGTTGGAGGATTGCCCTAACTTTACAACCCACTCTGGCTTTTATACTTTCTTAAGTATAAAACGAATCTTTCTTAAAGACCTCATAGTTAATAATACTGTAGCACCTTTCTTGGGGGCCTTGTATACACAGTACTGCTGAAAGGTTCCCAAATCCAAATTTTCATTTTTGGGGATAGAGGGAGAGGGAGGGGAGAGGGAGAGGGAGAGGGAGAGGGAGAGGGAGAGGGAGAGGGAGAGGGAGAGGGAGAGGGAGAGGGAGAGGGAGAGGGAGAAGGAGAAGGAGGTGGGGGGAGAGATGGAGGCGGGGAGAGGGAGAGGGAGAGAGAGAGAGAGAGAGAGGAGAGGAGAGGAGAGGAGAGAAGAGAAGAGGAGGGGAGGGGAGGGGAGGGGAGAGGAGAGGAGAGGAGAGATGAGAGAGAGAGAGAAATGAAGACAGGAAATAGAAAGACACCACAGCACTGCTCCACCATCAGTGGAGCTCCCACATGCTGACCATGGTGCTCCTATTTGGGCTTGGAGCCAGGGTCTTGTGCATGCCCTAATGGGTCTTCTGGCTTCTCAGTGTAGGTAATTTTACTGTCTGCTATTTCTGAGCTATACTCTTACCATTTACCACTAATTGCTATCCTATTCAATCTGTTGCATGCATAACTAAACCACAACCTTCCTTCCCCTGTTTATTTCTTCTTTCTGTTAGGTTGCAACATGGTTTAAGTTTATTTGTACAATCGCAGATCTTAATATCCGTATATACCGTACTGTGTCTACCACCAAAGGTCTAATTTACACTGTAATCTAATCCACTTGCTCTGCCTACTCCACCCTTCCTCGCTGGTAACCACCATTCTGCTGTCAGAATCTAGGATTTTGCATTTTGTATGTTTGCTTTTTTTTTTTTTAAATCTTATCAGGTTGTATCAACTTCTGTGGTACTGCTTTGTTTTATCTGATTTATTTAGTTTAACACATTTCCTTTCAATTCTACCTGTGTTGTCTCAAATGGCCAGATTTCATCTTCTTGTACTGTATCTTTTTTATATTTTCATCAGTTGATGAGCATTTAGGTTAATTTTATGTTTTGACTACTTTAGTTAATGTTGCTATGAATATAGGGATATGAATATGAGAGTGTAATGGTACCTGCATTTAATCTTTTGAGGAATTAAGGATTACTTTAAAGGGATATGGAGTTCTGGTGGTGGGAACTGTGTGGAATTGTACCCCTCTTATCCTATGGTCTTGTCAATATTTCCATTTTATAAATAAAAATTAAAGACAAAAGTGGCTCTTGCTTATTTTCTGAAACAGTTTTTCCCATCTGGAGTGAAGAATCTTTGACATTTGAAGGTGTTTGTGCCCCCTTTTCTTGAATGAAGAACTGCTCCCTCTTGAAGTGCCTTATAACTAGGCAGTACTGGCACAGTATTTTAGAGTGTGATCTGTGGACTTAGATGAGCCTGATGTCTTGCAAGTAATTGAGAAGTTACTAATATTTTCTGTTCCTAATTTCCTCATGCATAAAAAAATGGAAAACAAATGAATTTATAGTGTAGGGTTGCTATTCACATTAAATCAGACAAAATGTGTGTATAATGCATGATTCTTATTAAATGTTTAGTAAATATTAGGCTTGTTACTACTTTTTTATAGAATGGCTGATGATTATGTGTCTAATACTCTTTGGACTCATCTTCTTTAGTAATAGAATTCCACTTTTAATTTGTGATGGCAGTGGCCCAGCTAAGGAATTATATGTTTCTATTTTTCTTTCATTTAGAGCTTAGTTTTCATCAATGTGACATAAGCATAGTTGTGTGTGAGACTTCTAGGAAACACTGTAAGAGGAGCTTATGGTGATGGAAGATTTTTTTCTTTTTAATTAAATTAAATTAATAATAATAATTACTATTATTTTACCAGAGCACTCTTCAGCTCTGGTTAGTGGTGGTGCCGGAGACTGAACTTGGGACTGCTTAACCTTAGGCACGAAAGTCTGTTTGCATAACCATTTTGCTGTCTCTCCTGTACTTATTTGCTTTTAGTCTTTTTAGCTCCCTGAGATATAGCTCTGGTTACTGGAGTCACCTTGAATTCAAAATGACTATCACAGGAGTTAGAAGTCTGATTACCATGCATATGTGATTTCTTCCCAAGGACCCTAGTTTCTGCATGGTCCAGGGTTGGGGATCCTTCTTGGCAGAATTCTGTCTTGGTCCAGTCAGAGTTAAAATAATATAATAGTGTGACTGTTCCTAGTGAGGGAGTGCCACAGTCTCTGAGCTATACATGCCTCCAGCTAGTTTTTGCTTATCTTAACGCCAGAGAATTCGTTTCAGTTTTATTTGGAGAAATAAAATTGTATTTGGAGAAATACAAAATTACCAAAAGTTTTTTCATTTGTTCCTTCTCCCCCCTCCCTTTTCTTACCATGTTATGGGGGGGTTAATGGTTTACAGTATCGTTGTTGACACATAGCTACAATTCCTCATCTCTCCTTGAAAGGTGTCTGTTTGTAAAACATTTTCACTCTCAATTTAGGTCCTTTTCCACCATCATGCACCACACCCTGTTCAAGTTTTACTTTGAGCATACCCTTTCAGTCCTTCCTTCCTGCCTGCCTGCCTGCCTGCCTGCCTGCCTGCCTGATTACCATGCATATGTGATTTCATCCCAAGGACCCTAGTTTCTGCATGGTCCAGGGTTGGGGATCCTTCCTGGCATGGAAGGATCCTTCCTTCCTGCCTGCCTGCCTGCCTTTCTTCATTCCTGCCTGATAGCTAGCCTGCTTGCCCGCCAGCTTGCCTTTCTTCTCTTTCCCTCCCTCTCCCTCCCTCTCCCTCCCTTTCTCTTTCTGTTTCCCTTCCTCCTTCCCTCCCTTCTCCCTTCCTTCCTTCCTTCCTTCCTTCCTTCCTTCCTTCCTCCTCGTCTTCTTTCTTTCTTTCTTTCTTTCTTTCTTTCTTTCTTTCTTTCTTTCTTTCTTAATGCTTTACAGTGTGATTACTGACATGTTCATACGATTTCATTATGCAATAGTCCCCCAAAGTTTTCTTCCTACACCCCCCCCCCGTTTTTTAAGCACAAGTTTTAATGCCACCTAACTCGTTCGGTTCTCCCCCTCCTCTCCAGTAAATCTTCTAATCTTTAACTCCACCCCCACGGTAGTGGGGGCATTGTGGCAGAAACATGGCGTTCTCGAATGGCTTCATACGCCAGTAGGCGGAGCTCCAAGACTCCTTACCGAGATTGATGCCTTAGCATTTATGGTTCGCCAAGGAAGAAACAGATCAGTTCAGGTCTTAGGAAGGGAACTAGATTCAATCATTCTTCCCTTTTCTCTCACAGATACAGAATGGCTCATACGCCACCATTCTCGTTTTGCCATAAGTTTAATGGGTTTTCCAGGACAATTAGATAATCATTTTCCCTCTAATAATTTGATAGCTTCTTTACCTCTCCCTCTCTCTGTTTTCTCCTCCTCTCTCGATTTCTTTTTGTCCCATCCAACAACAACAATAGCAGCAACATCAATAATAACAGTAGTAACAAGGGCAACAACGGAGCAACAAAATGGAAAAAAATGGCCTCCAGGAGCAGTGGATTCGTAGTGCAGGCACCAAACTCCAGAGATAACCCTAGAGGCAAAAAAAAAAAAAAAAAGGAATAACAATAGTGTTTTTATTATGAGAGCAATATTTACTGACTTGTTCTTATGAGCGAAACATTTTTGCTTACATTTTAATTCTTAACATAGTTAAGTGACATTGGCACTATTATTATTCAGTAGTTTAGAGAGATGAAATTCCTTACTACCACTGGCTATTAAATAATAAATTAGGTTTAAATTCCTAGGTTGGGGAAGCAGCCTAGTGGCAATGCAAAGGACTTTCATGCCTGAGGCTCTGAGTTCCAGGATTCAATCCCCAGCACCACCATATGCCAGGGTTTAGCAGTGCTCTGATAAAACAAAACAAAACAAACCATATCAAACCAAACTATGGCACAGTAGAATTAAATTTCAGGTCATAGGACTCCAGAGTCAATGACTAAACTATTGTTTGTTTTTTTTAGACTACTGTTTTATATTCTTTTATGCAGTGAATTGGTTATTGAGGAATAAATTTAAATATAGTGTATGAGAAGTTAGTTTATAAAACATGTATCTAGTGGGTATCTGGGAAAAGATTTGAGTAGACAGTTCATATGAAAGAAACCATTGTCAATTTTATCATTTTAGGGAATGATAAAGAACTTGAAGCTTCACAAGTGGTGAAGCAGGGCTGCAGGTGTCTCTCTGTCTCTTTCCCTCTGTATCTCCACCTTCCTCTCAATTTCTGGCTATCTCTATCCAATAAGTAAGCAAAGATACTCCTACTGCTACTGCTACCGCTACTACTACTAGTAATAATAGAACTTGAAAATATGCTGAGAATCTAATTTCTTCTTGGAGAATACCTATGTAAAACATAGTGAGATAACATTTCATATCCATTAAGTGAGCTAAAAGCAAAAGGACTGAGAGTATCAAAGGACAATAAGACATGGATTTAAGATAAGTCTTAAATTCCAAGAACCACTTTGGAGAACTATTGCCAGTATTTAAAATGGTTCAAGATGTGTTTTTTTTTACAGTTCAACAACTCTACTTTTAGGAATATGTACATTACTTTCTTAAGCCCAATTGATGATTTTTAAAATTTTAACTTATTTATAAAATAGAAATATGACAAGACCATAGGATGTGAGGGGTACAAGTTCACACAGTTCCCACAGCCAGAACTCTGTGTCCCATTCCCTCCCTTGAAATCTTTCCTATTCTTTATCCCTCTGGGAGTATGGACACAGGATCCCAATTGATGAGTTTTATTTATTTTTTTAGTGATGGTTTATGGGATATAAGATTACAGGGGAATATCTACATAGACACACACAGAGACACACACACACACAGAGACACACACACAGATACACACACAGATACACACACACACACACACACACACACACACACACACACACACCACACCCTTCCCACTGCCAGAATTCTCACCAAGTTTTAGTGGCAATTTGGCTTCTTTTTTGGGGAAGTTCATGTATTTCAATTTTCTAGGAATATGTATGTTACTTTAAAGAAACAAAAATCAAGTGTACTTCTGAGACCTTTAGGAACCCCTAAGCTTTTTTCAGGGAATCTCTATGGTGAAAACTATTTCTGTTATGACATTAAGACATTACTTGCTTTTTTCACTCTTATCCCTTCACTAGTATACAGCAAAATTTCGCAGAAGCAACATTTCATCTAATTATTCAACAAATTGAATTCAGAAATATAAATGAGGATCCAGCTGCCTTCTATTAAGCAAGACATTAAAAAGATTTGCAAAAATGTAAAATAAATACTACTCTTCTCACTGACTTATTTCTGTTTCAGACTTTATAATTATTTCTTATAGAATATGTTATTTATGTTGAGCTATAATGGGATTATTATTATTTTTTAAAATTTCTTTATTAGGGGATTCATGGTTTATGGTAAAATACAATAATTTGTACATGCATAGCATTTCCCAGTTTTCCACATAACAATTCAACCCCCATTAGGTCTTCTTATGCCATCATGTTCCAGGGGATTATCATTTTGTACATATGAATGGATATATATTTTTAAATATTCGTTTCAGTATCTAATATGGTAAATAGCAGTATATTCCACAGTGAAAGCAAACCTCTTTGTGGTTCTGTAGTAATCATTTAATTAATTTTTTTGTTTGTGCTACCAGGGTTATTACTGGAGCTTGGGGCCTGCACAATGAATCTAATATCTGATTTCAGTCTTTGGGCAAAATTAATTTTTTTTCTTCCTTATATTGTTACTATTTTAGGTTTTAAGAAGACTTAGAGAAATCGAATACTTGACTAGAGGTTTGTTGTTCTTCCTAGAGTTTTATTATTAGACTAAACTGAAAAAAATTTCCCATTTCTTTTGTCAACAGACCAAATTTCACTTCAGCATTTCACTTGGTCATAGTTTTCACCATCTTACTCAGTCTAAGTTTTCAATTATGTGTTACAGTGACCTAGAATGCAACGCTTATTTTTTGTTTGTTTGTTTTTTTTCTCTCCAGGGTTATCACTGTGGCTCAGTGCCTCCACTGCTCCTGGTAGCTATCTTTTTTCCATTGTTGTTGGTGTTGTTGTTGCATAGGATAGAGAGAAACTGAGAGAGGAGGGAAGGTAGAGAGGAAAGAGAGATAGACACCTGCAGACCTGCTTCACCACTTAAGAGGACCCCCCCCCCCCTGCAAATGGGGAGCTAGGGACTCGAACCAGGATCCTTGTGCTTTGTTCTGTGTGTGCTTAACCCAATGCACTGCCGCCTGACTCCCCAACACCCAGTTTTATAGGGAAACATTGTAAAACGAGGAAAGTTAAAATCTGCACTGTAGCTTGTAATGGACATTACATTTGTTATTATTGTTCTTAATACAGGAAAAATCATGCACTTTAATGTATACTTCCAAACATTTGGAAGATATTATTTAACATTTTGTTTTTTTGTTTGTTATTTTACATGCCAAGCATTTATTTATTATTTTTTATTATTACTAGTGATTTAATAATGAGTGACTAAATTACAAGATGACGGGTATAATTCCACACAGTTCTGACCACTAGAGTTCTGTTTCCCCATTCCTTCCATTAGAAACTGCAGTAGTTCCATCCAGTGGAGAAGCACTTACAGAAGCCAGAACTCCTACCTTCTGTATTCCAAAAACAACCTTGACCCATACTCCCAGTGGTGGAGAAGTGATAGGAAGACAAAGATAAGAGGGCTCTGAACTCCAGCTCTGTCAACACCTAGAGAGAAAGGAGGTAAAGGAGAGGGACATATGGAGTTAATAATGTTGTCATGAGTGGCTTGGAAGGGAAGAGAGGATTGGATCAGGAAGAAAAAGGGGCAGTTGTATATAAATGTAGACAGATAGTTGTAGAGATGATGGTTGGCCCATGTCTACAACCTTAGGGGAACTATGGTGGATTGCAGTAGGGAGACTGAAGATTTCAGAACTCTGGTGGTGGGAAACATGTGGATTTATACCCCTGTTGATATGTAATTTTGTAAAATTAATTAATTAATTAAAATACATAAATAAATTAGGGTAGACATTTTTTAAAAAAAGAAACTTCAGTGATTTTCCCCAGATCACAGGTATGGGTTGATGATCATTTCTATATCTATCTATCTATCTGTCTATCTATCTATCTATCTATCTATCTCTTTTTTTGGCCCATTTTTTCATTTGGTCCTACCTTCTCTTCCTTTTTAAGTCACATTTACACCTATTACTACTTCTGAATGTCTTTCCTTTTTAGCTCTTCTCTCTCAGGGTCCTGATGGAGTTGGGTTTCAGCACTCTCTAGTCATCTTCCCCTATCACTTCTTGCTCACTACGAGTATGAACCAAAATTCTTTGTGGGGTGCAGAAGGTGGAAGGTCTGTAATTACTGCTGCACTAGACATGGACATTGATAGGTCGATTCATACCCCCAGCCTATTTCTATCTTTCCCTAGTCGAGCAGAGTTCTGGAGTGGTGAGGTTCTGGGACACATCGATGAGGTCATCTGCCCAGAGAAGTCACGATGGAATCATAGTAGCATCGTAGTAGCATCTGCAACTTGGTATCTGAAAGGCAGTAAGATAATGAGGCAGAACAAATTGTTTAATAAACTGGAACCAGAAACAAGGAATAGAGTAGATGAGAATAGGAGTTTTAGGATGGAAAGAAGCTAGGAAGTCTTTTTTTAGGTATGTTCCCAGTGACCCATGACTTCATGGAAGTGGGCTAAAATTATTGTCTTGGGAAGATTTAGTCAGAGTTGAGAGTGGAAATAGAAAGCTGTATTATGGCAGAGAGTAGCTACCAAACTAAATACAATTAATTCTTTACCATTTCGATCTAACCCAGGGCCCATATCTATTCATATTCAACACAGGAGCCTGTACAACCTCTGAGTCCTTGTCAGAGTGAGCTCACAGACCATGATGGACATTACTTTACATAAAGCAGACTGTTAGCAGTCCTAATTTCCTTTTCTTATTATTGAAGATAGAGCAGTCTTTTTTGGATTTTCATTTTCACAAATGAAACTTTTAAAAAAATATTTATTTTCCCTTTTGTTGCCCTTGTTTTATTGTTGTAGTTATTATTGTTGTTCTTGATGTCATCGTTGTTGGATAGGACAGAGAGAAATGGAGAGAGGAGGGGAAGACAGGAAGGGGAGAGAAAACCAGACACCTGTAGACGTGCTTCACTGCCTGTGAAGCGACTCCCCTGCAGGTAGGGAGCTGGGGGCTCGAACTGGGAGTCTGGGGGCTCGAACTGCGGGTCCTTGCACTTTGCACCACGTGCTCTTAACCGGCTGCGCTACTGCCCGACTCCCTGAAACATTCATAAAACATAACATATTTAGTTTTTTGAATCAGACTACTTGAAGCTATTTTTTCTGATCAAGCTGAAAACAATAGTGATAGAAATTTTGGTGAGTACAAGTTTAGCAGTGCCTGTGATACTAGTCAAAAGTTGCAGTTGAAGCCAAATATCAGATGTATGCAAGGTTTGGGAAAAATGTATTTTTGAATTGTCAGTGTGCCTGCAATGAAATGTAGATTCTGCTTTTTTTTTTTTTTTTTTAAAGCAAGCCTCTTTTAGAAGATATGTAAGAAATTACTACAAGATATGGTATTAAAGTAGATTGGGTGCTTTGAAAATGTCCTTAAGATCTGTGGTTTGAGCTCTATGATAAGTGCTTTCTTTGACATTTGTTAACAGGCAATTTATTTTTATATATTATTTTTTAAATTTAATTTATTATTATTATTGTTTATTATTATTATTTTCTGCTCAGTAAAAGCACTGCTCAGCTTTGGTTTATGGTGGTACAGGGGATTGAACCTCTCAGGCATGAGTCTCTTTGTGTCTTAGGCATGAGTCTCTTTCAGGGGATTGAATCTCTCAGGCATGAATCTCTTTGCATAACTGTTGTGCTATTTACCCCTGTCTGTAGGCAATTTATATAATCCACTGAACAGCCCTTTTTAAAAAAAAATTGAGAGAGAGAGAGAGACAGAGATTAATAAAGGGGCCACAGCATCGAAGCTTTCTTCAGTGTGGTCGGGGACCTGCTTTGACCTTGGGTCTTAGACATGGCAAAGCAGCACACTATCCAACTGAGTTATTCCACCAGTCCATCACTTTGTAGTCTTATGAATAGTCACTTATTCCCACTTTGTAGAGCAGGAAATTGACACTGAGAGGTTATAAGGTCGGTATCCCAGTCCTTTAGAGTTGTCAAATATCAAAATATCATAGAATCAAAGCATGTTTATTTCTCACAGTTCTGGAAGCTTCAAAGTCTAAGATTACGGTGCCAAAATAGCTACATTCTGAAAGGATCCTCATCTTGTAGCTATCACTTTACTGGGTGTTTAGATAGTGGAAGGGATAAGGGAGCTCTGTGTGTGCTGTTTTTCAGGAACACTAAGCCCATACATGAAGGCTCTACCCTCACAACCTAAGCACCTCCCAGAGGCCACAGCTCATAACACCATCATCTTTGGAGGAGAGGTAGGATTTCAATGTATGAATCTCAGGGTGAGGTGGGGGTGAACACAAACATCCAGACTGTAATGCTTGGACCGCAGATTTTGGATTTCCAGACTGATGGTGACTTTCCTCTTCTAGGTATGGGGATTTCATTTTCCAACTAATCTATTCATTCTATCAGGAGGGAGACACTCCCTTCACCTGCATTTATATAATATAGTTTGTGCATGGTTTCAGATTGTAGCTTCCTGTGAAAATGGTTTGTGTTGGTCTGTCCTCCTTCACTGTGAGCTTTCCTTGGAGCACTGACTGTAGTGTGTTCCTCACAGTCATCTCTCTAGGACCTTACATGGCAATGACAGCTTGGTGGCCAATCACTGAAGATTTTTCAAATCAACAATTAGGCATTGTGTTCATTAGAGGCATTGTCTTCACAAGGACAGTAGTTTTAACTTAGGAGACTGAAGATAGTAGAAAAGGAAGAAGTCAGCTAAGTTAAGATGATCCTTTTCTCTTGACGAACTTGATTCAGATACTTTGCTATGTTTTCACAGAGTGATAATGTGGGTCTGCACTGCAGGAGGCTATGGGGTCTGTGAATCATAGATTTTATTTTCTCTGAAGTGTTGACCATCACATTTCTTGTTTTGTACTCAAAATGTGCAGTACAGTGGGAGTGAATAATAGAGACATGAATCTAGACCAATTTTATTTTCCTGTGTTGAAAATCTGCATAATTTTGACAAGATATGCTATTCTGTATTAAAAATAACTATTAGGAAAAGATAGATGGTGGATATGCATTAGAAAAAAAAAAAACCCTTCAGGACACATCGGTGAGATCATCTACCCAGGGAAGTCAGGCTGGCGTCATGGTAACATCTACAACTTGGTGGCTGAGAAGCATTAAAATATAAAGCAGAACAGATTGCTTAATAATCTGTAACCTAAAGGTAAGAGTATAGCAGATGAGATTTGGGGTTTTCATGTTGGAAGAAGCTAGGAAGTCTACTTTAAGTATATTCTGAGGGGCCCTGTGGCCTTACCTCCCCAGAGCCTTACCCCACTAGGGAAAGGTAGAAACAGGCTGAGGATATGGATCAACCTGTCAGCCCCACTGTCCAGCAGAGAAGTAATTACAGAAGCCATACCTCCTACCTTCTGTATCCCATAAAGATCTTTGGTCCATACTTCCAAAGGGATAAAGAATAGGGAATCTTCGTGGTCTGGGAGTTGGCACAGTGGAGAAAGCATTGAATTCTCAACCATGAGGTCCTGAGTTCAATCCCTGGTAGCACATGTACCAGAATGATGTCTGGTTCTTTCTCTCTTCCTATCTTTCTCATGAATAAATAAATAAATAAATAAATAAATAAATTCTAATTAAAAAAAGAATAGGGACTCTTCCAATGGAGGGGATAGGATAGGGAACTCTGGTGATGGGAATCTTGTTGATCATTATTAAATCACTAATATCATTTAAAAAGAAGTCCAGGATGAGATGGCTCCCCTGTTGGAGCTCACAATTCACTATGTGTGAGGACCTGGGTTCAAGCCCCTGGTGCCAAATCAGAGTGCCATGCATGACACCATGGGGAATTTCAGTGGTAAAGCAGTGCTATGTGTCTTTTCTTCTCTGTCCTCATCCCCTGCCCTTTCTCTGTCTGTCTGAAATAGAAAGGAAATAAAGAAGTCTTCCAGGACCAACAGAATTGTGCAGGTGTAAGGCTCCAGTGGACAGCAACAATATATTGTATAGCAACAGCAAACAATAAGCCTTTGGGCTCAAACCAACATTTCTGTCTTAAAACAAAAGTGAAAGATTGGGGGGTCCGGTGGTAGCACAGCAGGTTAAGCACACATGGCGTGAATTGTTAAGCGTACATGGTGTGAATTGCAAAGACACAAGCAAGGATCCCAGTTGGAGCCCCCAGCTCCCTACCTGCAGGGGGGTTGCTTCACAATGGGTGAAGCAGGTCAGCAGATGTCCTTCTCTCCTCCCTCTGTCTTCCCTTCCTTTCTCAGTTTCTCTCTGTCCTATTCAACAACAACGGCAACACCAATGGCAACAATAACAACAGCAAGGGCAACAAAAATGGGAAAAAATGGCCTTCAAGAGCAGTGGATTCATAGCACATTAATCACAAATAAAAAATTGCTTGGAAAGAAAAAGTTTGTCTTTATGATGCTCAATATTTCTCTCCGTCTCTTGCTGCAGAGCTACACTTGCTCATTTCAGAACTTTGACTTCTTAGGGGAAAGATTTTGACCAAGAGATAAAGTTTAAGTTCAAGTAGCAAGGGTTAATTATCACTAGTAAAGCAGAAGTAGCAGAGTTGGCTGTTCCCAAGGCAAGAGACAGTCCTGATGTTGAGTGTGCAGCCTCCAGGGCCCCTTGAGGTATCTCTTTCTATTGTGTACCACCTTGTTTGCATTTTGGGGGTCTCCCTGGTGAGTAGGAACTCCATGCCTTACACAATGCCAATGGGTAAAGCTTTCACACCAGGGCTGGCACTGGCAATTGTTACCATGAGCAAGGATCTGGGCTCACATCCTCAGCCCCCACCTGCAGGGTGAGAGCATCATGAGTCAAAGCCATGCTGCAGGTGTCTCTTTTCCTTCCCATCTGTCTATCTATCTATCTATCTATCTATCTATCTATCTATCTATCTATCTATCTATCATCTATCTTCCTCTCCCCTCTCAATTTCTCTCTGTCCTATCAATAATAAATAAATAAATAAATGAAAGGTGGAAGCAAATAAAAAGACTTTCAAGTTACCTACCAGATACCCATCAGGGGAAGGAACACTTCAGATCTACCTGCTTGTGACGTGCTTTTGAAAAGTTTAGACTGATTTCCAGAGGAGATGAAAGAAAAGGGGGCTTGGAAAACAAAGACTTAAGGGAGAGGCAGACCATTGAAATCGCTTCTTTCAAGAAGGCTGAACAGGGGAGCAGGGTGAGAAGTGGAAAGTGGTAGCTGGCCTTGAAGAGTGGTCAACATCTGGAAGGGCAAGAGAAGTCAGCAGTAGATAAACTTGGAGTTTGGAGAGGATAGAGAAAAGCCTTAGTCCAGCCTGAGATGGTAAGAATGGGAGGAAGAGAATAATTAGCATTTCTCTGCACACACATCAATCCTCTATAGAGGGAAGCAGGTCCCAAGCCACCCCTTGCATGTCTTATTAAGCTGCCCCCAGTTTCTGGTCTTCCAGAACTCCAAGTTGCTGGCATCTGGGCCTTAGTGCTTCCTGTCAACAAATCAAAATAAATATGCAAGTATTCAAAGGCAATGGGAATGATTGCACTTTAAGACATATGTTGATATAGATAAAGGGAAAAGGAATAGGTAAAAGTAGTAGACCACCCCTGCTCATATGAAGAGAGGAACCCTGAAAAGGGATAGATAAAGGCAGAGAAGGGCAATGGGGTATTCTTCTTTGTAGGTTTCAGGAGAACTGGGTGGCGTCAAGAGAGGGAAAAAGCTGTAAAACATCCATCTCTCTCTCTCTCTCTCTATATATATATATATATATATATATATATATATATTATTTATTGGATAGCAGCAGAGAGAAATCAAGAGGGAAGGGGAAAATAGGGAGGAAGAGAATGAGAGACACCAGAAACTCTGCTTCGCTGCTTGTGAAGCTTTTCCCTTGCAGGTGGGGACCAGGAGCTTGAACCCAAGTCCTTACACATTGTAACATTTGTGCTCAAGCAGATGCACCACCACCCAGCCCTGCCATCTTTCATTTCTGACATATCTGTCAGGACATATCCTGCAGTTTCCATACAGAGATTGGTTGGAGGACAGTCTGGCCTTGTTTATTACTTCCAGAACAGCATGTCACAGACACCAGAGGAACAAAGAAGAAACCAGCATAGCGATTTTTTTCTTATCACACCTTCAGGTGTCAATGAACTCTGCCTGTCACAGTCCCCTGTCTCAAGTCCACAGACCCTCTTACATCTTCATTGTTGAAAAAAAATGGATTCATAAAAATTCTATTCAGAGAAATTTCCTTAAATTTGTATTAAGGCTTGGTGTCCTAAGTCAGATATCCTATAAATCAATTCTCTAGCAACTGTTACTGTTTGTTGTATGATTTAACTAAAGTACTTTGGTCTCTTTCTTGACTTAGATTTCTTTATAAAAGGCACAGTGATTAACTTTAAAACTAAATCCATTCTTTGCAATATTCAATGTGTAAGATTGGTGGACAGTGATCTTGAGATTGAATGAGGAGGCTGCAAAGACACCACTACTTGGGTTTGTTATTGCTGACACAGGGGGATGTGCTCCATCCTCAAGACTGTGATTCCGGGCTCAGGAGGATCTCTGGGCTGCTCTTTGGTGTCTGAGCCTTTGTCTGTCTCTAATTGGTCAACAGTGAGCCAGTTACTTTCTGCTGTTGAAGGAGTGATTCAGCTACTTGCTCCCACACTAGACTTCCAGGGGATCTTGTTGTATCCCTAAGATAATATGAATGATGCATAACAAGAATGCACGGAGTGTATTATAGATGTCCCCCCCGGAGGTTTTTTTCCTCCCCTCTCTAGGATTTTTACTGGGGCTGGGTGTCTACACCTTGAATCAACTACTCCTGGTGGTCATCTTTTTCCATATATATAATTGTTGTTGTTGTTGGATAGGACATAGAGAAATTGAGAGAGAAGGCGAGAGAAAGACAGACACCTGCAGACCTGCTTCACCACTTTTGAAGTCACCCTCTTGCATATGGGGTGTTTCTTTTATCAAAATTTTTTATTTATAAAATGGAAATATTAACAAGACCATAGGATAAGAGGGGTACAATCCCACACAATTCCCCATGGAGGTTTTCTTTTGTTTGTTTGTTTGTTTTTGTTTTTGCTTCCAGGGTTATCACTGGGGCTAGATGCCAGCACTACGAATCTGCTACTCCTGGAGGCTATTTTCCCCATTTTTTTTTGTCCTTGTTGTTGCCACTGTTGTGGTTGTTATTGTTGTTATAGCTGTTGTTGTTGGATAGGACAGAAATCGAGAGAGGAGGGGAAAACAGAGAGGAGGAGAGAGAGATACCTGCAGACCTGCTTCACTGCTTGTGAAGCGACCCCCCTGCAGGTAGTGAGCTGGGGGCTTGAACCCAGATCCATGAATAGGTCCTTGCACTTTGCTCCATGTGTGCTTAACCCACTGCACTACCGACCCCTGCCCCGCCCCATAGAGATTTAAAAATAAATTCTACAGGTGTCAACATGGGAAAATTTGAGAATCACTAGAATTAGTTTTCTTTATTTTTTTTCTCATAAACGTCTCCTTTTCAACTGGCCATTACTATTTAAGGGTTGAGGTTTCTAAGCAGTAGGATACTTTTCCTCTTTGACAAATAAAAGCGACAGAGATAGTCGCTTAACTAGTATACCGATTATTAGGATTTCAGGGAGCCCAGTAATATATTTACCCTTTCCTCTTCAATTTTTTAACGACAGTTAAAAAATTATTCATGTAAAACTATATATTCATGTAAAACTTTTAGTTTGTTTTCTGGAAGAGAAATTTATTTGACTCCGTTTTAATTTCCTCTCCACATGTCAGCTACTTAGGCTGTTGGAGAAAATAAACATGGTTTACTTTTACTTGAAGAAAGGAAGAAAGCTTTTAATTGGAAGAAATTGTTTATGTATGCTTCATGAACCCCTGTATCTGGGGCACTAAACAACTTGGTTATTTTTCTTTTTGCCTTCCCCCCATTTATTGGGGGGGGGAGGATTAATGATTTATAGTCAACAGTAAAATACAGTACTTATTACCTGTGTAACATTTCTCAGTTTTCCATATAACATTATACCCCCCACCTAGGTCCTCTTGCACCGTCATGTTTCGGGACCTGAATATTCCTCCCCACCCCAGAGTCCTCTACTTCAGTGCAGTACACCAAATTAACATAGTTTCCTATAGTCCTTTTCCAGTTATTTTTTACTGGTAGAGACAGAGAGAAGTTGGAAGGGGAAGGGAGATGGACTCAGGAAGCAAGGGTGGGAGAGAGAGAGAAATCTGCACTATTGCTTCACCATTCATGAAGCTTTCCCCCTGTAGGTGGGGACACAGGGGGCTTGAAATAGTTTTCTATAGCATACGATCGTTTTTATGAGCACACAATAGAGGGTTCCTTTCTGTTTTTATAGGGGAGAGAAATCTAAGGATCACACATTAATGTAAAATAATTTTATATCTGCTCCATTTAGAAGTAGTTGCTATTTTATGTCTCTTTAATTCAGGGGGAAAGAGATTAACAGTCACTTTTCTCTTTCTTATAGTTTCCTGAGCTATTTCTTTAGGCTGCTTTTCATCCAGAAATTCTGATTCTTGGTGGATTCTAGAGTTACTTAGTTGGCTTCCAAATAGGATAATTCTGTAATGTGTGAAAACTATATATTTAACATTACTTTTCTACACTACTGAATTTTGGGGTTTGTTGTAGAGATAGAGTTTCGGACCAAAGCTCTTGCTTCACTGAAACTCATGAAGTTTCCCCCTGCAGGGTGGGAAGGGGGCTCACACCCGGTTTCTTGCTCATTATAATGTGTAGACTTAACCGGGTGCGCCACCAATCGGCCCTCTGACTTATTCATTCTTCAATTGTATCTGATTTTTCACCTAATTTGAATTTTTTTTTTTTAACAGGAAGGAGAAGCTGTTGCGATGCTCTCAGTGCCAAGTTGCCAAATATTGTGGTGCTAAGTGTCAGGTAAGCATGTCCAGTGAAATTTTCAATTCTCTTCTTCAATGGTCCTTCATTCTGTTGATTAATTTTTTTTGAATTTTTTCTTTTATTTAAGAAAGGATTAATTAACAAAACCATAGGGTAGGAGGGGTACAACTCCACACAATTCCCACCACCCAATCTCCATATCCGACTCCCTCCCCTGATAGCTTTCCCACTCTCTATCCCTCTGGGAGCATGGACCCAGGGTCATTGTGGGTTGTAGAAGGTGGAAGGTCTGGCTTCTGTAATTGCTTCCCCGCTGAACATGGGCGTTGACTGGTCGGTCCATACTCCTAGTCTGCCTCTCTCTTTCCCTAGTAGGGTGGGTCTCTGGGGAAGCTGAGCTCCAGGACACATTGGTGGGGTCTTCAGTCCATGGAAGTCTGGCCGGCATCCTGATGACATCTGGAACCTGGTGACTGAAAAGAGAGTTAACATACAAAGCCAAACAAATCGTTGAGCAATCATGGACCCAAAACTTGGAACAGTGGAGAGGAAGTGTTAGGGGGATACTCACTGCATACTCTAGTGTACTTTTGCTTTCAGGTATATATTTTGCAGTAGTTTATGGATACATGTGAACATATGCTCTCTCTCACAGAACCTGGTCTATATCTAGGTTTTGGGACTTTGTTAGAAAGTGAACCACCTGGGATGGAATTAGAGTATACTATGAAAGGAAAGGTCTCACCCGAGTAATGAAGCTGAAGGGTTGTCATTCCACATGTGAAGTCTCTGGACACAGTCTGAAGTGAAGTATGTTGAGGTGGCAATTGTTGTGTTGATTAGGTTGCTATTGGCAGATGCAATATTATTTGATATGGATTGGGAGAGGCATACGGGAAAGTGGGCCCTATCCAAGGGTTCCAGGACTGGGGGAAGTAGGGGCTCTATAGTGGAGATGTGAGGTTCCTGCTGTCTTAGGGTTCAAAAAGACAATCGATAGTTAATGTTATCATCACATTATTTGGTAATTGGGTTAACTTTGAAAAGTCTTTTTGTTAAGGTTTGCTGTACAGTACCCAGTATCTTGTATATAGCTGTGCTATTGGTTGCTTGATTAATTTTTAAAAGGTCTTTGATTTATTTTAACTTGGTGATTTTCCTCCAATTTTATTTTATTTCTTTTTCTTTTTTATATTTATTTATTTTTCCCTTGTGTTGCCTTTTTTAAAAAAATTATTGCTGTTATTGATGTCATCGTTCTTGGATAGGACAGGGAGAAATGGAGAGAGGAGGGAAGATAGAGAGGGGTAGAGAAAGACAGACACCTGCAGACTTGGTTTACCGCCTGTGAAGTGACTCCCCTGCAGTGGATCATTACGCAGGTCCTTGCGATTTGCCCACCTGCACTTAACCTGCTCTGCTACTGCCCGACTCCCTTTCCTCTTAAAATAACATATGGAAAGTACTTGATCCTTTGTTTTTTTCCCCTAGAAATAAGCAGAATTGAACTTAATGTTCATTATACCTTCATTCATGTATCTGTGTCCTTGTTTGAAGAAACAAAGAAGGGCCCAGTGGTGGTGCACCTGGGAGAGCACACATGGCATACCTAAAGACCTGGGCGGGTACTGATCATAACGCAGTGGGTTAAGCACAGATGATGTGAAGAACAAGGACCGGGATAACGATCCCACTTGGAGCCCACAGCTCCCCCCCTGCAGGGGGGTCACTTCACAAGCAGTGAAGCCAGTCTGCACGTGTCTCTCTGTCTCTCCTCCTCTCTGTTTTCCCCTTGATTTCTCTCTGTCCTAACAGCAATAACAACAATAATACTAACAACAATAACAATAGCAATGATAAACAAGGGCAACAAAAAGTGAAAAAATAGCCTCCAGGAGCAGTGAATTCCTAGTGTAGGCACTGAGCCCCAGTGATAACCCTGAAGACAAACAACAAACAAAACAACAAAAAACAAAACAAGCAAACAAACAAACAGAAAACCAAACCTGGGCTCAAAGTTCTGACTTTCAGGGGGAAGCTTTGGGAGCAGTGGAACAGTGGAGCAGCGGGGCGGTGTCTCTCCTCACTCTGCTTCTCCTCTGCTCTTTCTCTGTCTCTCACTGTTTCCCCCCCCCCAACATTTGATATTGGCAACAGTCTGCACAACATCCATTTGTACACTTTTAGAAATTAATTATAAAATGAACTCTTTCCAGTTTTATTGATTACTGAAATAATAACTAGATACATATATTTATTATTGTGCCAAGAATGACCTCAGGGCCTTTATACGTGTAATAGTTGTAAGTGGCTCTCCAGCCTAATATTATTGTTATTTATTTTTTAAAGAGAGAGTAGAAGAGAGAAAAAAACAAGGCATCTTTGGTTTATCACCCCAGTGCTCTTCCCAGTGATTTTTGGACTAACATGGAGGAAGGAATGCTTTACCAGTTGAGCATATAGCCTGGCCCTTCAATTTGATTTTTAATTTTTTTTTTTTTTTGCAGTGCCAGGGAAGAGCCCTTGGACTGTACATGTGTGATACTATTGAGCCCCATGGCTTAACCCAATTCTTTCTTTATTATTTTTTTCAGAGGGAACAGCACCACTCCAACATCAGTGCATCATCAATAACATTTCAATATATATTTAAATGTTTATTAGTAGTGTATTGTACATTTTACTTTAATGAAAGAAATAGAGGGAAGAGGGAGTCGGGAGGTAGCGCAGTGGGTTAAGCGTAGGTGGCGCATAGCATAAGGATCCTGGTTAGAGCCCTCGGCTCCCCACCTGCAGGGGAATCGCTTCACAAGCAGTGAAGCAGGCTTGCAGGTGTCTTTCTCCCCACCCCCCTACTTCCCCTCCTCTCTCCATTTCTCTCTGTCCTATCCAACAACAATGACATCAATAATAACAACAAGGGCAACAAAAGGGAATAAATTAAAAAAAAAGAAATGGAATAAATTTTTACACTGAAGTACAGATATATAGAGGAAAAACACTGGTATCATGAGCACCAGCCAACTGCAGGAATGAAAGTGAACTTGAGGGCAGTGATGTGAGGTGACATGTTTGTAGCTGAGTTGCTGCACTGCTGTTCTCCATGACCAGAATTCTAATACGACGTCACAGAAATGAGCTCTTATCAAAGAGCTGGTCACAACTCTGCGTGGTCTATAAACAAGTAGGTCTAGCTGGAATTTTAATGAAAAAGAAGCCAGAATTTACAAAAAGGCTTCAAGGACCCAGTTCTAATATCAGATCTGCCATAAGTTTGTGAATTTTAGAGAAATCGCTTAAATTCTCTGGACTTCAATTTCCTAACCTGTGCGAATAATAAAAGTCAGTTTGTATTTGGTATCAATTATGTGTCAGGAGATACCTTATCCTATTTGTTCTTCATAGTATCTTGAAAAGATTGTATACTATTACTGTTGTTTTCCTAATAAGAAAACTGAGTTTCAGATTGAAAGTGACCTGCTTAGCATCTTACCTCTATTAAGTAGTCTCTGGATTTGAGAAATAAACCCAGGCAGTAAGATACCAGACTTGTGATTTCACTTCTAGCTTTCAGTTTTGTTTATTATTTGACCTAAACATGTATTTTCATTTTACTATCAAAAAAAAAAATTATCGGGGGTGGCGTGAAGAGGAAGCGCAAGGACTGGCTCAAGGATCCTGGTTAGAGCCCCTGGCTCCCTCTTCGCAAGTGGTGAAGTGGGTCTGTAGGTGTCTGTCTCTTCCCCCTCTGTCTTCTCCTCCTCTCTCCATTTCTCTCTGTCCTATCCAACAACAATGACATCAGTAACAACAATAATTACTACAACAATAAAACATGGGCAACAAAAAAGGGAATTAAAAAAAAAAATCCTGGTGCCAGGCGGTAGTGTGGATTAAGCGCACATGACATGAAGCTGAAGCGCAAGGACTGGCTCAAGGATCCCAGTTCAAGCCCCTGATTCCCCCTTCCCAAGCGGTGAAGGGGTCTTCAGGTGTTTATCTTTCTCTCCCCCTCTCTGTCCTCCCCTCCTGTCTGGATTTCTCTCTGTCCTTCCTATCCAACAACACTGACAGCAATAACAACAACAACAACTATAAACAGGGGCAACAAAAAGGAAAAACCGGCCTCCAGGAGCAGTGGATTCGTAGTGCAGGCACCGAGCCCCAGTGATAACACTGGAGGCAAAAAAAAAAATCTTTAGTGCAGTGTCCCCTTTTTGCAGTGTACTTAGAAAAGGAGGGGAGAGAGAGAGAGGAAAAGAGGAAGAGAGAGAGCATACTGAACTATTTATTATCTCATTAGAATGAGTAGAATGAGCTTGACTATGTCATTCTGATTCATTCATTCTTATTCATTGTATTTTTACTACATTAATTGTTTACTATAGCATCAATAATAATGTCATCATCAGATAGACTGGAGAAAGTAACAGGAAATAGCTAGTAAGATGAAACCTATCAGATGTAACACCAACTGGTATATATGCTTGAATGTGTGTGAGGAGGTATGTATGTATTGAGGTGGGGTGGGGACCAAAGCTTGGCTAGAGCATATGCATTTAAACTACTCTATTGAGCTTAACCTTAAGGTACAACATTAAACATTGTAAGCACTGTGGTTAGCAATAAAGCATCACAAAAATTAAACTGACAAACTGAACTATGAAGAGTAATGAACAGGAGGCAAAAAACAATTGGACTGGAAACGGGTATGGAGGGTGTGATTTTGTAACATGAGATTTGTTATATAGTATGTGTACCCTAAAGGGACATTGCTTTAGTTTGCTAGCTTATCATTTGATGTATGGGGCCGTGGCATTAAAAAGGTAGATGTGATAAGCTGTTGGTCATGTTGTAGGTTATAATCTGTCCCTTTTAGTGGTTCTGCCAGGGCCATCAGTTTCCAGATGTTATTTTTATAGAAAAACTTATATAAAAATGGACTCATACCCCAAACCAGTTTCCTCAGCAAGAGATAAAAGGTCTGTGTCATCAAAATTAGAGAGATACCCTTTTTCAAAACAATACCTGTCTACACTACAATGAGCTGTGATTTGGAAGAGATACCTAAGTATGGGACTTTAATTTGGCAAAATGGGAGGCATTTTGCGCCCAACTTCTGGCTCCTTAATCCTACTGCAATTTATACCTAAAACTTTACAGTGAGAGACAAAAAAATAAAATAAAATATAGAATTCAGGTGGGAGTCACAGCAGCTGTTTCCCTGATAACCTTGCAGCTTGCCGAAAGCAGGGTTGATAGGCATCATGTTGAAATTCAGTCTCTTCCCTACCCCACTAGAGAAAGATAGAAACAGGCTGGGGGTGTGGATAGACCTGCCAATGCCCATGTCCAGCTTGGAGAAACAATTACAGAAGCCAGACCTTCCACCTTCTGTACTCCTTAAAGAACTTTGGTCCATACTCCTAGAGGGGATGGCTGCCAGTTCTTAGCAACATCGCCCCGCCAGATATTCGTCGGGATGCGGCATCATCTAAGTTCATTTCCCACGTCTACGCTCGACCGGACCTGCCAATATACGCGGATATCTTTGCCCACCCTGTTCAACGCTTGACATCTCGTCACCCAATCTGGTCCCCTATGCCTACACTGAACTTCTCTGTTCCAGTCTCTTGGAAACAGAGTTGGCAGTCAGCTGAAGTAAAGAACAAACACCTCATCACAGACCCCTGCAAGCGTTAACCCGGCTTTGACCTAGCACATTATCATTGGGCCCTCCTCAATCGCTATCGAACAGGCCATGGCCGGTGCGCCGCTATCGCTGGGGAGCCAGAGACGACCCGAACTGCCCCTGCGGCTCCAGACAGACTATGACCCACATAGTCAACGACTGCCACCTCTCCAGATTCAAAGGAGGTCTCGAAACTTTACATCAGGCTCAACCTGATGCTGTTGACTGGCTACGGAAGAAGGGCAAACGCTAGAAGAAGAAGAGGGGATAAATGATACTCCAGACGCTCTGTACTTCTGTTCATTCAGGACCTGAAGCGTTTGTTAACAGGAGTCTTGTTTTTTATATACCATCACTGAAAAGGAAGCGGATCTAGAGAACACTAGAGGAAGCCAGGCACTGTTTCTCTTTCTGAGAGAAGAGGAAAAAAGGAAAGACACTGAGAAGAATTAATGGGTGTTCAGGTGGCTTACAAAAGGATGTGAAGGCAGGACCGTTAAAAAAATGGGGAAAATATATACATAGAGTTAGATAGATAGTTATAGAATCAGCCTGTCTTGGTAACTTTGGGAGAACCACTGTAGTTTCCAATGAGAGGATGGGACACAGAACTCTGGTGGTGGGAACCTTATGAAATTATACCCCTACTATCTTAGGATTTTGTAAATCAATATTTAATCACTAATAATAAGTAGGTTTTTTAAAAAAAGTTCAACTGAAAAAAAGAAAAGAAATTCAAGGGCACCAGGTATGACACATGGTTAAGCACACATAGTACTATGTGCAAGGACTTGTGCAAGACCAAGGTTCAAGCCTCCCCTCCACCAGCTGCAGCAGCAGGGATGCTTTGCAAATGGTGAAGCAGGTCTGCAGGTGTCTATCTTTCTTTCTCCCTCTTTATTACCTTCCCCATCTCTGTCCAATCAAATAAAAAAAAAATGAAGAAGAAAGAAAAAAATGGCCGCCAGGAGCCATGGATTCCTAGTGCCTGCATGAAAGCCCCAGTGATAATACAGGAGGCAATAAAAGAAAAGAAAAGTAATTCAGTCTCTTTAGTTATAGAACTTTTAACTAAATTGCAGTAGGAGTGTTCCTTTACAGGCCTACAGCCTGCCAGATTCGGTTGTCACTGAGGCCCAAAATATACACATTGCTATCACTACTTGGACTGAGACTTTAGCTTCCTTTTAGACCCTAATGCTTTCCTACAATAACCTGTGTCTGGTGAGCACTTATTAACCTTGAGCTCCTGATTGCTACCCAGTTGGTTTAACCTTGCTGTTGTGCTATAGCTCTACCAGGCATTTGCAACTCTCAACCCTGGTCACTTCTCAGGCCCACTCTCCACAGAGCATCCTACTTCATGAGAAAACTGAAATTCCCTGCACAGATGAGCCAAAACAACACTGGGAAAAAAAAAATCCAAATTCAAAACCAGTGTCTGGACTTTCTGTAGAGGACGTCAAAGCTCTAGTCCTAAGGATGCTCTCTGAAGTGAGCATTTCATTGGGAGGAAATCTCAAGAAAGTAAAGGTATGAGTGAAGTCTTAACAGAATCCAGAGTAATAAAGAATACAATAAACAAGCTACAAAATACTATAAAGGGAACCACAAAAAGAAAGATAGGATCCAAAGATCAAAGTTGTGAGCTGGAGGATAAAGTAGAGGAAAGCATTAAAAAAAAAATCAACAAAATAAATAAATAAAAATAAAATGTGAAAATAATGACAGTTGTGGGACAGTCTCAAACAGAATGACAGTCACATCACACGAGTGCCAAAAGTAGAATCAGGACAAGTCTATAATGTTTTTTTTAAAAAAAGAAATAATAGCCAAATATTTCTCCAAACTAAAAATGAAGATAGGCTATTAGACTCAGGAAACTTTGAGTTCTAAGAAAAAATAAACCCAAAATGATTTACACCAAGACACCCATTAGTTTAAATTCCAAAGATCAAAGGTAAAGAGATAATTTTAAAAACAATAAGAGAAAAGTAAAGAGTTTTCTATAAGAAGTTCCCATAAAGTTGCCAGCTGAATTCTGAACAGAAACTCTAAATTTTCAAAGAATTGACATGGTTGTCTCAAAGTTCTGAATGGATAAGACTTTCCAAAATACTGTGTACAGCAGTGTTATTAGTCATTTGAAAGAATGATGAAGTACCTTTCAGGCATTCATTATCTCTGAACCAGCCCTATAAGAAAAAGCAAGGATGTCTAAAAAGGGAAAGTATGGAATGACCTTACCCAAATGAAATTGATAAAGAAGCAAATCAAAGCAAAGAGCTCAGCCAAATGGAGGCAAGACTCTGGACTCAGATCTGCAGGACTGAAGTTACTAAAGGCGATGGGAGGGCTTCAAGGGAGATATTAACATATGGAGATATATTAACATATTCTGAACATCTATAGGTTTTTTTTTTCTGTCAGAATTACCTCAAAAACAAATTGTAAAAATATAGTATAATGAAAAGTAATAGTCTTTTTTTAGATTGCCTCCCCTCTGCCTATTTCTTTTTTCCAGATAAAATTCATGTGTGTGTATGAGTGTGTTATCTACACTACACTTTTAAAAAAATTATTTATTTTTCCCTTTTGTTGCCTTTGTTGTTTTTTATTGTTGTTGTAGTTATTATTATTATTGTTATTGATGTCGTCATTGTTAGATAGAACAGAGAGAAATGGAGAGAGGAGGGGAAGACAGAGAGGGGGTGAGAAAGACAGACACCTGCAGACCTGCTTCACCATCTGTGAAGCGACTCCCCTGCAGGTGGGGAGCCAGGGGCTCACACCAGGATCCTTAGGCCCGTCCTTGTGCTTTGGGCCACGTGCACTTAACGCGCTGTGCTACCGCCGGACTCCCTACACTACACTTTTTTAGATAATGTACCTATGTAGTATTTTACTTTATCTTTCATTACTTTTATAAATGGCCACCAGTGTTATCACTAAGTCTCAGTGCCTGAAGGATATATCCACCACTTCTGCCAGCCATTTTCCCCATTTCTTTATTTTATTTGACAGGACAGGGAGAAATTGAGAAGAGGGGGCAGATAGAGGGAGAGAGACACCTGTAGTATTGCATCACAGCTCATGAAGCTCCCCATCCCCCAACCCCGTGTAGGTGGGGATTGGGAATTTGAACCAGGACCTCTGTACATGGTAATGTCTGATTTTTTTGGTTTGTTGTTTTTTCACTAGAGTACTGGTCAGTTTTGGCTTATGGTGGTGTGGGGGATTGAACCTGGGACTTTGGAACATCAGGCATGAGAGGTTTTTTTGCATACTCATTATGCTATCCCATTATGCTATACCTATCCCATCATGATGTCTGTTCTCAACCCACTGCCTGGCCCCCACATGCACTATTTTAGATACTGCTTAAAATATTTTTTTCATTATGATTTTGTATTCTTTTGTGTATATCTCGTTAGGAGATATCATAAAATATTAGAATGGAATCCCTATAATATTTGCAAACAAGTCTTGTTTCTATTTTGTTATAATTAGACCATCTTATATGAGTATGAGATTACAGAGGAGGGTTATTCTGTTTTTGTCATTAAAAAAAAAAAGTATTCTTGGGGCAGGGAGATGACTGAGGATGACAAGTAAAGTAGATTCCTTACCGTGCATGAGAATGTGGATTCAATTGCTGGCACCAGTGGAAACACCATGGAAGCACAATGCCCTTATATAGCCATATGGGACTCCATGGATATTTGATGAGTGCTTTGGGCTCTCTTGCTCTCAAAACATAGAGGATGAATATTGCTCTAGGGAGGCAGATCAGCAGTGGCATAGATGCCTAAGGCTTCTTTTTGTTTCCTGGAACTGCGCTCACAAAAAAGGTAGCATTCTCATGGGCTGGGAATGTAGCTCAGTAGTACAATACATGCCTCATGGGTATGAGGTTCTGTGTTGTATCACCCACACTCACATAAAAAGCATTTTCAAAAGGTTGTTAGTGGATAAGGCAGTGTCAAGGAAATGCACTGATGATTATTCACTTCTGTTGGATTTAATTTCATTCATAATATGTACATTAATTAAATTTGTAATTTAATTGTGGAACAAAATAAACACCTGGGTACTACATCAATTTGCCATTTACGTACTATTAAAAGCACTATATTAGCAAAGACAGACTATTTTATGTTGCTAATTATAGACATCTTTAAAATATGAGGGTTTTTTGTTTACATTTTATGCTTAGTTGTAAATGATTTGATTGGATTTTGATTAATTGGAATTAATGGTAATTTTAATAAGTTGGTTCCTAGGATGTCATACACTAAGTGGTGATATTTAAGAAATTCAAGTCATTTGGTTTGCTTTTCTTTAACTTCTTAGGGTATGCACTGTAAAGACATTGACTTTATATCTGATTATAAATACAAAGAAAATAATGTATAAAACTTATATTTGTCTATGATATTTAGTTTTCTACATCTATAAATGTCTGGTGCTCAGAACCTGCTAGGTGATTCACCTACTGTCTTGATGTCAGCTAGTATCTTGAAATTAGATTTTCTTTATTTTTTATGTAGCTTTTAAAAAATTTATTTATTTATTATTGGATAGAGACAGAGAGGAATTGAGAAGGGTGGGGGAGATAAAAAGGGAAGAGAGAGACACCTGCAGCCCTACTTCACCACTCATGAAGCTTTATCAGCTAAAGAACCTTTGCTGCCTCTGTGGGCTTTTGCCTCCACGGGCATTTTTTTTTTCTCTGTGGGCATTACCTAGCATGGGGGGGGGTGGGCTATGGCCTAGAGGCCCAAGGCAGCTGGCTGCAGTCAGTCTTTGTGTACCAGTAAGTCTGATAGAAGTGCCAGTCCAAAGCAGATGTCCACCGAAGAATTGCCAGGGGGTGAATTGTTGTACGTCTGTCTCGATGGGGAATGTCAGCCATCGGAATTCCAAGTTTCACTTTGGTGTTTAGACGCAGGAAAGGTTACTGCGTGAGGCGGCCATTTTCGCTACCTCCACGTGGCCCAACCTGCTTCTCTCTCACCCAACTCTGAGGTGGCAGCACAAATAAAGATTTGTGTTCCCTCTTCGCTCCGGACCTCCTCTCTCTCTTCTCTGCAACGCCAAACGACACCTCTTGCAGATGGGAACCTGGCTTCCTGTGCTTAACTTCCTGTGTCCTTAACTGGATGCACCACCACCTGACCCCTTGTCTTGGCTTTTTAATGTAATATTTTATTTTTGCTCCTATATTAATTCATAATTATTGCACATCTTTGTTCATTTCTTTTTTAAATTTAATAAAAATTTATTTTCCCTTTGGTTGCCCTTGTTTTTTTTTATTGTTGTTGTAGTTATTATTATTGTTTTTACTGATGTTATCATTGTTAGATAAGACAGAGAGAAATGGAGAGAGGAGGGGAAGACAGAGAGGGAGAGAGAAAGACACCTGCAGACCTGCTTCACCGCCTGTGAAGTGACTCCCCTGCAGGTGAGGAGCCCGGGGCTCGAACCGTGATCCTTATGCTGGTCCTTGTGCTTAACTTGCTGCACTACCACCCATCTCCCATCTTTGTTAATTTCAATTATGATAATAGAACACTTGATGGGTAGTCTTGTGAATAAAATTTTAATTACATCCTCTATTTTTAGTATGGGAGGAAATTATGGCAAAATGAATCAAGAAGGCTGTCTTTGAGAAAGTGGCAAATATATGAGTCTTTGGGGTCGACAAGGCTACAGTTTGTAGAATGCAGATAATACCCAATGATTTAGTTTGATTCTGAGGTTTTGCTTTCAAGTTCATGCATGAGAGCCTTTTGCATTGCTACTGTGATATCTCCCTAGTCCTCAGTGAAGAACTGTTTAGAACTTTTGGTAAACTATATTAAATCTCAAGTAAATTCTACATTATAGTTGCAGTTATAGTGTTTTTCAAATTTATTTGTTGATTGGATCATATGCTTTTAGACATACATATTTGAAATTTTTAACTGCTAATTTTTAAAATTTTTAATTTATAAAAAGGAAACATTGACTAAACCATAGGATAAGAGGGGTACAACTCCACACAATTCCCACCACCAGAACTCTGTATCCTATACACTCCCCTGATAGCTTTCTTATTCTTTAACCCTCTGGGAGTATGGACCCAGGGTCATTGTGGGATGCTGAAGGTGGAAGGTCTGACTTCTGTAATTGCTTTCCCACTGAATATGGGTGTTGACTGGTCGATCCATACTCCCAGCCTGCTTCTCTCTTTACCTAGTGGGGAAGGACTCTTGGGGAAGTGGAGCTCCAGGACACATTGGTGGGGTTGTCTGTCCAGGGAAGTCTGGTTGCATCTGGCTAACATCTGGAACCTGGCAGCTGAAAAGAGAGTTAACATACAAAGCCAAACAAATTGTTGACCATCATGGACCTAAAGGCTGGAATAGTGTAGATGAAGAGTTGGGGGTCCTCCATTTTGTTGATAGCTAGTAGGCATATTTTAGTTATATTCCAAAGGGCCTGTAGCTATACTAGTTTTTTTTTTCTTTTTGGTCCCCACACCCCCACCCCCCCCATCCCCCGAGCCTGAAATCTGATATGTAGGTGGATACAAGTTATGGTTTGGGGAGATGATGTTATGGCTGGAAAAAAGACCAGACTAGTCCTTTTTCCTTTTTTTTTTTTATATTTTATTTTATTTATTTATTCCCTTTTGTTGTTTTATTGTTGTAGTTATTATTGTTGTTGTCGTCGTTGTTGGATAGGACAGAGAGAAACGGAGAGAGGAGGGGAAGACAGAGAGGGGGAGAGAAAGATAGACATCTGCAGACCTGCTTCACCGCCTGTGAAGCGACTCCCCTGCAGGTGGGGAGCCGGGGTTCGAACCGGGATCCTTATGCCGGTCCTTGTGCTTTGCGCCACCTGTGCTTAACCCGCTGCGCTACATCCCGACTCCCTCCTTTTTCCTTTTATTAAGACTAGTCCCCTAAACATTTTCTTTCACAGAAATCATATTTTTATATTATGCCTATAAATAAGTACTGACATTAGATAGAGCTATATGAAAGGCCGTTAGGAATGCAAACTATTGTTGCAAATATTGTTGATCAACATCCTGTGTGTTGATTAGCATTCTTGAATAAATTCCACCTATGATTTAATACTTGGTAAAGTTATGTGTTTTTCGTTTTTGCCAGATGAGAATTGTATAAGCCATTCTGTTTTCCTTTTTTCCATTGCTGTAAGGCAACTCAATAAACATAATGTACAAACACAGTAATTACTTAGACCCCATGTTTAGCATACTAACATTTTTTTACTCTTTTACATTTTGGTGGGTTAGTAATTAGATCCTAACAGTTGAGCCTTACTTTCTTCATTTTAATATAAAAATGATACTGTCTGTTCAGATTATAGTAAAAATCAAATGAGATCTCTTCTGTTCATTTTTTAGCAATGTAGCTGGTACACTGTGCAAAGCTCAGTAATGCTAGAGGGTTTTTTTTTTTTCTCAGCTACATCAGAACATGACTAGCATTGTGGTTAAATGATCATACAAATTACCATCGGAACCAGCTACTTTTCACATTTAAAAGGGAAACCCAGGACAACAAATATAAAGCAAGGCAGACCTGGGCATTTGAATATTTTTTACTGGGCATACTGAACATTTGAACATTTTCACTTATAATCTGTTTCTATGATGTCTTCAGAAACAAAAAGTTTTCATATTTTTAGTATGTTAGTTCTCCTGATTTTTCTTTGTTAAAACAGCATAAGAATTCAGAAGATTATTTGTCTTGTTTTGGTTTTCCTGAACCAAATGTTTTATTTTCTAATATGGAGTGATATTTACTTTTTTTGTATTCAAAACCACCTTCTATTATTGAATCCTATTTAGTTAGTTAAAAGACTCTTATAAATTATTAAGTGAGCTGTAATGATTTCTTTCTTTGTACTCCAACAGCCAGGTAATAACCAGGGGGTAGATTAAAGGACAAAGGTGAAGCAGTAGCTCTTAATG